>NC_084832.1:10745341-11370341 GCF_033115175.1 Lepus europaeus | reverse complement strand
TCTGTGTTTCTGTGTGTAACACATCTTTAAGCATCTTTTGCAGGGCAGGATGAGTGGCAACAAATTCTTTCAGTTTCTGTTTGCTATGAAAAGTCTTAATTTCACCTTCATTCACAAATGAGAGCTTTGCAGGATATAATATTCTGGGCTGGCAGTTTTTCTCTCTTAGTACCTGGGCTATGTCTCGCCATTCCCTTCTAGCTTGTAGGGTTTCTGATGAGAAGTCTGCTGTGAGTCTAATTGGAGATCCTCTAAGAGTGATCCGACGTTTCTCTCTTGCACCTTTTAGGATCTTTTCTTTATGTTTCACTGTGGTGAGTTTGATTACAACATGTCGTGGTGAAGATCTCTTTTGGTCATGTTTATTAGGGGTTCTATAAGCTTCCTGTACTAAGATGCCTCTGTCCTTCTCCAAACCTGGGAAATTTTCTGCTAGTATCTCACTGAAAATGCCTTCTAATCCTTTCTCCCTCTCCATGCCTTCAGGAACTCCTAGAACACGAATGTTGGGTTTTTTAATAGTATCCTGTAAATTCCTGACAATATTTTTTAGATTTCTAATTTCTTCTTCTTTTCTTTGGTTTGCCTGTTTCCTTTCCTGTTCTCTGTCTTCTAAGTCTGATATTCTCTCTTCTGCTTCGCCCATTCTGTTTTTAAGGCTCTCTAATGTGTTTGTCATTTGATCTATTGAACTCTTCATTTCATTATGATTTCTAGTCACTATCAGAGTTTCTTGTTCCACTAGTTGTTTCATTTCATTTTGATTCCTCCTTAATATTTCACTTTCACGAGAGAGATTTTCTATCTTGTCCATGAAGGATTTCTGTAGTTCAAGAATTTGTTTTTGAGAACTTCTTAATGTTCTTATCAATTTTTTGAGATCCGCTTCTTGCATTTCTTCGATCTCATCATCTTCATAATCTTGAATTGGGGTGTCTTTTTCATTTGGGGGCGTCATAGTTTCTTCCTTGTTCTTGTTAGCTTGGTTTTTGCGTTTGTTGTTTGGCATGTTGGAGATATTTGGTTTCTTCACTGTGGTGTTTTTTCTTGTTACACTATGGCTCTATATTAAGTGGACTGTCTGCTTTCAATGGAGCCTTAGAGGCTTGAAATGGGTGTGGACTGAGAGCTGTGTTTGGTTCCTCAGGGTTGAGGGTGTGTCAAGGATGACACTCCCAGGTTAGGTGTGGTAAATCTCTCTTTCTTTTTTTGATTTAAAAGGGAAGTAATTCCGCACAGCTGAACGTAATTGGAGGTAGTTAGCAGGCAAATGATATACCCACAGGAGCCAGAGATTGGAAGCTCTTTCCCAAGGTCCACACAGGGAATCTCTGCTGCCCTCAGTGTGGGCTCCAATTCTCCTGCAGTCTCCCACTGGGTTGCCAAGTTAGATGCTAATCTCCTGTTATTTCACCCCTCCCCACAGAGTCAGGTTTTTCTGCTAGGCTCAGGCCTGGTGCAGACCTGAGGTCGCCCTGCTTATGACGTATGTCCAAAATGGCGCCTGCTCTGTCTTGCTCGCCTGTGAGAGGTGAGCGGAGAGAGAGAAACTTGTGTCCGTATCAGTCACTTTTTTTATTTTTTTTTTCTCTCTCTTCTAGTTAGCCTGGTGAACTTTTCCCCACGGAGTTTCAAGCCTCGTTCCCTCTAGCCTCCTCTTTCCGCTTGCCTGCTGGTATCTCGGGCTATGGAGGTTCGGCTCACCTCGCGTTCCAGCGCTGGTGCGTTGAGTCTGCCGCTGGTGTCCCGAACTTGGGCTCCCACGCTCTCCACGCAGGTCCACTGTGAATCACTAGTTCCGGAAGAGTTTCCTCTGCTGTTTCATCCCCTACTCTTCCTTGACACTACAGTATCTCCACTTATATTAAACTTTCTCTCCCCCCGGACTAAGTGTGCTTCCTGCCTATTCCGCCATCTTTCCAACTCCATGTATGTAGATTCTGCAGTGGATGGCTCTGTTACTACTACTCTGCTTCAAAATGTGTTACATGATGAAATTTGTCAGGCTAAAACTCAAACAATTAAAAGAAAGGTTACTATAAACATGCACAGGGAAAATTTTATTTCATACAGCTCTGGCATTACAGGAATAAATAAGTAAAATGAAGAATGTATATAGGGATCAACATGAATAAATGGATGGAGGGACACATGCACAAAGGTGTGAATGGCTGATCTGGGAGGTTTTAAAACAAATAAAAATCATCTTCCAAAATAGATACCAAATTCTGCTTCTCTGGAGACATAAACTGTTTATAGCTTAGAAATGAAATGCCCCTGAACTCAGCTCACCCATTACGTTTTTGTGTGACCCTTCCTTGTCTACTAATGCATGACCTGCAGGAGGTGCTCAGTATACTTCAGTTCCCCTTAGAACCCTGGCATGTGATCTGGAAAGACCAGTGACATAGTTGGTTTTATCAGTTTCCTGATTGAAACAACTTGGATAGATGGAATGCTGTCTTGCATTATCTTTGCAATGCTAAGCAGGTTATTTCACCTCTTCCATGTCTATTTTTCATTGGAAAAGGGAATCATCTCATGATGTTCTTATGGAGAGTAAATAAACTAAGATAGCCTATCACAAGGAATGGAAAAAAAAGTGCATGATATTTATTTATTTATTTATTTATTTATTTTTTTTTTTGGGACTGGCTTTTTTTTTTTTTCCTTTATTTTCTTTTTTTTTTTTTTACTTTTATTTAATGAATATAAATTTCCAGTGTACAGCTTATGGATTACAATGGCTTTCCCCCCCCATAACTTCCCTCCCACCCGTAACCCTCCCCTCTCCCGCTCCCTCTCCCCTTCCATTTGCATCAAGATTCATTTTCAATTCTCTTTATATACAGAAGATCAATTTAGTATAAAGATTTCAACAGTTTGCACCCACATAGAAACACAAAGTGAAACATACTGTTTGAGTACTAGTTATAGCATTAAATCACAATGGACAGCACATTAAGGACAGAGATCCCACATGAGGAGCAAGTGCACAGTGGCTCCTGTTGTTGACCCAACAAATTGACACTCTAGTTTATGGCGCCAGTAACCATCCTAGGCTGTCGTCATGAGCTGCCAAGGCTATGGAAGCCTTCCAAGTTTGCCGACTCTGATCATATTTAGACAAGGTCATAAAAGACAGAGTGAGGATAGTAACCAATGATCCTAAGAGTGGCATTTACCAGGTTTGAACAATTATACAGCATTAAGTGGGGAAGAGGACCATCAGTACACACATGTTGGGAGTAGAGCCATTGATGGTAGAGTAGAGGTTATGATTACAAAGGAATGAGGCCCAAGTGCGCTAGACAGGGCCTAGAACAAAGGACAGAGTCATTATTAGAGGAGCTAAGAAAGGTGCTGTCTAAGCTACAATTAAGTTTTCTGATTGAGAGGCAAATAGAACCTGATAGAAGGGGCTTGATAATAATCTGGTGGGCTTTAGGCCTTGTAAATTCAGAGGCCCAGACCTATCTATCTCTTCACATGGGGTATATCCTAAGGGAGGTGTGAACCTCCTAGGGGAAGGCACTCTGTTGACTTTCATTACTTAGCTGGCCTGGAAGGAGAGCTGGCCAGGTAAAGGCAGGGGGCATCTCTAACAAGAAATTTACAGTTCTGCCTGCAATGTTGCTGACCCTACTTGGCCATCCCCTCAGCTGCATTGATCACTTTGGAAGTTGGGCTGAGTGAAGGGCATTTCAGCTTAGAGCCAATAAGATCTGTGGCTCTGACCTGGGCATCCTTCGACTCCAGGGCAGGTCCATTTCCAGTGATCCAACTCTTGGCAGAGCTGCCAGGGCTCTTCACAAGCTGACTTCTGCTGAAGCCCAGGCTTACCACATTGAAAGCCACTGCAGTGGACTGGCCTGTTGGGTCTCCTTGAGGGCAGATCACTGTACAGATCAGCCATTAATAGGCCTGCCACCCATTGCTTCTGATGCCGAGCTTTCTTTTCCTCCTAGTTTGTGTTAAAGCAGACCAGAGGATGCAAGTCAAGGGAGTGCCCGTTTCTCATCTCTAATCTTCGGTGGCCTGAACTACAAGTCTATAGTCACAGGCATGTTCTGTAGTAGTTTTTCTAAGGTAGACAATGCCCATGAGGAAAATTATATTCTCACTTTAAAACTTTCTTTCCCCTTGGTCTGAAAGGGAGGTTTTTTCTACTTACTGTATACTTCGCTGATGGCGAAGTGAATCTAGCTATGAGATTATTATTTGAGTTCTTATTTTGGCTATGCTATTGCAGAAAAATGTTAGCCATCTCTTTTATAAGGTCTAAAGATTAAATTGTGCATCCTACAGATTCCTTCATAATAGAATTATTTTCCTACCTTGAGGAGAATAGAGAAATGAAAGAACAAGTTGGGCTTAGAATAGAGAAATGAGGGAGCAAGTCCTAGATCGCTTGCTGACAATAGCAATATTACATGAATACTTAGCAAACCGTTTCAACCATTAGATAACAACTTAAGAAAACATTTACCAGAAGGTCCAATGCCTTCTATAAATTTTAAGAATCATGTATTTGAATACACCTCTTAAATATCTAACATGGTGTAGTTTGTTTAGCCAGTAAACTTAAGCACAACCATCTAAAATGTTTTTAGTTTCTTTCTACCAACAAGTCTAAAACATATGATACACAGATTCAGGTCACACAAATTAAAATGTATCTTTGATTGATTTTAGCAGCTTAAATTTATGGACAATCTTATCTATAAGCCATTTAAAATAAAACTCTTAATAAAATTTCCCCATGTGGACATACAATATGTACACACATATAATATAGCATAATAGACCAATATAGCAATTTTAATAATAGCTTTTAAAATCTTTAACTCTTTTTGTAGATTGCCAATTGATTTGAATTGCTTTTTGTTTTTAGTAACCTCAGTTAACCATACTTTCTCTCAGTTGGTACTGTTAATACATTATTGGCTTCATCTGTTTACAGAGCCATCCCAAAGTACTGAATACAATAAAAGTGGCTGGAAAAAGTCCATAGGAACCTATAGGAGGACAGCTAAACACAGAACCAACAACGCTTTAGTTTTATGAGCAGCACATCATATATAACTATGGATGACAAAAGACTTTAAGTCGCCATGTTTAAAATTATAAACTCATCAACCAACAAGAGGCACTTGCTTACTTCACAGTATTTTTGAAAGCACCTGTAGGATTTTACAAGTATTTAACCCTTTAAGCCTCTGGGGCTTTCTCATTAAGATAACTATCATGTCTAGTAACACAAGATCATTAGACTTTTTAATTCTCAAACATTTGTATTAATAGCATTTTCCATTATAGAAACTTAAAGTCTGGTACCACATCACATCTTGACAGTCCTTCTAATATACTCCAAATAGACTGATTAGTTGGTGTCTCTATAAGATGAGAGACATAGGTCCTTCGATTTTTTCAGTTGGGCCCAAACTGGAAAAACCAAAGTCCAGGATTTATTGGAAATTTTAGAGACCAGATTGTTTGAAACTTTGATTTTTTGAATGCCTGTCAAGAATGCCAAGAAGGCTCAAAATCCAAAATATCTGGTTGAAATAAGATTTCTTAAAATCATGACAT
Source organism: Lepus europaeus (assembly GCF_033115175.1). NCBI lineage: Eukaryota > Metazoa > Chordata > Mammalia > Lagomorpha > Leporidae > Lepus > Lepus europaeus. The sequence goes on along the minus strand of NC_084832.1, from coordinate 11,364,749 downwards.
AACATAGACCAAATTTGATCATTGTTACAAGGTGATGGTTCAAATTTTTGAAAAAAGCACATATTTAAATAACCCATAGCTCTTAATAAAAATTCAGCTGTTTTTGAACAATTAGAATTTAACAGACATCAAGAGAACCTAATAAATTACTTTAACACATTGCTTTAACAGAGCATCAGAGTTTAATTCTATGTCAAAGAGAAATTGAGCTTCCTGTGATCTTTTGCTGTGAGGTTTCCTTCCTTTACCTTCTTTCATATTGGTGACCATGTTTCTGTGTTTCTGTGTGTAAGACATCTTTAAGCATCTTTTGCAGGGCAGGATGAGTGGCAACAAATTCTTTCAGCTTCTGTTTGCTATGAAAAGTCTTAATTTCACCTTCATTCACAAATGAGAGCTTTGCAGGGTATAGTATTCTGGGCTGGCAGTTTTTCTCTCTTAGTACCTGGGCTATGTCTCGCCATTCCCTTCTAGCTTGTAGGGTTTCTGATGAGAAGTCTGCTGTGAGTCTAATTGAAGATCCTCTAAGAGTGATCTGACGTTTCTCTCTTGCACCTTTTAGGATCTTTTCTTTATGTTTCACTGTGGTGAGTTTGATTACAACATGTCGTGGTGAGGATCTCTTTTGGTCATGTTTATTAGGGGTTCTATGAGCTTCCTGTACTAAGATGCCTCTGTCCTTCTCCAAACCTGGGAAATTTTCTGCTAGTATCTCACTGAAAATGCCTTCTAATCCTTTCTCCCTCTCCATGCCTTCAGGAAATCCTAGAACCCGAATGTTGGGTTTTTTAATAGTATCCTGTAGATTCCTGACAATGTTTTTTAGATTTCTAATTTCTTCTTCTTTTCTTTGGTTTGCCTGTTTCCTTTCCTGTTCTCTGTCTTCTAAGTCCGATATTCTCTCTTCTGCTTCGCCCATTCTGTTTTTAAGGCTCTCTAATGTGTTTGTCATTTGATCTATTGAATTCTTCATTTCATTATGATTTCTAGTCACTATCAGAGTTTCTTGTTCCACTAGTTGTTTCATTTCATTTTGATTCCTCCTTAATATTTCACTTTCACGAGAGAGATTTTCTATCTTGTCCATGAAGGATTTCTGTAGTTCAAGAATTTGTTTTTGAGAACTTCTTAATGTTCTTATCAATTTTTTGAGATCCGCTTCTTGCATTTCTTCGATCTCATCATCTTCATAATCTTGAATTGGGGTGTCTTTTTCATTTGGGGGCGTCATAGTTTCTTCCTTGTTCTTGTTAGCTTGGTTTTTGCGTTTGTTGTTTGGCATGTTGGAGATATTTGGTTTCTTCACTGTGGTGTTTTTTCTTGTTACACTATGGCTCTATATTAAGTGGACTGTCTGCTTTCAGTGGAGCCTTAGAGGCTTGAGATGAGTGTGGACTGAGAGCTCTGTTTGGTTCTCAGGGTTGAGGGTGTGTCAAGGATGACACTCCCAGGTTAGGTGTGGTAAATCTCTCTTTCTTTTTTTGATTTAAAAGGGAAGTAATTCCGCACAGCTGAACGTAATTGGAGGTAGTTAGCAGGCAAATGATATACCCACAGGAGCCAGAGATCGGAAGCTCTTTCCCAAGGACCACACAGGGAATCTCTGCTGCCCTCAGTGTGGGCTCCAATTCTCCTGCAGTCTCCCACTGGGTTGCCAAGTTAGATGCTAATCTCCTGTTATTTCACCCCTCCCCACAGAGTCAGGTTTTTCTGCTAGGCTCAGGGCTGGTGCAGACCTGAGGTCGCCCTGCTTATGACGTATGTCCAAAATGGCGCCTGCTCTGTCTTGCTCGCCTTTGAGAGGTGAGCGGAGAGAGAGAAACTTGTGTCCGTATCAGTCACTTTTTGTATTTTTTTCTCTCTCTTCTAGTTAGCCTGGTGAACTTTTCCCCACGGAGTTTCAAGCCTCGTTCCCTCTAGCCTCCTCTTTCCGCTTGCCTGCTGGTATCTCGGGCTATGGAGGTTCGGCTCACCTCGCGTTCCAGCGCTGGTGCGTTGAGTCTGCCGCTGGTGTCCCGAACTTGGGCTTCCACGCTCTCCACGCAGGTCCACTGTGAATCACTAGCTCCGGAAGAGTTTCCTCTGCTGTTTTATCCCCTACTCTTCCTTGACCCTGTAGTATCTCCACTTATATTAAACTTTCTTTCCCCCCGGACTAAGTGTGCTCCCTGCCTATTCCGCCATCTTGCCGCCTCAAAAAGTGCATGATATTTAAATGAAATCAGAATGTGCCAAAAAATTCTTTGTGAATGCAAATCAACATAGTATCTGTAACAGAAAAATTGATTTCTTAAAAGTGTGAATGTAAACAATGTTAGAGCATTGAGTGTCATGAGTAAAATGTGGTAACAGCCATTCCTGAAAAAGGGAGGTAGAGAACTCTTATTTTTCATACTAGAGGAAAAAACCCACATGGCTTGCTAGGGATGAGATCATTGGTATCGAAGGATATGGCAATCCTGATGCGCACTGATAAAATAGCATTCTGTTTGTCTGACTCATTGGCAAAAAAATAGAAACTGTCAAGAGGAGGACTAAAGGTCTTGGTGTAATGATTGCTAGTGTTCAGAACAAGTGAAAAACAGAATGTTTTTATTTTAGACTTTGCCTCATGAACTTAACATGCAGTGGTGGACACATTTACTAAGGGTAAGTGTTTTTCACTCAGTTTAGTTAGCACTTCTTTCTAGGGTGAATGTTCATGTCCCTCCAGAGAGTTCATATGTGGAAGCCTTAACCACCAATGTGATGGAATATGGAGGTGAAACCACTGGAAGGTAATTAGGTTTAGATGAGGTGGTGAGAGTGGAGCCCCTGTGACAGGCTTAGCATCTCTTATAAGAAAGAGGAAGGGAGGCTCTCTGTGCCATGAGATGATACAGCAAGTAGGCACTCTGCAAACAGGGGACCCTCTTCAGGAGCTCAATCTGTCAACATCTTGGCCTTATTGGTCTTTTCAGTCAGCAGAATGTCTATTGTGTAAGGCACTCCTTCTAAGGTAGTTTTGGTGTGGTAGTCCCAACTGACTAAAACACACTTAAGCTACTATGCACAGAGTCTCTCGAAGCAAGAGAGGCCCTGAAGCCAAGGAAAAACATTGATGATGCAAGGAAGGCTGATTAAAAAATGAGAGATGTGAGTAATGTACTGCTCATGTAAGTGAGAAGCCATTAATTCATGCCCTTTGGGCTGGGTCTTTTTCCTTTTTAAAGATTTATTTATTTGTAAAGCAGAACTTGAGAGAGAGAGAGAGAGAGAGAGAGAGAGAGAGACCCCAAGACCAACCTTCCATCTGCTGGTTCATTCCCCACATGGACATAACAGCCAGGCCTGGATCAGGCTGAAGCTAGGAACCAGCAGCTTCACTTGGGTCTGCCATTTGGGTGGCAGGGGCCCAAGCACTTGGGCCATCTTTGATTGCTTTCCAAGGTGCACCAGCAGGGAACTGGATCAGAAGTGCAGCAGCTGGTACTTAAACCGGTGCTCACAGGCTGGGCTCAAAGAATGACAGGGATTTGTATCTTTGTTATGTTACAGCTTTAAAAGGGCATGGAACTGGTAATGGGCACTGAGAGAGGCTGACTTACAAATAACCCTGTTGACAAAGTATACTAAGTCTAATAAATGCAGGCCAAGCCAAATGCAGTAACCCTGGCTCTGTTCATCTTCTTGCTTCAGATTTTAGTCTGACAGATTTGCAGAGAGAAGGGGTGGGGCAGAGTTTCTTGAGGATTAGAGAAATCATCACTGACTAGTGCAGTTTTCTGTTGATGAGCTGGGGATCCCTAGGGTTGTTGAAAACCCAGAGATACTTATTAACATTTAGTAAAGAACCTCTAAAGGTTCTTTTTGCTACTGTTCGCATCACCAGTGAGATCTAGCATAGTGTCTCTGTGTGATTAAGGCCTTTCCAGGTTGATCAGTTGGCTGAAAATTATAATCATTTTTAAGATTCTGACAATTTTTTTGCTATATAATTAGGAGGTGCTTTATGTCTTATAACTTGTGACTATGTAAATTTTGTCCTTAATGAAACTCTGCCTGGCTCTCTGTCTCTGATTAAAGATCATTGATGAAATGCTCAGGTCTCCTTTGCTGCTGTATTGCCTTTTGTGAGGTCATGGAATGGGGGAGTTCGTCAGAGCTTCCAGCACCTTGTATGCTCCTAAGACCGTCTCTCCATTGCCATCCCTGCAAAACTTAGCTCATAAAGCTGGTAGCTTCCCCACTAACACAATTTTTTTTTTGACAGGCGGAATGGATAGTGAGAGAGAGAGAGACAGAGAGAAAGGTCTTCCTTTTTGCCATTGGTTCACCCTCCAAAGGTCCGCTGCAGCTGGCGCATCTCGCTGATCTGAAGCCAGGAGCCAGGTGCCTCTCCTGGTCTCCCATGCAGGTGCAGGGCCCAAGGACTTGGGCCATCCTCCACTGCCTTCCCTGGCCAGAGCAGAGAGCTGGCCTGGAAGAGGGGCAACTGGGATAGAATCCGGTGCCCCAACCGGGAGTAGAACCTGGTGTGCTGGCGCCGCAAGGCAGAGGATTAGCCTGTTAAGCCACGGCGCCAGCCAACACACTTTTTATGATTGCTCATTCTGCGAGGGTTTCACAGATACAAATTGTGAAGTTTTGTTCATAATGTTACATTTAAAGGGATTTTAAGATTAGACACATTAGGGGGGTGGGTGTTGTAATGTAGCAGGTAAATCTTGTGCCTGTGAAGCAAGCATCCCATATGGGTGCTGCTCCACTTCTGAGCCAGCTTCTTGCTAATGGCCTGGGAGATGCAGCAGAAGATGGGCCAGGTGTATGGGCCCCCACCACTCATGTGGGAGACCTGGATGAAGCTCCTGGCTTTGACCTGGCCCACCCTTGGCCATTGTGGCCATCTGGAAGAGTGAACCAGCAGATGGAAGATATCTATGTCTCTCAGTCTTGCCCTCTCTCTGTGTAATTCTGAGTTTCAAATAAATAACTATATCTTTAAAAAAAAAAGATTAGACAGAATATGATAGAGGACTCTCATGTCTCAACATTAATTGTAATAATTTATTCTCCATCATATATTGCCATTTTCTAATGCCATGCAATCATATGATGATCTTAGACATTGTACATGGCATTAAACTGCTTAATGACACATTCTGAGCCATGTGGATGGGCATTATTTCCTTAAAGAATGACAGGTATAGCAATCTTTATTGGAAATCCAAATGCTTCACATAAATATTTGACTGTATTTGTGATCATGCTCGGCAGTTATTTTACTTAGGAAGTGATTTTGCTGGTTTTCTTTTTTGAACAAAGGGAAATTGGAACAAATTGGGTTGTTGCTTTTAGAGTCCAGAAACCTATTGTCTCTGGGGGGCTGGCCCATGTCATTGCGGTCTGTGGGGCCACTTTGTGATTCACAGTAGATGCTAATTTCCTTCTCTGGTCTCTTATAGCAACTCCTGTTGGGATGGAAAGGAAGCTGAGGCTGGGCAGTATAACCTGGGACCCCTGAGAGTGATTGGAATTCACTTGTGTGCGTCTTTGCCTCTACCTTCCCAGCTCAGTTCTTTCTTTCCCTGGCTTTTCTCTTCCCTGAACTGCTTGGTTCTTGAAAGGCTAAGATTTCATTTTCCTTCCTTTCCTGTCTTCTAGGAGTTCATTAATGTGACACAGTGGGATATAATTCACCAGCCTCAGCCGTTGATAGGTTAAATGATAGCCACCATAGGAATTTAGAAAATCCTTTGTCTTTTGATAGAATCTGGCTCTCAAATATAAGAAGGTACTTCAAAAGGTTTGTGGAAAATGGAATGAAAAATGAATTTATTTTGATGCAAAATTTTTGAAATCCATGTACATGAAGGCTTCAAAAATTCATGGAAAATATGTATTGTGAAAAAAACCCAACAAACTATGCATGGATTCCAAATACTTTTTGCACCAAAATAAACTCATTTTAAAATTCCATTTCATACGTGAACTTTTTGAAGTACCCTCATATTCCCTCACTGTACAATCCTCTTGAATTTGAGAAGCTGAATAAGCCTCTCTAGTTCTTTGAGTCCTTCAGTACTTATCCTAAACTTCACTCCTCTTCCTCCTCCAAGTTCAAATAGAGAAACTTCAGGCTGCCTAAGAAAAAATAGGTGCATGAAGAATCCCATTAGATAGATATTGTCTGGGCATAGATCCTTTGTGATGCACGTAGTGAATGCTTTATAAAATATACTCTATAAATAATTAAATAGAGGAATGGGTAGAAGGAGAGGTGAGAATTACGAAATTTGTGGAATGAGAAGATTTCAAACTACCCTTAAAACTTTTAAAATTGCACTCAAAGGAGTTGATACCTATAGCCAACAAAACTAGTAGTTCATCGAGAAAGGACCAGCTGAACTGTGTGACTTCCTTACTTAGCAGAAATGGAGTGTTTGTTTTTTTACATTTCTCCTTCTAACTATCTAAACCTCTGTTGAAGGATGCTTAACTTAATAAAGGCTGGGGAAGCTTGGAAGAAGTCACCAACAGTGGCACTTACATTTTGGAAAAAATAGAAATTATTTCCCATTAAATAATTTTACTATCTCTTATATCATGTACTCTTATGATTTTCTGTATTACAGTAAATTGTGTTTTGAGAGTCTGTGGTAAGTTACATTTTGCACTTGCTTCCATGGTAGGGAGCGATTCTCATCTTTGGGTGGGGAAATCATATCAGCGTCAAGATCCTCTTTGCCTTGGACCTGTGTCAATGGCTCAACTCTCCTCCTGAGTGATAGGTGAGTTGTGCTTCTGTCACCCGCTCATCCTACCAATATGTTCTCCACATCTGTCCTCCTGTTCACCTGAAGATTTATTCCACATGCCTGATGGCAGAATGTCCTTGTGCCTGGGGGACCAGGACCTGTAGAACATCCATCTCATTTTCTTTCTTTTGACACAAGTCCATTAGCTTCATCTGTCTTGAGGACAATCTCGGCTAAGAGCCTATCTGATTTTTCTTCTTTGGGGACCTTTCAGAATTTCAAGGTTATAGGGAACTTGGCTTTGTGCAAAGTATGTTGCCATCTGTTGCAAGTTTCTAATCTCAGATCCATTAAAGAGATCTGCCAACCTGGATTTATATAAAACCTTTTAACTAATTATAATGCTTTAAACTTAACCCAAGAGCACACACTTAGGTTTGTTCAGTATTGTTAACCTGAATAGCTCACTACTTAGCCATTTTGAGGGAACATAGTGCTTTTGTGCCACTTCTCATAAGGTGAGATTCAGCATGTATTTATTTGGATACTCATAAAATAATAAAGCATATTAATAGAGAGCAATCAGGGGATTTAGAGATTCCTCTTTATTTCTTGTGTTTTGTTCTAAGTAATTGAAAACCAGAGAGGTTTTGTGACTTCCTCAAAGTCTCAAAATGAGCTCATATTTCAGATACAGTTTGCCTTCAAGTTCTAGATCAACTCATACTGAAGTTTTGGTGATCACTCTTTTATTCTTCAGATTTTATTTATGATTCCTTAATTAATAAAGAATTCTTTCAAAAGTTATGACAATTATTTACTAAAGATGCTTTAAAAGGACTAAATATTTGATAATACCCCAGTTGAAATATATATATACACACATGTATATAACATAATATGTTTATATTTTATGTTTGTTATATATATGTATTTAAAGGTGTGTATATATGTGTGTGTATATATAGTGTGTATATATATTTATGTACCTTTATAGAAATGATTGTAATATTAAAATGTTATATATTATGCTTTATGTGATTTATGCTTCAGAGACCTTTCTCACATATATAGTTCTACTCTTGGAAATCATCCCAGGAAAAATCCAGAAGAAGTAAAATGCTATATAAATGATGTTTCTTAGCAAAAAGTTGCAAGTAAATTATTTATCAATAATAAGTAAATTATAACACACTAAGTAAATATGATATCCATAGTCATTAAGATGATAAGTATAAAAATTTACTATATATTTTTAAACATTTTATTTATTTGAAAGAGTTACAGAGAGAGGTAAAGACAGAGAGAGAGAGGTCTTCCATCTTCTGGTTCACTCCCCAAATGGCCACAATGGCAGGAGCTAGGCCAATTGGAAGCCAGGAGCCAGGAGATTCTTCCAGACCCCCCATGTGGATGCAGGGATTCAAGGACTTGCACTATCCTCCACTGCTTTCCCAGGATCATTAGCAGAGAGCTGGAACAGAAAAGGAGTAGCTGGACTCCAACTGGCACCCTTATGGGATGCTGCACTGCAGGCCGGAGCTTTAACATGCTGCACCACAGCAGAGATCCCAACAATTTCTAAAAGTATAAAGGTAACCTGAGACCAAAAGCTATGAGTTGTTGCCTTTAACCTCTCCTTCTTTTTGTTTATTTTATTAATTAAATTTTTTTTCATTGATTTGAAAGGCAGAGAGACAAATATAGGAAGCTGTTTCACTCCCCAAATACAACAGCCATAGCTGGGCCAGGCTGAAGTCAAGATCTGAGAGTCCAGTCTGGGTCTCCCACAGCAGGGCAGGGAACCACATAGTTTAGCCTTTCATCTGCTGGCATCAGAAGCAGAGCTGAGACTAGAACCCAGGCACTCTGACCCCGACCTTCTTAAAATAGATAGATCTAAAGAGGGACTGCATGTGTGTTAATATTGCATAATAAACAAACAACAGCAAAAAAAGATTCCCAGCCCCCAAAATGCAAAGATATCCAAGGTTGAGACCAAAGCTCTGAGTTACACATATGGAAAGTACCGTAGAACATAGCCAAATGCTTTCTGCCATCCTGATTTCATTTTGTCTAGGAACCCAGTGGATCCCACAGTTCCAGAGTCAGCTATGAAGTTATATTTAAACCAAGACAGTCAGTGTATCAACAGGCCTAATTATTACACATGCAAACTAATTCATGTAATCCGAATCCAGAGACTCCTCATATTTTGAAAAATGTATGTGCTATTTAGTGCTACCATATTTAGTTATAAAATAACAGAGAATTAACAAAGATTGTGTTTGCCTATTGATATTTGTTTACAATATGTACAACTTTCAGAATATAGTGGTTCTTCCCGCCTTATACCCTCCCACCCCCACTCCCATCTTACCTCTTTCCCTCTCCCATCCCATTCTTCATTAAGATTGATTTTTAAATTAACTTTATATACAGAAGACCAATTTTACACTAAGTAAATATTTTAGCAGTTTGCACCCATACAAAGTGTAAAGTATTGTTTGGGAACAAGTTTTGCAGTTAATTCTCATAGTAAACACATTAAGGACAGAGATCCTACATGGAGACTAAGTACACAGTGACTCCTATTGTTGATTTAACAATTAACACTCTTATTTTTGATGTCAGTGATCACTCTTGTCATGAGCTCTTGTCATGAGCTGCCAAGGCTATGGAAGACTTCTGAATCCACAAACTCCATCAGTATTTAGACAGGGCCATAAGCAAAGTGGAAGTTCTCTCCTTCCTTCAGAGAAAAGTACATCCTTCTTTGATGGTCTCTTCTTTCTGCTGGTGTCTCACTCACAGAGATCCTACATGTAGAACATTTTTTGCCACAGTGTCTTGACTTTCCATGCCTGAAATACTCTTATGGGATTTTCAGCCAGATCCAAATGCCATAAGGGCTGATTCTGAGGTCAGAGTGCTGTTTAGGGCGTTTGTCATTCTATGAGTCTGCTGTCTGGACTGCTTTCTGTTTTGGAGCATTCCTGTTTAATTCTATTTATTGTTATTACCAGACACTTGGTCTTATTTATATGATCCCTTTGATGCTTAATCCTATCTATATGCTCAATTACACACTTAATATGATCACTTTAACTAGTAAGGTGGCGGTAATACCACCCAGCTTAATAGGATTTGGAGTCCTATGGCAAGTTTTTAGCTTTACCCTTAGGGGTAAGTCTGTGGGACTGCTGAATTGACAGCTCCTCCCTCTCTTACTCTCATTCTTATTTTTTACTGGCATCTATTTTCAATTGACTTAATACACCTGTAATTAATTGTGTGTTAAGTAAAGAGTTAAACCAATAGGATTAAGTAGAAAAAAATAATAAAAACTAAAATAAAATAATAAACTGTTCCTTGACAGTCAAGACAAGGGCTGTTCAAGTCACTACTTTTCATAGTGTCAATTTCATTTCTGCAGGTTTCCTTTTAGGTGCTCTGTTAGTTATCACAGATCAGGGAGAACATATGGTATTTGTCCCTTTGAGACTAGCTAAGTATAATACTTAGCTATAATACTTCACTAAGTATAATGTTTTTCAGATTCATCCATTTTGTTGCAAATGGCCAGATTTTGTTTTATTTTCTTTTTTACTGCTGTGTAGTATTCCATAGAGTACATATCCCATAATTTCTTTATCCAGTCTTCAATTGATGGGCATTTGAATTGATTCCCAATCAGTCTTAGTTATTGTGAATTGAGCTACAGTAAACATGGAGGTGCAGATAACTCTTTTATTTGCTGATTTCATTTCCCTTGAGTTAATTCGAATGGGATGGCTGGGTCATATGGTAGGACTATATTCAGATTTTTGAGGTATCTCCAAACTGTCTTCCATAATGGTTTTACCAGTTTGCATTCCCACCAACAGTGGATTAGGGTACCTTTTTCCCCACATCCCTGCCAGCATTTGTTGTTTGTTGATTTCTGAATGAAAGCCATTCTTACTGGGGTGAGGTGGTTTTGATTTGCATTTCCCTGGTGGCTAGTGATCCTGAGCATTTTCTCATGTGTCTGCTGGCCATTTGGATTTCCTCTTTTGTGAAATGTCTGTTTAAGTCCTTTGCCCATTTCTTGATTGGGTTGTTTGTTTTGTTGTTGAGTTTTTTGATCACTTTATATATTCTTGTTATTAATCCTTTATCAGTTGCATGGTTTGCAAATAATTTCTCCCAGTCTGTCAGTTGCCTCTTTGCTTTCCTGACTGTTCCTTTTGCAGTATAGAAGCTTCTCAATTTGATGTAATCCCATTTGTAATTTTGGCTTTTATTGCCTGCACCTCTGAGGTCTTTTCAGGGAACTCATTGCTTGTGCCAATGTCTTGCAGGGTTTCCCCATTGTTCTCTAGTAACTTGATGGCATCGGATCAATTTAATTTCAACTATGTGAAAAGTGTATGTATGCAGACAAAAATGAAAAATTCTATGGAGTCTTAAGATTGTTAGATTGATTTACTTATGAGTGCCGTCTCTTCTTTTTTTCCTATAAATTACAACAGGTTTGATAAGACCCCGTGGTTTCACAAGTATCCTATGTGCTGTCAGAGAAGAGCAGTGCATTGATGAAGAGGGCTGGTGATGGCAGGTCACCAGTGCTGTGCTTCTCTGCTCCCATGACCCGTGCTCCTAGGCTGTGAGGGAGGCTTTCTGAGTCTCCTTCACTTTGGCCTTCAGTCCATAAACTGATCAGCAACAGCATGGAGATGGCCAACTGTTCTGATTCTTAATGTCAATTTAACTATATAGTCCCAATTACTTCTTTAGAAAGACTATGAACTTCAAAGGGACTCCAGAGTACATACAAAGCAGCAGTGGTGACTGGGACAAAATTCTAGTGAGCATGATTGAGAAGCATACGATCCAGAAATGATAGAAAGGGTAGGAGCGGAGCTGAGCTCACCGTGGACATTGCTGTGAACTCATCACGGCTCCCCTTATAGGATGCTCTGTCTCTGTAGCACAGATAGAAACCTCTTTCCCAGACACATCTCTTTTTGTTCCTTTCCCAAAGGCCCGCCTTCCCTTCCTCATCCCATCACGTCAAGGTTCAGCTTTCTGTCCAACACTCATCCCCAGGACTTAACCCATGCTTGGGTGCTGCTCCTCAACAGTGGGCTTGCTGTTTGTATGGGGATCTCCTGGGTGCATACTTTTTGCAGGTTAAGTTTCTGAGAGAAGATTTTGAAGCCAGTGATTTTTGGTATAACTCAAATGCGAGAGTCCTGCCTCATGAGGGGCGAGCTTACATGGGGAATTGGGATTAATAAGAGGGTCTTAGCTTGGAGTGACCAGGGAGGTGTATGGGATTCTGCAGTGTCTGTGTGAGACATGCTTAGGAGAAGGCTTTCTCTCTTGAGTAGCAAACTTGCACAGTTTACATGATTAGTTTAGCTTCTCTTTATCTTGAGACAGGAAAAGGAATTCAATGATTACAAATAATAGCAATTCACTGAGATAAAAAAATTAACATCTTACATGTCACATTGTAGATTTCATAATATATTGGGGCATTTTCAGAGTTTTTTTTTTATTTCCCTAATGTTCTTTAATTTTCTCTCCAGTCTCAGTGTGCATAGTTTATCTGCATACAGATACCTATCTCTGCCCCCATAAGGCTGTGTTTTTCAGTCTGTATTACTTCAGAGTTTATTTCTTACAGAATATCTCCTGAAATAATACAGTCCTATCTGAAAAATAACATATTGAAGCTGGGGTTAAAAATCTATTCCTGTTTCAAAATAGAAGTGCTCAGTAAAGAACATCACACTCAGATCAAACTCAATTTACTCCCTAGGGAGATAAGCTCCCAGACAGGCTGGGTGCCAACAAGGGCTGGGCCCTGGGCTGGGGTTCCTTCTGCCAGACGCCAGCTCTGTGATCCTCATGAAGTCACTGAATCCTCATGTTTCAAACTCTGTTTTTTGTAGAGAACAGTTTGACGTGGGTGACCTGGAAAGCCACTTCAAGCTTGAAAACTCTGGTTCTGTGATTTCAGTATTTACCCATACAGGTGCTTGTGGTTATGTGATAAGCATGAGTGGCACTGGCTCACAATGAGTGGTAATTATTCACAATGAGAGTAATTAATTTTACTCCTATAGAGAACAAATCTATGTGAAGTCTTTCCTCTTCCCATTTTATTGTTTTTTCAATATCAGTAATTAGTTTCAGTGGTCTTTGGTTTTCCCTTGAGATCCTGCATCCTTTTGTCTTTCTCATCTTCGACTTGCTTCTTGTAATTGTTCTATGGCCATTATGGGGGTTGTGACCACAACTTCACATGTGCATTAGGGATTATTATTGCCACATATGAATCCCTGCCCAGATGAGTTCTCACTTTTGTGGCTGTAAGATATGTGGTGCTCTCACAACCTTCTCTCTCATCTCATGAAGATGCCTTAGCAGCAGGTTCTTTGCTGTACCCTAAACAAAGGTGCCCTTGAAAACCCAGAGCTCAGCATGACTGGAGTAAGAAAATGGGAGCTGTGAGACAGGAGCCTGTGGGCAGCTGGGAGTTGGAGCTGTGGGACAGGGAAGGTCCGGGACACCAGATGGCTTGGGGAACACAGAGCTTGCTCTCTTTGTGGGGGTTCTGATGTCAGAGGGAAAAGAGAGACCTGGCCTTACAGGCTGGGAGAAACCAGAACCGAGGCCCTGTAAGGGAGCCTACTGACTCTGTAAGTGCCTTTATTTGAAAATAAAGTGATCAATTCGTTATCATGAGTACCATTAATTGGCCTGTGCAAGGCAACATAAACATTACAAAAAGAGTATTTTGCTCCTCATAGTATTCCTTAGAGTAAATGCTTTTTTGAGTCCCTAAATTGTAGGTCAAGTGTCAGAGGAAAGTCTAGAGAGTTTTGGAAACTTGGTCCTAGTCCCGTGGGTAGCAGGTGCGGAGCCAGCTTTTGGTGCCAGGAGCTGACATTTTCTTTTTCCTGTACTTACCTCTCAGTACCTTCTTCCTTCCAAAATGTATGATTACCATGCACATTTTTCCTATTGAGTTGGGCCAGCACGTGTACGACAGGAAGGCATGGGGTCTCTGAGAAGTTCCATGTAATTGGCAAACTGATCAAAAAAGGTAGGGACTAAAGACAAAGTTTGGCTCTACGTAGTGTATTTTAACTTAAATCAGTCATGGGAATTCTTGGGCAAAAAGTACCCAATGTCACAAGGGGCCTGTGTTTGTCTTCCTGAGCAAGAGGTTGGTCCTGGCCCCTGGTTCTGGAAGGACCATGATTCTTCCTTAAAGGCAGTCCCTTTGGATAAATCCCAAGTGATCCCCGGAGGCGATGGCCTGGAAATTGAGTCTGATGTTGAGAAGTCCTTGAGACAAATAGCATCCTCTCTTCTTCTCTAAGCAATTCAGCTGAGAGATTTTTTTTTCTTCAGGCAAGTACAAAATTCCCTGCTGTCATTTTGAAGGATGAGTGTTCCTTCTGCAGGGTTCAGTGCGTTGACAGTGCCAGTGGAGGTGGGGGAAGTGCTGATGCCAACCTCTGGTCAGAGTGTTTTTCCAACATTGGCATCTGGTTGGATGGTAGGGTTTCAGTTGGTAGGGTTTTCTGTTCAGTCTTGTGATTTGGTGCACCTGGTATATCTGATCTTTCACTGTGAGATCTCTCATAGGCATGGATTGCAATTTTTTTGAATCAAAATTATTTGTTGATTCCATTTTCCACATTTATCATGTGAGTTTTAAGTTTTTAAATAGACACATAATAATTACACAAATTTATGGGGTACTGTGTGATTTTTGATACATGTATACATTGTATAAAGTTCACACCAGGTTAAGTGTATCTGTTTCCTCAACCAATGTTCATCTCTTTATATGTAGTACTGTGAAAATACCTTCACAAATTGATTTGCTTACCTGGGACATTTGGTAATGTCAGCTTATACCTAAGATCTGGTATGGGATTCATTTAGGATTCAACTGCCTTTGATGCATCAAGGCTTTAGAATTTTACAAAAATAAGAGTTAAGAAGAGGCGAAACATCATTTTGTTTGAAAATTATACAGGGGACGTTATGGGGCAGGCATTGTTATGCAGTGGGTAAAGCTGCCATCATCCCATATGACCCCCATCAGAGACTTAGCTGCTCCACCTCTGATCCAGCTCCCTGTTAATACACCTGGAAAACCATTGGAAGATGGCTCAAATGCTTGGGCTCTTGTCACCCAGGTGGGAGACAAGGAAGGAGTTCTAGGCTTCTGGTTTCCTTCTGGCCCAGCCTTGGCTGTTACTGCCTTTTGGGGAGTAAACCAGCAAATGAGAGATTTCTCTCTCTCTCTCTCTCTCTCTCTCTCTCTCTCTCTGTGTGTGTGTGTGTGTGTGTGTCTTTTCCCCTCTCTCTGTAACTCTGCCTTCCAAATAAATAAATTAAAATCTTTAAGGAAGAAAATTATACAGGTGGCCTAAATAATTTATTCAGATCTATACTTGTGAGAGGCAGCCTGTTACCTCCATTCCTGCAATTTTGAGCCTAGTGGAAGAACAGATGCTGAACTCGGCCTTGATTTTCCTTTGGAAGCACCATCTTGCTTTGCATTGTTTGTGTGTTTACTTTGTGGGAGTGATTCCCTGGGTATCTGTCAACAAAAGCTTCACACTCTTGTGTGACCAGCCTCCTCTTGATACTGTATACAGCCTTTATCCCATTTACTAATGGCCAGCTATTGTAGACATGTGTGCTTTGGTTCCTATTCTTATTTGAACTCTAGCCACCCTGTGCTATGTCTAAGCACCTGCAATTACACAGAGGCAGTCAATGCAGACTATAGTGTACAGCAGCAGGGATGCAAAGTGTTGGCTTTACAATGGAGGGTGCTACAGTGGTGCAGATTCTGATGGTTTGGTCTGGGGGAAAAGAAGAAGTCTGTTTTTCTTTTTTTTTTTGACAGGCTGAGTGGACAGTGAGAAAGAGAGACAGAGAGAAAGGTCTTCTTTTTGCCATTGGTTCACCCTCCAATGGCCGCCGCCGGCGCACCGTGCCTATCCGAAGGCAGGAGCCAGGTGCTTCCTCCTGGTCTCCCATGCGGGTGCAGGGCCCAAGGACCTGGGCCATCCTCCACTGCACTCCCGAGCCACAGAAGAGAGCTGGCCTGGAAGAGGGGCAACCGGGACAGAATCTGGTGCCCCGACCAGGACTAGAACCCGGTGTGCCAGCGCCGCAGGTGGAGGATTAGCCTAGTTAGCCGTGGCGCCGGCCAAGAAGTCTGTTTTCTAGCACTCAACTGTTTTTTTTTTTTTTTTTTTTCTGTTGTGTTCTTCCCTTACCCCATACCCTGCCCCCGAATGTCTCTGTAAAATGCTCAAAGTTGGTGTTGGAACTAGATTCAAGAGCAAAGAGAGAAGTGATCTAGAGTTGCCACTTCTGGCCTGGGCATGATGCTGCTTCTTTTTTCCAGGTCCCTGTACTGTGTGAGTCACCCAGAAGGGAATAGGTTTTGGAATTGATTTTTCTATTTGCAATCAAATACTCACAAAGGAATCATTAACGGATGACTTTGACTTGAAAAAGGAAAAGCAATTTCTATATCTGAACTTTTTCTTAACAATAATTGGGGTAAAAAGAGACAAGAAGTGGGAGGTGTTTTAGGATGTGGATGCCTGCGTCTCCTAATTTGCTCCTCAGATGGAGCCCTGAGCCTGGAACACACTCCCACCTTCTGCTCTTTCAGCTTCTTGCCAGTCTGGCTTTCTCAGCATGGCCACTGGCTGACCTTGGTGTCCCAGTCTCTGCTCCCTTCCTCCCATGCCATCGCCTCCTGCCTCTGGAGGCTACAGGTTTTTCCCGCAGTACCAGGTTGAATTACTGAAACTAACCTACTAATCATCTGCCTTCTCTGTAGTCTCTCAGGTTACCTAAGGGTAACGAGAGAAAAGCAAAATACCCTTTATTCAATTATTTATGATTAGGATAACTTTTCATCAATGCCTGCTGTAAGTAAGTGGCAAAAAGTCCAATAACATATATCATGAAGGATCTCTTTATAAATAATTTTCTGGAATAGTTTTGAATGGGGTCCATTGGATTCTTATTTATAACAGCAAGTTTAATGTCATGAACTTCCTGCTGACCAATATTGGAAATGAAAGTTTCATTTATAAGGATGCTATTAACATGTTGCCAAGTTAAAAATGTCATGTTACTATTTGTCAAGGAGGTTCATGGTGCTATATTATTATATTTATATGAATCCCTTCTTCTAAGGAGCTTATTGTTCCTTCTGAATATTAATCAATTGACCCAAAATCTTGAGATTATTATTCTTACAAATTATGTAGAATTTAAAAATTCTTACTAATTAATTCTCCAGAATCTCTTGTAACTAGGGAGAAAACTTGAATGGATTTACCCATTGGCAGAGAGAACCATCCCCTTTCCAATGTTGGGTTGGTTAATAACCACTCAATTGCATCCCCCACTGCCTTCTGCACTTATCTTTTATGTAAATCAATTATAGATGCAGAAGGACACCCTGGTGGGAAATAGCATTTTACAGCCTTCAAACAGCTTTTTCCAAACAAATAGTAATCACAAGTCCTTGAACACACATGTGAGTCCTCTGTGAACCTTGTGCCTAACAGAGGAATCAGAGCCAGCTCTAATATCCAGTCTGGAAGTACCTTGAGCTCTTTGAGGACAAAAGCAAGAAAAACTTGGAATCCTGCACCAACTTCATTACCCAGCTGATGTCACTCGTCATTTATCCAACCTAATTGCTCCTCCCACTTCCTCTTGAGAGTGAATAGGACAATAATAGAAAGTTATTTTTAGGTGGCCCAGTGATGTGCATCTTACTGGTTATTACTGTGATTCGTCTTGTGTGTCTCCCGTTTTGTTTTTTGATCGTGTTTGGCTGTGATTCACGTTTTAGCTCTTGCTATGGGGCTTGATGTCTTAGGCTTGTCCTACGTAGCCCGTAGGTGGATTCTGGAATCTGCTCTAAAGAAAGATTGGGTAACCTAAGTCCAGTTGCTATTCTGGAGGAAAGGAGGGTGAACTGACTGACCAGACAGTAGGAAGTTCTTCTATAATTCCTAGTCTTCCCACGGTGGCCCAGCCTTCTGGGATTCCTGGAATGATGCTTCTCTATAGAATATGCCCAGTGGGTGGCCATGGTGTGGTAGATGATCAGCCTGCACTGTCGTCCACTGCTGGTGCTGTAAGCCCTACTTTGCCAGCTTTTCTAGTTCCCAGTGCCCTGATGGGATGTAAGAGCCATGTCAGGTGGTGCCCTGGCCCTCTTTCAGAGATTCAAATGGAGCAGGAGCTTTCCCATTGAGAGTCCTGCTGTCTGACACTGACATCCTCACTTGAAACACAGTGAATGCTGTAGACCAAGATGAAATCTTGTGAAAAGAGAAAGGACCGTCAGATATTACCTAGCAAGGAGGCCAAGGTATTCCAGAGACAGCCCTTCAATCCATCATCACTTAAAACTTCTGGTTAATTAAGAGTTTTATTTTAAATGGCTTTTAGATAAGATTGTCCATAAATTTAAGCTGCTAAAATCAATCAAAGATACATTTTAATTTGTGTGACCTGAATCTGTGTATCATATGTTTTAAACTTGTTGGTAGAAAGAAACTAAAAACATTTTATATGGTTGTGCTTAAGTTTACTGGTTAAACAAACTACACCATCTTAGATATTTAAGAGGTGTTTTCAAATACATGATTCTTAAAATTTATAGAAGGCATTGGACCTTCTGGTAAATGTTTTATTAAGTTCTTATCTAAGGGTTGAAATGGTTTGCTAAGTATTCATGTAATATTGCTATTGTTAGCAAGTGATCTAGGACTTGCTCCCTCATCTCTCTATTCTAAGCCCAACTTGTTCTTTCATTTCTCTATTCTCTTCAAGGTAGGGAACTAATTCTATTATGAAGGAATCTGTAGGACGCACAATTTAATCTTTAGACCTTATAAAAGAGATGGCTAACATTTTTCTGTAATAGCATAGCCAAAATAAGAGCTTAAATAATAATCTCATAGCTAGATTCACATCGCCATCAGCGAAGTATACAGTAAGTAGAAAAAAAAAAAAACCTCCCTTTCAGACCAAAGGGAAAGAAAGTTTTAAAGTGAGAATATAATTTTCCTCATGGGCATTGTCTACCTTAGAAAAACTACTACAGAACATGCCTGTGACTATAGACTTGTAGTTCAGGCCACCGAAGATTAGAGATGGGACATGGGCACTCTCTTGACTTGCATCCTCTGGTCTGCTTTAACACAAACCAGGAGGAAAAGAAAGCTAGGCATCAGAAGCAATGGGCGGCAGGCCTATTAATGGCTGATCTGTACGGTGATCTGCCCTCAAGGAGACCCAACAGGCCAGTCCACTGCAGTGGCTTTCAATGTGGTAAGTCTGGGCTTCAGCAGAAGTCAGCTTGTGAAGAGCCCTGGCAGCTCTGCCAAGAGTTGGGTCACTGGAAATGGACCTGCCCTGGACTCTAAGGATGCCCAGGTCAGAGCCACAGATCTTATTGGCTCTAAGCTGAAAAGCCCTTCACTCAGCCCAACTTCCAAAGTGACCACTGCAGCTGAGGGGATGGTCAAGTAGGGTCAGCAACATTGCAGGCAGAACTGTAAATTTCTTGTTAGAGATGCCACCTGCCTTTACCTGGCCAGCTCTCCTCCCAGGCCAGCCAAGTAATGAAAGTCAACAGAGTGCCTTCCCCTAGGAGGTTCACACCTCCCTTAGGATATACCCCATGTGAAGAGATAGATAGGTCTGGGCCTCTGAATTTACAAGGCCTAAAGCCCACCAGATTATTATCAAGCCCCTTCTATCAGGTTCTATTTGCCTCTCAATCAGAAAACTTAATTGTAGCTTAGACAGCACCTTTCTTAGCTCCTCTAATAATGACTCTGTCCTTTGTTCTAGACCCTGTCTAGTGCACTTGGGCCTCATTCCTTTGTAATCATAACCTCTACTCTACCACCAATGGCTCTACTCCCAACCTGTGTGTACTGATGGTCCTCTTCCCCACTTAATGCTGTATAATTGTTCAGACCTGGTAAATGCCACTCTTAGGATCATTGGTTACTATCCTCACTCTGTCTTTTATGACCTTTTCTAAATATGATCAGAGTCGGGGAACTTGGAAGGCTTCCATAGCCTTGGCAACTCATGACGACAGCCTAGGGTGGTTACTGGTGCCATAAACTAGAGTGTCAATTTGTTGGGTCAACAACAGGAGCCACTGTGCGCTTGCTCCTGATGTGGGATCTCTGTCCTTAATGTACTGTACATTTTGATTTAATGCTAAAACTAGTACTCAAACAGTATGTTTCACTTTGTGTTTCTATGTGGGTGCAAACTGTTGAAATCTTTACTTAATGTATACTAAATTGATCTTCTGTATATAAAGAGAATCGAAAATTAATCTTAATGTGAATGGAAGGGGAGAGGGAGCGGGAGAGGGGAGGGTTGCGGGTGGGAGGGAAATTATGGGAAGGGGAAGCCATTGTAATCCATAAGCTGTATACTGGAAATTTATATTCATTAAATAAAAGTTAAAAAAAAAAAAAAAGACCTGTACTGCTGTTTGACCCTGGGCTCCACCCTCCAGGGAGGTCAGCTTCCTCCACAGAGTATGTTTTCCTGTTTATTGGGGTCCCATGAAGTCAGGGTTTCTCCAAGTTCTGTCCTAATGGATGTGCTTTTGGACCAGTGATGAGCAAAGCACAGCTGATGAGACACTTAGTGTCCAACCTGCTTCCTGGAGTGGCTCATGTTGGATTTTTGGAAATCCTTTATCATAGAGATGGAGAAACTGAGGACCAGGAGTCAAGTGTAAGTTGGTTCCTTTTTCCTCACTCTGCCTATGTCCATCTCCACTGGCTCTGGTGACCTCACAAGAAAGGGCCACTTGGGTGAGCCCAATTAGCAGAAACAAGTGCGATGCAGACAAAATAAAGTGTGCATGTGCATTGGCCTCCACAGAGACACCGTTACTTGGGGACTGGAAAGACTTCATAGATGTAGTACACACTGTTTAAAAACTCAAGCTTTTTTTTAACACTTCAAGATGTTAATATTTTTAATTTTATATTAATTAGCATTTTTACTCTCTAATTAAAAATTTGTGTTATTAAATAAGACATAGACTAAGAAAATGGTACAAACTCATGTGTGGTATAATGAGATATTAGATAGAAGGTTGAACTCCTGTTTTCAGTATTCAGGCCAAGAGATCGAACACTGTGACCATACCTGAACCCACATGTCCATTTTCTCCCTTCAAAAGTAATCATTACTGGGGTACCTGTTATGTCACTCATTTATTCCCCTGGTTGACAAATAGTTACTGGGCACTGGTATACAACAGTCTTCTCTCTCATGCATCGCATTCAGAATGGCATCTTGAATATCAAGATGTTGTTCTAAGTTTGATTCTCATGACCTACAAATTCATTCTCAAAAACTTCTATTTATCTGGCTGTGTTGGTTATGTGAGTACAGACAGTCAAGTTCACACATTTACTAATTAAACTTTTATTGATGACTTTTAATATTTAATGCTTTGTGTTAGCATTGATGGGAGATTTGGTTATGAATTAGTAATGATCTTTTGTTGTACCATGTTTATACTTTATGCAAACATAATGCAAAGGAAATGTTACTGTAAAAACATCGGAAGCTCTTTCCCCCTAAATTTTCATATGCTTGGCTACAGCATTTGAGGTAGAAGGGCAAAAGTGATTTGGAATGTTTCTTCCTATACCAGCCATTTCCTTGAAGAGGAGAGAGAATGAGGGAGATGAATTGGGTTGTGCATTTCTATTATGCATTTCCATCTACACATCGTGCCCTCAACAATCTCCTCCCTGTAATTCGAATGCAGTGTTCCTGGGAACTTATTTTATGTGTACCCAATAAAGCAGCATTAATCTAATAGTGGTTTGTTCAAACTGGCACAAAAATGGAAACAAATGCTATTTCCACCAGCCAGATGTCATACTTGGTAAAAGAAATAGGAGGTGATCAGCTTTAGAGTCCTCTGTGTCTTCCCACTGTGGAAATAGGGAGGTAAACATCAAGATTCAGACAGAGCGATCTAGAGTTCCTGAGGAAACACAGCTGTGCACTCAGCCGCGTGCTTTCCCCCCCCAAATATGTGGATTCCCCACTCCCAGACTCTTTGAAGCCAGAGTTGGAGGTTGAGGCGCTCATCTGCTCGGCCACCTAAGGCACTGTGGGAGACGTTGGGGTTCACTCAGTGTCTGCTCTACAGAAAGAGTTGCTGGACCTGCAGGAGTCGTGGTGACTGCCAGTGCCCTGAGAGTCACGCTCGGCCATGGGAAATGGTATCCTGAAACCACAAAGGAAAATGTACCTGCTCTTCTGTTCGGGGCTGGGCTCATGGAAGGGCCTCCAGCTGGGTCAAGGACTCACCCTTGGGCTGGTGTTTGTTCCTGGTTATGGACAGACTCAGGTGAAAGTGATCCTGATGGACAGCTCTGAAATGACTTCCAGCCTGGCCCCTGGGGCAATGCATTCTGGATTTCTCAAGATGAGGATCCACTGGAAATGGATAGAAATATTTTCTTTCAGAGGCTTTAGTCCCTGAAAGGGAAGAATCCTCCTTCAGCCCAAGAGCTGAAACTGTGGGCGGTGACAAATGGCAGAGTAGAGATTGTCCTGCCGAAGATGGTAGAGTGGGCCCTGTGGGCATCGGGAGAGTAGCTGATGATGCCTCAGGGCGAGTGGGCAGCTGGGAGGAGGGGTTTGTCCAAGTGTGGGTGTTGTAAATGCTGAAATTACTACTTCAAACTTGATGGTTGTCCCAGGCTAATATGACCTGATAAAGCAAGAATTCTGTGACAAATTCAACTTGTGGCTGAAGTAAGGTTGTATCCTTCAGTTTCTAAAAGACCAAGCAATTGGAAACAACAGACTGTGAAAGAAAATAGAAATTTACTAAATATTGGGATAATTATTAAAAATTATCTTGCTTTATAAAGATATGTTCACAGGAGGACTGTCAAAGGCACTCTGGTTAGGCTAGAACCATTATTTTAAAAACAAATTAAAGGATCTGTTTTTACTATGAAACCACTCGTTGCTTCAGTGCTTGACATTGGAAGAGAATTGTGCCTGTCTCAGAGCACACTCAGTGAGGGATTTAATGATTATCTGATTCCCAGGCCCAAGCTCTTAGCTAGTTTTTTATACCACACCTCAGGCTTGCTCTGAAGACTACAGAAGATAGTGAGATATCCTTGTTACTTTGCACACCAATAGAATACCATTAACTTGTGAAGCTAAGGTTCTGTGCATTTTCTTAAATATCTATATTAAAGTATTCATCAAAAACATCAACTGTTCTCCTTCTATCACTGATGTTTACAATCAATCTTTTAATACATTCACATATAGATATACACATCTAAACATTTTGTGTGAGATAAAAATACTAATAAAATAAATAGTGAAGTCAGAAATGTGTCGTGAGCATCCCTTAAGCCAGAAGCCTTTTGTTTTTCAAGATGATAATTTAAAGGAGTCAAAATAAGATGTGGCAAATGGTACCTGGCTGGCTGACTCATTGCTTTAACTTGGCTTTGGTAGCTGCTTCCTCTGTCATGTCTATGTTTTAAGGGGAAAATATTCCTGGCAAATTCCTCTAATGTACATCGCACTATACTTGGAGAAAATGACATCTTCACATAATGTCAAACAAGAAAAATAAATCACACAGCCTTTTTGTACAATTAGAGATAATTCCACCTAAGTGGAAGAAGGTAAGGGCAAAATAGAATGTTCAGCAGGTTATCTCTCCGCGAAGTGTTTCATGCTGAAGCATTTGGGGTGTCCATGCTGTGCTTTAAGCTGTTACCAACTCTCAAGCTTGCCTGCTTATTTATTATAAACATTTAAAGCTGAGACCTTCACAAAAGGCCAAAATTAACAGTGAGTGCATTCACACAAGGAAAATGTGTTTGAATGGGATTTCTCTGCTGTTCGATGGCTTATCAGTAGAATTGTCTAAAAGGATGTTTAGACTTCTAAGTCACTTGGCTTTGACAGTCAAGAATCGGAAGATACCTGCAGTAAAAACATGCACTTAAATGGCATGTCTGCCAATTTAATTGTCACTTTTTGAGAGTCTACTGTGTAGACAAACAGAAGGTAAAAAAATAAGCAAATGAATATAATATAGTGTGATGAAATATTTGACAGAAGGGTTTTTTTGGCACATAATTTAGTGCCTAATCCTGTCTGGATGTAGGTGTTATAATGGACAAGACAACCATTATTTTATTCTGTCTTTGTTGAGGTCTTTGGTTTGGTTTTGTCCTTTTTTGGTGAGAAAGATACAAGAGAGAGAGAGATTCACTGATTAACTGAGTTGTTGATTCAACCATTCACTGATTCACCCCCCCAACTCCCACAGTGATGCTGGGAGCCAGGAAGGCAAGAGGACGGTGGGTCCCCAACTCCTTGAGCCTCTCTGCTGCCTCCCGGGGTTGTGTATTAGAAGAAAGCTGAAGCTGGCACCGGAGTTGGGACTGCAACCCCGGCCCTCTGGGTAGGACTGCTAGGCCAGATGTCCACTTGGTGTCATTTACTATGTCAGGCGCCATCTGTGGTACTGGGGATGCTTCCGTGACAAAACAAGAACTGCAGAAGGCCTGAGATTGTGACCGTCACGAGCTGTCGAGCCCAAGGCTTTCCCTCAGTCTGAAAGCAGGCTCCAAGCTGGCTTGGGCCATCCTCTTTCTGCTTGCTAACCCTCGCAGAAGCAATTACAGCACAGCAGGAACCCACCCCTGAAGAAGTGGACATGGCTGCTTTGCCTGGCAGCCTTCCAGTTCTTCAGACACTATTAAACCAGCAACAGAAAGGAGACGGAACTTGCTAGGAGGGAGCCTATGGATTTGAAAGTTGCTTCGGCAGTGAGCTTCCTCTTCTGGCTGTGCGTCCACTGCAGGCTGACCGAGCAGTCCTGATGAGTAGGAGCTCGGTTAGGAAGAGAACGCTCTGCTCCTGAAGATGGGGTGTTCCTGCCGAGTGGTGTTCCTTTGATGGTGGGCCCACCGCAGTGAGTTCCATGTGGAGCTAACCTGAGGCCATGTGAGAAGACCTCAGATGTTCTGAAATGGGATCAGGCACTGCTGGGCTAAACAAGACACTCCTGGTGGGTTGAAGCTCAGACTGGACAAAATACCAGGAGGTCTAGCTTTCTCCTTCAAAGGTCAGTGTGACATTGAGGATATGTGAGATGTTACCTTTGTTCAAGACAAACCTAAAATATGTCCCCTGCAGTACCGTATTAAATGTGTTCATTCTGGCATGCGTTTCTAGGATCCTATATCTCAGAACAGCACAGGGATTTTTGATGGGAGGTGTTGCTTTCCATAGCAACTGTGAAAGACCACATGCAGGAAGACACTGGACGACTCAGGAGATGTGGCAAATATTCAGGGTGAAGTAGCAGGTGCAAAAATGGGCAAACAGGATGTGTCCTTGCTCTGACTTCACTCTCCCCACCCACCCTCCACCTGCAGGCTCCACAGAACATGTCCAAGCCAGGAGTGGTTCCTGATTCTTAGGACAGCACGAGACTTTCCGAGACAAAATCTGCTGTGGCCGAAAGGCCTCCGTTTTCCTGTTTTCCTGGGACTTGCATTTGATTTGTGATTTTCTTTGACCCGTGTGACATGTGGGATTCTTGTCTCCGGAGATCTCTCTCGACTTTGATTACCCAGAGTGATGAGAAAAAATGACACGCTTCAACTTCTGAGGATCGTGGATTTTAAAGAGCGTTGTTTGTTCAGTAGAGATGATAGATTTGAAGATGTAATGGGAAGAGCTAAGCTTTTCTGCCTGAGGAAAAGCAAAACGAAGATGCAAGGGGAGGGCAGGGGAGGGAGGAGACGGGAATGGGTCGGCAGGACGAGACACAGAAAACCTGGTGCTGGGCTAAGGGGGACGCTGCTGGGAAGAGAAAGGAGCCCCTCTCGGCGCCCTAGTGAGCCCTCCTCCATTAGAGATGAGGAAATCCTGTTCCTCAGAAGCCCATGAAATCTTCCGGAAGATAACACTTTCTCATCGGTTTCTTGTGAAGTCAAAGCTATTTGTTTATGATCTCCTTTTTGCATCAGAAATTCCTAAAATGGGCAGCCTGGTTTGTTTTCTGCTTTATCCCTGCGCGGAAGGGAAACTCAGAAAATACTTGGACAAATGGTGGACTTATTTATTTAGAAACAAGAGATTTTCTATTGAACACATATTTTTGTCTGTCTTATCATGTCAAATAATACTTATTTTTACAATGCTTTTTTTTTTTTTTTGCTTTTCCTAATTATAAAATAACAAATAAAACCTGAGGCAGGAAAGCACTCGATTTCATTAGCCTTAGGAAATCGTTAGTCTTTCAGGCCAATCTTTCTCCTCACCTTTGTACGCATTTTTATACAGCTGGTGCTAACTACAGCATCATTTCTACAATTGGCTGTAGCTGGTGTTTGCAGGCAAAATGAATGTAGTGAGCTTACATTTGAAAGGAGGGATTTTAGGACTGGGCTTTTGGAAGTAACTTACATTGATCCAGTTCTCTTTCCAAATCTGCTTTGTAAAAGGTCAGGCCTGCATGGGCTTCCCCTGCAAGGCACTTGGGGCCATGTCGTTAACATGCAGGATTCTCGGCTGTTATTGATCTTCCTCCACTTGTTTCCTTTCATCTGGAATGTTCTTCTCAGGTGGTCACACCACTGACCTATTGACACATTGCACATCGCTCATTTCGAATGCCCTCTGCAGAGAGAGCGCACCTGCCCAGGGACTCACAGGGCCTCTCTGCTTACTCTTTCTTTCCAGTTTCTTTTCTTTGAGGCAACATCTCTTAAGAATTTGGAATTACTTTGTCTCTCGACTCTCTCTGACATGAGCCAATAAAGACCATATGGGACAAGAAATTTGTCTTTCATTCTGTCTGCTGTCCCCAGCAACTAACACTTAGCTGACTATATATATGCTAGACCATGTGTAATATATCTTCACCAAAAGTTGTGCATTCAGTTTCTTTACGATGTACGAACCTAAGAACTGCAACCATAAGCATCATTGCACAAACGTTTCTGTCTACATTTCTGACCATTTTCTAAGCACAGATTAGAAGAATTTTGGATGAGTAGGCACAGGATGTCTTACATCCTTTTTTCGCCGGGCTGCTTTACAAGAATTCTGTTCCAGTTTCCTTTCTTGCCAGCCCCGAGAGCTTCCATCTCACCACATCATCACTGGAACTGAATTTTCTTCTCTAAAGCTTTGCTAGCTTTTCCCGCTTGAAATGTCTCTTCTGTGTCCATTAAAGAAGAAAGGAGAGTAGAACAATAATGACAAAAATCTCAATTTCCCTCATTTCTTGCCTTTTTCTGAGAATAACCATTCTCTTCTGCTGTGTTCGGAAAACACGCTCCAGAAGTAGAGTGGGAGGTGATTTCAATTTGTGGAAAATGTGCGTCTGCTTACGCAGCATTATAAAAAACTTGTACAAGGCAAAATAATTCAGCACCCCCTTTTGAAAGGACCCCCAGTGAGTCAGGCCCTGTTTCACCCCTTTCTTTTGGGTAGAATTGGGACTCGCCTTTGGTGGTAAAATGTGATGAAAATGATAGGTTGTTGCTTCAGTGATGTTAACTTTTATGCAAAGTAAAGATATTTTACAGGTGTGTTTAGTCTCTAGGCTGTTGTCTTTGAGCCAATCAAAGGGAGGTTCTTAGTGGGTGGGGCTAACCTAATCAGGTGAGCCATGTTAAGGCAAGTCTAGGCCTTTCCTGAAGTTTGAGATTCGAAGGAGCAGAGATTCTCCGGTTTTGAGGAAGCAAGTTTTTATGAATCCTACAGACCCAAGGAAGCGAATTCCAGCGACGGCCTTTGTGAGCTCGGAGATGGAGCCGCCCTGGTTTGTGTCTCCAGGTGAGAATGCAGTCAGACATTTAAGTTAATGTCAGCTACTGAGCAGAGAACCCAGCTACGTCGTACCCAGACTTCTCATCTGCAGCACTGTGAGACTGTAAGTGGCTGTTACTTTAAGCGTCTGCACCTCTGGTGATTTGTTATGCTGCAACAGAAAACTAAAACAAGTTGTCTCCCTGGTGGTATCAGCAAGGGCGGGGAATCCCTTCTGCCAGACTTCCCGGACTCATGCGAATGTTGTCATTCTAACCGGGGATTCCGTGATGCCTGAAGGACTGGTATGGGATTCCTTGCACTTTTTCTCCATGGGCTGTTTTTGTTAAGGGATGTTGATAAAAATGCTGGAGGGAGTTCTCTTGAAATCATACCCCCTTGTGACTAATTGTAGCACCTGTTAGAGGAGTTTCTGCTTGTAAGTCTACTCTTCTCATTTTGTCCTCACTTAACTTGTTTGATTTTTACACCTAAACGGACACCCTTCTTCCACTCGCTCTGCGGTCGGTCATCTGCTGTCCTCAACTCTGTGTTATTTGTCCCCTGCCTCCTCCTGGACGCTTCTACCTTCCTCACTTCCTGTTTGTCTCAGTAGAACACCTCTTTCCATTCCTGTTCTGGGTCCACTCTTCCCCCATGCCACTAGCATCCGAGAACTTTGTCTTCTTTTCTCCTTACCATTCACCTCCCCTCGAGAATTTCCT
This sequence comes from Lepus europaeus, assembly GCF_033115175.1. Classification (NCBI taxonomy): domain Eukaryota; kingdom Metazoa; phylum Chordata; class Mammalia; order Lagomorpha; family Leporidae; genus Lepus; species Lepus europaeus. The sequence continues at coordinate 11,336,350 of NC_084832.1, read as the reverse complement.
CTCTCTGCACCAGCGTTTTCACACTTGGAGAAGAGGTTAGGTCTAGCCTGTGGTGAGACTCGTGTTGATGCTCCTTGAGAGGAAGTGAGCAAGGGAACATGCAACTTTGAGTGAACAGGAGGGTTTTCATCATCACGGGGTACAGATTCCATCAGAACAACTCGGCCGAGCTCTAGGATTGTGGGACTGTTACGCACAGGCTAGGAGTGGGCATGAGGACCAGCTCCGGGGGATGTGCCGTCTCTGACAGCAAGAGCAATTGGTGAGTTCATTATTTCTTGACCAGAGGACTCTCTTCTACCCTGCACGCAATGGGGCCCAAGGCTTCAGCTTTGTAATTACCTCCCCTCCTCCCCTCCTTAAGGAGCTCTGCATGCCAAGGCCTCACCCAGGTTCCACATCTGTGTCTCATTCTCAGAAGCTGGCATTTAGAAAGTATCATGACAGAATACATTATAGAGATTAGGTGGGTGTTTCCTGCACCAGGACATAGCAGTGGTTTGGGGTCCTGCCCATTTGTGTGCCAGGAAATACTTGTGTTTGTGCTGGTGAATTCGTTTTGTCTGGGCTGTCTTCCTTCCCCAAGAGTTTTGCATTTTTTTTTTTCATTTAACAAGCATTTAGGGAATAATTATGATATTCTAGGGAGCATGAAGAGGGATATGGAGGGTATAGAAGTGGAAAATAGACCTTCACAGTATGTTCCAAAGGCCTCGCAGGTGTGACAAATGTGGGACATGCCCCAACGGTGATAGGGAGGAGTCCTGGTGGGTGCCAGCTGCCTGCGGCATCAGGTGTGAGCACAGGAAGACGAAGTCAGAGTTTCTGATTGCGGATCATGGGATTCCTGTGCGCACAGAAGCTCAAGATCATCATTTCTTGGTGCAAAAATAATGTTGATATGAAACTGAGGTTATTATGCATTATGTTTTTAAAGAGTTGCATCTTAAAATTGCCATAATTTTAAAAGAACAATTGTATTTTCATTTTTTTCATTAATATTAACATTTGGTGTATAGCTAGAATTATTTTGCCTTTATATTTTTCTTATACCTGTGAGTCTAAGGCTTCTAATCTGGTCATTTATAATTATTCTTCAAATTAATGAACCATTGACCCTGTGAAATCAAGTTCTGAAATTGACCTACAGATAATGAATTCCTAATAAGGATGTATTATTCACATCTGCAGTAATTATTTTGGACTAATATTCTAGACTTAATTGATCCTGGAAAATATCTTACATATAATATGATCTCAAAGTGCTATCAATGATCAGGTGTAATCATTTTTATGTTACTGTAGTAACTGGGATTAATGTGTATATGGATACACATTTGTTCATGTGAATTTAATCACATGAAATTAATGTCCTAAGTTTTAGTGCTTTCTATGTTATTGTTTGAGGAGTCCTAAAACTTGTACTGTTGAAAAAAATGTCCTGTGTTTCCATAATCTGATATATAAGAACACATCACCAAATTTGAGGCAGAATAATTTTATATCTTGAATATCCCATCCTAGCATATTCCAGTCTTCTTGCATGGTATGAGAAAGTGTGTGGATTGATTTATACAAGCTTAAGAATTAGATTTACATTTGTTGTTGGAATGCAGATAAAGGGAAACCTGCATTTCAAAGTGGCCAAATGTCAGTGTCTTGCTGCATCTTGCTAAGTTTCGTCACAGAACTTAACATTCTACAGTAAATAAACATCTTTCTTGGGAAAAGTGGTGTTCTTCCAGGCCACCATGCTGCCATGTGATGGATCAGATCTAGTTGTTGTTTTAAAGTTAGAAATCATTTGTAGAAGTTCATATTTCCTACCCCCCCAATTTTTCTTTAACATCATTTGTGTAGTGAGATATCTTAAGTATTTATAAGTGATAAATAGAAAATCAAGTTAATTATATCTCTTGATATTATGAAGTTCCCATTTGCTTCCCTGTGGCTGTTGTGAATACCACCCCCATATAATATCTGAATTTCAGTTCCTGTGATACCTGTTACATGTGGGAGTTTAATCTTGAGCTTGAAAACAGCACGAGACATACTTTCTTAAGCGCTGAACTTGGATGGTGGTGTGCGCACACACTCCCCAACCCACCTAAGAGGGCTTCCTTTCTTGCATCCACCTTTGTTTTTTATGCCCCTGGGCTGGGGGAGTTTGGTGCTTACTAGTGAGCACTTTAATACTGGCCACCAGAGGGCTCCCATATTCCTTCCATGTAGGTACAGAGACGCAAAGTGTAACTAACAAAGTTCAGCACTAAATAAAAATATTTGCAGGTGGCCGGCGCTGCGGTTCACTAGGCTAATCCTCTGCCTGTGGCACTGGCACCCCGGGTTCTAGTCCCAGTCAGGGCGCCGGATTCTGTCCTGGTTGCTCCTCTTCCAGTCCAGCTCTCTGCTGTGGCCAGGGAGTGCAGTGGAGGATGGCCCAAGTGCTTGGGCCCTGCACCTGAGTGGGAGACCAGGAGAAGCACCTGGCTCCTGGCTTCGGATTGGTGCAGCGCGCCGGCCGCAACACAACAGCGGTGGCAGCCACCTGGGGAGTGAACCAACGGTAAAGGTAGACCTTTCTCTCTCTCTCTCTCTCTCTCTCTCTCTCTGCCCACTCTGCCTGTCCAAAAACAAAAAAAAACAACAAAAAAAATTTGCAGGAGTTTACCATATAGTTATCTAGAAAGGGAAAATATTCCAACTCCACTTTGTTGTTATCCAAAGTACTATGAATAACATACTTGAGAAACAAAACACTTTCATTAGAACAAAGAAATGAAATACTGTAGTTGATTATTTTTGTTTCTGGAGGCTGTGGGATAGACTTACACTACTTAATATTTAGTTTTCCTGTGTTTTAAATATTGATGTTAGTAAAGTTGCATGTATATCCATTATGCATGGGAAAGATATAAAATATAATGGTTCTAGAACAATTTTTGATTCCAAGCTAAGTAGTAAGATACTCTTTAATGGAAATTCGGGGTTAGGGTGGCCATTGTGGCACAGAGAATTAAGCTGCTGCTTGGGAACCCACATTCCATGTTGGAGTTTCTGGGATCAAGTACCCCTTCACTTCTGATCCCACTTCTTATTGGTTTGTACCCTAGCAGACAGCAGGTAAATAATGACTGAAGTATTTGAGTCCTTTACACCTGCATGGGAGATCCAGATGGAGCTCCTGGCTTTGGTCTGGCTCAGCACTGGCTATGGAGGCATTTGGGGAGTGAACCAGTGGATGGAAAATTCTTTCTCTCTGTCACTCTATTAAATAAATAAAAATATGTAAGTTAAAATTAAAAAAAATCTTTAATTTTGTTAGGCCAGCTTCTGCTACTACACAGAGCTTTGTAAAACAAGTTGATAGGGTTTCTTTAAGTGGGTGTAGGGGGTAAGAGGAATAATGTCAAACTTTGTGGCTGTTCTCACTGAAGAGGAACAAAGGTTGCTTCCGTTGTGGGTCTCTGCTCTGGCTGTTGTTGGGTGTGTGACCTAGAATCCCATACCAGCTGTGAGGACAAGGGCACTCGAGCCTTCAGGAGTAGCGGTGTCTACCATTTTTCTTCCTTCCCTTATTGATAGTTAATTTGCCTGGCTTTGACAACCCAGACACCATCCTTAGCATTCCTGCCATGAAGCAGAAGGTAGGGCGAGCAATTATTGGAAATGTTAGAATTTACCAACGAGCCAACTTTGAAAACAACATCTTCAGGAACTCTGAATCCAAGCTCAGCCCTTTAGATGAGTCATCAGATTGATCTCTGTGTGTGCTCTAAACCCCAATTCACTCTTCAGTAACTGAAGACGGTATTTAACCGTCTACCTTTTTCAATTACTTTTTTCTGGAATGCATTACTTATTATTTCTGCTCTTCAATGTGTATTCAAGAGAACAACAACATGGAAGGCCTGATTAACTCAATTGTACACCCACACCTAGAAGCTGTCTTTTTGACTGTTAAGACTGAAATATTGTGTTACAGAAGAAAATGAAACAATCTGTTCCCCCTATCATCCATTATGTTCTTCTGGTCTGAGAATTATTGATTGTGCATTTTATTTAGACAAAGAAGAAAAAAATAGAGCTAATTTTGGTGTATCTTGTGTTTATGGAAATAGTTTTAAAGCAATGTTTTGGATTCTGTTTTTGTCTGTAACTTTAAAATAGCATTTCTCAGTGCAGGAATTGTGTTTAAATCCTCTTCTGTTCCAACTGTTACTTTCGCTCCACGAGACAATGGTGATTAAAAAGCCCTCTAATCCTTAGGCTTAGATTACCATGTCTAAATGAAATGTGGATATAATATTATCATCCCGTAAAACCTATTTTGGAAGTTCAAATAGAGTTCGCTTTACTCAGAACCACATAGTAACAAATGCAGTCGCCCGTTCCGTTGATTTGCTGGCATTTGATTTGAAAATGTTCACGAAACATTTGCATTCGATTTCTGCTGGAGGAAGTCACAATATTGCAACTAGTAATTAACTTCATTTTGAGGCCACCCCTAATCTTTAGTTCAAGACATGCACGAGCAGAAGAAAAGATTTTTAAAATGATAGTGACAGATATTACCATGACCACAGCTCATGGTACTATGTTTTATGTTCCTTGTGGAAGATTTTGAATTAACAATCAGCAAAAATGTTCTGAGTTTAATTGATTACATTGAGGAATGGCTTTGCTAGTTTTCATACTATATCTAAGTTTACAAATGAGTAAAAACATCGAAATATGTTAATATGTTGAAAGAGTTTCATGTCAAGTAACATGGAATCCTAAGTTTCCTGAATAGTTACTGATCCTGAAATTCTGAGTTGGAGTCAGTATTGTTTAGCTACGGCTCTAATTCTATGTTTTTGCCATGTACAGAGAAAAGTTTGTTCCTATGTGAAATTGAATTGGCATGAAATGAACTTTGGCTCAAAAGCTTCCCCTGACATTTATTTGCAAAGGTTTCTATGGCCAATATGCTTGCAGCCGAGGTGACATTAAGCCTCCTTGGTCACCAGGGAAAAATGTGGCTTTTCTCCTCACTCATTCTGGGTGTGAGAAAAAGGGAAGTAAGTACCGGAGGATATGCCAACCTTGCCTTTCCTCTTTCTGCCCCTAGCAATAGTTGATAATTACACCTCAGGCAAAGGACAGGAAAATTGAATTCCCAGCACTGGGAGACGGTGATCAGGGAAAGGACTTCATTGCCAGTTCTTAAATCCTGCAGAAGTTGCTATTGCTACAGCCACTGGTCGTGCCCAGTAACCCTCTTTCTCAAGCTGTTGATGCACTTCATTTTGTCCCAAGATTTTGGGACTTTTGCAATGTAGAGTTCAGAATACTGGCGGTCCATCTTGGCTGTGCCTTGCGTAAACCTGGGAGTGCTCTGTGGTTCTGAGTGCTCAGTCTGCCTCACAGGCCGTCACAGAAGGACCAGGGATGGAACGAGGAATCAGTATTTCTTTTCAGCTCCCCGGGTGACCACCATATGGAACCACTGTCTTACAAACCAGCATTGTCAGTGAGATCGAATCCTGAATCCTGATGTACACGAGGGTGAGGCTGTTCTCCACAGACCCAGATGTTGGAACAGTTGATTGTGAGTCACACACACTTCCCCTTCTGGAATCCAGTTAGTGAGGCTGAGAGGTCATTCCGGCCCCTTCAGGATTCTTTCATTGCCCAGTTTTCTGGATGACTTCCAGCAGGTTGATGTGGAATGACAGTGTTGGAGGCCAGGGCTCCGTCCTAGCTTGCGACTGAATGTGGCAGCCTTGCTGACGTGCATCCAAGTGTCTGACCCATTGTGGACCAGGGCCCGGGGTCCCCCGACAGCTGCCCCTCCCCTACCTGAGGGTCTCTCTTCTCCCAGGCCACATGGTGGCACAAGGCATCGAGGTGAGATGCCATAGGCCTGTCTTGAAGCACTATACGACATTGGCTCTTCTCCTGTCTTTCCCACGCTGGGGAAAAGGCTGTGTTTGCTGTTTCTAAGATACTTGGTGTGACCTCAGATGAAAATGTCAAAAAAGGAGCCATTCACTAAACTGAGCTCTTGGTCACCAAAACCAGTGTTCCCTTTTTTATTTCAGCCAAAACCAAGATTACTTTTTAGTTTACAAGAAACTATGAAAGAAGTAACATTTTTCTTGAAGTTAGATTTTTAGCCTGACTTTGATTAAACATTATCTCTAAAAGTATATTAATATAATTATTCAACTTCAGATTGTTTTACTAGATAAGTCTAATTTGTCTCTGTCTTCCTCAGGTACTTTTGTCATCTGTCTAAACAGTATGAATCACATGTAAATTGTATTAACTGGGGCCGCCTCCAGTGTACCTGTATTAATCCTATTAGTGCTGTATCTCGTGTCATTCAGAATCGCTTCTTAACTATTGATTCAGATTAATTACTTCATGTTATGAAACCAATTCAAGGGGAAAAAGAACAGTTTATTGCTTAGGACCATCACTGAGTGTATCTTTGTCTAACTTAGACAAGGATCTTCCAAGTTTGTGTAACATTGACTTTAATATGTTAGGAAATCCAAGTAAGGTAACAGTGGCATTTGTTACCATTATTTGAACAATAATTTACACTAACTGTGTGCTTATTGTGTGTTAATTGTCACATTAAATATCAATGTTATTTACAAACATTTTCTTTAGTCTGTTAGGTGGAAGGTAATGTGAGATCTGGGTCTCCACACTTTTTTTTTTTTTTTTTTGTGATACCATTGCAGATACGGGGTGCTGTGCTAAGGCAATCATGGGTTAACCCAGAGCTGCCTGATAGAATTGTGTGCAGTGATAGAAGTGTTCTTTGTTTATGCTGTCCAATATTGGAACCAGTTGAGCACTTGAGATAAGGATAGTATATATAATAAAGCAGATTAAAATCTTTAACAATTAGCTTATGTTGAGCCATATGTGGCTGGTGGCTACTGCACTGCACAATGCAGGATGACCTCTGGCTTTCAGACACAGGGAAGTTCACTTCCTACAGTAATCTCACATACAACTAAGTATTTCACTGCTAAGTTTAAACAGTTACAGCCTTTAGGATCAATCCGGGTACATTGTAACAGCAATGTATGGTTCTTTGTAATATTCGTGAGACTCCATTTGGAGCTCCTACCATAGTGATGGTCCGTTGATGGCAAGGATTGTGAGGATGGAATAGTGGTACTAGTGGCTGAGTATGTGGCAAGTGAGGATGAGTGATGTCCTCATTTCCCCTTCAGTGTCTCGCCTGCTCCGTTGCCCTGGTGTTGGCAATCTCATGTGGTGTTAAAGCCATGCGTGTATATGGTGATTTATGAGTGTGGGGCAGCTTCTCATATGTAAGCATGTACATGAGCTCTTGAAGGAAGAATATTGGGCTTACAGTGATAAACTCCATTCGCATCTGGAGAGGGATTTGCTGCAGATCAGAGAATTTGCACTCCATTTTTTGTCTTTTTCCTGCTGCTTCTCTCTTTGCATTATTTTACCTATCAAAAATATGAAAGACTCTGTGATCCAATGTAAAGGATAAATTTCATCAATTTCATCATAAAAATTGGACATGAAATAAACCAATGACAAATTAGATTCAGTAGTTTAGTATGGTAAATTCCTGTTGAATTTGTTCATTAACTCTTGTTGTACTGACCACTAGCACATTTTAGAGCACAGTAATTCTTCAGCCAGATCCCTTGAGATGAATGCAATGGTGGCACAAGTTAGAGGAAATCCAGTGTTCTTAGGGAATAAAAACACAAAGTCATGTTTGGCTGGGAACCGTGCCAAGTCCTGTGTTGACTTCCGTCTTCTGCTGTTGCCGTCATTCCGTGGAGGTGACGGCATCTAAGCGCGTTCCTAAAAGAGAGCTGCAGGTCTGCTGAGACCTCCCACCCCGTCCGTGGGGACTGCTGGCAGGATGTGAGACGTCACAAGGCAGCTCTGTGGAGCCAGGGGACTTGGCACATGGCAGGAGAGACAAGCCAGTGAGATGATAATGCAGGTGCCTTTCCGAGATGACAAAGCAGCAGCAGTGTAAATGGAAGACTGCTGTTAGCACAAAGCCCGGGGCCTGAGAGATGGAGACCAAGATGTGCTTCCAGCCAGACCCAGTGGAGGAAGCTTGAGAAGTCAGTGACCCTCGGTAATGAGAGGGATGATGACGTGCTTAGCCTGCGTTCCTTAGGCTGCTCTGCCTCATCCTTTTGTAGCCAACTCCTGTTTTAGATGCCACTTGAGAGGGAGAGGGTTTTGATAGAAATAAAGTGGGGAAAAATTGCTATCAAACATAGGAATGATAAAAATTGCTGGAATGGGAAAATATGGGGCCTCATTACAAACTTGTGGTGGGCTCAGAACTTTAATAAGAGCTGCTTTTGGAGACATAGAGCATTAGGTAATATTGAAGTTATTCATCCTTTCACTTATTCATTTCTAGGCATTAATGTAGAAGCAGGGGATATCGCCACAAATAAAACTGATGGAAGTCTGTGCTCAGAAGCAGGTTTCATTGTAATGTGGAAAACAATTTGCAAAGAAAGTGAAAAAATACTCTATTAACGATGGAGAGTAATACTACAGAAAAACTACCTGGGCAATGAGGATGGGGGAGTGAGCAGAGACCAGTGTGGCTGGACTGGGGGGTTGGGAGAGGGGTACCAGATGAAGTGGGAGGAGCAATGGGTGGAAGACAGAAGAGAGTGGAAGTTTCTTGTGGAACAAAATCAGAAGACCTGGGTGGAGGATGACTGCTCCTCCACCTAGAACGGAGCTTAGAAGGCTTCTGCCTCCCATGATCCCAAAGGAACACAGAAGAGCCTCTTGCCCTTTCTGCTGACCATGGGCAGAAATAAAATCGCGATCAAACCTTGTGGTGATGACGGCTGCCCCCTGAACTAGTTACCTTCTTCTTTTTCTGTTTGTTTTCTTTCTTCTTTTTTTTTTTTTTCTCTAAAAACCTCTTTCACAGTTCTGGAGGCTCCAGTCCAGGAGCAAGGCCAGGGCTGGCTTTTGGTGAGACCCTGCTGCCTGGTTTTTGTGGACAGCACCTTTCTCCTGTATCCTCACATCTTTTCTCTGCACAGGAAGTAGGGGAGAGCCATGGTATCCCTTTCTTTTGTTGTAAAGACATCAATCATAGCAGATTAAGTCCCCAGTGGTATGATCTCATTACTCTCAACTGCCTCCCTAAAAGCCCTATATCCCAATATGCAATGGAAGATTTGGAATTTCACAGGTAGTGTTGGAGATGTGGGTACAATTCTGTCCATAAGAGTACAGAAACTCAAGTTACAGCATGGAGTATTTGGTCTTTCTTGTGCACATAAATACCTTCCAGACCAGTTACTTTTCAAGCAGAAAACTGCACTAAAAGGAGGAGACGAGAAAAATTTCATCTTGGCACCCAATTTACCTCCATACCCTAGGCCTGGAGCTTATGATTTCTGTTACTCCTAACATGTATCTTGGAAGAATTTTGGTTCAGCTATGAGGATCCGTTGAGGACTCTGAGGGAGAAATATGCCTTGATCATACCATGATTTAGGAAAATAAACATGGATAGTTGCATCATGGGAGGCAGCAAGATGGGAGGGAGACCAATCAATTAGATCTTAGAGTATTCTAAGAAAAACACGGATGGCTCTTATATAGGACATTGATGAAGGTTTAGGTAGTCCGTGGATATTTACTGAGTACCTGTGTGTGCCAGCTACAGAGCTCTAGGTGCCAGGAACAAGTCCGGGCTCCTTGTACTCGTGGTATTTGCACTTAATGAAAATAATGAAAAGTTGGACTTGAGGAGCTTTAAACTCAGACACAGAAAGACTTTTTTTTTTCTTTTTTATCCAAGAAGTGGTAAAGAACAAGGGCAGAGAGTAATAACAATGAAATCTGAGTTAGGAAAATGAAGCAATGTCTTCTAAAAAAAAGTGGTTGGTTATATGCCTGTAGGCAAAAGAGTATGGTTAGTAGACCAGCTTCTTGGGATACATTCCTTCTTCATGCAAATATTCCATCTATGATCATTCAGGGATGCTTTCCCTTTTGTGTGACTTTAAAAATGTGAAATAAATGGAAACAATGGTTCTATATGAAAATTTGCTTTTTAGCTGCTTTTCTTAGAGCATACCTGGTCTATAAAGCATTAGTTGTGCCCATCTTAGCTCCTTTGTCCTTAAAATTAATATTTGGTCCTAGGTCCAAGATTTCTTAGGAAATTTATTCAATAGATGAAAACGTTTCAGTTATCTGTGAATGACCCCAAGTTATCTGGTGTAAAAGGAGGAGGCCACAACCTGGACGACAAAGCAGCCTTTTCTTGCCATGGCTTTCTTTCCTTGGCAAACCATCCACGTCCTCTTTATGAGAGAGCGTCTACTTGGAGTAGAAGATGCCCTGGAATGTGTACTTTACCACCCAGATTATTCAGTGCTGAAGTGGTTTTGTCAACTGGAAGAGTAATTGAGTTTTACTATCTAGATAGTACTTCTTGATGAAAATGCTGTATGCCTTTATTGATGGGGAATCTTCTGCTCTGGAGCAAAGATAAAACCTGAAACTCTGTACTTTATGTTACAAAACCATAGTCTTAGCCGGCGCCATGGCTCAATAGGCTAATCCTCTGCCTGTGGTGCCGGCACACCGGGTTCTAGTCCCGGTTGGGGCGCCGGATTCTGTCCCGGTTGCCCCTCTTCTAGGCCAGTTCTCTGCCTTGGCCTGGGAGTGCAGTGGAGGATGGCCCAAGTGCTTGGGCCCTGCACCCTCATGGGAGACCAGGTGGAAGCACCTGGCTCCTGGCTTCGGATCAGCACGATGTGCTGCGCCGGCCATTGGAGGGTGAACCAACAGCAAATGAAGACCTTTCTCTCTGTCTCTCTCTCACTGTCCACTCTGCCTGTCAAAAAAACAAACAAACAAACAAAAAAAAACCCAAAAACCGTAGTCTTGGGAGCTGGCATTGTGGCATAGCAGGTTAAGCCATTGCCTGTGAGGCCAATGTCCCATTCAAAGTGGCAGTTCAAGTCCCAGCTGCTCCATTTCCAGTCCAGCTCCCTGCTAATGTGCCTGGGAAAGCAAGGGAAGGTGGCTGAAGTACTTGGACCCTGCCAGGCACTTGGAAGACCAGCTTCAGCCTGATGCAGCCCTGGCCATTGTGGCCATTTAGGGAGTGAACTAGCTGATATAAGATCTGTCTTCCTCTCTCTGTCACTCTGCCTTTCAAATAAATATTATAAAGATTCTTTTTAAAGATCATATACTTGTTATTAATACAGATGACTTCCAGGATGTCAAAGCTGAACACTTTGCGTATTCACTAGAAGAATGTGTGTGGCTCACATTTTTAGATTGCTTTTTATTTTAATACTATGAACTTGAAATAGATGCTCATTAGATAGACTTTAGAGGGTCTGTGATGGCAAAAAATAAAATCGTGTGCTCATGTGTTGATCCAGCCTAGTAATCCTTGGCTTCCTCATAGAATGAGTGTGTGTCACTTGCAGTGATTCAGGATGAGCCTGTGGGAGGCAGTCCTTCAAGCTGCCTGGAACACCTGCTGCGTGGACCATGGTGGCTTTCCCAGTTGCTTTACTCACTGCTCCTCAGACCAAGACTCTGTGGTAGAGGCAAAACAGCTCGTCACTCCATAGTCTCCTGTGGGAGAGAGAGAAAAGGTGACAGAACCATTTTTACTGCAGCTAAATGTGATTAATCTATGCCTTCCTAATGAGACTAAGAGGAAAAATACAAACAATTTACTTTTTTTCCCCTTTAACCAGCTCTCCTGTACACTGAAAGTTAAACAATTGGTTCTGAAGAAGGTTTTAAAGTGGGAAGAGTTGCTGATCTGCTGGAAGCTCTTCCCATAAACAGCATAGCCAGTCTTTCAGGAAACTGTACCACTAGCAATACACTTCAGATTTGATGGAATCTTCTCTCATTGCACCCAACGTGATTTACTTAATAAAGGATCTGTAGTCACGTGTCCCTTAATGACAGGGAAACATACTGAGAAAGTGCATTGTTAGATGACATCATCCTGTAAACATCTCACAGTACACTAACACAGACCTGGATGGTGTTGCTTAAATTGCAGCTGACCTTATTCTTTTTTAAAGATTGATTTACTTGAAAGGCAGGGTATAGAAAGAGGGAGAGAGAGAAACAGATTTTTCTATCCATATTTCCCAAATGACCACAAAGGCCAGGTCTGGGCCAGAGAAAAACTAGGAGCCAGGAACTTTGTCCATGGTCTTCCATGTGAGTAGCAGGGGTCCAAATGCTTGGGTCATCTTCTGATTTACCAGGAGCACGAGCAGAGAGCTGGATCCAACACAGAGCAGCCAGTCTCAAGGTGGCCCATATAGAGGATGTGGTAGCTTAACCAGCTACCCTACAATGCCAGCCGCTGCATGAGGACTCTTGAAATAATGATATGGAGTGAGTAGGAGATGTGCAAAGCCCATCCTGGCCTCATATGGCAGACGACTATTTTAGAAGTAGAAGGAGTATGCTCTAAAAAGTATTAAAAGTATAGAATAACACAGTAAATACGTACACCAGTAACATGGTCACTTACTGTTATCAAGTCTTATGTACTGTACATAATTGTGCTTATAGGACTGCCAGCACATTACACTTGTTTACACCTACATCACCACAATTGTCCAGTGAATTGACTCTGACATCAGACAGTGGGAATTTCTCAGCTCCCTTGTAATCTTACAGGACCACTGTTGTATACGCCTTGTGACCACAGTGTCATGATGTGATGTATGACTTTAATTCAACTCTTATTGGTGAAAAACGGTTTGCAGAACAATGCATTTTTTAAAAAGATTTATTTTATTTCTTTGAAAGAGTTACAGAGGTAGAGACAGACAGAAAGGTCTTCCATCCACTGGGTCACTCCCCAGATGGCTGCAATGGCTGGGGCTGCACCAATCAGGAGCCAGGAGCCAGGAGCTTCCTCCAGGTCTTTCACGTGGGTGCAGGGGCCCAAGTACTTGAACCATCCTCCACTGCTATCCCAGGCTACAGCAGAGAGAGAGATCAGCATAGGAGCAGCCGGGACTAGAACCAGCACCCACATGGGATGCTAACACCAGGCCAGGGCTTTAACCTGCTGCGCCACAGCACCGGCCCCAGAACAATGTATTCTTAATCATTGTTTTTGAAAAATATTTTTTAAAAGATTTCATTTATTTGAGAGGTAGAGTTATAGATAGTGGGAGAAACAGAGGGAAGTGTCTTCCATCTGCTGGTTCACTCCCCAAGTGGCTGCAACAGCGGGAGCTGAACGATACTTTGTTTCCTCTATGGTCACAAGTTTAATCCCCCACTAAAGAAATAACAAATAGTAGAAAAACCACAGTTCCTCAGGAGTATCTACAGGGCTATAATAAATCGCAAAATGCCAATTTCAGTCATACATTGCTTATTTTATACTCTTTATACTATCACAAATCAGAATACATATGATATTTGTCTTTCTGAGACTGGCTTATTAAGCATCAAGGTCTCTGTTCCATTTTGTTGTGAAAGACTGGATTTCCTTCTTATACATGGCCTAATAGGATTCTGTCGTGTATATATACTACCTTTTCTTTATGTAGTCATCAGTTGATGGACAGCTGGGTTCATTCTGTATCTTATTATGGTGACCTGAGCTGCTATAAACATGGGATGACAGATAACTCTTTCATATGATGAGTTCCTTTCTTTTGGGTAGGTTTCATGGAGGGAGATGGCTGGGGTATATGATAGATTTCATATTTCTAAGGAATCTCCATACTGTCTTCCATAATTGTTGTGTTATTTCACGTTCTTACCAAGAGTGTACTAGAATACTTTTTCTCCACATCCTCACCAGCATTTGTTATTTTTTGATTTTTGATTGATAGACATTCTAACTGGGGTGAAGTAAAACCTCATTGTGATTTTTATTTGTATTTCCCTGATGGCTAGTGATCTAATTCATCTTTCCATGTGTCTATGGGCCACTTGTATTTCACCCTTCCAAAAATGTGTCATATTGCTAGCCTGTTTCTTGACTGATCGTTTTGTTGTTGCTGAGTTTTTTGAGCTCCTTGTACATCCTGGGGATTAATCCTTTATAAGATGTATAGTTTGCAAATATTTTGTTCTGTCAGTTGCCTCCTCACTTCATTTTCTTTGCTTCTTAGGTTGATGTAATCCCATTTGTCTCTCTTGGATTGTATTGTCTGTGCTTCTGGGGCTTATCCAAGAGGTTCTTGGCTATGGCAATGTGTTGCCATGTTTTCCTCTGTTTCCTCCTAGTAATTTGAATATTTTAGGTCTTAGGTTTAGATCCTTGATCCATTCTGAGTAAACTTTTGTGTAAGTTATAATGTAGCTCCTGCATGTGAGGATCTGATTTTTCCAACACCATTTGTTGAAGAGATTGTCTTTTCTCCAGAGAGTGATTTTAAAACATTTTTCAAAAGTTATAAATGCATGTATTCAATTTTGGGGGCTCTAATCTGTTCCATTGGGTAACAATTTTTTATATCAGTATCAGGCTGTTTTGATTATCACTGCGCTGTAATATGTCTTGAAACCTGGTAATGTGATGCCTCTGGCTTTTTTTTTTGTTTGTTTGAGATTATCTATTTGGAGTCTCTTGTGTTTCCATATGAATGCTCAGGACTTTTTTTTTCTATTTTGAGAATATCCTTGGTATTTTGCTTGAGTTCCACAAATTGCATAAATAAATGTAGTATGTACATTTTAATAACGTTAATTTTTCAAATCCATGAACATGGAAGATTTTTCCTTTTTGTGTGTGTCTTCAATTTTTTTCCTTAATGTTTTATAATTTTCATTGTAAAAATCTTTCATGTCCTCAGTTAAATTTATCCTAAGGTATTCGAATGTATTGGCAGCTATTATAAATGGGACTAAGCCTAGAAGTTCCTTTCTCAGCCATGACATTGTTTGTATATAAAAATGCTACTGATTTTTGTATGTTGATTTTTATATCCGCAACTGTGCCAAACTCTTATGAGTTCAAATAATTTATTGGTGGAGTCTTTTGGTTCCCCTATGTATAGCTTCATGTCATCTGCAAACAGAGGTAATTTGACATCCTCCTTTCTGATTTTGCATTTTAATTTATTTTTCTTGCCTAATGTCTCTGGTGAAAACTTCCAGAACTATATTGAATAGTAATGGTGAAAGTTCACATCCTTGTCTGGTTCTGGATCTTAATGTGAATGCTTCCAGCTTTTTTCCATTCAGTATGATACTGGCTGTGGGTTTGCCACATGTTGCTTTGCTTTTGTTGAGATATGTTCCTTCTATATCAAATTTGGTTAAAATTTTTTTTTATCATGAAAGGATGTTGAATTTTATCAAATGCATTCTCTGCATCTATTAAGATAGTCATATTCTTCAATAGGTTAATGAGAGATATAATGTTTATTGATGTGCATATGTTGAAGGATCCTTGTATCTCTGCTATAAATCCCACTTCGTCTGAGTGGATGATATTTTTGGTGTGTTGTCGGATTCAATTAGCTGATATTTTGTTGAAGACTTTTGCATCGATGTTCGTCAGGATTATTGGTCTATAATTCTCTTCATTAGTTTTAGAATTAAGGTGATGCTGGCCTCATAGAAGGATTCTCTACTTTTCAATTGTTTTGAATAGTTTAAGAAGAACTGAAATTAGTTCTTCTTTAAAAGTGTAGTAGAATTCAGCAGTGAAGCCATTTGGTCCTGCGTTTTTTTGGGGGGGTGGAGTAGAGGAGGTCTTTATTACTGATTCAGTCGCCATCTTCTTGGCCATTGGTCTACTTAGGTTGCCTATGTCTTTCTGCCTCAATATTGGTAAATTGTCTATATTCATAAGTCTTTCCATTTCTTCTAGAGTTTCCAATTTGTTGGCATATAGCTGTTTATAGTAATTCCTCATGATTCTTTTTGTTTCTGTGGTATTCGTTGTAACCTTTCATCTTGTGTTCCCTAACCTCCCTGGCTTTTTTGGCTAGTTAGGCCAATGATTTATCAATTTTATTTCTTTTAAGAAAACCAATTCTTTATTTCATTGATTCTTTTGTATATTTTTCCATTTTTGTTTACATCTTCTCTAATATTTTATTCTTTCCTCCTCCTAATTTTGGGTTTGGTGTGTTCTTGTTTTTCTAGGTCTTTGAGATGCACTGTTAGATTATTTGATGCCTTTCCAATTTCTTATTGTGGACACTGATTGCTATAAACTTTCCTCTTGGCACTGCTTTTGCTGTATCCCATATTTTGATATGTTTTGTGGTCGTCTTCATTCCTTTTGATTTTTTTGTCTGTCCCACTGTTCATTCAAGAGCATGTTGTTCAGTCTCCATGTGTTTGTATTTTTCTAGAGTTTCTTAAGTTGTTAACTTCCAGCTTCATTTCTTTGTATTCAGAAAAGATACATGGTAGAATCTTGATTTTTTTTTTTTAATTTGTTGAGACTTCTTTTATGGAACAGTATATGGTCTATCCTAGAGAAAGTTCCATTCACTTATAAAAAATGTGTATTCTGCAGCTGTGGGATAAAATGTTCTGTAGGTATCAATTAGATTATATACATTAGCTCTTGGTTTTTTGTCTAGTTGGTCTCTTCATCGATGAAAGTGGTGTTTTTATGTCCCCCATTATTATTGTATTTGAACCTTTGTCTCCCTTTAGATCCATTAACAAGTTTTCAGTAGCTGGGTTCCCTAGCATTGAGTGCATATGCATTGGTAATAATCCTCTTGTTAAATTATCTCTTAATCATTGCATGATGCCCTTTTTTTTTTTTAACAGTTTTTGTATTAAATTCCATTTTGTCTGATATTAGGATGGCTACTCCTGCTCATTTTTGTTTGCATGGGATACTTTTTCCATCCTTTCCATTTCAGTATATATGTATCTTTGCTGGTGAAGTGTTTCTTTTAGGCAATGTATTGATGGTTCTTGTGTTTTGGTCCATTCAGTCCGTATATAACTTTTTATTGTAGAATGTAGACCTTTGACATTAAAGGTTATTATTGATTAGTAGTAACTTGGTCCTGTCATTTTTCTGTAAATATTTTTTATTGTTTGTTTTCTATTTCCTTTTGTGCATTAACTAGGAGGCTTTCTGCCTTCTCATTTTTTCATGATGCTTATCTTTCTGTGTGTATGTAGCACATTGTTCATTATCATTTGTTAGTCTAGCAAGGTGATTGCAGATTCTTTCAATTTCTGTTTGTTTTGGAAAGTTTTGGTTTCACGTTCATTATAAAACACTTTGGTACGCACACTGTTCTGGTTGAAAGTTTTTGTTAATCTTTTAAGACTTGAACAATGTCTTTATATTCACTCCAAGCCAGGAGTGTTTCTGATGAAAAATTTGCTGTCAGTCTAATTGGAAATCCTAGGAAGGTAATCTGGCATGTCTGTCTTACACATTATAGGATCTTTCTTTATGCTTTACTTTGGAAGTTTTACCACAGTGTGTCAGGGTGAAGACATTTTCTGATCACGTTTATTAAGAGTGTGGTTCCTGTATTTGGATGTCCATATCTTTATCCACAATAGGGAAGTTTTCTGCTATTGTTTGTTTAATTACATGACCTATTGTTCAATAGGTTTAATAGGTCTTGTAATCCGTTCTCTTTCCATACCTCCAGGAGATCTTAATGCATGTATAGCTGGTCATTTGATGATATCCCATAATTCTTGAACACTATTTTGTTTTTTCTAATTGTTTCTTTTTAAAAAAAAATTCTGAGATATTTCCAAAGATTTGTCTTCTAGCACAGATATTTTTTATTCTGCTTCGCCAAATCTGTTAAGGCTTTCTACAGTATTTTTGTTTGATATATTGATTTCTTCATTTCTAATATTTCAGTTTGATTTTTCATTATATCTCTATCTCCTAGCAGAATTTCTTATCCATGTCATGTATGGATTTCTTTAATTCATGTATTTGCTTCTGTGTGTTTTTGAGTAATCTTATAAACATTCTTTTGAATTCCTTTTCAGCCATTTCATTTTTGTCTGGCATTCCATTATTGAAGTGGTGTTTTGCTCCTTTTGAGGAATCATATTGTCGGTCTTTGTATTTCTTATATCTGTTTATTTTTAGGCAACAGTGAAAACACTTGTTAATTTTCTCCTCTTGCCGCTTTGTTCTTTGAAAAGTACCTCTATGGCTTACTGGAGTTTCTGCTCCCTCAGGAAATATCCAGAGCTGTGTTGTGGGTGGGGCCAGAGAGCACAGACCAGTGTCTGAGGGTGGGGTAAAAGTCAAGAGTGACCCTGAGTTGGTTGTGGTTGATTTCCTCTATCAGCGGCCGGGGGAGGGTATGATCATTTTGGCTGGTGTGTTCACAGCCCCAGTCCTTCTCTGCCAAAGTGGACCAACTGCCCAGTGTGAGCCCACAGAGCCTGCACACCCCACCCATTCAGGCACATGAACCACACAAAGCACTTGTGTTCCCCTCAGTTGTGAGTGTACTCCCCATCATTCAGGAGTCTCTGAGCTAAACTCAGAGGTTGCCCAAAGACAGCCACACCATACCCTCTATCACACAGTCACAGGATTCCTATAGTCACAGGGCCCAGTGCTCCCATCGTCCCTGGGAGCAGATCTACTCTCTACAAGCCTCCCTATTCATGAGAGAACCACTCCATTCCTGGAGCCAGCTGCCTGCCCGATAGATCAGTGAGCGTTCCACCTCGGCAAACTGAGTCTGGCACCTTGGTGGAGTGAGGGGAGGGGAGCATTGTGCCCTTACTTCATGGTCCTTAGTGGGTGGCCTGTCCTCTACCAACTCTACAGGCTGCAGTCAATATCATATGGGACCACAGATCCATCTCTCTGACAAACTCCATCAGTGGTAGGTGGGCTGCAGTAGCCTCCGCTTGCCTTATTAAGATGGTGCTTCTTCCCTGCTGATTGCTGAGCTCCTTGTTTGGGGGAAGGGTAGGAAAGCAATGTGCTCTCCTTTTACCAGGTTAGGTAATCATGCTGCCCAGCACCCGCATTTCAGGCTGGACTGAAATCCAGTGGGACCGTGAGGTTCTCCCTCAGACAATATTACCCGCAGCTCACAGGCTGCTGCAGGTTTCTCTCGCCTTGCTCCAGAAAGATGGCATCCCCACCAGCCACTGGCTGTGGGAAACACTGGGTGTGTGCTTCTGGCTGTTGCACGGTTGTATAGTCCCCACTTCTCTTCTCCAGAGTCTCTTCTTTCTGTAGGCTGTCTACTGAAAATTTCTCTCCAACTGTCCCTTGCAAATGTAGTTCCTCCCCTGTCCTCATATCTCCACATGGTCAAAACCAAGATGTCTTTTCTCTATTCAGCCACTTGGATCCCATCACTAATAAGATTTTATGTTAGTTTGTGTAATTACTTAATTGCTATCTCTCCTCTACAGGAGTATGAGATCTATGAATATGATAATCACATACGCAAGCTTATAACTCTTTGGGGTATCTGACACAGCTTGGGTGCGTTGCTGACATTCCACTTGAGTTCCTTGAGTTGTTGAATGAATGAACTGTGTTTGGCTAGAATTTCATGCAGTTTCCTTTTTAAGTGGTTATCTATACTTTTTTGAATGCCTCTAGCTAGCCTGAAGATGGTTTCTTCATAGTGGTGCTCAATGTGTTGTGAAGTTTTGAGCATTAGTATATTTTTTGTTTATTGAGTTGAAATATTTGTATATAGACTTTACTATTCAAAACCAAATTATTTTGTAGAGTGGAATAATTGATAGTAAGAGATAATATTCATGTTATCTGTAAAATGATTAATTGACTTTTATTGTCTGCTGTTCATTCTTTTTTATTCAAATATCATTCACAGACCTTGATTAGCCATTGGCTAAATTTTTTTTAAAAACTTAAAAAATGTTTATTTTATTTGAAAGAGAGAAAGCACACCTATTTGCTGGTTTGCATTCCAAATGCCCACAATGGCCTTACCTGGGTTAAGCTGAAGAAGCTGAGAGCTTAAAGCTCAGTCTGGGTCTCCTGTGTGAATGTCAGGGACCCAAGTACTTGAGCTCTCACTGCTGTCTTCCAGGGTGTGGTTTAGCCAGGAGCTGGGATCAGGAGAGGAACTGACATTTAAACCACAGGCACTCTGACAGCGGGTGCACCCCAAGCAGTATCTCACCCACTGTGCTAAAGGAAAGGATTTTATTGGGTAAAAAATATGGACACCATACAAAAGCCATTGGAGTCATCCTACCCACTGTAATTCAAATGAAATTAGATCCAGGTTCCATCTTTCTTTTTTCTATGTCTCTTGGAGACCTTATTCTATTCCCTACTCCATAAAACAGATACATTTTTTTGTTATCTGAAATGTTTGCTCTTTTCCTCCTGTACCATCCCAGATATTTCAAGTCCTGTTTGTTAATATTAAATATTCTGAAGAGGCATGTCTCACTAACCTTAGAAGGAAGGAATGTGTGCAGTCAGTGGTATTTTACTAGCTGTATTTTAACTTTTTTGCTAAAAAAAAAAAGGTGCTATGTGCACACTTAAATATTCACATTGTCTAACATTCAAACATTCCAGATAAACTGAAAATACCTTTTGATTTTGCTGAAAAGCAATAATAATTCACTGTATTTTCAATTGCAGAAATAAGCTAAACTTTGTTTATTCTATTGTGAATTTATGCATATGTACATATGTGCATATTGTTCTTGAGTTCTTTGTATGTATCTATATATCTCCTGAGAGATGTATATATACACATACATATTTATGATTTTATATATATATATATTTCTCAAGCAAGTGTTTATTGAGATTCTTTAATGAGCTCAGCACTGTTCTAGACACTTTACTAATA
Source organism: Lepus europaeus (assembly GCF_033115175.1). Classification (NCBI taxonomy): domain Eukaryota; kingdom Metazoa; phylum Chordata; class Mammalia; order Lagomorpha; family Leporidae; genus Lepus; species Lepus europaeus. The sequence continues at coordinate 11,315,513 of NC_084832.1, read as the reverse complement.
AACCAAGACCCTGACCTTCCAAGTTTGGATTCTATATAAGGACGATAAGAACTAAACAAGAAAATTGGTAAAAGAATTTCAGAGAATTACAGTTGCTATGGGAAATTTCAAGCCAAGAATGTGCCTGAGGCAAGAGAAGCTACTTCAGAGTAACTGAGCAGGGCATGTGTCTCTGAGGCAATGCTATTTTCACTGAGAAAGGAATTATGTAAATGAGAAGCCATGCTAGGGAAGTAGTCCATGACAAAGGAGAGTGAAATTAGAGGCCCTGAAGTATGCATAACCTTGAAGTGTTTGAGAAGAGGAAGAGGGACCACTAGGGCTGGAGCAGTAGGATGAGGATTCCTGGAGCCAGACTGTGCCCATCTTCTAGGTTGTCCAGGTAGGGGGTTCGTATCACATTAGAAGAATTGGAGACGGTGAAATGATTTTTTTATTTATAGATTTTGTGTTTGTTTGAAAGTTGGAGTTAAGGAGGGAGAATGAGGAGGAGGAGGTGAGGGAGAGAGAGAAAGAGGGAGAGGGAGAGGGGGGCACTGAGTGGGGGAAAGTAGGAGACAGATCATTCATCTGAGGGTTCATTCCCCAGATGGCTACAATGGCCAGGGCTGAGCCAGGCCAAAGCCAGGAACCATTTATCCAGTTCTCCAACAAGGGTATAGAGTCCCAAGCATTCGGGCCATCTTCTGCTGCTTTTCCCAGGACATTAGCAAGGAATTGGATGGGAAGTCTACTGGCCTGGACACAAATCCGTGCCCATAAGGGATGCTGGCATTACAGGCTGTGGCTTTACTTGCTATGCCACAATGCCAGCCCCAGTCAAAAAGCTTTTAAGCATGAGTGCATTTGATAAAATTTGTCTTAAATCTTTTGCTCTGACTGGGGCATAGAGGATGGAGACTTTGAAGTGAGAGATAAGAATAAAAGACTTTTAGGGGCTGCTGCAATAATCAAAGTGAGTTATTAGGGTGGTGAGATGACAATGGTAGTCAAAGGGTCACTGAAAAGTGAATGGGACAGGGACATATTTTCAAGGTAGTTCTGAATGTGCTTGCTGAAGTGGTAGGGGAAAAGACTACTTGATGATACCCCATGGCATACAATGTTCATAAAGATTCTGGTGCATTTACTGATAATGTGGACAGTCTGTAATCAACTCATATGCTGAACACATATGTGTGCACCAGTTAGAATGTTTTGTAGTATGTCAAGGAATACTCTTAATTTAGAAATGTTTTGCCAAATTGGCAATTTCATTAATTATCAGTGGTATATATAGGTATGCATTTTTCTAAACTCTTAACAAATTTTGTGATTATTGATTTTTTTTTTTAATTGTAGACGATCTTGTACCTAAAAATGATATCCAGTTGCTTTGGTGTTCATTTCACCTAATGTTGATGAAGTAGAGTTTTTTTTAATTTATTTGAGATTTGTTAGATCCTGTGAATTGTCATATTTTTGCCTATTTTGGCCTTGAAATATTGGCCTTATTGACATATTGCTCTTACCTTGTGAAATGTGTGTGGTGGATAGATAGCCTCATTTTTCTCAGCCTATAGTAAGTCTCTTGTTTTTCTCCTTTAATTTAAAGTGGTGTCTTCATCAGACACTAAGTGATATGAGGACCATTTTCTATACTATTTTCTTTACTGAGCAATATGTCCATTGTGTGACCAGCATATGTGATTATTTCAAAAAGTTCATCAAAAGAGAAATTAAAAGTTAGGTTTAGATTTATTTTGGTGCAATTTTTTGAAATACATAGTTTTTGTAATATGAAAGTTGTATGAACTTTTTAGAAGACCTTTGTATGTCTATCATATATTTATCTGTAATATACCTATATTTTATGCATTATTTGAGAATGAGTTACAAACACCGTGTCACTCTACCTTCAAACAATTTAGCTTGCACATACTAAAAATAACAATCCCTTACATGTATATAATACTATGGTCATGACCAAGAACATTGACAATAATTTCATAATATCGCAATACCTGGTTTTCAAAATGCAGATATATGGGATCAACTTGCAATGATTAAAGTAATTAAATTCAGTTGAAATATGCAAATTCTGTATTTAATTGGTTTCACTCAGAAGTCTTCAATATTACTTCATGTAATTAAAAAGTGACTTTAAAAGTTACTGAACAGGAAAAAGTAAGCAATTGCTTATATGATACGTTTTCCTGGCTCTAGTATTTCTGCTGCTCTTCTACTGGACTGAAATTGCCTTCTTGCATTCTAAAGTTTTGATTGAAGCTTTTGATCATTAAAATTCATTTACTTATTCAGTTTTGGAATATTTATCCTGTTTCTCCTGTTTGTGGGTTAGATATTGCAGTAATCTGCAAGAGATAAAAACTAGTTGCTAACAACATAGTTTGAAGTCAAAGTCAAGGAGCAGGCTTTCACAGAAGTGGAAGAATGATGTGCACCCTGATACAGGAACTCACAGTGGATGGAACAGGCCACGCTCATATGCGCACTCTAATACAGGGACTCACGGTGGATGGAACATGCCACGCTCATATGTGTACTCTAATACAGGGACTCCCGGTGGATGGAACATGCCGTGCTCATATGTGTACTCTAATACAGGGACTCACAGTGGAAGGAAATGCCACGCTCATTCACTTTGAAATTTTGTTGAGGATCTACTTTGCCTATTAACTGATTTATTAGTGATTTTGATTTTTCGTGGTAGTTTTATATTTATTTGCCCTCCAACATTGAAGACAAATAAGCTGTACATCTTAAAATAAGACTGGCAGTATTATTAATGAGCTTATTTTTACAAATTATGCCCTAGAAATAAGTTACTTTTAATGAAGTGGGTGTCACTGAATGTACTTAAAAACAAAAAAGTAAATTGGTGCATAAAGTCATTTGCAAGTAAGTATCTTCTTAACTGAGAAGCTACTTTATATTTTAAGGACATGCAGAATAAATATTCAATACATTATTGGGAAAATGGTGTGTTAATTGTAAATCAATTTTACAATTCTGTTTAAAAGGTGCTTGAATATATTTCAGCAGATGACAATACTTACTAACATTTTTGGAGTTCAGTGTCCATGTACTTAGATACTAATTGCATGTTAATCTTTCTAAAATTTAAGCTGCACAGATTATAGACATAATGGCATATCTCCTAAATGTGGTTCTGCTGATAGAGTCCTCTTCACTCCTGCTGTGTAAGTGTAGGAAGAGGAAAGAAGAAGGGAAACAGTGAACAAATGAAATTCTTTCCTGGACGTGAGTTATAAAACAAGAATACACAGAATCAAAACACTTTAAAAGTGTCAGAAGATGATAAAATACTACTGTATAGTGTACTGTATAGTGTTGTTGAAAGAATTAAGCAAGAAAACACACAGGAATTATCCTGCTTACATACTGAATAATCGTGTGTAAATACCCTCTGAACTCAAGATCCTTAGAAAACCACAAACACGATGGAAGCTAATAATCCATTTACCATTTTTAATGTCCCAGTCTAAGGAGATGAGTTCAAAGAACTGAGAAGTTGCCATTCTAATCCGTATCTCCAAGGTGGGTGCTGAAATCATGTGAACTGACTCAAGAAATGAGGAATTGGGGGCCAGCACTGTGGCATAGCAGCTTAAGCAGCCACCTATGGGCGTCAGTTCAAGTCCTGGCTGCTCCACTTCCAATCCAGCTCTCTGTTAATAAGCCTGAGAAGGCAGTAGAAGAGGGCCCAAGTCCTCAAGCCCATGCCATCCATGTTGGAGACCAGGAAGTAGCTCCTGGTTCCTGACTTGGACTGGCCCAGCTCCTGCTGTTGCAGCCGTTTGGGGAGTGAACCAGCAGATGGAACCATCAGTGAACCGTCTCCCTCCCTCCCTCCTTCCCTCCCACCCTTTCAAATAAAATAAATAAATCTTTTTAAAAAACACCAAAGAAATGAGGAATTGAAGCCTAAATGTAGCTGTTATTTATTACATGGAAGGTACACCTGGCATCGCTGGGCAAACCGATGGGAGAGAACTTCCAGCAAAAAGAGGTCTCACTGAGTGCAGAGGCCACTATTTACTTGAGAAATCTATGTAGTATTGCCTGGTTTAATTTTACATATTAAATCATAGGCAAAGTGCTTCAGTGGAAATCTAGAATAATCTCTTGAGGATACTGTCTTAGGTACATTTTAGCACATGGCACTCTGATTTGTAAGCAATATACACATTCCTATATGTACTATAGAAATGAAATTGAGGATGAATTGGGTGGAAAAAAGGGCAAATGGTAACACATTTGAAACATCACACAATAAAAGGGATTCTGAGACTATTAAAAATAGTCTATGTTGAAAAATGTTTTGTTTTCCATAACGCTGTTCTTACAAAATGAAAAGGTTGACCAAAATTATCAATCTAAATAGTAGCATTTCACTATAAAAAGGATGATTAAAAGTATCAGTGGAAACCAAAAGCATTAGGTCCTAACTTCCAGTATCAGGTTAAAATTTTATTGCAGGGTTATTCAAAGGTGTAATTAAACTGACTGAGGATGACTTGGATAGAACATAACAAACAATTGACAACAAATTTAACAATGGATAATAGAGGCACTGTCTTCCCAGGGTCTATGTGTTAAAATCAACATTCAGCTGAGCTTGGTTCAAAATTGAATACCATCATCGGAGAACACATTTCATGGGTTATAAGAGTACACCTGGAACTTTACTAACACTTTAATTATATTAATTTTATCATTAAGAGGTTCTTTGGTCAAATTTCAGAACCTTAACATCGTAGTAGTGTAGGGAAAGCAGTTTTCCAGCCTTGTTGTCTGATCATGCAGTGACACTGCCTATTGTACTGATGTTATTCTAGAGGAACACTGATTTTCAGCTTGGCTCTCTGGAAGAGCCAGACCTGCCTCTCCTAGGACAGGTGACTGCAAGTAGTCTTATTGCCACCGAATTGTCAAGGTTTCCTTTCTCAAACTGACTGGGGTGGTGCTTTACCTCCCTGGCAAACCTGGGACTTGATGTCTTATCCTTAGATAAAACTCTGTGCAGTGTTTTTAGAAGATAATTTCTGACTATTTTTAGAAGCAAACAAAGTTACTGTGTGATTCCTCATATCTGCCATGAATGGACTTGCTACTTTAATTGTTAAGTTGAGAAACATAATCCTTAAAATCTGGATTCTTCCCTATATTTGATAATAAATAAATATTAAAAGTAATGATCAAAGAATTTTTATTAGAAGTTAAAATTAAATCCAAATACTAAGGCTCATTGAAATTACTGATTTTCTGAAACTGATTTGGTATGATGGCAAGTTTAGGTTGGGCAAAATTGGAATAGTATTTGAGATGAGAGAAATTTTTGCAGCAGCTATTTAGATATTCTGATTCCAAAGCTAAGTCTAGTAAATTTTTTAAAGATTTATTTATTTATTTGAAGAGAGACGAGAGACACCTTCCATCTTCTGGTTCTCTCCCCAAATGGCAGCAACAGCCAGAGCTGTGCTGACATAAGTCCAGGAGCTTCCTATGGGTCTCCCATATTGGTGCAGGGGCCCAAACACTTGGGTCATCTGGTACTACTTTCCCAGATGCATTAGCAGGGAGCTTTATCAGAAGTGGAGTAAACGGGACTTGAACCGGCTCCTTATGGGATTCCAGCACTGCAAACAGAGGCTTAACTTACCATGCCACAGCACCAGCCCTGGCAAATATCTTGTCTAAGCCATCACAACAATGAATTGTTAAGAATTCCAAAGAAGATTAAAGATTTGACTAATAAGATCAGTAAAGTAGGAAAATGTTAGTTCATATATTTGATTATTCTCTAAGTTTGAAAACAAAAGGCCATTAAGATGATAAAGAAGAACTAATCAGACAGAGGGTATTCAGGAAAAATTATCAGGGAAGATAAAACAGCTTATCAAAGAAAAATGTAGGTAGCTGGCTAACAACATATTCTGCACAGCCCAATACAATGTATACTAAGTGTACTTCTGTCTGCAACACAGATGTCACTATAAACCTTGGCAAGTGTGGGCTCGGAACAATGAGCGCCACAGGCAGGTTCACTGTTGAACCATTAGGGATGAAGAGAATGGAATTGCAGGCGAAGTCATTCGTTTGTGAAGTTTGAGTTGGGAAGGAAGAGATGAGATGAGACATAGGCTCCCGAGTCCAGGATTGATAAAAAAAGTTTTGTTTGGCTTTTCGTTTCTGGTTTTGTAATTTTAGAAGAGAATAATTACTCATATTTTTGGGTTGATGTCTAAACACTAAAAGATAGACAGTTTGGGACTGGAGGAGAAAGAGGGATCCAAATGTTGGAGCAGACAGAACATAGATTCCAAGGTCCACCTAGACTTCTCAGCCATGATCAGGGAGCTCCCTACTTCCTCTGACAATGGAAAGGCAGTCAAAAGTGCCAGGACCAGTAAAGAGAAATCTAGTTCCCAATGGGCTCAGTCCTCTTGGTGGGATAGAAGGAATGCAGTCTGTTAGGGCAGAAAAGGTTGAAGGTCAAGAAAAGGGCACCCAACTTCAGAAGGTGACAAAGCTGCTGTGGCCAGGGAGTGCAGTGGAGGATGCCCAAGTGCTTGGGCCCTGCACCCCATGGGAGACCAGGAGAAACACCTGGCTCCTGCCATTGGATCAGCGCGGTGCGCCGGCCGCAGCGCGCCTACCACGGCGGCCATTGGAGGGTGAACCAACGGCAAAAGGAAGACCTTTCTCTCTGTCTGTCTCTCACTGTCCACTCTGCCTGTCAAAAAAAAAAGACTGCAGGTTATTTAACTGTGTTAAAGACCCAGAGTGATCTGGAAACCATGGCTTTCTAGCCTATAAAACTGCATATATGTGTAATTTTTCCTCCCCTAGAAGTAATTGCTGATTCAGGTGGAGAGGACAGATTGGCGGATTGATCCAAGGCAAGGTAGGGACAGCAGGTGAAATTGTTCTGGTGGAATGACATCAGGACGGATGCAGTGGTTGTTCAAGGGGACGGTCACCACCAGGTGCAGTGTTTGTGTTTGGTGTCGTTCCTGCTGCTCTTGGCTTCAGTTTCAGCACCAGAAGCCTCTGCTTTTAACTGATCTGGGCCTGGCTTTCTGAATCTGCCACAGGAGGTATGAATGGTTCTCTTTCTCTGTTGTTACTGGGGCTTAGGCACATTATGACCAGTCTTTTGTTGTACAGTTGTGTGATGTGATGATACTGTGATTGACAGTTTAGAAATCATAAGTAGTTTTCCATTAAGCCTACACATGGAACCCTGTTCACTTACAGAAGAGTGAAGAAGTGTACTGTGTTGCTAACTGGATAATAGCTTAACGGGAAGCTCCACCCATTCTTTCAGACCTCCAGGACAATGCTCTCTTATGGGGAATGCTTTGAGGTACTGTGATACCTTAGAGAATATGCTGTTAGTTGGCAAGGACTTCCTGGTCGTATCACTTTAGTTTGAACGTTGAGTTTTTCTCAAGGCATCTTTGAACTTCTGTAAAAATAAAAAATGGAGCACGTTTTCTGAACTTTGAGTTGCTGGAATCTAGGGTGTTACAGAACTTGTTGCTGTGAGAAATTCAGCTAAAGTATCTCTATATCCAGATTCATTCTTGAAGAATACGTTGAGAGCTCTTCTAAGACAGTCAGAACTGAAAACATGTTGAGGATCATTGTCATAATCTTAACAAACCACACAATTATATCCATGGATGTCTTTAAGACCTTACAAGTTGATTTGACTTCTTAAAACTTTCATAGAGAGGCATACAAGAACATTTTCCTTGTAAGATTTTCCATTTCAAAGTTAATTTGAAATTCTTCAAATTAATTCTACTCAAAGTCCAAGCAGACTGTTCATCTGACTCCATGGAACTATCAACCAAACATTGATAATTCGCTTGATTTGTGTAGGCGTAGAATTTCTAAAATTTATTTTTCAGGGCTAGTTCTATGTTTTAATATCTTGAAATAGATTCTGCTTTTCACCCTTGATTTAACCTCTCATCTTTATATATGCATATCTGGGGAAGGCTCTACGAGGAAAATAATGGAAAGATATTTCCTCTAAGAACAATATTAGCAGGCTATCCCTCCCTGATGTCAGGCTGACCACTAGAGTAATGTTGGACTTATAAAAATTCTACAAATATTCAATTCCCAAGAAATACATCTAGCACACATTTTCTCTAGCACTAGTATTCTATGAAAGATTATTTAGCAGGATCACATAGGCAGATAAAATTCTAAAATAACAAACCATGGAGGCATATGTTTTCCTCGAAGTTATGTTCAAAAGTGGCAAAATTGAAAACAATCCTGAAACTTAGAAAAGTGCAGTAGAAAAGAAAAGCTCCTGTATGTTAAGATTGACTCCAACATTATAATTTGAGACAAATCAATTGGCTCCCCTGTTTTAAATGTTGGCTTTCTCACTCCCAGATCATAAATATGATTGTGGGAAATAATTCACTGTGCTAATGAATATAAAGGTCTTAGTTACAACAGATACTCAATGAATGCTAATTTCCTCCTTTGTTGCCCTCATGGTTTTTTAAAGCCAATTTAACTCAGGAAAACATGTGAGTAAATTGATACAAAGCCTCTATTCTTTTCTTACTGTTATCTCACTAGCAAATGATGTGTTAAACACAGAAGAAGATTTCTGGTCAAATTAGTTTATCCTGCCCTCATAGTAATAATTACACTCTGAAATTTATCAAGGACAAATAATATTTGGGCATATTTAAGACACTGATGACCTTTAAGTATGTAATGTAAGCCAAGGGCATTTACTAGGCTTTTAAGATGTAGCTGTTCTTTGCTTGCCTCCAGATTGAGAGGGATGTTTTTGCCTATGATGAAAATGATACACCTTTTACAATAAACAGGCTATTTTGGCATCCAGTGAGTCTGTCCCTGACTGTGATCAAAGACGTGATCATACATGAGTAGAGGTGACAAAGTGATGCCTCCTCTCATATTCCATAATCAGCCTCCTGAGATACTGAAAACTCACACTATTCTGATCAAATTGTAAATTATCAGCCCTGACACAGAAAAATTACATCACCTCTGATTGCTCTGAAGCACACCTTGGCAGTCAAAGACTCGCCGTCTCCCGATGTCCTATCTCTCTTTGAGAAGATAAGGAACTAAAATGCAACTTGACCAATTAATTCAGGCAATATTTTTTTTAAAAAATACAAACTGAAATGGCAGAAATGGATTTAAGTAATTTTATGTGAAACTTAGTCTTGAGAATGACATAACATTTCAAAGAAAGGCTTTGCACTCGACCATTAATATGATAAGATGTAGCAATTTTAGGTTGTAGTTGCTCACAGTATGGCTTTGGCAAAAGTTAATTTGAAATGAAAGTTCTTATGACTGGGAGATTGATTTCAGTCCACATGCTGCACTCTGATAATCTCTGTAAACTTCCTAGATTCAAGGCTGATTGAGTAATCCTAATTAAACTCCATTATTAACTTAACGACACATTGTTCAAATAAAGCAGAGATTTTGTTTTCCTTTCCTTTCCAGAGAATTAAGTTGACCTGTGGATCACAACCTGTTAATTTACTATAATCAACTCCCAGTCACTTGTACCTTTAATGGAACTCTAAAGGTAGTCTATTTCTTCAGGTTTGAAAAAAAACTAAGGGATTCTATATGACTTACATGAAGAAAAATTGGATTTTAATAATATCTACAGTTGGTTAGTTGCAGTTTAATCAACAAATCAAAGAATTATACAGTGTTTTTATGAGGGTTCATTAATTCTATGTCGAACTTTGGTTACAAAGATAGAAGCTATATTTAGATCAAGGTTTACAACCTTATATCAATTAAGCTTATGAGTAATGTCTATGTAAAACTGCGCACCATAATTTTACCAGTATTAGAATGAATAAGAGTCATTTGGAAGTGTCATTCGAAAGATAATTATAATTTCAAGTACGTAAAACAGGTTTTGACCTCAACTTGAGACTTTTAATTTATATTGATATAACCAAGGAAACTTATAGTTAAAAATGATTTGTACAGGGAATAACTGGATTCATTTTCTACTTTTACTGTTTGCCAGTTATATGCCCATAGGAAAGTAATTTTAATTGCCTTTCATCTTTTATATGTTTGTCAAACATTTTTTTCCTTTTTCCTTTTTTTTTTCTTATAATTACTGTGTGCCAGAAAATTGTATAGAAACCCAGGATATAAAAAAACAAGGCATGGTCTTAGACCTTAAGGAGGTAACTGATTGGAGGAGGAGGGGAATAGGAAGTGATGAGGATGGATTAGTGAAGTAATGGATAAGTATATGGTACACTGTGAGTCTGGACAGTGTTCCATGCATCAGGGGAAGCATAAGCAAATGAGAGCAATAAGAAGCACTGCTTAGGGTTGTTGGTGATCAGTATTTCCCGTAGCCAATTTTAGAGAACAGTATGGCCACATCTATTAAACTATTTATACATATGGGATTTGATTGATGTATTTTACCTTAAAGCCTAGAAGTGGACAATTTTCTAAAAAAAATTTCCCAAATTGAACACAAAAAGAGAAAAAAACTCTGAATAGGTCTATTAACAACTGTTAATTGTTAAAGATTTTGAAAGTACAAGCATCCCACATGGTAAAAACAAGAGACAGTGATTGAATGATCAGTGATGAGTACCTTTAATAAACACCTCTTGTAGGCATTGCAGAATCAAGGAACAAGATAAAACTGGGGTCTCATTGAGCTAGTATCTTGGATATGGGATTATACAGACAATGTAAATCAGACTATAAACCCTTGACTGTGTTTAGGAATGCTATTCTAGGTGATACCAAGATGATATGTGCTGACTAAAATATTAACAGTTGTTGGTATCAGAATCTTCTCTAGCTGATGATTAAAAAAAAAAAAAAAACAAAAAAAAAAAAAACAAAAACTTTTTCCCCAAAGTTTCAAGATACCCAGCCTTTCTGTTCACTAAATGCCCACTTCCCAGGGCCCACAGACCTCTGTGATACCCATCAAGGGAAGAATTAAGGCAGATCAGAGCAGGGAGTGCTAGGCTGGCACACGTTCAGATCGATCACCCCTAGTTAAATTTATTGAATGTTATTCTATACATAGTTGCAGTCTTGGTGTTGACAGCCACTGGAAATAATCTGAAAGTAGGGGAGCAGAAGAAAGAATATTTTTTAAATAATCATACGATGATGTCATTAAAGTGAAAACGAATAAAATAAAGCCACAAGTAGTTAATGGGTAAATCTTAGCGTTAAATTTGGGTAAGGTTATAAAAATTATAGTATTGTGTGACAGAGTCCATTTAGTGGGTACAAAGTCTTCTGTTTCATTGTTGAGTGTTAAGCCATATATAGGTTTTATATTAGGAAACTTCAAAAGTTTATGGAAAGTAGAATAAGATTGTTTTTGTTAAGTTTTTGAAACCCATGAATAATGTTTCTATAACTTGCCTTTTCCATCAACTTTGTTAACAAATGTTCAGTTTTTGAAATGTAGACAATCTTCCTGCAAAACTAAGAAAAAGGGAAAAAATATTCCACAATCAAAGCAAACAAACTGAAAGGTGACAAATGTACCGAAGCAACAAAAAGGAGCTGGCATTGTGGTGTAGCAGGTTAAGCTGTGAGATGCCCACATCCCATATGGGCACCTGTTTGTATCCTGGCTGCTCCACTTCCAATCTAGCTCCATGCTGGTGGCCTGAGAGAGCAGTGGAAGCTGGCCCAAGTGCTTGGGATCCTGCACCCACGTGGGAGACCAGCAGGAAGCTTCTGATCTCCTGGCTTTGGCCTGGCCCAGCTGCAGCCATTGTGGCCATCTGGGGAGTGAACCAGCAGATGAAAGAGTCTCTCTCTCTCGCTCTCTCTCTCTCTCTGTATCTTTTTCTCTCTCTCTTCCTCTCTCTGTAACTCTACCTTTCAAATAAATAAATCTTGAAAGAAAACAAAGATATGAAAAATATGGTGTTAGGAATAAAACTGCATATATTAACTATAGAATCAATATAGATTTGAAAATAACAGTGATAAATTCTTCCAGTATGATTAAAATTAAATCTGTACATTTTCCAGTTATATATTATTTATTACTTTTCCTCAAAAAGAAATAGAAAATTCTTCACTATCAGGAATGAGATGAGAATGTTTACAATCACAGCAATTTTCAGTATCTCACTGAAAATTCAACAAGTGAAATAAAAATGGTATATGAATTTGAAAGAAAAATCTTGAATAATATAGTACGAAGTAGACATTTTCTGTAATTTTAAAAATAAATACCAAACCTGTTGAAACATAAAAGAATATCCTGTTGACCATACATTCAAAAAAATTCTCTTGGAACTCTTGATGTAATACAAGTTAAGCTCAAACCAAACCATAGACTATCAAGTCTGCAAAAGTAATGGAAATCCTGAATATTGGAAGTATTTAGAATTATGTATAGGCTATCTGTGCATTTTATGCACCTAGTGATTCACTCTCCTTTATTATGATTTGTTAATTTTACTTTTTTTCTTATTTGAGAATATCTGTCCTCATTTTGTATTTATTATGATACCTAATGAGTTTACCATTTTATTGGCTATTGGATTTACTAATTAGTTTATTTTGTAACTTATTAATTTTGGTTTCATCTGTAAATGAATCCTTTTACTTTGAATTATGATTTTATGATTATTTTAAATTAAAATATTATATCAAGTTCCCTGTTATTTAGTAATAAAATATTTCAGAAAACATTTTTCCCTCACTGCTTATAAACAAATGTGTTTGACAATGTTGAACAAAATAGTCTCTTGTACTTACTTTTTAAAACCTACATGAAGTAGATAACTTTCTAAAAATATTTCCCGAGGTGAATATAAGAGATAAAAAACAAACTCTAATTAGGCCTATCAACCATTCTTAAAAAAAAAATTAAAGCAATCCAAAATGCTTAAAACACAAAATGTTTCAAGATACATATAAAACTATTAGGGATAAGTCCTCTTCATTCTTGTTCTTTTAGGATGTACAAAGAAGAAATTTTTCTGTTTATTTTTAAAACGCTGTTTACAAAACAGTGACAGCACATGAGACAAATATGGCATTAAACGCTATACCATACTCACTGGTTTACGAACCTTAAATGTATTGACGAATAGAAATGTTAGCATTTGTGAGGGTATCATTTATGACCAGTGATGTCTGTGCAAGATAAAGGCCAGTTTTGTCTTAGTATCTTTTTAACATCATTTATATTAATAGACTCATTTAGAAAAAAGAAATAATTTCTGCAGAACTTGAACAATTATAAAATCTAATAATTTATTTTGTAAAACGGTGACAAAAAGTAAAGTAGGTGACGATTTGATGAATATGAAAAGAATGCACGTTGTGGTCTCCCAAAAGTAGCATTGAGTGTATTTCAGTGAAGATTAAGGTACTATTTCAAACATTGCTTTACATATGGAGGACATAATAACAGAAGAAAATACCTTATTGAATCTAATGTATAGATCTTACTATATACCTAAACAAAACACAACAGAATGACTATCTGACAAATGGTTCTTGTAAGTAAAGAGCGTATAGTACTTAACTTACTCTTTCTTAAGAAATTGAAGGGGCCAGCATTGTGTCGTACTGGGTAAAGCCACCTCCAGTGACACTGGCTTCCCTTATGGGACACCAATTTGTGTCTAGGCTGCTCCAGTTCCTATCCAGTTCCCTGCTAATGGCCTGTGAAAAGCAGCAGATGATTGTCCAAGTGTTTGAGACCCTGCCACCCACTTGAGAAACTTTTTTTATAGAAAACATTTAATATAAATTTCCAAAGTACAACTTCTGGATTATAGTGGTTCTTCCCCCCCATAAATACCCTCCCATCTACAAACCATCCCTTCTCCTACTCAATTTCCCACCCCATTCTTCATTAAGATTCATTTTTAATTATCTTTATATAGAGATCAACTCTATACTAAGTAAAGATTTCAACAATTTGCACCCACACAGACACACAAAGTATAAAGTACAGTTAGAAGACTAGTTTTACCATTAATTCTCATGGTACAACACATTAAGGATAGAGATCCTACCTGGGGAGCAAGTGCACAGTGACTCCTGTTGTTGATTTAACAATTGACACTCATTTATGACCTCAGTAATCACCCGAGGCTCTTGTCATGAAGATATGGAAGCCTCTTGAGTTCACCAACTCAGACCTTATTTAGACAAGGCTGTAATCAAAGTGGAAGTTCTCTCTTTCCTTCAGAGAAAGGTACCTCCTCCTTTGATGACCCATTCTTTCCACTGGGATCTCACAGAGATCTTTCATTTAGGTCATTTTTTGCCACAGTGTCTTGGCATTCCATACATGAAATACTCTAATGGGTTTTGCAGTCAGATCCAAACACCTTAAGGGCTGATTCTGAGGCCAGAGTGCTGTTTAGGGCATTTGTGATTCTATGCGTCTGCCGTGTATCCCACTTCCCATGTTGGATCGTTCTCTCCTTTTTAATTCTATCAGTTAGTATTAGCAGACACTGGTCTTATTTATGTGGTCCCTTTGACACTTAATCCTATCTTTATGATCAGTTATGAACTTATACTGATCACTTTAACTAGTAAGATGGTATTGGTACCTGCAAACTTAATGGGATTTGGAGTCCCATAGCAAGCTTTTAGCTTTACCCTTAGGGGTAAGTCCAAGAGAGCGTGTATCAAACTATATATCTCCTCCCTCTCTTATTACCACTCTTATTTTTAACAAGGATCAATTTTCAGTTGGATTTAAACACCTAAGAATAATTCTGTGTTAGAGTTCAACCAATGCTACTAAGTAGAAGGAGAAAATACTAAAAAGAATAAAAAAGTAAGCTGTTCCTCGACAGTCAGGACAAGGGCTGTTCAAGTTGCTGCTTCTCGTAGTGTCCCTTTCACTTCAACAGGTTTCCTTTTAGGTGCTCAGTTGTCACATATCAGGGAGAACATACGATATTTGTCCCTTTGGGACTGGCTTATTTCAGTCAGCATGATGTTTTCCAGATTCCTTCATTTTGTTGCAAATGACCAGACTTTAATTTTTTTTTACCACTGTGTAGTATTCCATGGAGTACATATCTCATACTTTTTTATCCAGTCTACTGTTGATGGGCATTTGGGTTGATTCCAGGTCTTAGCTATTGTGAAATGAGCTGCAATAAACATTGAGGTGCTGACAGCTCTTTTATTTTAATTTCCCTTGGGTAAATTCCAAGGAGTGAGATGGCTGGGTCTTGTGGTAAGACTATATTCAGATTTCTGAGGAATCTCCAAACTGTCTTCCATAGTGGCTTTACCAGTTTGCATTCCCACCAACAGTGGGTTAGTGTGCCTTTCTCCCTACATCCTCGCCAGCATCTGTTGTTGGTAGAATGTAAGCCATTGTGGTTTTGATTTGCATTTCCCACTTGGGAGACTTAAATGAAGCTCCTGGCTCCTGCCTTTGGCCTGGCCCAGCCTTGGCTTTTGCAGCCACCTGGGGAGTGAAGAGCAGATGGAGTATTTCTGTGACTCCCTCTCTCTCTGTAAGTCTTTCAAATAAATAAATAATTGAAGATAAATTTTTTATATTGTACAGTATAGTGTATCTATGAATTCACCCTAATCTTTCTCTTTAATGTGATTAACTCATTTCTCTGAGAAGTTCCAAGATTTATTAGATAAATTGAGTATTGAGGTAAATATAGGAGTACCTTGGTATCCTTAGGGATTTGGTTCCAAGAATGCCTGAGGATGTCAAAATCTGTACATCCTCAAATTCCTCTTGTAAGATGATAATATAGTATATACATACAATCTATACACATCTCCTGTATATTTCACATCATCTCTAAGATTTTATGTAATACTCTCTATAATGCAAATGTTATGTAAAAAGTCATTGCACTATGCTGTTTGAAGTAATGAGAGAAAAAATGTCTGTTTTCAATACAGATGCAATTTTTTCTCCAAATATTTTGAGAATTTAATCTGGATTTGGAACCTGTGGAAACAGATGGGAGATTGTGCTTAAGACAGACAAAAAGGGGCACCAAACCTAGAAGTTATTTTATAAATGTTATTACATTTGAGCACTTAAAACAGTTTGGCATTCACACATGAATTGACATAAATATCATTGTAAGATGATATATGGTTAAGAAATGGATGTAGAATTGGAAGTAACATTTTAAATTAATGGGAAAGAATAAAAAAATAAATCACTCACTAATGTTTTTTTTGGGGGCAGGGAGCAGATAGAGTTAGAGAAAGAGACAGAGAGAAAGGTCTTCCCTCCATTGGTTCACTCCCCAAATGGTCGCTACGGCCAGCGCACTGCACCGATCCGAATCCAGGAGCCAGGTGCTTCCCCCTGGTCTCCCTATGCGGGTGCAGGGCCCAAGCACTTGGGCCATCCTCCACTGCACTCCTGGGCCACAGTAGAGAGCTGGACTGGAAGAGGAGCAACCAGGACAGAATCCGGCGCCCCAATCGAGACTAGAACCCAGGGTGCCGGTGCCGCAGGTGGAGAATTAGCATAGTGAGCCACTACACTGGCCACTAATATTGTCCTAAAATCTGTTTAGCCATATGAAAATAAATGTGGATGCTTACCTTACTTCCTACTCCCCAAAATTGCAGACTTATGCATAAAATCTAAATTTCAGAAAAGTATATGAGAATTTGATATTATTTAGGAGTAGAGAAACTTTGTCACTAACTTGGAATTCGTTAAAGAAATAAATAATTTTGATCCATAAAAGTAAACTTTTTCCATGGAAAATGCCATTTATAATATAAAACAAAAGCCAAGAAAATTAAATATAGTATAAGACAAAAGACCAAATCTGTTAACATGTAAGATATACTCATCATAAAAATTATGAAAATGTTCAACAACTCAATAGAAAAATAGGCAAAATATATAATCCTAAGAAAATGAAATGATTTATAAACCAGCAAAAAGATGTTGAGTTTCATTTCTAGTTGACATATGCCAATGAAAGTATTCAATATGACTTTTTTAACCTAGAAACCTTTTATTGAAGGTATACATACTTCATGTATTTCATATATACAAATTGAGGAACATAGTGATTCTTTCCACCCTACCCTCTCTCCTGCCTGCACTTCTACCCTTCTTTCTCTTCCTATTACCATTTATTTTTTACAAAGATTTTTTTTTGAAAATTATTTATTTTAAAGGCAAAGTTAGAGAGGCAGAGAGAGAAGTCTTCCATCCACTGGTTCACTCCCCAAATGGCAGCGACAGCTGGAGCTGCATCAACCTGAAGCCAGGAGCGTCTTTGGGTCTCCCATGCAGGTTCAGGGGCCCAAGGGCTTGGACCATCTTCGACTGCTTTCTCAGGCCGTAGCTGGATTGGAAGTGGAGCAGCTGGTGCCCGTATGGGATGCCAGCACTGCAGGTGGCAGCTTTACCTGCTAAACCACAGTGCCGGCCCTCAGATCTATTTTCAATTAACTTTATATCCATAAGATGAACCCTACAATAAGTAAAGTGTTCAACAAATAGTATGAAGAACAGATTTGTAATACTCAAATTAATGCAGGTTATTTGATAATATACTCTTGGTGTTGGCAGGTGTATCCTTACACACTGTTGAAGGGAGGGTTTTAATATAGTTTTAGAAATCTATGTTTATAAAAATTGTGATGCTATGCATATCCTCTCACCCATAAATCCCACTTATAATAATTGATACAACAGATCTATTCACACCTCTGCACAATGATTCATGTGTAAGGAAGAATATTACTATTTTTAGTGATAAATGCTCAAAAAGTAGTTCAGTGCATATCAGTAAAAGACTGCTACATTATTGTGGCTAGATCCAGGGCAACATTTAAGTATCTATTAGAGTGAAGTAGATCTCTATGGGCTAAGACATTGATTTGAGTGGGTACTGGGAAAAAGTTCTCCATGAGTCTCTGGGGTGCCAGGTTTTTGTCAAAAGAGGGACTGATGACTTTTGTTCGTTATTATCTTTTCCTGAATGTTTGTGCAGAGAACAGACTCAGAAAATGGAGATGGTGTCTTCCTATGGAGCAAAGAGAGGTTTGTTTATAGCTTAATATAATAAGCTTTCTCTCTGGGGCAGAGTTCAGACATGCACACCACCCACTCTGAGGCTCAGGATGCCTTGTCTGAGAGTTCCTGTCCTGTAACACAACTGAGGGTGTGTTAGCATCACTCAGCCCTCAAGGCGCTGCCCTTTGCAAAAAGGAGCGCCAATCATCTCACCTTCGTGTTCCAGTTACTGTCCCCGCTGTGGGTAATAAAGCCCTTTGGCTCTGTCCCAAGAGTTTCATGTCTTCTACCAGAATCCAAGAATCTGTGGCAGGCAAGTTCATTAATTTTAAAGTAGCATAACTCTAAAATACAATCCTGGCCCTCTTCAAGGTTCTTTTTTAAAGATTTATTTATGTATTTGAAAGGAAGAGTTACAGGGTACGGGGATGGAGGGGGGGAGGGAATGAATGAAGATCTTCCATCCACTGGTTCACTCCCCAAATGGCCGCAATGACTGGGGCTGTTGGGCTGAAATCAGGAGCCTGGAACTCCTTCCAGGTCTTGTATGTTGGTGATGGGGGCTCAAGGACGTGGGCCATCTGCTGCTGCTTTCCCAGTCACAGTTAACAAGGGACTGGATCAGAAGTGAAGCAGTCAGAACTTGAACTACCATTCGTATGGGATGCTGGTGTTTCAGGCAGTGGCTTAACCCACTGTGCCACAACAGCGGCTCCTTCTTCAAGATCCTGGACAAAAGTTCTCCAAGACATATTTTAGTAGGAAAAATGGAGATTCTGAAAAGTGTGTATAGTATATTGCTAAATTTAAGAACTGAAAAATTTGTGCACACAGCAGCTTAAACTTTACATTATTTATCCTGAAATTTGGATATTTGCATATGCAAAAGAAATATTCCTTTCAGTTCTTTACTACTTTCCTTAGCATTCCTCATGGTATTTCTATTTTCCAACTGCTTACTGAATGCCAGGAAAAAAAATAAAACAAAACTTAACTTAGTTCATGCCTGCCTGAAAAATCTAGTGTGATTCAGTAACATAGGGAGTATCTTTAGCTTCATTAACTCTTTTCAGAAGAAATGCTTGTCTGTCTGATTCCTGTTTTTTGCTTCCTCCTCTATAAAGGCATTGGAAGGGGGGAAGGGTCCATGGATCTTGCTGATGTGATGCCTGAGGCCTGCAGGAGGAGGGTAGGAGGCAAAGGAGAGCTGGGGGAGGGCCACCGAAAGAGGAGAGGATGCGATGTGATAAAGAAGGTGCTGGCCACCAGCGGCTGCCACAGTCACTTGGAATGCCGTCATCCTATACTGCAGTTCCTGGGTTCAAGTCCCACCTGTGCTTCTGAGTCCAGCTTCTTGCTAATGTCCATCATGGTCACAATAGTGATGGCTCACAGAGCTGGATCCCTGCTACACCTGTGGGAAGGCTGTGTTGAATTTGCAGCTCCTGGCTTCAGTTGGCCTAGGCATCAGGGCAATGATAAAGTGAATGGGATATCTGTGTCTCTGCCCTTCAATGAAATAGAATAATAAAAAAAGAGGCAACCAATAAGGTAAGGTCCTAAATGCCAGTGGAATTCAGCAATAAAAAAACATGTGAGTCAACTTATTTAAAAAAATTTCAATAGGATGGTGGGATTGCATCTGACTGCAAATAAAGGCTGGAGTCTGGGAGTGAAAACTATAGTTTTGGAAGTTTGAGAAAAGGACTGAATTGGGATAGAGTCTAGGAGTAGACAAATGAAGATATACTGATTATATGTTGTAAAAAACAGGAGATACTTGCTGAATGTTATAGTACAAGGGGCAGGTGCTAATAAGGGGGCTGAGCTTGAAATGGATGAGAGAGGGGACTTAGGGTCTCCATTGAGCCTGACAGCAAGGAAGTCAAGGGTCCTTGAAAGAAGAGACCTCAACGTGGCCTCTGAGGGGCAGAGCTGAGGAGGGTGAGGCTAGCGGGATGGTGGGAAGGGCATTTCTTGCTGCTGAGCTGGAAGGCGCCTGAGCCCAGTGAGCCCTGAGAGACTGCTTACAAATTTACAGGAATCATTGGATGACAGTCACCAAGAACTGCCTCCTCTGTGAGTGAGGATGGTAATGCTTGTTTTCTATGTCCATGCTATTTTGAGGATTAAAGTGACTTGTAGCTCAAATTATTTGCATTTGGGACACAACGGTGTGTGAGACAGCGTGAGAGTGCGTGAGCGAGCATCTGCTGGTTCTCTCCCTGCGTGCCTGCAGCAGCCCCCGGGTCAGGAACTCAATGCAGGTCTCCCATGTGGTTGGCAGGAGCACAATCGCTTGGTCATCGCTGCTGCCTCCAAAGATCTCCATTAGCAGGAAGCTGTAGTCAGCGGCTGGGAACTGAACACGTAGACTTTGATAGGGGATGTGGCTGTCTTAATTGTTACATCAAATATTGGCCCCTGCTACTCAGTAGTTTAACATGTACCTATGCTACTTCGTGCATCATAAACTATTTTCCAATGTAAATATCAGTATGCTAATACAGAGGGGAAGATGACATTTTCTAGAATTATTACAAATGGGGTAATTTTTAAGGAAAAAGATGTATTAACTTTATTTAAAATACAATCACAGAGAGACAAGGAGAGCGAGAGCGAGCAAGAGCGAGCGAGAGCGAGCTCTTCCATCCATTGGATTATTCCCCATATGCTTGCGCTATCCAGTGCTGGTTAAGTCCAAGCCAGGTTCTAGGAACTCCATCTTCTGTGGCAGGAAGCCCACCACTTGATCTGTCAAAACACTGTCCCCTCAGCAAGCATTAGCAGGGACTTGGATCCAAAGTGCAGAGTAGCCAGCCCCCAACCCAGAGCTCCAGTATGGGGTGCAGGTGCCTCCAGCAATGATTCAATCCTTTGTGCCACAATGCCCGCCCCTTAAAGGTGGGATGATTGTTACTTGTGAGGGTAGGTGAAGGTTGTCTGTCATGAACTGTGATAACTATAGACTTTCACAATGGGGAATGACCTAGCTCAGGAGTCATACACAGGGAAGACATCTTGGAAAGGACTTGACAAGTTTGGAAATGATCGTATTTTTACGAGAAATTATCCCTTGTAGGAGTGGTTGCTTGCACAGTTGTCTTGACTATTTTGCATTCTTCCAGTGCCTTAGCTATAATAGTTCCAAAACAGCTGAGTGCACAGGCTCCTACAGCAACCTTTCCTTTCGTTGTAGCTCACCTGAATGCGCACCTACATGGGGTATGCCTCTGCTTCACCGGTACATGTGACTTCTGGATGAGCTCTACTGGTTGAATGAGCTGTGTCCAGTTTTCACTCCTCAGGAAATGAGGTAGGGTTAGCAGAGCAGAATGATAGAGTATTCAATCTTAAAGAAACACTCTTTCCCTATGGTTCCACTGCCAATTTAATTTTTCTGTCTACTGATCTAGGATTTTATTTTTCTTAAAGAGAACCAAAAGCAACAAGTTAGTTTTAATATTTTTCACCTTGTCTATGGATTGCTTTTAAAATTTTGTGAAATACTCCGTGAGTGATTAAAAAGTTTTCAAGAGTGAATAGTCATGTGCTCAATTTAGTCTCCGTGCCAACTGCAGAGATATCTTTTTTCTGATGGCTGATTTTTACATTATAGAAAAAGTTATGGCTTAAAGTACTTCAACAGGCTTGTAATGAAATGACTTCAATTTTTAAAAGTCAAATCAACCAAGCTGCCAATGACTTTTATTAACTACCTACTTTATAACAGCTTACAGTGGTGGTCCCCTAGGGAGTTAAAGTTAATAGAAAAAACATTGCAATGAGAGGATTTACAAAGAAGTTAATCTAAAATATAAATGTTTGTTAATTTTTAAACTAAATGAGAAGAAAAGAAAAAATAAATTGTTGCCATCTGTTCTTTTAATCTGGTGAGGAGAAAATAACATCACGATGTTTATAGATCATAAAGTGATTATAGATCTTCAATTGAGTGATTACACAGATGTATTTAAGATAGAACAAGAATATTTGAAGTCTATTTCTTTTTGAAAATATTTAAATTTTATATTAAATATTACATTTATTTGAAAAGCAGAGTTAGAAGATCTCTCTGTCTCTCCTCCTCTATCAGCTGGTTCACTCCTCAAATGGCTGCAACGGAGGTAGGCCAAGTTAAAGCCAGGAGCTTGTTCTTCATTTCACATCATGGATGCAGTGCACCAAGCACTAGGGCCATCTACTGATTCGTCAGGCCATAGCAGAGAGCTAGATCAGAAGAGGAGCAGCCAGGACATGAACCAGTATCCATATAGGATGTTGGTATCACAGGTGGAGACTTAGCCCACTGCCACAGTGCTGGCCCTAAAGTTTCTTAAGCATGATTTGTAGGTACTCGTTGGGGAAGCTTTACAAGCAACTCATGACAAGAGCCTCTGGTGATTGATTACTGACGTCATAAATAAGAGTGTTAATTGTTAAATCAACGAGTCACTGTGTACCTGCTCCCCATGTAGGATCTCTGTCCTTAATGTGTTGTACTTTGCGAATTAATGGTAAAACTACTACTCAAACAGTACTCTATACTTTGTGTGTCTGTGTGGGTGCAAACTGTTGAAATTTTTACTTAGTATATACTAAGTTGATTTTCTGTATATAAAGATAATTGAAAATGAATCTTGATGAAGAATGGGATGGGAGAGGGAATGGGAGATTGGATGGTGGTGGGTGGGAAGGAGGTTATGGGGGAAAAAGCCACTATAACCCAGAAGTTGTACTTTGTAAATTTATATTTATTAAATAGAAGTTGAAAAAAAAGGAAATGGTTGTACTTTTTAGAAAGCAAGCTCTGGGAAGGGAGGAATTGTAAGAGTGATTAGAAAGATAAGCCATGAAGACTCATTTGACTTCTCTGATTGCCCAAACCAGGGGTTTAATGATACGGGGATTTACACAGGATCACTATGGAACTTTCCTCAGAGGTTTTTGTCTTCCAATATAACCTTTAGAATGGCCTTGAGTATAGTAGACCCAAAATTCAGTTAGATTGATTCCCCCCGACCCCAGGACACAGTTGACCTTCAGCCATTGTTTGTGGAGTCATCTCTTCAGTACATGGATGAAAATGTGTTGTCCGTGTGTGGCAATTACTCCTGAAACTGTAACCTCACACATTTAAACCGTTAGACCTACATTTTTCTGTAATTCCTGAAAATGGTACCTTGAGTTGCTGGCTCAGTTTGCGGGTGACTTAAACCACAGAAGTATTTGGTCTCGGTTCTTTGGACCACAACCCCAAGGTCTAGGCCTTGGCAGATAGATCGTCTCAGGGTTATGAACGAGAATCTGTTCTCTGCCCTTCTCCCTGTTTCTTTTTTCTGGTTTGCAAGCAATCTTGGTGCTTCTGGCTTTTGGACACAGCACCCAGATCTCCACCCTCATCACATGGCATGCTCCTTGAGCGCATGTCTCTGTTGAGATTCCCCCCTTTTGTGAGGACACCAGCTGTATTTAAGGCCCACCCATTCCAGTCTGAGCTCATTCTAGCTAATTACATCGGCAGCAACCCCAGTTCCAAAGAAAGTCACACTCTGCAGGTTAAACTCTGAACATGGGAATTTGGAGTGGGGGGATATCATTTAATCCACTATAGCTCTCCATTTACATTCGGGGTCCAGTAAGTCAGTATGGGGTTTTCCTTATCGACAGTAGGGGTGACGGAGGCAGAGGGTACTTGGGAGTCCACTGCTCACACCTCACAGGGCTTTGTTGCACTGCCTGTCCTTGCGCCTGTCTCCTGGCCAGAGTTGTTGCCTCAGGCTACTTCTGTGTTTTCCATTTGGTCAGTGGTTGGTAGTTCTTGAGGGCCCATCTGTTCATTAACCACAGGTTCTCTTTAAGACAGCAGCCTTCTGTTGAAAAAAAAAAGGATGACTTTCCTGAGCCACGCTTGGTCTGCAGGATGCTGGGTGGCTGGTGTCATGTCCCTGTGGCTTTAACAGCCAGTTCTATTCTGCGGAATCAGTTCCAGGCTGGTTGAGAGACAGTTTGTAAATCCTCTCTAGGGATGCGTAGGTTGGATCTCCAATCTTATCTTTCTGTTTCTATACTCCAGCCCCAGTTAGGTGGATGGGGACAGGGCCCTCTGCTGAACTACACTGTTCCTAGCTCTTCAGTGCACCTCCTGCTTGCTCCACACATTCTCCTGAATAGCAATGTTCTCCTCATTGAAATATTACACTTGATCTTGGCCAAAAGGCCGAGAAGCGATTGCCATTGAAATATTCGTGTAGTGTCCTCTATCTTGCTCTTCATAGACCCTCTGGTTGCAGAGGCTAATATTTCTGTGTCTCTTCCATGCAGTGTCTTATGAATATGGATCAGAATACTACCGTGGTGACATCTTACTGTCACTGGAGTCCCAAAACAACATCACTGTTAACTTTGTTTTATTTTATAATTTTAAGTGAAATATTATGTAAATATACAGTAAAAACAGTAACAGGAATTAATACTGTGTATCTATCACCTAGATTAAATAGTGTTTCTTACAGTTTTGCAAATAAATCCTTAAGCCAATTGACTCAAAACACTTGATTATACATCAAAAAATTGAATTTGCCTATATAGGTACATATTCATTTATAACTTATTGATATGAAATACTTCTATATATGTATTGCCATAACTATAATACAAAGTAAAGTTACACATCAATCGTAATGTTTACATCTTGTATCCAAAATATTTTTGCTGTACTCCTTCAACGAGGGGCATTGCATTTTGGAAACTAGCAGTTTGTATCAGGGTTTTTCAATGAAGCTAAAATACAGAAATATGAACTTTTCACTATCTTTTGTATTTTTGTTGCTTTTCCAAGGGCAGCCAATGGAAAAGTCTACAACTAATGTGGGGGATTTTAGCAGTCTTAAAAACACAGACACTATCCAGACAACACACATACACAAACCCATGTTCACATATATTTAAGTGTGTGTGTTTCTTCTTTAGTACATTGGTTATCCCTTTAAATTGCTTTTATCCAGTTGCAACTGGCTATTGAACTAATTGATTAATAGGCTTGCCTATTATTTTTGTGAAATATGGGCTACTCCAGGTTTATTTCCTGTCTCTGTAACCCAGATGCGCTGTATTTGATCATGGGTTTTTCTGTGCTATATGAGTGGGGGAGAAACGTGACTCAGAATTTGCACTTATATCCATTGTTTTCATTTTGCAAAAGTACTTCTTCCTGTAGGGTAGGATTGTGATGATTGTGATAGTTGGGTCAGGGTAACCTGCTCTTCAAATACTTTCGGTGTAGATTGCAATGGCTGAGATTTTATTGGCAGGCAATGTTCTAAGTGCTTTGTGGGTACTAACTTGTTTCATAGCCATAACAACCCTATGAGACAGGTGCTTTATTAATTTTGTTGTTGTTGTTCTAATGGAGAAATATAGATAGAGGTGTCATAGACTGAATTGTGTTGCCCCAAATGATGTGTTAAAGTCCCATCCCTTGGTGCCTTAGAATGTAATTTTACTTGGAAAGTGGATGTAGTTAAGATGAAGCCATGGGGACATTTATTCTAGTGACGAACATCCCTTAAAGCAGTGTTTGACTTAAATGCCCAGCTCCAGCTCCTGACTCCAGCTTCCTGTTGGTGAAGACCCTGGGATACAGTAGTTGATTTATGAAATGAATTGCTTCTCATCACCCATTGCGAGTCCTGGATTGAGTTCCCATCTTCCATCTTTGGTCCTAGTCTCCTCCCAGCCATTGTGGGCATCTGGGAAGTGAACCAGCTGATGGGAACTCTCTCTGTATGTTTCTCTGTATCTGTCTCTGTGCCTCTCATACACAACAAAATAAAGATGAATTCACCCTGGGGTAGGATAGGCCTTTAATCCAACCTGTTCTCATAGCAAGGGGAGAAGAGACAGAGCCACAGACATGGGAGGGGAGAAGGCCACGTTATGACTGGGCAGGGTTTAGAGTGACGTGGCCAGGGATTGCTGGCTGCCCCCAGAAGCTCAAAGAAGGATACCACTCAGAGTCTCAAGGGACCATGGTCCTGCTGACACCTTGGTTTTGGATTCTTGCCTTCCAGAAGTGTAAGACAATTGATTTCTATTGTCCAGAGTTAGCCAGCTGGTGGTACTTTGTTTTGTGAGCTCTTAGGAAACCAATGTGAGGGCTTATACGTGTGCCCGGAGTTACTCAGCCAGAAGCTAAGGGAGCATCCCTGGAATGCATGCAGCAGTCTGTCACTGGAGCTCAGGCTCAGCACCTCCTGTTGGAGACAGAATGTACCAGGTTTGTTCCCAATACATTCTTGAGTGAGGGGATATCAGTTCATTCAGATAGAACTTATGGTGTGGTAAACAACGGTACCCAATGCAGAATATTATCCATGTGTATCAAAGATGCATACACAAAATGTTCCGTATAATATTTTTGACATTTTTTCACCCAGTGCGTTCACTTTTGGTATTTATGTAGAAGACAAAGTTTATAGCCAAGTCTCGTGTGCATAGGCTATCTACACATATGGATACGTTTATGTGGACATGCATCTGGGTGCCTTGGCGTGTGTGTATCTACAGTGAGGAGGGAGGCGAGTGTGGCAGTGAAGCTGTGTCTTCTCTTCAGGACAGCGATGGGGTTCCCTCATTGGCAGGTCTCCTCTCATGGTGACAACATTCTGAGGTTCCAGGATTCTAGCATAAGTTCACTTTCATAGGCTAAGAAATCATATGGGCAAATGCTAAGTTTCCAAACCTTTGTCTGGCTTCTATTGTTTGGAAGATTTCGATACTAGTAGACTGTCTTGAATACAACACCTCAACAGAAGACAAGGCAAAGAAGAAATTAATGACATGAGAATAGTGTTTCTTGTCAGAAGGTGAAGGGATGGATCTCCATCAAGATTTCAGATAAATACAATCTTAGACCTAGAAGCTACAAGGGGGCAAAGAGAATTGAGAACTTACTTCATCTAATGCAGTATTCTTTTTTTTAAGATTTTAATTACTTATTTGAGAGGTAGAGTTACAGACAGTGAGGGGGAGAGAGAAAGAGAGAGGTCTTCCATCCACTGGTTCACTCCTCAAGTGGCCACAATGGCTGGAACTGAGCCAATCTGGAGCCAGGAGCTTCTTCTGGGTCTCCTTTATGGGTGCAGGAGCCCAAGGACTTGGGCCATCTCCCACTGCTTTCCCAGGCTATAAACAGAGAGCTGGATTGGAAGAGGAGCGGCCGGGACTAAAACCAGCATCCATATGGGATGCTGGCTCTGCAGGTGGAAGATTAACCTAATGCACCATTGTGGTGGCCCCTAATGCAGTATTCTTTTTCTTCTCTTTTTCTTTTTCTTGATTTCTCTATCTCTCTCCCTCTCTCTCTCATCAGTTCTCAGGTAGGGAAGAGACATCAGCTTCTTGGGATTTATGGGGCTTATACAGAGCAGGGGAGGATAATTCTGATACCCCTGTAAGGTGACATTCTGCATAAGGAAATAAAGAGCTCATATACGTTTAAAATTTCCATATTAAAAAAAAACAATAGAAGGAGTTAAAGATTAACCTGCTAAAGCTCACAAAGTTACTTATAGCATAATCCACTAGTACATATAGGTTTCCTGAATGCCCAAACTAGAGTTGAGTATTTGTGTGTTTTTGTATGACTTTTGCACAAATTTGATTCGTCATTTCATAGTCTTGGGTTAATAAAGTTTACTTCTTATGTTCAGCCAAAACACTATCCCTTGCATGACTAAAACTTTTGTTTCCTCTTACACTATTGATTACCAGAATTCTAATTTTAATGTCCTCCAATGTTAGGGATAATAGTTGAAGCCAACCTTAACAGTGGGTATATCACAAGGATTGACAGCACTTTAATGGATGCTTTGAAGACCAGAAAGAATCTTAACTATTTTATCATGGTTTTTGGTAACAAGCGAGATTTGATAACAGATGATGTCTACCACATCACCATTTTAATATACCAAGTCCCTGATTTGAAGAAACTACTTTGCTTTGTTGTAAGAAAAAGAAAATAATTGAAGCTGTATTATTGTATGAGTGGAATTTGGAGTCCTACAAGTACTTAATTTTGCAGTTCAGCATATGAGGTCAAGAGAAATTAAGTGACAGAGTTTCTAAATCATTTTACTTCCAAGTGTAGCATTATTCAGTTTTAAATAGTAAGATGTAATAATTTCACTGTTGGAGTTCTTTAACCAAAGTAATCAAATTCTTGATGTGTGGGATCCTAAAGGAAACGACAAATAGGACCTGCTGTCTCTAATCTATAGCTCTCCTGTGCATAGCTCTCATGGGCACCTCTCCTCTAGTGCACAAGGGCACTACGAACTCATGGCATCTCAGAACTGAACAGATAATGTTGGTTGTTACAATAAAAACAGGAATTTAAGGTCACAAGCTAAATGACCTTGAGCAAGCTACTTCAATTCTGGTCTTTAGTCCTCCTATTCACTGCTTATTATGGGAAAATTTAGCAGCCTGGCCTGCTCGAAGTACTTAGCACAGTCAATTATTATTAGTTTCCCTGTCTTATTTTTTTTCTTAGATTTTTTGTGATCAAGATCACATGGCTTAAATACACACGTCCAGGAAGGACTAGAATCTAGATCTTTTTAATTTGTGGGCAGTAGATCCTTCTACATGGAATCCTCCATGCGTGCACTGAAATGTTCTCAGGAGTGCAAAGCAGAGGTATTTAAGAGGCCATCCTTTGGTAGTTTGAGAAACAAATCGTGCACTAGTGCCTGTGTCTTGAAAATAGTCGTTTCTATCTAAACCATGAAATAATTGTACTATTAGATAAGGGATCTTGTCATCATCTCTTCTTGTGATTCTAGATGTGGCATAATTAATTCTGTTTCAGAAAAGGCTGGGGAATCTCCTAGCTAAAAACATTAAGAGGAAAATTATCTGTGTTTTATTAAGTGAACACATATGATCCTCTGAAAAACAGGTCACAGTGCCAGTCTTAGGAATTTCCATGTTAATGAAAGCAAATGGTTTGTATCTGGCAAACCTAAGCGAATGTGCATGTTAAAATATCTGTTTTAAGTTTACCATGTGGCTCCAGGAGTGGTACATCTGGTTTAGTACTTAGAGATACTCGTTTTACACCTCCATTGTCCTCTTGATGATTTTATTGTCTGTTGTAGCCATGGGCAGTTTAATAATCAGAATTTTCTTGATTTTATTAGTTTTAAAACAAGTAACAATGTCAATAGAAAAGTTTAATTTTTAAAAATTCTTAGTAAAATCCAGTTAAATAATTCATGCATGTACAAAAATTTGCACTTACTTCCCAAATTCCATGTTATATTCCTATGTGTGCCCCAAATTTGAAACAAACATTCCAAAAGGTTCATAGTGACGGAACAGTTGAAGTGATGGAAGTCACCCTTTCTTGTGTTGGCAATCTCTAGTCTGCCACTGTTGGTTTCCTACATATTCCTTAAATGCAGGGTTAGGTAGCATCATAGCTTCTTGGGACATAAGCGCTGAATATTCTGTTTTCTTATTGAACTTAACATCAAAGGGAACATAAATTCTGGTTTCTACTTAGGGACATAGCGCGAAAATGTTCTCACCCTTTACGTTGTCATATGTCCCACTTTTCTTCAAACTCCCATGTGTTCTTGAATTCATGGGAGATGTGGAGCCACAGCAAAAGTAGCTGGCCTCCAATCTGAGAGAACCCAGGCAGATGAAGGGAGAAAGGAGCAGTGAGCATTGGTTTACCTGGGTCGACACATCGACGCTGAGGAGAGGGATGGTGGAGAAGTCAGAAGAGGCTGTGTGTGTGCTGGTGAACCAGAGTGGAGCTCTTGGGTGTTGTGGTGTCTGTAGGCATCCATGCCTCTTCAGACTTTTCTCTGAACATTCTACAGAGCAGAAATGCGAACACTTTCAACAAGTGATTCATGTCATGGAGCCCCCTGGGAGAAGCCAAGCAGCTGCTCCAGATGCCAATGAAGTGCCCAGAGGCTTGATACCTCTTTCCCTTTAGTACGAAATCTTTTATTTTTGGAGAGAAAGACAATAAACTTGGTTGCTCTTGGGGCAACTGCCAAGGGAACTTTGGGGAAGAAAACAGCAAAAAAATTAAAGCCCAACATGGATGCAACACAAAGAGTGTAGATGTGTGCATGTGCGTGTACACACACAAACACACCAGCAGATTGATCTATCGTATTCTACTTGCTGAACACAAAGATGAACAAAGTCTTGGAGTCTCTGCAAAGAAAAAAAGATGTCTTCTATGCAGAGATAATAATTACAGGAGACTTCCTGTGAGAAACCGTGCAAGCAAGAGGAAGATGGAAGGACATCTTCAAAGGGCTAAAAAAAAAAAAAAAAAAAAAAAAAAAAGTAACATTGTATTCATGTATTTTATATCAAACAAAAGTATATTTAAAAATAAATAAGCCTTTGTAATTGGAGTATTCATTGTAGCATCCTTACTTTAGAGAAATGTAAAGCATGTTCTTTAGACAGAAATAATGATACTAGATAAAAATCTGAACCTACATAAAAACACGAAGAGTGGTGGAAATGGATTAAATTGAAGTATAATTATAATAGTATTTATTTTTAGTTCTAGTAAACATTGGGGTGTCCAAAACAAATAAATAGCAATATATTGTGTGTTTATAGTCAATGTTTATGTTTATGCAAATATAAAACAATACAAAGGATGGAATGGAAGATTTGGGAATTGAGTGACCTAAGTTCTTAGCATTACATGTGAGCTAAAATAATTTTTTAAAAAGATTTATTTATTTGACAGAGTGACCAAAGGAAAAAGAGATCTCTATCTGCTGGTTCAACTCCCTAGATGGCCACAATGGCCAGGGCTTGGCAGTGCTGAAATCTGGAACCAGGAGCTTCCTCTGAGTCTCCCGTGAGGTGCAGCAGCCCAAGCACTTGGGCCATCTTCCACTGCTTTTCCCAGGCCATTGGCAGGGAGCTGGATTGGAAGTTGAGCAGCCAGGACAAGAAGCAGCACCCATATGTGATGCCAGCATTGTAGATGGTGGCTTAATATATTGTGCTACAACATCAGCTCTAGCTACTATTTTTTGAAGGTAGACACTGGTTAAGATATATAATCAGGACAAACACTAAAAGTTAAAATATATAAAAATTAATAGAAAAAGAAAATAGAAATAATTAGATAAGGGATATTTTCACAATTTTTTAAAAATAATTCTTGATGTACTATAATTCCTTTTTTTTTTTCATTATGGAAGGCTGGGAATGCACCAGTTTCTTTAGATATAAGCCACCAAATGCAATAAAAAAGACATAGAAAATCTGAATAGCCCAATATTGATTAAAGAAATTGAATCTTACTTACATATTTTAAAACAGAATATTTTAATTTCAGATGATTTATCTAGAAATTCTTTTAAATTTTTAATGACAATATAATACTGATTCTGCACAATCTTCTAATAATAAAGATTTTTGGGAACATACTCCAAATAATTGCATTTTCCTCATGTCTATTGCATAAAATACCAAAATATGACTCAGGAACATAGACACAAAAACTCAAAATATTTACAATTCCAATACATAAGAAAATAGAGGTATATTAAATACTTAGCCAAGTAACATGTATCTCAAAATTCAAGAATGTTATAACATTTAAAAAATGTATTTCAACATAGTTGCAGATGACATCTCTTAATTTAGTGTATAGTTTTGTGTACACAAAATTTTGTGTATAGTTTCAGTGCAATCCCAATCTCTTGTAGACTTTTTAGTAGATATGAAGATGCTTATCCCTAAATTTATATAGAAAACTAAAGGAACTATAGTGGCCAAAATAATGTTTTTAGAAGGATGAAGTTAGAATTCTTCTAGTAGTTTATTTCCATAGTTATTATAAATCATAGTGTTCAACACTCTGGTAGTGGCAAAAGAATAAACCTGGAGTTGGCAGAGTTTTCAAATGGATACTGAAAGAAAGATTGTTAATGAGAAAATTTGAAAATTGGTTTTAATTAAAGTAAAAATCTGTTTACTCTTCAAAAGATGCCATTAAAGATAATGAAAGAGAAGCCACAAATTGGAAGACATTAATTGCAACTCATATTTGTGACAATGCACTTGTATCCAAGATACATTTGAAAAACAATCAAGAAAAAGAACAACCCAGTACAGAAATGGGTGAAATCTAGATGAGTTGCAAATAAGATATCCATTGTCATTCGTTTTTTAGGGAAATGAGAATTAAACCCTCAATGAGTTACACCTACATGTCTATAACAATGACTAAAATCCTGTATAAGTGCTGGTTCAAGTCCTGGCTGCTCCTCTTCTGATCCAGCTCTCTGCTATAGCCTGAGAAAGCAGTGCAAAATGCACCCACATGGGAGACCCGAGGAGGCTCTTGGCTTCGGATCCGATCGGCTCAGCTCTGGCTGCTGTGGCCATCTGGAGAATGAACCACTGGATGGAAGACCTTTCTCTGTCTCGTCCTCTCTCTCTCTGTAACTCTACCTCTCAAATAAATAAATAAAACCTTTTAAAAAAATATAAAAAGAGAATGGAGGGAACAAAAGAAGGAAAAAAGGGGAGAGAGAGACACTATAGCCCAAATGGATCTAACAGATATCTACAGAACTTTTCATCCTACACATAAAGCATTTACATTCTTCTCAGCAGTACATGGAACCTTCTCTAGGACTGACCACAGATTTTCATATTTCAAAGTATGTGCTCTTCTTATATCAAATAGATTAGGATTCCTTAGGAAACTGGTTGATTTCAGGACTTCACGGAAAATACGTATGTAGAATCATGAAGTAAGGGAGTGCTTAAATATATCTCTATCTACTTACTGAAAGGCCAAAGGAGCCAACCTGAGTTCCCAGTAGTCAAAGCTGGAGAAATTTGAGAAATAATGACAGCATTAGGATTTAATAGAAAAGTAAATTAATATCCTGAGAATAAATAATAATAATTCCATGTCAGTAAATGAGGGGATGATACTTTTTCCATATAAAAGAATTCCAAATAATGTTGAAGGGATGAAGCAAATAGGAAATTGGTTAGATGAAAAGTAATAAATTCTTCAGCTATGAACCTCTGATAAATGTGAAGATTAATGAGAAAATATTAAGTAGAAACAGGGTACTTGGATGTCCTCAAAGTATCCTTCCTCTGCCAATCATATGTGTTAAGTACAAAGAGGACTTCGGAGACGTCTGTCAGACACCATATTCAGATACCATGTGATCAAAGTCTAGCATCAGAAGAATAAGGTGTATCCCCTTAATGTATTTCATGATAGAATGGACACATGTATCTGTGGAGTCCTTCCAACAACATATAGCCTCAATTGAAATTGAGAAAATGTTTGAAAAACATGAACTGAAGTACAGTCTATAAAATGACAGATCAGAACAATTCAAAATTCTCAGCTTCCTCATGGCAAGGAAAGATTCAGAAATTTTCCGATCATAGGAGACTGAGAAGCCATGATAACTAAATGCAGTGTGGGACCGTGGAGTGAATCCTAGGACAGAAATAAGATTTCAGTGGAAAAATTGAAGAAATATGTGTAATGTTTACAATTGTGTTAGTAGTATTGGACTGATGTTAATTTTTTTTGTTGTTTTGAGAATTGCATTGTGATTATGTAACAGAGAAAACTGGGTGAGGGATATATAAGAACTCTGTACTATATATGTGACTTTATGAATCTAAAATTATTTCAAAAAAATGTAAAAATGAAAATGTGAACAGGCAAAATCTGTGTATCCATTCATATCAGGGACCTGTTAAAGGGATGGGAGTTCTTGGAATTAACTTCTAGTAAAAAGAATGTTTATTAGATAACAAATAATTCTTATGGGCTAGTTCAATGCTTACTTATCCATAGATTGCTAAAGTTCAATTGTAATGGCAACAATTATTTAGAAATTAAGTCAAGATTTTATTTCTTCAAAGAGGAGTATTTTATGACTAATATTGTTTAAAATTGCTGTTGATAAAAAATGACAGTGAGTTTTATTATTGTTTGAAAATGTTTACTCACAATATATGTCCTGGGATATTCTGCTTCTACTGTCTTACTATTGGCACATATAAGAGAGTTTATCCGTAGCTCCTGGGATCATGTGACAAGGGATTGTTTTTCATTTAATCAGATTTCTATGGGACATATCGACTTTCCATGTCTGCATCTATAGGTCAATTTCTACATCTATGGCTAATATTTCTGTACCTATACCTACCTACTTTTATATGTGTCTAGCTAGCTATCTAGTTCACCTTGTAAAGACAAGAGGACTTGAGGCCCTGATGTATAGCCAATCTAATAGGTATAATAGTTTTGGTAGTTTTTTTCCATATGAGGTTTCATATTGTAATCATGTATTTCATGATTATCAGGATCAGTAAAGATGGGATAGAAGTAATGTCTCCTTTATTTTTTCTTTCTCATATTCAACAAAGCACAGTTACTTTTTGTTGGTATGTGCCAATGAGTAATTGATTTTTAAAAATTCTCCAATCCAGGTAGAATCTGCATTTTCATTTGGAAAGAGTTTGTTTTAAAAGTAGAAAACATCACCTTTCCCTCCGTTGTTCACTAATGCATTTTAAGATGTTCATCACCACTGTGTAGTTTAGTGCCTTGTCAGGGTGACAGCAAGGAGTTAGCTCTCCTGGGAGCCTGGGAAAAGAGGACCCAGCCTCTCCATTCTTGCCTGGACAGGAGACTAATATACTTAGATTTTACCTTCCACTGTGTTTGTCCTCTCTTCCTGGTGACTGGCACACCACTGGCAACCCTGGAAGCAGTAAAAAATAGCTTTTACTGTTTCCATCTCCATTATGTTGGCTGAGCAGTTGTTTTGCTTCTCTCCAGCTTGTCTATGCGTCTCTTTTCCCTGACTCCTTGGGAGCTTATTTGAAGGTCAATAGATTTATTCTCAAGCATGCTGGAGTGTTCATTTTAAGGCCACATTTGAATTCTCTGGAAAAGAATCAGAAGTAGAGTGGCATAGACAGCCAGACTACTTTGCTTGTTAGGACTTCATGTTATCCTCAACAAAGGCCACATCTAGACCAAAACGATACGAATGGGGGTTCTGCTCTGGTCCTTCTCCAACTGTCCATGCCCAAGGCAAAGGCCAAGGAGAGGTAGCCACAAGGATTCCATGTGGAAGTGGCCACCGCTTCTCTCACGTAGGAAGTGTTTTGGACCCAGAACTTTCCACCCTGAGAGTCTCAAGCTAGGGCTAGAGTTGCTGCACAGCAGGTTAACCATTGCCTGCCACACTGGCATCCTGTGTTAGAGTGCCAGTTTGAATCCCAACTGTTCTGCTTCCCATCCAGCTTCCTGCTAATGTTCCTGGGAAGGCAACAGAAGAGGGTCCAAGTGCTTGGGCTCCTGCAGGATGGAGTCCCTGGCTCTTGGCTTCAACCTCACCTGTCCTGGCTTGTGATGGAACGTCTCGCTCGCTCGCTCGCTCTCTCGCTCGCTCGCTCACTCGCTCTCTCACTCAGTCACTAACTCACTCATTCTGCCTTACAAATAAATAGATAAATACATCTTTTTAAATTTAAAGCCCCTCAACTTGTCTTCCAGAGCTGGCCTTTCTGCAGCTTTGAGGCAGGGCTTGTGTCTCTGGGCTGGAACAGAAGTCAAGGAAACCCCTGTAGAAGGAGTAGGAGGGGAGGGATTGACAGAGCTGTGGGGCCAGATGCAGACCTGTGTCTAGGGGTTTTCAGGGGTTCCCAGGCCCTTTCATTTAGGGGAGTGGCAAGGAGAAGGTGGGCTTGCCGTCAGCCATAGCCATTTTGAATCCCCAAGAGAAAGGAATTGACCCCACCATTTGTATGAATTTGGATCAGGAAAGGAGGGGATCCATATTTGCAACTGTGTCTCCCATAATTTATGAAATTCTAATACCTGGCACCTGTGAATGTGACCTTGCCTGGAAATGGGATCTTTGAAAATGTAATTATATTACTCTGAGGTCATCCTCATATCAGTCCATTGATGTGTGTGCTTACAATGAGAAGAATATGAAGACACAGACAACACGGTACGAAGACAGACCAGAGACTGGAGTGCCTTGCAATGAGCCAAGGGAGGCCAAGGAGAACAGGCAACCCCGAGAAGCCAGGAGAGGGATGGGGCAGACTGTCCCTGATCCTCGGGGCCTGTTGGTGCCTTCATGTAAGGGTTCTGGCCTTCAGGATTGGGAAGGAGTACATTTCTCTTGTGTAAGCCATGGCATTTTTAGTGCTTTGCTATGTCAGTCTAAGGAAAGGAATCAGTAACATATCAGTTTTTAAAATGAGGTGTTTTTTGTTTTTTTGTTTTTTTGTTTTTTTTGACAGGCAGAGTGGATAGTGAGAGAGAGAGACAGAGAGAAAGGTCTTCCTTTGCCGTTGGTTCACCTTCCAATGGCCGCCGCAGTAGGCGCACTGCGCTGATCCGATGGCAGGAGCCAGGTGCTTCTTCTGGTCTCCCATGGGGTGCAGGGCCCAAGGACTTGGGCCATCCTCCACTGCACTCCCTGGCCACAACAGAGAGCTGGCCTGGAAGAGGGGCAACCGGGACAGATTCTGGCACCTCGACCGGGACTAGAATCTAGTGTGCCGGCACCGCAGGCGGAGGATTAGCCTATTGAGCCGCGGCGCCAGCCTAAAATGAGGTGTTTTTTGAAGCTGTTTTATTGACACTGCGATGGAGTTTACTTCAGATAATAATATAGCAAAGTATATATTTATCTCCAAATAAGGCTACAGAAGCGGTCATTGGATAATTCCTGATAGTCAACAATTGATTCCTGTTCTATTAGTGGTCCAGAATGGGTGGAAGTGAATCAAGGAGGCCTTTAACTGTGTGTAAAGTGTGGAGAGCAAACGAAGGCAGGGCACCTGTCCTGCATTAGCTGCTAATTTTATCTCTGAACAGATGCTAAAGGAAAAATGTGGAGAATGCACCACCTGACCCAGTGTTGGCTTAAGCTAGTGCAGGTTATGAGGAAAGGGAGGCCCACAGTCCAAAAATATTGTATAATCTCAGGTAATTCTCAGCTAAATGAAGGTAAATAGCTTTGACATAGCAAGGGTATTTAATGGCACATTAAGAGTACAGCAAAATTCTTTCCCATGTTTGTTTTATGCCGGAATCTAAATTAAAAAAAAAATATTTGAAAGGCAAAGAGAGAGAAGAGAGGACAAACTCTTACTCATTGGTTCACAATGGCCCTAGCTGGAACTGATGCTGTGAGCCGAGAACTCCATCCAGGCTTCCCACGTGAGTGGCAGGAACTTGGCCACTTGAGCCGTCACTGCTGCCTCCCAGGTCTGCTTCAGCAAGAAGGTAGAATCAGGAGGGCACTGACCCTAGGTGCGTCATTACGGGATGTAGGAATTTTAACTGGAATGCCAAAACATGCTCCAGAATCTTCTACAGAGGAAGTTTCATGAAACTGGGTCTCCATGGACTCGGAAGAATGAGCACCTTAGAATATCACTTCTATTGGTGCTTAATTGAGCGAGTTTATGATGAATGGTTCTTTTCTGTCCTCTATGCAGTTTATCTTATTTTCCTCTTACTTTTAACCTTGTCTCCTTTGAAAATTCCATAACCCTTGATATCCTATGTTTGTCGTGTAAGCCTTATGTTGGGATATATGATGTTCCAACCAATATAAAAGCACTGAGTAGTTTTTTATTCTTTACTCAACCAATCTTTATGACCATTATTCCTTATATTTTAAATTGTTGCTCCTATTTCTTTGCTGCTGATATAATGCCTTTTTATTGGATTGAATAAGAAGAGCTAGCTGATATTCAGTTTACAAAAGTGACAATTTCATGTGGTTCAACCTAATGCACTAATGATATTAAAGAATCAATAGTTTCTAAGATTCCTAGTTTGCCAAAAGAGGCTTAGTCATTTCAAGAATTTGCCTTAATACTTTTATAAATAGAGTCTATGGTTGACAGGAGAGATCACTTATGCTTATAAATGATACTAAGTTGGCTGAGATCGACAATATCTTGTAGAGCCAGACAGGAATGTAAAGAATACAAGCAATTTATGGAAGTCATGTGCTGAATAAAATGAATTAAATGAATTTCAATTAGGGTACTTAAAAGGGTTTGTTTGTAAAATAGAATAATGAATTTGACAAATTCAGCAGAAATAGAAACATACATGGCATGGATTACAAGAAGTGGTGTTTAAAGTCACAACCAAGGATGGCACTGGGGCACAGCAGGTAAAGCCACCGCCTAGAAGGCTGGCATCCTATATAGGCACTGTTTCAAGACCCAGCAGCTCCACTTCTGATCCAGTCCCTGCCAATGTGCTTGGGGAAGCAGCAGCAGATGACCTAAGTGCTTGGTTCCCTGCCACTCACATGGGAAATCTGGCAGAAGCTCCTGATTTGACCTGGCAGAGTCCTGGCCATGGCAGCCATTCAAGGGTGAACCCATGGGTGGAAGACTCATTCTCTCTCTCTCTGTTTCTCGTTGTAACTCCGACTTTCAGAAAATTTTAAAAAATAATTATAACAAATCACAGATTCATGCTCTGCTGAACTTTCTCAAATGGACAGTCCATGTCATTCATTCTGACCTGCCATCTAGATCTGGCCACTACAGTGAATGACTGTAGGCTTCCAGTCAGGGATCTTATTCCATGTAATCAAGAGATTTCAGGAATTAAGACATAGTTGTATTATCTTGACTAATAAAATGCTCTTTCTGCAACCCTTTCTAACTACTCAACTGTCAAGGACCAGCTTTGGGTAGAGAAGCTCTGAAAGGCTCCCATGTTAGTCCTAAACATCACAGAGCATAAGCTCAACCTAATAGGAGATGACAAAAACTTCTGGCCAATAGTGGACCAGCTTCTTGGTGTATCAGCTTTGACTTTGAAGTTTTTAAAGACAAGGGCCAAGCATTGTACACATTTTGCACTTCGGTCAGAATAATGTGAAGTCAATAAAACTGTTAGTAGACTTCATCAATCAGGACTCAACAAGGTTAATGAGCACAATAATAAAAACAGCATTGCCTACAAGCAAAATGATGATTGAGGACATTGAGAAGTTTCTGTGGCTGTTGTTGAATGTGGCTTTTAGCCATTTGATGCTTGAACTAAATTTTTCTCATTAAGAAACCAAATATAAACTTACTTTTAATGTCAATCTTGTTCCAAGGTAATCTTTAATATGTCTACAAGATACCATTGCATATATAATTCTAATAAATAAAAGGCTAATGTTGTAGAGTTCTGTGTAAGATTCTTGCTTAGGATTTGTGGGTTTTAATTCCCCATTTAAAAATTTTATTTTTGAAAGTCACAGTGACAAAGAGGTTGAGACAGATCATCTTGTTGCTTGTTCACCCTCCAAATGGCCACAACAGCAAGGGCTATTTCAGGCCCAAGCCAGGAATTTGAACTTCATTCAGGTCTCCCAAGTAGGTGGTAGGGGTGTGAGAGTGGTACCATCCTCTGCTGCCTTCTCAGGCACATTAGAAGGGAACTGTATAGGGAAGCAGAGGAGCCAGGTCTCAAACTGGCACTCTGATACGTGTGCTGGTATTATGAGTGGTGGCTTAACTCACTGCACCACAACCGTGACCCCAGGATTTGTGGTTTTAAGTGGTATAGAATAAAATCAAGTAGAAACAATTTGTAGTGGATTTTTGTCTTTTAAATACTGAGGTGCTAGGTAAGATTTTGTTTTTGTGCTGAACTTTCTGACCATGTGATTTGTTAGACTTCTGATGCGTTAATCTAATACCTGTATAAATTCTGTTTTTATAATGATTTGTCAAGGTTGATTATTGAAATAGAATTGTCATATTTCATTACATTGTATATAACAGCATTACCCTTCAGCCACTCTTTTATATATATATATATATATATCACATGCATGTATATATATATACACACGTATGTTTATATACATATATGTGTATATATACATGTATGTATATATGTGTGTATACACACACACGTGTGTATGTGCGTTTGTGTTTGAGTTTATTATAGCTTATTCTTGAGCCATTGTCACCCTTAAGGGCTTTAGTTAAAATACTGCTTCCTATGGAAAATAACTTAAGTCTAACAGAGTATTGTTAAATCCTCAGGCCATGGTAAGTGTGACTGTGGCAAGTGCAAATGTGACGTGGGATGGTCTGGGGATGCCTGCCAGTTCCCCTCTAGCTGTGACCTGACCAAGAAGAAGAGTAACCAAATGTGCAAGAATTCTCAAGACGCCATATGCTCCAATGCAGGTAAGGATTCTGCCTTGGAAAACATTATCAAGTGAAATAATCAAATTATGTTTACTGGAATGTGTGGGTGTGGAAAAATGTTAAACCTTTTAGTGAGACTGCTTTTGAGTATATTTTTCAGAAGTAAAATTTGGATAAGTCAATAGAAAAAAGTCATTTTTCTGAGACTGGCAAGTTTTGGTGCTCTCCACTGTTCCAGGTTCTTCCATGAGCACAATATTCACTGAAAACAATGTTTTGATAACATTTTATGTATACTCTGATTTGAACACTGGAAAAAATCCTTTAGAAAGAATTCATGTAAACTGACTTAATTATTTTCTTTAGAATCAAGGGTGCTTTGACATTATATGTTAACCTAAGATAGAACCAAAACATTGCAATCTGATAGAAACTTCAGATGTTCTGGTATCCAATTCATTACAGAATACAGTGAGAACAAAGGCTTTTTGTGTGACCAAATACATTTATGTTTGACAGGAGTCTTAAAATATTTCTAGGAGAATTACAGAGAAGTTATTAAAACTTAGTAGTAAAACCAGATTAAATGAAGGAGTTGCAGTTCAGGCTTCAGTGGAATTTGGTCAGTATTACACAGTACTCTTAGCATTTGGGCATGGAAGCCTCAAAGTCAGTTTTTCTCAACCATGGTTGAGTGTGAGAATCCCAAGGAGAAAGTAAAAGTGTTAGTGCTCCTGTCCTACAATGGAGATTCAGTTCAGGTGCTTTGGGAAGGGGTGGGGGTGCCTTGGATGTTAGTAAGATTTTAAAGCTGTCTGCATGATTGCAATGGAGTATGAGCCATTGCCCTACATGCTGGGGATTGACTGCTTGAATGCGTATCTCCCCTCCTGAAGCTCGCTTTATTGGCAAGGCTCTTCTGCAATCAGGGCTACGACTGCTTCACTGTTAGATTGCACCAGATTGCTCAGTGTAGGTTAAGCTCAGTAAGGTGTTTTGCTAATGAAATCAGGGCCATACCCAAATTGCAGAACGAAGGAATCAGACAGGGACCATCCAGGTGGGCTTAGCGGTCAGGTCATTATCCGTGTTCATGACATTCTTCTCATTCTCTCTGGTATTTCAGTTTTTGCATTGTTTCCAGAATTTTTCTACTTCTGATTCATAATGCCCACCATCCACACACACATACTATAGCCTCTTTGATTTTGAAAAAAATTCTTTCCTTTCAAACTTCTTTTAGTAATAGTACTTGAATTTTATTTTAGAATTCTGTGTTTTTGAATTTATTATTTGTTTACAATTGAAATCCAAATTTTTTAAAATAACATAACTGAATAGGGTTTGGTCTAGGAATTTGAAGACATTTTAGCACTAAGGCATCTAAATTTGTGATTCACAAATCTTAATAGCATATCTTAAAAGGCAAAATATACAGAACTGTTTGAATAGATAATAAAACATGCATTTTAAAATTATTTTCATTGTGTTGGAAAGGGAGAAAGCCAGTGATAGAGAGTGGCAGACAGGTGGGAAGAGATCTTCCTTCTTCTGGTTCATTCCCTACAACAGTCAGGGCTGGGCCAGGCTGAAGCCAGAAGCCCAGAACTCCATCTGGGTCTCTTATATAGATGGCAGGTGCTCAACTGCTTATGCCATTATTACCGCCTCCCAGAGTGTTCATTAACAGGAAGTTGGATTGAAAATAGAGTAGCTGTGACTTGAACCAGACACCCTGGTATGAGATGTGGCCTTCCCAAGCACTGGCTTAGCCTCTGTGCCAAATACCCACCCTTATTTTTGTTAAAAATATAAAGCCTGGTTATCTAAGCTATCAGTATCTCTACCTTTTTTAACATTAATACAGTAATTCTCTGCGTCCATGATCCATCGCCCAATTTGTTGATAGCCCAATCATATCTTAGAATCTTCTGTCCCTTCTTAGAGTATGCAATCTACATTACATTCATGTTTAGTTGTCGTTTCTCCTTGGATTCCTTGAATCTGGACTCTTTCCATGGGGACTTTGGCTTTATAGCATTGAAGATTTAGAAGAAAATTGTCCCTACTTTTTCTCAGTTTGGATTTGTCAGATACTCCTGTACAGATGTAGGTGATGCGTTCTGAGATGCTATCCCAGATTGTCAGCTTTGTGTTATCAAGAGGTTTCATCAGATACCCACCTGCTCTCCTGGCCGAGGTCAGTTTGGATCATCTGCTTGGGGTGTTTTCTGATGTCTCAACTCTATTACCACTGACTTGCCCTGACTATAGCTAAGTAGTCTATGACACTTTGAAAACATACAAGTATACCATTCCTCATGAAAACTACCCTAGATTTATGACTTATTGCTGAGTCTTGCCTGATCCAGTGTTTACAATGATGGGACAATGATGATTTCCAAAACTCCAAAATTCCTTTGATATTTCTGAATTGGCACTCATCTCTCTACTACACATGAGAGTCCTCTTTCATCTACCACTTATTTAATATTACTTACTTATTGTCTCTGTGGTTTATTATGTAGATTCTGGTTCACAGATTGTTCCAGAGAGAGAGAGAGAGAGATCTTCCATTGGCTGGCCAAGCCAAAGCCAGTTGCCAGGAGCTCCTTTGGGGTCTCCCACATGGATGCAGGAATCCAGGCATTTTTGTCATCCTCTGACTCCTTCCCAGGAGCACTAGCAAGAAGCTGGATCAGAAGTGGAACAGCTTGGGCTTGAACCAATGTCCATATGGGATGCCAGTGTTGCAGGCAATGGCTTAATCTACTTAATCTATGCCATGGCCTATGACCCCTGCAATTCTTTTCTTTTTGACTTAACAAAATATTCCAGGTTGTATTGTAGCTGCTTTGCCATAGTTTTTTTCTTAAGATTTATTTATTTATTTATCTGAAAGACAGAGTTAGAGGCAGAGGCAGAGGCAGAGAGAGAGAGAGAGAGAAAGGTCTTCCATCCACTTGTTTACTCCCCAGATGACTGCAATGGCCAGAGCTATGCCAATCCGAAGCCGGGAGCTGGGAGCTTCTTCCAGGTCTCCTACATGGCTACAGGGGCCCAAGGATTTGGGCCATCTTCCACTGTTTTCCCAGGCCATAGAAGAGAGCTGGATCGGAAGTGGAGCAGCTGGGACTCAAACCAACGCCCAAATGGGATGACAGTACTACAGGCCACAGCTTTTTTTTTTTTTTTTTTTTTTGACAGGCAGAGTGGACAGTGAGAGAGAGAGAGAGAGAGAGAGAAAGGTCTTCCTTTTGCCGTTGGTTCACCCTCCAAT
Organism: Lepus europaeus; assembly: GCF_033115175.1. Lineage (NCBI taxonomy): Eukaryota > Metazoa > Chordata > Mammalia > Lagomorpha > Leporidae > Lepus > Lepus europaeus. The sequence goes on along the minus strand of NC_084832.1, from coordinate 11,271,900 downwards.
GCAGGCCATAGCTTTTTAATTGAGCATTTCTCCAAAATCCCTGAGAAGAATACTCTTGGAATAAAAATAATGAGCACTGGAGAGCTGTATTTCTACTGTGTTGCATTTGTTTCTTGGCCCTTCCTGTGAATGGGCTAGTGTCAAAGTACATATAGACAGTACAGTCCTTTTGAAGAGTTTATTTGAGCAAACAACATTTTATGAACTAGGCAGCTCCAAACCAGAAGTGGTTGGGGAGCAACATTGGTGGTACACAAAGGAGGCCTTTATAGGATAAGCACGGAAGTCAAGCTTATTTAAAGGAATATGTGGTAAGTGATTGTTTTGTTTATTCTACTGGAGAGTCCCTAGTTGTGTAAGTTTATTGGTTGCTTCTGATTGGTTGACCTTATGTTCTGTTTTTCTTTAACATGGCCTTTTAAAAAAAATAGCTCAAGGTGTTAAATTTCACTTAGGTTTATAAATCAAGCAAGGCTAAGGGCACACAGGAAGCAGCACTGGCTTTGTCTGCTCAGGGAATCTTCAGGCCTGGTTTCCACTTTAGTGCTTGTGAGCTCTAACGAGAACATGCTTGTGAATATGCCTATATACACTACACCTATTATGCATATTCATACCCATATCTCTGTTAAGATATTTCTGATATAAATATATAAACAGAGTCAGAGACTCTCTAGTCATCGAGATGTTTACCCTCAGTCTCAAATGCACCCAGCTTTTCTGCTGTCTACTTTGTGTTTTTTGTTAGGATAGATAAATATGTGCATGTAACAATTTTTTATCCTGTAAAAGGCAACCAACGTAGTATGCTCTCTTACACTCTGCCTTTGCCCCCCAGCATTATCTTCAGGAATTCATTCCTTATCAGCTGATACAAATATTTTTCATTCTTTTTCAAAACACAGTAGTGAATTCTAGATTTCTGAGATAGTTTACTCAATCATCCTCCTATACCTGGGTGTTCAGTTTCCATTATTTTGAAATTGTAAAGGATGCATAGAATGATCTAGTGCATATGTATTTTTCTGTCTTTGTCAGGATAAATTATCCTAAGATTGCTGGGTGGAAAGACAAATTCACACTTAATCTTTTCTTTCCCTTATTGTCATCCCAACATGTCTAAATGTGTCATGTGAATTTTGGCATTCTCATCTTTGTTTGAATACTCACTTCCATTAGTCTGGTTCAGGACCACTCCCCACAAACTGCTTTAGCGGCTGTGTTCTCTCTACTGCTTTTCCCTTTCATATCCAGTGTAGTTTTCTGAAAGCAGCTTGGAGCATAAGGGGAAGAAGACATAAGGCCAGGATGAGAGGGAGCTGGGGACCAAAGGGTTCTAGAATTTTACCTCTGTAGAGGACCCAGAAGGTGACAGCATGCAGAGCAGGGTAAGGCTCCAGTACCATTTCACTGGGTGAGGGCTGGTGCTTAAGTCCCTAAGTCATCCTAGAGAGAGCCAGCCATGGTAGGCAGTGTAAAAAAATATCTGAGCTAAATTAATCTGGCCTGAAGTATAGAATATCAATCCTAGAGACTGAGCTAACTGGCAAGCAAGAGAAGGAAGCACGTGACACAGCACGAACACAGAGTCTGGCACTTCCGCCTGGGCTCCATATGCCTTACTGTGGGGGTTCAGTTGTGAATTCTGCATGCTAGGTGACAGGAAGTGTGTGAGCTGTTGTAAAGTACCCACAGCAGCCAGGAACGGTTCAGATGTGTAGACGAGAGTGAGCCCGTCTGTGGGGGCCGTTGGTGAGTGCTTGCAGAATCCAGAGGCAGAGGCTGGCCCTTTCCATCTTTCTGGAAAAAAATTCTTTTGCATGCACTGTGCTAACCAACTTACTGTATGCTACAAAGCCAGAAAGAGCTCCTGGTGTTCCAACAGATGCTATCTGAAGTCCTTAAGCAGAATCCCTGATTCTCTCCTGTCTTCACTCAATCCTATTCCCCAAACCCAAGCCAAACTCTTCTCTGTTCTTTCATTTTCCATCCTTATTCTTATCTCAGGGTCTTTCCTGTTTTTCTTTTGCATCATATGTCTGGTCTTTACCCATTTGTTGCAATTCTCTCCATATTTTATATTACTACTTTCCTATGCTTTTTGTCCATCAAAGAGCCAGTCTGAGGCTTATAATTTCTATAAATTGTTTGCCACATATCTGCTGCAAATACCTTTGTCATGTGTCTTTTGCTTTCATATGCATGTTATATATAATCTACTACATTTGAATACTTTTATAAACATGTATATTATATATAATTTATTCATTTCATATCTTTGTAGTCTATGATATACTTAATTTTTTCTTCTCTTTCTTCCCAGTCTTTTACTTAATTTTCCTTATTGCATTTCCTATAGCACCTAGTACTTTGTGATGTAATAGGTAACAGGAAAGTTTAATGACTGCCTGTGTGGGTGGCTGAGAGACAGAATGAATAAATATGAAAATGAAAAGGAAGGGTGATAATTAGAGGAAAAATTAGATGAAGCAATAGCAGGAACTGTTAACATTAGATTTCAAGTGGCTTTTATAAATTAAGATAGCTTCCAGGAAGAAACATAAGAGGATGAAGTTTAATCAACGTACAATTCACCTGAATATTCTCTAAGTGAACAATGACACACTCAAATTCTGCACCATCAACATTCTATGTAACTGCGAGAAAAAGCTAACAGATAAAGCAAATTGCAAGTGATTTTGGTGACAAAATCTTGCAGAGGGTGTGAAAACCAAGACATCATGGATTATAAATATAAGGTAAGTCTGGAGAAAATATTTGGGTATATGACTGACAAACTGAGTACCCTAAAAAGGGAAGAGAAACAACCCACAGTATTCTGAAAGCTTACTATGTACTGGACACAACAGTGCTTTCAAAAAGACAAGTGGCTGGTGTATTTATCACTTGGTTCTCATAGCAGTTCTACAAAGTAGAGATTATTTTCACATGTGGACTCTGAGAACTCGAGATAAAGGTAATGATCCCATAACTTCATAGTTACTGAGAATTAAAACCTGGATCCAACTCCAGGTCAGCCTTAGCCCTGTGTCCATGCTTTCCAGTACACGTGTTTGGAATGGTCAGTATCAGGCTCCAGCCAACTTGTGTCATCCGTGCTTCTTGCCCATCCTCCACCCTTCCTACTTCATCAGTAACCAAATGCTATCTGTTCTTACTCTTGAAAAAAAAATCACCCAATGCTTAGCTTCTTTCTAAACTCAAGGCCATCATCTGTCCAGCCTTTGTCTTAGTTCCTGCAGACCAATGTAGCAGCGACTTAATTCATTTCCACGTACTCCTGCTTCATTTCAGTTCATTCAGACAGCCAGTGGAACCTGGTAAAACTGCGTACCTGGCCCCATGACTTCTTGGATAAAAGTTTTAAATCTTTAACAGGACCTGTGCTAGTTCTGATAAACCGCCCCTTAGCTGCTTTCTCCATATCTCGCCACCGTGCAGGTTATTTTGTACTCTTCAGCCCTGCTTGATTCCCCTTTGTTCTTTCATCCTCTTGCACCATGGAACTTCGACTGTTGTCTCTCCCTGGAAGTGGCTCACTTCTCTTAGCTGTTTTCTGTTTGTTTCAGCTTGCCTTTTCTTTGTTTCTCAGCTGTGTCAGGGGCTGTACCTCTGACTCCCAGGACTCAGCTGAATCGCCTTGATGGGTGCTTCTGCCACACTTAGGACTCCCCTACTTATTGTATCTGGTTTTATTCATCTGAAGCTCTGAGAAGAGGACTGTGGCTGACTTGATCTCTTGTTGGATTTCTAGAGTCTGGAGGACTGTTTGGTGAATGATAACACTCAATTGATACATGAGGGAACCTCAAAAAGTTGAAAGTGAATATTATCTTGTCATTCTATTGTTTTGAACATTTTGAAGTTCCCTAGCATGAATATTGATTGATGTGATGAGCAATTAAAAATTGAGACATATATTAAAGAAAGTTCTCCAAGTATACATTCTACATCTCCTTTTCATTTGAATGTGATTTTATTGTCAGTGAAATCACCCTGGGGGAAGCAGTCAAATCTTCACACTTTGATGCACATGTGGCTTGAGGTAGATCACATGAGTCACAGGCTTTTTGAGCTATCTTGAGATTCTGGTAAGGTCCTGGGAAACTAAGAAAACCTACTCTGATTCTATCATCAGAAGAACACACATATCGGTTAATGCTTAGGAACTGAAATTATAGGGACTATATAAGTCTTTCACTTATGTACTTGATAATGAATTATTTTCACAAGTACTTATTACGTAAAGAATATGTTCAAATGCTATAGCAAGCATTGAATAAATACTGCAGAGGAAGATAGGGATGCTTCTCTCACAGATCTTGGCATTTCTGCTTTAGTTGACTTTAGAGCCAGGTGGAATCAGAAGATACTCACTCATGCACTGGATGGATGGACATGCACAAAGTAACTCTGCACTTGGGGAGGTCAAATTTACATTCATGAAACTGTTCGAGGTCATTAGTGATAACTGTGATGTAAAATAAAATTGCTGTGCTCTAATGAACTAAAGAATGCAGGCTTACTTCATCATACCCACAGGAATATATAATTGTAATACTAAATTGATTTGAATTGGATAACTTCTTGAAAGAAACAAAATAAGAATTCATTAATTATGATTTATATGCATATGGCAAATAATCTCTTTGTTTTTATGGTGCAGGCACATGTCATTGTGGCAGATGTAAGTGTGATAATTCAGATGGAAATGGACTTGTTTATGGTAAATTCTGTGAGTGTGATGATAGAGAATGCGTGGATGATGAAACAGGAGAAATATGTGGAGGTAAGTATATCAGTTCTACGGAAATTAATCAAGTAACTGACTTTTCACCTATTTCATTTTACTTTTAGCTCTGTATAAATCTGTGCTCTAGGTGTACTAATTTAATCTGAATTTACATTTATTTGGAAAACACTTCATGAAAAGTGAGTTAGACTAAGGCATTGAGAGTAGCTACTTTTTAAATGCAAAACTGGATTGTCCCCAAAAGAGAGCCATGTCATCATGGCAACAGGCCAACTGCCTAGCTTTGGAGAAGTCCTAGTGGAATGCCACCTTTTCTTAGCCACTCTGAGATCTCTTTTCTCCTGGTCTCTGAACTTGAGCTTCTTTCCCCTTTTAAACTAGAAGCCTTTAGATAGTCTTCTGTTTTATTGGGAACACTGAAGTCCATTAGGAAGGATACTCTAGAGTCACCTCCCTCTCCACCCACACAGATCCTTGATAAGATTTTTCGTGGCTGTTCTAGGTACCACCATCACTCAATCCAATTGCTATTGTACCAGTTCTGGCCTGTTTTCCAGTGCCAAGCATTGCAAAAAGTGCTTTGCATTCCTAGCATCATGTTTTACAACATCACTCTAGGGTAAGAATTATTTTTATCCATAAAGGCAGATGTGGAAACTGGGGCTTGGATAAACTAGGTAACCGACCCAGGGTCATTCCATCAATTATGGTAGAACTTTGTCTGACGCCAGCAGCTGTGTTCCCTCTCCCTCCCCATTCAGAGCTGCCTTGGTGCCTTGGAGTTGAGAGTTGCAGAAGAGCCCTTCACAGCACCTGCAGATTCCGCCTCTCCTGCTTACCTGCCTGCAAGCCTGTGCCCAGCTTCAGTTTCCAGACCTAATGGGGACAGGAGGGGGAAGAGAGAAAGCTGTGAGAATCACCGCAGTTTGGGGACATTCTTTCCACTTATTAGACGTGCCGTTCTCTGGCTTCTGATGAGATTTTTGTCCATGGAATTTTGTCCTGCGTGTGGAAAGTGTGGTTCAGAAGAGTGATTTTCCTGGAAAGGTCAGGGCAAATAGGGCCAGGGGAAATCGTAAGGCCCTGAGACGCTTTGGACTGAGCTTGTCCCTTTGGTTTCCTTTCTGCATCTCTAATCTCTCTCCTTTTTTTCCTTCTTTCCTTCAGCAGAGGGGGCTGACATTTAGCACAGTGGTTAAGTCGCCACTTAGGATGAATTCTTAGAGTGCCTGGTTCAAGTCCAGGCTCTGCTTGTCATTCCTGCTTCCTGCTGATGGCACAACCTAACAAGATAAAACAAGCTCAAGAATCTTCTATACGTTTTTCTGAGACAATGACTTAGGTTCAGTCCAAATAATGAGAACCATCAGACAAATCCACTCTCAAATATGTATTTGTCCTCTAGAAGTTTTACTTTCCAATTACTGCAGATCAAAACAGAAGGGAACGTGCCTTCTGGCCAGTGTGTTCTGATACACATACCAAAGCAAAGTCTGTTTGAATGTGTAAATACAAAATTCAACTTGAAACAACACAACCCGGAATGTTTACCTCTCAACCTTTCTGCTTGTTATTTCCATTTGTTTGAGACTTAAGACATTTCTTGGTGCAAAATCTCTGACCACAGACACCAGCCCTCCCATAAACACCCTCTAGGGGTGATACTGCCTAGATGTGCAGATTTTTTCCATGGGTCATTCACATGAAGCCAGTCTGTTGAGAGATGATTCTACAGTACATCAGTGAAGCAGTGCAAAAACAGATTGTCTTGTTTTATCAATTTATACAAGGCAAAGAATTGTGCTTATCATCTAAAATATGCCTTGTTCTGAAGCTGGCATTTTATGTCAGTTACCTCGTGCCTTGTTGCTATGTTTTGATTTGAGTAATGTGGATATCTGTTCAATTTTCCATGTCTCCATACATATACAACTTTATATGATTTTTGTCTTCTTATTCACCCCATCTCAACTATTTTTAGTAAAACTGTAATTTTCTAATTAAGTTCATAAAGAATTTGGGGCTAAGATTTGTGATCATTTGTTAGTATCACGGTAATCCTTATGTAGCACTTATGCATGCATTTTCTGAAATTGGGAAGGAAATAAATTTCTAGTTTGAAGTTGATGAACCTTATGAAACTTGACTCCTGGGAAAAGCTATCAGTATATACTCTTTTTTCCCCTCTGTTCCAGTGCCAAAGTCTTCTGACAGAGGCCTGGGATATGGTTAAATTGTGAACACATGCCGAAATCTTTTTAAGTCAACTAAAAAAAAATATATATATATATATATAAATGATGTATTTTATTACTGATGAAATTGTTTGATAGCTTTTACATTTGCTTAAGTAAAACAAATTAAAATATGTTATAAAGATGATCCTCTGTTAGATTAGGGAGAGATTTTTCCATAGATATTCCTATTCCAGTTCATTTAGACAAAACATAGTGCCCATCATGTGCTGAGCCCCACTCTTTCTCACTGTAGCACACTTTCTCTTTGTCTTACTCTGTCTCTGCCTCTCAGATGTATGTCTGCTTGAAGAATTCTTAGCTGCTGTACATGAATAGTGTAGCAGGCCATAGGCCTTAATATTCTACTGTATCTCCTGTTTCATGTGTGAATTTCACAGGCCCTACTAATGCTCTTGCTGTTGACTAGAGATGCCATAATATTAATAATTAAAACAGGCCATTAAGAGATTGAAAAATATTAACAGTTTTTATGGACTCTCTGGAATTGTGGCTATAGGAGACGAGAGAGATGGAGGAGCATCTCTCTCTCATATTTTAGCCATAGGCTGATGGAACACAGAGATCTGTAACAGAAAGAATAAACTCAAAATAAGCACAGGATGTACATTAACACTTGGGTGGCACGAGAAGTGAATTTTTGGGTAAATGTCATGTTTTGGGAATTTATATAAGGGTTGCCTGGCAGGCATGAGAGAAGTAGTGGTGTGAAAATTCACTACAGATGGCCTAGGCGGGGAGAGGGGGGAGGTAAAGGGGTGGGGAGGGGGGGAAGGACCAAATGAGTGAGTGACAGGTTATAGAGAGGTAAGTCCTGAGAGTGTAACATTTGGCTGCAGTGGTATGTGTGCCCTTATCTATCATTTGTACGGGAATTTGTGAGACCCAGAGTTTATGGCTTTTTATTTGTCAAATGAGAACCAAACATTGACTTAGCCAAAAACCTCTTTTCCACAAGGTGAACTTCAACAGCTTGTGGGACACAGTTGAATGAAAGATGAAATATTGCCTTTGGTTTAAAAAAAAGGTTTGGTCATTAATAATGTGTATCCAAGTAAATATGCTCCATTGGTTTCTCTATGGTTGATTTCAAATGAAATATTTGGATAACTAATTCAAGAAATGTCCTTAAAGTGGATGCTTACATGCATTTAAGTTTGGTGTATGCATTTGAAGTTGTCACCACAGTAGACTTTCACAGTCTTTTGTATAACTTTTTCAAAAATACTTTGATTTTATTCTGTTCCCTGGCTAGGCCAAGGTCAAGGACATTTTGGCTTGCTTTACTGGTATAATCATGCAGGTAGAAGGGTAACTGTGCTGTGTTGGGGGAAAACCGTATAATTTGATTATTTTAAGCGAGGAATGGGGAGCTCTCAATGTTATTTTAAAAGGTAGAAATGATCACCAAGAGGTAGGAAGTTAATTTTGCTTTGAGAAGTTGCTTTTTTTCCCCTCACTGTATAAAATTCATTTTGGGTGAAGGCCATGGGAAGTGTTACTGTGGAAACTGTTACTGCGAGGCTGGTTGGCATGGAGATAAATGCGAATTCCAGTGCGACATCACCCCCTGGGAGAGCAAGCGAAGATGCACTTCTCCAGATGGCAAAATCTGCAGTAACAGAGGTGTGTCATTCATACATGTTACTACATAATTGGGAGGAGAACAAAGCTCTTAACGGTGAACACTGGGCGCTCTCTGTTCCCTTTAGTGTGGAGGAAGTCATCTTTTAGAATCATTTACTTTGATGTAAATCAACATTTACTATACCAACAGTCTTCTCTTTCTTGTTTCTCACTGAGTAGGAAACAGAAGGATAAGGAAGTTGCTGTCATTCTTTAGGCTTCACTGAATAAATACTTAACATAGGGACTGTAATTTCTTTGGCGGCCATCCAGAAATAGCACAGTGCTGCTAAAAGGCAATTCTTGTAGATACTTCTGTTAAATGTCTCTTGACTAACAGAACTGTCTACCGCATGAGCATCTAATTACCCAGAGAGTATTTGGAAAGCCCTCTTGTCTTAATTATGAGTAAATTGAAGGCTGGGTTGAAACATGGGATTGATAGAGATGAAATTTAACTTCTATATGAAATAATGAAAATGTGATACTAACACAATAGATATAGAAATTGCAATGAAGTGGCTATATGAAGTTTAGGTGACCTTAAACAAAAATTTAAAAAATATATTAATATTAATTTAATAGCAATTTTTTAAAAGATTTTATTTTATTTATTTGAAAGACAGTTACAGAGAGAGGTGGAGACACAGAGAGAGAGGTCTTCCATCTGCTGGTTCACTCCCAAGATGGCTGCGATGGCCAGAGCTGCACCAACCCAAAGCCAGGAGCTTCTTCTGGGTCTCCCACAAGGGTGCAGGGGCCCAAGCACTTGGGCCATGTTCTACTGCTTTTCCAGGCCATAGCAGAGAACTTGATTGGAAGAGGAGCTGCTGGGACTAGAACCAGTGCCCATGTGGGATGCCGGTGCTTCAGGCCAGGGCTTTACCCCACTGCGCCACAGCACCGGCCCATAACAGTTAGCTATTGAAATCAAACCAGTTTAGCAGTTATTGAAATTTTTGCTATTTGACCCCTTGTTAGCTGCATTGGTAGATAAGAAAGACCCATTCTGGGCCTTTATCATTGCCTACCTAATCACATCAACAAATAGTTAGATTTAATTCTAGGAAATTATAAAACTCTAGGTACCCCAAAGCTATTTTTTGTTTCTGTCAATGAATGATTCATTTTGATTGGCATTGATCATACAGAGAGACCTAACACAGAACCTTTCAAAAGTTGACACGAGATGTGCCACAGCCCTGTACACAGAGAAGGAAAGCAGACGGCTGTGCTTGGAAAACGAATCCTAAAGGAAAATCCTCTCTTTCTGCTGACTTGATCTCCTCTCTCATACCGGTTCACTGTGTTTTCTTTTAACACATAACCCGTGTTTTCTCCAGTCCCTTTCATTCAGTAGTGTTCACAGGCACCATTTTGTCAGTGTGTGCAAAGCTTGAGCTGTGTGAGCGAAGGAAACGACCACAGAGATGCTGGAATAGGGACAAGGGATCAGTTAGGCTGCAGATTTCGGTCAGGATCTGCAGTAGACTTGTGAGGGCACTGAGGGACAGACATCCACTCTGCCTCCTCTCCGCTGCTTCCCCATGCATGGAGTGGAATGCTCTGACTGGAGAAATGCCAGAGGCGATGGGCAGCAGCTTGCCTAGTGACGCTCATACCTCATGAGCTTCTAAAGCACAGGGAGGCAGGGTGAGAGTAGGCACAAGGGTGAGTTTGTTTGTTTATTTTTCTCAGTACCTGGTGTGTCTTAGCCATTCCTTATCACTGCTTTCCCAGGCAGGAGAGAGACACTGGTCCCTGTACAAACTTATCTCACCTTCCATTGTGGCCCATTTTGGGGGCCCTCAAGAGCAATGTTGCAGACACACTTACTGAACCGAGCTGGGGAGCTGTTTCTTCAACAAATGTGCAAGGCTGGGAGCCCTCCCTCTCCCCTTCCCAGTTTATACTAGTAGGAAAGCAATGCATATCCTTTGTTTTCATAAGTGAGATGGTAAAGTAGAATATAAAGAAAATAAACTGACACATAATTTTAACACACTAAAAGTTTATGAAAATGGAATTAGAAGATGTTTATGTGATTGCAAAAATTTTGAAATCTATACATATGAGAGGGTCAAAAATGCATGGGGAACTGAAAAAACTATGAATCAACTACAAAAATTTTTTGTACTTGAATGAACATCTTTTAATTCTCTTTTCTCTAAGACTTTTTGGAAGTACCTTCATATAACCTCTTTTTACCTTTTGATATGTGACCTCTTTTTCACTCATGTAAAGTTTTAAATTGTCATGGATCATTAAAACTATAGTAGTATATAATTTTTTAAAATTTTATTTATTTGAAAGATAGAGGAGTTACAGAGAGAAGTAGAGCAAGAGAGAGAGAGAGAGAGGTCTTTCATTCTGCTGCTTCACCCCCCAAATGACCGCAATGACAGGGCTGAGCTGATCTGAAGCCAGGAGCCAGGAGCTTCCTCCAAGTCTCCCACAGGCGTGCAGGGGCCCAAGGACTTGGGTCATCTTTTACTGCTTTCCCAGGCCATAGCAGAGAGCTAGATAGGAAGAGTAGCTGCCAGGACTGGAACCGGTGGCCATATGGGATGCTGGCGCTGCAGGCTGGGACTTTAACCCACTGTGCCACAGCGCAGTAGTATCTAATTCTTGACAATTTTTTAGGCAAAGTTTTACAAAACACTGTATTTGTAGCAAAACTGATACACATGGGAGTTTGTTTTTCATATTTCATATTTCAGCTCCCTCATAAAAGGGAGAGCAGGCAGTATTCGTCTGTGTCTTATTTATTTCTTTATTTAAATTCATGTATGTGGCTCCCCTTTTCTTGTGCTTTGTTCTTACTAAATACTAAAGTTCAAGCATATTATCCTGCTGCTTTATAACAATATTTTCACTTAATAAAAGAATTTGCCTACCTTTCTCTGTTAACAGTGCAAAATCTTATAATTACTCCTAATGTGTTCTTTGTAGTCTACACTACAAATGTACTGTGGCTACATTAATTGGTTCCTCATTGATAGATATTTTGGTCATTATAAGTTAACCAGTAACATAAACACAACCTTTTGTAACCCTGCACGAATAGTTCTACTTTGTATTGGTTATATTAATTGACATAGACCATTATGCCAAATCATAACATACATCTAAAAATTACTACATAAAATCACTACTGCAACACTTGTACCATTTTGTGCTTCCCTTCAGAGCAGGAAGGGAGCATTGTGTCCACACTATGGTTCCGCTCTGATCTCTGAAAGGGTTCTAACGATTGTTTCACAACTCCCCTGCTGCACTCACAGCAGTAGAGCTAAGTGTCAGCATTTCTCATGTTTAACCATCATTGCTGACCCTGGAGTTCCCTCTTACTCTCTGTTTGTCCATTTTACTTTAGGCACATTCATCCTGTCTCTGTTAAGTTTAAGAATTGTGGGCCGGCGCCGTGGCTCAACAGGCTAATCCTCCGCCTTGCGGCGCCGGCACACCGGGTTCTAGTCCCGGTCGGGGCACCGATCCTGTCCCGGTTGCCCCTCTTCCAGGCCAGCTCTCTGCTGTGGCCAGGGAGTGCAGTGGAGGATGGCCCAAGTGCTTGGGCCCTGCACCCCATGGGAGACCAGGAGAAGCACCTGGCTCCTGCCATCGGAACAGCGCGGTGCGCTGGCCGCAGCGCGCTACCGCGGCGGCCATTAGAGTGTGAACCAACGGCAAAGGAAGACCTTTCTCTCTGTCTCTCTCTCTCTCTCTCTCACTGTCCACTCTGCCTGTCAAAAATTAAAAAAAAAAAAAATAAAAATAAAAATAAAAAAAAAGAATTGTGTAGGTGTTTGCAAGAGTGCTCCTAAGGAGAAAATTCTTACTTTTTTTTTTTTTAGTCTGTTACATTTTGATGGTGTTTGGCTCATTCAAAATTTTAGATTTGAAGAAGTTTAATCTACTTTTTTTTCTTTTAGTAATTCTGCTTTAAAGAGTTCTTAATAAAAGTATTTTGTTCATATTTTATGATTTTATTTTGTACATTTAAACCTGTAACCCAGCCAGGACTTATTTGGATATAAGATGTGAAAAAGGGACTTAATTTTATTTTTCCCACTAGTGATTAGTTGGTTATCCTAAAGATGATAACTGATAATCCACACAAAGTAAATGATTTACAACTGATCCTTTTCCTATGCAAATCTCCAAATGATCAAAATCAGGTCTTTCAGTCTGACCTCTAGCACATTCTATAACCAGGTCCATCTGACCCAGCAAACCTGACTTGTTGTTCTTCCTTAACATGCACCTCAGGACACCCATGTGTCTTACTGCGTGCTGCCTTCTTGACTGTAAGTCCCAGCCGCATTTATTCCTAAAACATTTTCTTCTTCTCTGTGTACTCAGTCCATTGTCTTTTTCCTCCAGCCAAAACTGGTCTCCCCTCATAGCATTTATGTCCTGGTTTACAAAATGTTAATACTAACACTTTTAGCACTTGCTAATTTTTCTTTGATGAGCTTGCTTTTTCTTAGAGTGATTGTAAGCTTCTTGAGGGCAAACGATGACATATTTTTTGTTTTGGAACTATCTTTGAGGGAAAGTAGTACAGTGCTAGTGACACATCCCACAACTTCACATATTTACAGTCAATGATAGCTTGGGCTTATGATGAAAAGTTCTCTACTATCAACTTGATAGTGATTTTTCCTTCTTAGAATATTTTTTATCTGTGTTTCCCAAATATAAAGGAAGCAATGGTGCTGGGGAGGAGCAACGTGTAAGAAGCTTTCTTTCATAATTTGTCTGGACTGGACTCATACAAAATTCTTTTTCCCACTCAGGGACTTGTGTGTGTGGCGAGTGTTCTTGCCATGATGTAGATCCCACTGGAGACTGGGGTGATATTCATGGGGACACCTGTGAGTGTGATGAACGGGACTGCAGAGCTGTCTACGACCGATACTCTGATGACTTCTGTTCAGGTAAAGCCTCTCCTAGTTCTTGTTTCTAATTGAAAAATACTTGTTTTCCTGTTGTCAGGCTTCTTTCTCACTCTCAGATGCTGTAAAGGAAACAGAACGTGCATTCCACAGCATTCACTGTTGCCATGCTCTTATTAGTAACTTGGAAAGCCTATAGCAAACTAACACATTTAGCAAAGTAAGAGGCGCCTGTTCTCTTAAAATCAATCTTACGCCTTGCTGAGGGAAAACCATTAGCTCTAGGTATCTACTGAACTCTGCTCTGAGAATGCAGAACTAACAGACCTGATGATAGATAGCATTCAGAAAGGACAGTTAGATTAATGTATAATATAGCTTAGGATGACGTGGTACAGTCCTCAGAGATATTTTATGCATTGATAACTTGGTAGGATTTATGCTAAATTATTCTAGAATATAGTCTAGAATTGAGTATCAATTAGTAAGTTCAGAACTTTTTAAAAGATTTATTTATTTGAAATGCAGGGTGGGAGGGTGGTTATGAGGGGAAAAAGCCGCTATAATCCAAAAGTTGTACTTTGGAAATTTATATTTATTAAATAAAATTAAAAAAGAACTGCAGGGTTACAGAGAGAGAGATAGAGAAGGGGAGAGAAAGAGAAATCTTCCATCTGCTGACTCACTCCCCAGATGGCCGCAACTGGACTGGTCTGAAGCCAGGAGCCAGGAGTTTCCTCTGGATATCTCATGTGCATGCCAGGACCCAAGCAATTGGGCCATCTTCTACTGCATTCCCAGGTGCATTAGCACAGAGCCAATGTCCATATGGGATCCTGGCACTGCAGGAGGCAGCTTAACCTGCACAGCGCCCGCCCCTGGATTCAGAATTTTATATGATACATATTTATGGAGCAGATACTATTTGCTAGAGCTTGGGTAGCATCTGTGCTAATGGTTCCACCAGTGAAGGAGACAAACAGGATCACAACTTGATGATGGCTATAAACTAAATGCAGATGAAGAGCGTGTCATGCAGCAAAGAAAAAGCAACCAGGGTTATCTGGGAAAGTGTCATTTAGGAAAGAGGTGTTACAGATTTTCAGTCCATTTCTATTTGACAACCCAGAAGGCTGAGACGTATGCATGTGCATGTTTTTAAGCCTGACTGCTTGATTGGTGCAGACTGATAGGAAACTGCTCTGGTTTCCTGAAAGTTCCAGCAGAAGGAAATGAAAGAATTGCCCTATGTAACTATAATGTGGCTTCCAAGGTATCTCCAGCCTGGCTGAAGGAAGCCTGCTGCTAAAACCTACAAAAGCTCACAGGAGGATTTCCCTCTTTTGATCATCCCTGGTGTTCTGCAGAACTTCCTACACATTTTGACACTGTTCTGTTGAGGGGATTTTTCCACAGCTCATCATCTATTGGCGTGTTCTTCGTTGTCATCATTATCAGTGCCCTGGTACTACCAGAGCTAACAACTCTGACTTTTAAATGCCAAACCTATATTGAGAAAGTTGGGAGTTTGTGTGCCATTTTCACCAAGCTGATGTGGCTTTTTGCAGAGGAGGTGATGGACAGCGCATGCACTGTGGGATGCTATTGAACGGCAATGTGCTTGGGGCTCTGCCTGAAAGAAAAGCTTACTTGCTAAAGAAATATGAGAAGGGTGAGCAATACATGAGGAATGGGAAGGTGTGATCTCTGCATGGGCCTAGAATCAGTTTGAAATGACCAGACTGCACAAGTAAGGAAGGGGATGGTACAGGGTAAAGCTACTGAGAAACTGTAACTAGAGGGCTTTTGGCTTTGCCGCAGAGTCAGGCTTTATCCTGCAGGCGATGGAGGGCTCATGATGGTGTTGGGCAGAATGCCACAGTTCCAGAGTTTCCAGTCTGCTTGTCTGCATTAATGTTTTGTCACATACCAAAGTGGGGAACATAAGACAAAGTTTTCAAGTTGGTTTCTAGATGTCTAACATGGTGCTGTGAGAGTCAGAGTTGAACATGAGAATTTGGAGTTGTAAGCATAGGATAGGTTAGGATTTTCTGGGGCTTAGAAAATGCCATTTAAGAAAATCTGGAGATAAATATGAATTCGCATGATTTTAAATAAAAATAAAGGAGACAATCGGGCTCTATATAAAAACCGTGAGTTGTGACTTGCTGCTGTGGCTGGTGCCCCTCTGTTTTGGTACATGAGGACACTATGTTAAATCCTCCGTCTTGATCTCGATCCTGATTTTGGAATGGTGTTGGAAAATTAGAAATGCTACATTATAGTCACAGTCAGGGGTCCTTCAAGCTGTGGCCATGGGGGGAACTCTGGTGCTGATACTACAGTTGACACTTCTGTCTCATCATGGCTCATGTGAACTGTCACTATAGTTCGGGCAGGTGAAGTGGAATGAGGGAGGCCTCCCTGGAATCTAATGTTCCACTGCATCTATTCCTCCTTCTACTGTCCGCCCTATTTTCTTCTTTACCATGTTTTCCATTCTCTGCTCTGATAGGAGATTTCTGAGAAAGTTAGGAAATCGGGAAGTTATGGCGGCATAGTTGGTGGGACTGATCATGAAAGAAGGGCTAGGGACAGAATGTGTAAACCTTTTAATTCTTTGATATGTGGCCTCCTTCCTATGAGTGTAGAAAGTAGGGGTGAAAGGAAGTGTTGGGACAGTGGGTTGTGGTCTGAACAGTAAAAATATCAATCTTTCCTTGTGTTCGATTATTCCTTGCCTGCAGTGAATTGGATATGGCTAGTCCTCCACAACACACTGCCCACACGTGGAATGAAGAACTCATGGAAGAAGGAATTCACATTAGCAAAGAGCCTGCTTACTCTGTTAGACTATTTCTGGGATTTTTCCTGTACTTCTTTCCATTTTATTTGAATACTAACTCAGAGGGAGACATCATCATCATCTACATTTTTGTTAGAACAGGAGATAGTTCAGAGAAATTAATGAACTTGACAAAGTGCATGCTGTCAGTGTCACGAGAAAACACATAGGAGGGTTCTTAAAAAAGTTCATGGAAAATGCAATTAAAATAAAAGTTTATTGCAGTGTAAAAAATTGTAAGCCATTTATAGTTTTTTCTACTATATGCATTTTACCAAACTATTTAAATTACCTTTTTTTTTTTTCAGTCTAAGCACCTGTGTAATTTAATCTCCAGGGGATGCAAATAAAATTCTTCAATTTTGCTTTATTTTAGTGAGGAAGAACTATATTCTGGATATCCCAAAATCTTATAAAATTAAGCTTTTTGGAACATGATGATGAGCTGGGGCAGGCACCTTCATCCTTACTAAATCTGTAGCATGCTATATATTATTCTTAGGGAGCTATTAGTCTTCACAGTTTCCCTAATTATCAGACTAACTTGCACCATATGAAGGGTGCCATCCAGTTGATTATTGAGTGCATTAATACCTTTGTGTTACGAGACAGAAGCAACCCAACTCCATCAATATTCTCTAGTGATTCTTGCAAAGGTGGAATGCAATCAGGCTCAGATGAAATGCAGTTTTATTTTTAGCTCTCATTCTTGCCACCCTGAGTATATTGGTGTTATATAAGTCCAGGGGAAATCTCTGGATGGATTAGTTTAAATTGACTCCTAATTGATATTCTCATTTTATTCATCCATTTGTCTACTTAATAACACATTCAGATGTAACTATTTTATGCCTACAGCATCATGGTGTAGGGGATCCAAGCATGTTAAAACATGGTCCCTGCTGCAAAATCAGGTTTTTTTCTTTTATTTGTATCTGTTGTTTGGTATTTACACTTGGTGTGTACGTGTTCATTTACCCATATACAGACATGACATACTCACATATGCACACTCCTCAAAGATAATATACTAGTGACAAAGTCTGAGTGTGACTAAAATGACCAGCAACTGGCCAGTCACCCCAAAGAGCACTGACGTCCTGTTTATTACACTTGATTTTCTTCCTAATTCAGAAAGAACTCCTTTATTCCTGCTGGCTTCTAACTCCTCAGGTCTATTTCCAGAAATCCCACAATTGGAAAAGTATGCCTTAGTGTGACCTTGAACTTTATCTTTCATCTCATCCCACCTATGAGAATAATGGAAGTAGCATCCTTTGATAAAACCACATTGTGTAAGGAAATTAGTCATTTTGGATCACCAAAGAATCAAGGAAAGAGACAAAGGAATTAAGTGTGTTTAGTTTGCATTGTCTTGAAAGGAAAATCAATATATCGAATGGATTTAAAAAAAATAACAAGTTCTAGTTAGATCTAATTTGTTCCCTGGAGCTTTCCCCTATTGGTGGTATTCATGTTATTTTGTAAGCAACTGCTTATAAATACCAGATTTGAATTCATGGACATTTTGTTATCATTTACAAAGAAGAAATATCCTTTAGAGCAAGGAAGTGTCTTTCTGGACTAGATGCAACTGCGCTCACCCTAGGATGATATTTCCAGGTTTGGATAACTCGGAAGAGCACAGTGGTAACAGTGTTCCTTGCAGTGTGGCTGTGGGGCCACCTGATGGGGGCTCATGTGCAGGCCTTCTTGTCCAAGTCGTGTAGATTGAGCTGTAGTCACATCCACACTAGGGGATCATAACAATACAAAGCACTGTATTGCTCTCCATGGCTATTTGTGTGTACACACACAAGTGTTTTAGTTTATGTGTGTAGGTCTTTAGAGAGAACTCTATTTGAATTCCTCTGATGTTTGGTATCAAGAATAAACACCAGCATTCTTTCATCTCTCTTTTGTTCTCTGCCTACACAGTTAAAGAATAGTTGTTAAAAGCAACGTAATGAACTCTTAAGGCTTAGCACATATGCATCGATTTGACAAACTAGCATGAAAGCACTGACTTTCATATCAGTGTGGTTAAAATCCTCCTCCTGCTTTTCTCCTTTGAAAGATCAAATTTAGATGAGGCTTGGAAAGGACAGTGGCAGATGTAGATAAAGGACACAAATTTTTCTTTTTCTTTCATGTTTTTTCCACCATTTACTTGTAATAGACCCTTATATATTATGGCAGTCTCATCTGATTCCTAAGCTCTCCTTTCTATGTCAAAGCTCAGTAGTTTCATCTGCTTTCTTATTTTAACTTTTTAATTATCTGAAAGAGAGTGGAGAGGAAGGGTGGGGGGAGGGAGTGCCCATCTGCGTTATAGAAGATCAAGATTACAGGAACTTTCCCTTATTGCTTTTACACTTGCTTTTTCTATGATCTTCATTCCTCCCAAAAAATGAAGCCTTCAAAAAAACATCCTTGGGGCTGGCACTGTGGTGTAGTGGGTCAGCATCATCCCATATGGGTACCAGTTGATTCCTGGCTGCTCCTCTTCCCATGTAGCTCTCTGCTATGGCCTGGGAAAGCAGTAGAAGATGGCTCAAGCCCTGGGGCCACTGCACCTGAATAGGAGACCTAGAGGAGGCTCTGGCTCCTGGCTTTTGGATCGGCCCAGTTCCGACCGTTTTGGCCATTTGGGGACTGAACCAGTGGGTGGAAGACCTCTCTCCCTTCCCTCTCTGCCTCTGCCTCTCTGTGACTCTGTCTTTTAAATAAATGAATCTTGTTTTTTAATCCCATGCTACTTTTTCAGGGGACACATCTCAGGAAAAGTCTAGAATGCATATATGTGGACAGTAGGAGCAGCAGTCATCCTGAACCACACACCACTCTCCCACTTCGCTATTTTCCCAAATAGGATCAAAGCCTTTTCTCCCAAAGCCAATCGCAACAATGGCACTAACTCCTAGATTCATTGTAATGTGTAAGCAGTTGGCTGCAGGTGTGTTACTGGGAGCGCTGGATGAGTTACAGCCAGGACCGGGCTGAGGCACAAGGCTGAGACGAGAGGCACAGGAATTAGGGGTTATCACACACATGACAGAAGTGAGGTCACATTAGATACGGCAGTGCCTCGAGGTGATAGGAACAGTCCTGGGGAATGTGCATTGTGGCCTTGAGTACAAGGAAGGAGTGCTGCAGTGCCTCCCTGGCAGGATTTCCCCTCCAGGATTTGTGGAAGAGCACAGACAGGGTGAAGTGATAGAAAAGGAAGGCTGCAAGAAAAGGAGGCACGTGGACTGGGAAAGCTGCGAAGGGTGAGCAAACAATAGGCTGAAAGCTCAGAGCAGGAGGAGGGAACATTGAAAATGGGGCATCGCGGTAAATGATACCCAGAGTTCTCCTTCCAGGTCTAGAGCTGCCGATTGCTTTTCTAAGAATGTTATATTTGAGATGCAGAAGTGTGTGTGTGCTCGCGTAGACAGAGGAAGAGGACAAGGGGGAGGGGAGGGGAAGGTTGCAAGGACCCATCTACTTAAGCCATCGTTGTTGCCCCCAGGATCCACACCAGCAGGAAGCTGGGATCACAGCACAGCCTGGGATTAAACCCAGACATTCTGATGTGCAACACCGGTGTCTTAACTGCCAGTCCAAGCAGCTGGTCTATGCTTTTTCCACATCTGTGAAGGCCTCCACAGTTATTCTGACTGACCACCCCCCCCCCCACCTTGATATTCATTAGTCCGATTCTAAGTCTAAATATCTTTTTTTAATGACTTCAGACTTTTGGATTCATTGGATTCCAACACCTTTTTTTTTTTTTTTTTTAAACAAAATGCTGACGTGAGTGCACTTCAGATGGAAAACGGTTGCTCTTAAACATGTGCTCCATCTACACAACCTGAGACCTTAGTTGTTGGCCCCTCTCCTGCCCCCTGGCTTGCGGTCATTCTGCCTGCCCATGGCTTGAAATACTGCCGTGTGTTACTGCCTGTGAATTCACAGTGGCAGGTAGCAAGCATCCTCTCATGTAGTTAGAGATGTCCTGGCATCCTTAGTTGCTGGGTCTTTGGTTCTAACTTCCTCAGCCATTTTGAAATTCTGAGAACAAAGAAACTCCCAGTCCTACTCGAATCTAACTGTTCTCAGTCTTACTGCTAAAGTGCCTGCTAGTGTTCCACACGTGGGACCAGGTGCGATGCTTTGTTCAACATTTTCGTGGGAGATGGAGAACTTCATTTCAGGAACATCTACAAGAAATTCAAAGCCAGTGGCTCCTATAAAATAACAGAATTGTTTGCACTTTAGGTGTTATTTTTATTTTTTTTGACAGGCAGAGTTAGTGAGAGAGAGAGACAGAGAGAAAGGTATTCCTTCTGTTGGTTCACCCACTAAATGGCCGCTATGGCCGGCGTGCTGTGCCGATCCAAAGCCCGGAGCCAGGTGCTTCTTCTGGGTCTCCCATGTGGGTGCAGGGCCCAAGCACTTGGGCCACCCTCCACTTCCTTCCTGGGCCACAGCAGAGAGCTGGACTGGAAGAGGAGCAACTGGGACTAGAACCCGGTGTGCCGGCGCAGAGGATTAGCCTAGTGAGCTGCAGTGCCGGCCAAAGTGTTGTTATATGTTTTTTTTTTTTTTCCCAAATTCTAATCAACATTTATTTTCTTTAGTGCTGATGATAGCCATCCTAATTTGTTTGGGTTTTGATTTGCATTTCCTAATCATTAGAGATGTTGAGCATCTTTTCATGTGCTTATTGATCTACTCCAAAATTTTTGACCTATACAGTGATAAGAAGGGTGTTGCTGTGAAATGAAATGGGGAATACTATGAGATGAACAGATTTTGAAGGAAAAATCCAGAGTTAAATTTGAGACACATATTATATTCCTAGTAGAGATACTGGAAAACAGCAGTTCTATAAGTCTGATATTCAAGTGACAAGTCCAGCCTGGTCATGTAAATTTAGGAGTCCTGGCAAATAGACAATGCATTAAAACATGAGATTGGGCGATATTCCAAGGGAATGTTTATAGAGAAGAGATAAAATCTTCAGCATAAGCTCTAGGATGCTCTTACTTGAAGAATGGGAGATGAGGAGGAACTAACAAACCAAGGAGGTGAGGAGGGAGCTTCAGTGATCAATGGATAGGTGTTGTACCTTGAAAGCCAAGTGAAGATAATGTGTCAAAAAGGAGGGAGTGATGTATTAGATCAATACTGCTGGACAACTGAAGAGGTAAAGACTGAGAATTGGCAACATGGAGGGTATTAGTAACCTTGATGAACTGGGTGGATTGGATTTGTTGGAGAATGTTGAACCATCCCTTCATACTATTGATGAATTCCACTTGCTCCAGGTGAATGATCTGATGTGTTGTTGGATTCAATTAGCTAGTGTTTTTTTGAGGATTTTTGCAACTCCGTTTATCAGGGATATTGCTCTATATTTCTCTGTTGTTATCTTTTTTCTTTTTTTTAACTTTTATTTCATGAATATAAATTTCCAAAGTACAGCTTATGGATTACAATGGCTTGCCCCCCCATAACTTCCCTCCCACCCGCAACCCTCCCCTTTCCCGCTCCCTCTCCCCTTTCATTCACATCATGATTCATTTTCAATTCTCTTTATATACAGAAGATCAGTTTAGTATATATTATGTAAAGATTTCAACAGTTTGCCCCCACATAGCAACACAAAGTGAAAAAATACTGTTGGAGTACTGGTTATAGCATTAAATAACAGTATACAGCACATTAAGGACAGAGATCCTACATGATATTTTTTTAAAAAATTAATTTTCTATGCAATTTCCAATTTAACACCAGGTTTTTTTTTTCATTTCCAATTATTTTTATATACAGAAGATCGATTCAGTATATGCTAAGTAAAGATTTCATCAGTTTGCACCCACACAGAAACACAAGGTGTAAAAATACTGTTTTAGTACTAGTTATAGCATCACTTCACATTGGACAACACATTAAGGACAGATCCCACATGAGACCTAAGTACACAGTGACTCCTGTTGTTGACTTAACAATTTGACACTCTTGTTTATGGCATCAGTAATCTCCCTAGGCTCTAGTCATGAGTTGCCAAGGCTATGGAAGCCTTTAGGGTTCGCCGACTTTGATCTTATTCCGATAGGGTCATAGTCAAAATGATCCAACATGGGAAGCGGGATACACAGCAGACTCATAGAATGGCAGATGTCCTAAATAGCACTCTGGCCTCAGAATCAGCCCTTAAGGCATTTGGATCTGGCTGAAGAGCCCATGAGAGTATTTTAGGCATGGAAAGCCAAGACATTCTGGCAAAAAAACAAAACAAAACAAAACAAAACAAAAAAAACAAACAAAAAACAAAAAAAAAACAAAAACAAAAAAAAACAAAAAACAAAACCTAAATGAAAGATTTCTGCGAGTGAGATCCCAGTAGAAAGAATGGGGCCATCAAAAAAGTAGGTACCTTTCTCTGAAGGGAGGAAAGAACTTCCACTTTGACTATGAGTGTTATTTTTTTTAAGAACTGCTATTTATATATGTATTTGCAGTTCAGCTCTGTTTTCAAAGTTTGTCCTAACTTACATGAGGGTTGAGAAGAAGGATAGGAATTTTTCAAACTGAGGCAAATGCCAAAAAGCCACAGAATCCAACAGCCTATGAGATGTAACTACTAACAATAAATGAGTGTAAACCATTATATTAAAAATTCTGCCACCACTCATGGCAGTTCTTTATCTTCTCTGTGTCCCCCATCAAGGAATTTTATCTTTCCTGATCTTTTTTATATATAAGAAGTTGGTCTTTAAGGATTGTAACTCCGTACAGGTTACTATTTTAGGCTAAGGGCTTTACACTAACTATGCGGTGCTTAGCAAAGAGCAAATGTGTATAAAGTACAGAGACTACTGAAGACGAGATCCTGTTTCAATGAGCTATTCCAAAATAGAAATTAAACAATCTTATTTGCAATAGAGTAAAAAGTAAAATGCTTAGGAATAACATTGAGGTGAAAGATATGAATGCTGAAAATTACAGAAGATGAAAGAAACTGAAGACACAAATATGAAGATATCCCATCTTCATATATCATAAAAATAAATATTATTAAAATGTCTTTAGTATCCTAAGTGACATATAGATTCAGTGGAATCTCTATCAAAAATCTCATTGTACTTTTCATTGGAAAAAAAAATCTAAAAATTTTCAAGTGAGCACAAGATTTTTCCAACTGTGTTACAAAGCCATAGTAATCAAAACTATTTGGTAGGGGCTGGTGCTGTGATGTAGCAGGCTAAGCCTCTGCCTGTGACGCTGACATATCAGTCCCGGTTTGTGTCTCGGCTGCCCCTCTTCCAATCCAGCCCTCTGCTTATGGCCTGGGAAAGCAGTGGAAGATGGCCCAGGAGCTTGGGCTCCTGCACCCATGTGGAAGACTGGAGGAAGTTTCTGGCTTTGGATCAGCCCAACTCTGGCCATTGTGGCCTTTTGGTAGGTCAACCAGCAGATGGAAGACTCTTCTCTCAGCCTCTCCCTCTATCTGTAACTCTCCAATAAATAAGATATTTTTAAAAATTATTGAAAAAACTATATGGTACTGGCATAAAACCAGATTCAGAGACCAATGGAATGGAATAGAAGGCCCAGAAATAAACCTACCCATTTATGGTCATCTAATCTTCAAAAACAGCACCAAAAAGAAATATGTGGAAATGCTAGTCTCTTGAAAGAATTATATTAGTGCAAATAGACACCCACATGTCAATTAAACTGAATCTTTATCTAATGGTATATACAAAATTTAACTCAAACTGTGTTAAAAACTTAAGTATAAAGCCTGAAACTATGACATTCAAACAATTAAACATAGGAGAAAATCTTTAGGACCTTGGTTTTGGTATTGAGATTTGGATATGACAGTGGAGGCACGGTTAATAAAAGAAAAAAAAGATAAAATGGGACTACATACAACTAAAAGTGTCTGCAACAGCAAAGGAAACAATCAACAAAATGAAAAAAACACCTAAAGGAGAAAATATTTATAATTCATATATCCCATAAGGTGTTAACATCTAAAATATATGAGGGACTCACAGAACTTAATAATCACTAGGGAATGAATAGACATTTTTCTAAAGATGGTATGCAAATTACCAATGGATATATGAATGAGTGCTCAACATTACTATTCAGAGGAATACAAATCAAAATCAAAATGAAATGTCACCTCATGCCTGTTGGAATGGCTACTCTCAAAAGGTCAAAAGGTAAGTGTTGGACAGGATGTGAATTAAAGTTTTATATGTTCATGGGAATGTAAATTTGCATAGCTTTTATAGTGAATGTTATAGAAGTTCCTCCCTGAAAAATTAAAAGTAGAACTACCATATGATCTAAAAATTTCTAGGTGTATAGCCAAAGGAAATAAAAGCGGTATCTCAAATAGCTATCTGCTCTCTCATTGCAGCATTTTTTACAATAGCAAGTATATTGCATCATTTTTTTTAACAGTGAATATATATGTAGACAACCTAAGTGTCAACAGATGAATGTGTAAAGAAAACATGGTGTAGATGCACAATGGTGGACATTGTGCTAAGTGAAACAAGCCAGACACAGAACAGCAAATACTGCATGATTTTACTCATTCGTATGTGGAATCTTAAAATGTCAAACTCATAGGAACAGAGAGAGCAAAGGTAGTTGTTTAGCAGGGATTCAGGGATGGGGAGGTAGGGAGATGTTGGTCAAAGTATACAGATTTTCAATATCTTGAGATGAATGAGTTAAGGAGAGCTAATGTTCAGCATAATCTTAGTTACTAACAGTACACTGAATACTTGAAATTTATGAGTAGGGTAGATCTTGAGTATTCTCACCGTATACCCACACACAAAAAAATTATTGTGTGAGATGACAGATGTGTTAATAAATTTATTGTGTTAATTATTCCAGTGTGCATAAATGTATCAAAAATCAAGTTGTACATCTTATTAAATCTGTACACTATTTTCCTTTATATCTCCATAAAGCTGAAAAATTAAAGATCAATCCCTCCCAAATTCTAGATTTTACTCCTTTTGTGAGTTTGTGTCCTTCACCCTCAATTTTTCTATGGTTGTGGGAGTTTAGTGAAAAAGATGGCTGAATTACTCATTAGAAAAATGAATCTTACTTGGAGCCGGTGCCGTGACTCACTAGGTTAATCTTCCACCTTGCAGCACCGGCATCCTATATGGCCGCCGGGTTCTAGTCCCAATTGCTCTTCTTCCACTCCAGCTCTCTGCTATGGCCCCGGAGGGCAGCGGAGGAAGGCCCAGGTGCTTGGGCCCCTGCACACACATGGGAGACCAGGAGGAAGCACCTGGCTCCTGGCTTCGGATTGGCGCAGTGCTGGCCATAGCGGCCATTTGGGGAGTGAACCAATGGAAGGAAGACCTTTCTTTTTGTCTCTCCCTCTCACTGTAACTCTACCTAACAAATAAAAAAAAACAAAAACAAAAACAAACCGAATCTTGCTTCAGAAATAGATTATCCATTTGCAATGACTTTTGTCCCTATGAGTTAACTGCCAAATCTATCCAATATTCCTTTCAGGCCCCCAGCAGGTACATGTAATCCCATGCATCTGGATTTTGATAGACCCCAAGTTTTGCTCTGCTAACCTATTTATCTTGTTTGTATTTGTTGAGTTTCTTCACCTATCATGATCCATTAATATAAATCAGCGATTAAGAATTTGGGGAAAAATGTGCCTTTGCTTTACTGTTTTATGCTTTAAGATCCTGACTCATTTGCGAAAGCCTCTGTTGGAATGAAAATTAATTCTGACTTCATTATCTTTATATATACTTTATTTTTTGCTGTCATTCTGTAGGTCACGGGCAGTGTAATTGTGGAAGATGTGACTGCAAAACCGGCTGGTACGGGAAAAAGTGTGAGCATCCACGTTCCTGCCCACTGTCGGCTGAGGAGAGCATCGCGAAGTGTCGGGGAAGCTCTGACCTGCCTTGCTCCGGGAGGGGTAAGTGAGGTCTTTCAGGGTTTGCCATCAACTCTCAGTTGCTGGTCTCAAGTGCATTCAGTCCGTGTATATCTTGTTTGTAAGCCTAGCAGCTCAGATGCTGCTTGGGACAACCCCATTCCACATCACAGTCCCACCACTGCTCCTGGTTCCAGCTGCCTGCTAACATGTACCATAGGAGGCAGTGGTTATGGCTTAAGCAGTTGAGTCCATGCCACTCATGAGGGAGGCTTAGTTTCTGGTTCTGGGCTTCTGCCTGGTTCAGCCTTGGCCATTGCAAGGAATGATCTAATTTCTATGAGTGAATATACGTGGAGAAATATGTTTGTCTCTCTCTCTCTCTCTCGCTCGCTCGCTCTCGCTCTCTATCTCCCCGACCCCGCCCTGCCCTCTGCCCTCTCCCCTTTCCCCTCCCTCCGTCTCTCCCTCCTCCAACCCACAAATCAGTCTACTTTAGCTTTGAGGTATGTTCAATTTCAGTTTCGTTCACTATTATACTTTAAAAACCCACTAGTTTGGATTTTTGCCTAAAGCTTTCTGAACAAGACCATCTAATTGCCCAGTGACATTTATGAGAACTGATAACATTATTTTGAGGAGATTGTTGGCTTTTGAAAAAGCATGACATAAAACAGATCGCTATGATTAAGCTTTTGTTGTTTTAGGAGGCCTGTAACCTCAGGTGCACTCTGATTATCGGGGTCAATACGAATTTTTGGAGAACAGGGATTCTATTCTGTTCTTTCTGATTTATCAAAATAAATACAGTTTCACCTCTGGTGTGAGAATTGCAAAATCAGTATGAAATGTTGTTTTTGGAAGCACTGGTCATTGAAGTTATTATAAATTTTGTTCATGAAAGATAAAAAGTAAACGCTTCCTTTACTTATGTTAGATCAGAAATTTAATTTTATTTTTCATCTTTCTTTTTAAAAAACATTCTTTCTTAAGGAAAACACACTTTACATATCAAAATTTCAAAGTGTAAGACTTAGTGATTTTAATATGGAGGGTCTTTTAAAAGCTTATGGCAAATGAGTATTCTAAAAAAATTATGCATGGATATCTAAACCTTTTTGCCCCAAAATAAACATCTTTTAATATCATCTCCAAGGAATATTTGCAGTACCTTATATATTCATTGAATTAGACATCACCACTTAGTTCTAATTCCAGAAAACTTTCATCGCCATGAACAGAAACCTTGTACCCCATAGCAGTCACTTTCTATTCTCTTGTCTCCCAGACCCCAGGCGGTGCTGATCAACTTTCCCTATGGATTTGCAGATTCTGGATGTTTGATACAAATGGAGTCATAAAACATGTGGCCTCTTTTGTGCCTGGCTTTTCTTAGTGCAACGTTTCCAGCTTTTATCAGTGTGCTCACACCTATTAGTTCTTTGTTCTCTTTTATTACTGGATTCATTGCATGGATACATCACGTTGTTTATGCTTAATCCCTGATGGGCATTGGGGCAGTCGGGAGGCTTCTACTTTTGGCCATCATGAGTAATGCAGCTGTGAACATTCCAAAGCAAGTTTTTGTGTACATTTGTGTTTTACCTTCTTTGGGGTATAGACCTGTGGTTGGCATTACTGAGTAACTCTGTGGGTAACTTTTTGAGGTACTGCAAGACTACCTTTAGTAGCTCCACTGTTTTGCAATCCTACCAGCACTGAAGAACATTCCACTTCTCCACATCCTTGCTATCTCTTGTTGTCGTCTTTTTGTGTGCTTGTAATTTTCTTTGTATAGAAAATTCTCCAAGTTCCCATGATTATGTTGTAACATATTTCCTCATATCCAGTATTGGATATTTGGGCTTTTTCTCATACCTAACATTTTCCTCTAATGATTGTAAATAGGAGAGTAGAATATAAGAGCTTTTTTAAAAAAATTCAAAAGTACCTTTGATCATCCTCATTTTTACCACTGACTAACCACAGGCAGGGGCCACTCTTCTCCCTGCACCTGATAATGTTGGGAAGGTTATGCTTTTGAAGTAACAAAGATTGAACATGGCTATCTCTCGGGCTATTACTTATAAATGAGCATCTCTCAGTCTGTTATTTGCTCACACTTATAATCTACAGAAAAGTTAGTGTACTTTATACACATTTACACAGACTTTATTCTGTCCAGCTGTATTAAAACATGGACATAGAAAAGTTAGTTAATATCTTTTTACAAAAAGTATCTTTTCAGAACTTTATGATAATGTGGGAATATTCCATTCTAAACTGAAAACCTTGAGAGAAAAAAGAACTTCATCTCAAAATAGATACTCATTCTTGAGAATATTTTTCTAGTTATATTCACTTTATCAAAGTTTAGGTGCCAGGATTTTTGCTGTTATATTAAAACACAAAGAGGCCTGACATTTGAAAATATTGTTAAGACAAGTCACATTCTGTAAAATCGTTAACCTCACTAGGCCATGTTGCTAGTAGAGGTATGTAGACTAGAAACCCAGTAGTGTTATGCACTTCTTATTTTAAACAAAGAGCAAAAATATACTTTCATAAATGCATTTATAAAGTTAATAATTATGTAATAGAAAAATAAGAAAACCATATAAAATAGCTCTCGTAGATTATTTAAATATATCATGTGCTAATGGATTTTCATTAGTGTAGATTTTTTTCTTTCTTTCTTTTTTTTTTTTTTTGACAGGCAGAATTAGAGAAAGGTCTTACTTCCATTGGTTCACTCCCCAAATGTCCCTGCTGCCGGCGCGCCACGCCCATCTGAAGCCAGGAGCCAGGTGCTTCCTCCTGGTCTCCCATGCAGGTGCAGGGCCCAAGCACTTGGGCCATCCTCTGCTGCCCTCCCAGGCCACAGTAGAGAGCTGGACTGGAAGAGGAGCAACCGGGACTAGAACCCGGAAGTGTAAATTTTTTAATCTCTAGAATAAGCACTAGAAAATTATTTGTGACTGATACATACTGACCTTTAACAATTCTGATGTTTATTCTTCAAACACAGACTTATTTCTTATCTTTGTTAAGGTTCACTAATTATTTAGCTACTGTCTTTAGCAATAGGGTATATTTAAATGTTAATATATAGGTGCAGACTGGGTACATAAAACAATGATTTTATAATAATTTTACTGTTCATTCAAGACTCTGGGAGTGAGGTTGTCTGGCAGTGAAATGAAGGTGTAGATGAGTGACGAGTCTCCCAGGGAATCGAAACAAAGTGTAAGGATTTTCAGCAGGAACAGCAAGGATTACTGGTGGCCAGTCCAGGGCTGCAGACCATGGACAGAGGCTCCTCTCTTCTCCCAGTGCTGGATCTGCAAATGCTGTGGCAGGGCGTGTTGTGAAGCACACTGCTGATAGGCAGACTTTGAACGGATTAGTTTTGCGATTTATGAATGAAAATTGCAGTTGTGTTTACCTGAGGAAAGCAGTGACAAGGCCCATCAGTTCTCCAGTTGTCCTCCTGGTAGAATGGACGGAACTCCTGAGGGACAAGGGGAAGGCATTTTCCACCGGAAATTAAATTACATGCTTGTTCTGCTGGTCATGACTGAGTGTGATCATTGCGTGCGGAAGGTTGGATAACTTCTATATCTCTTCTTAAACTCCCTGCCAATCCTGATTCCTCACTGGTGTTTATTATTGTCTACCTTATCTTAATAGGTGACTTCAAAAGGTTCATGGAAAAACTGGAATTAAAAGATAAATTTATTTCAGTGCAAAAAAATGTTGAAATCCATACATGTGTTTAGTCTTTAGAAAATCCATGGAAATATGTATTATAGAAAAAGCAATGGATGGATTTCAAAACTGTTTAGCATCTAAATAAGCATATCTTTTAAGTCCATGCCTATGTGAACTGCTTTGAATTTTTCTTATATAATACAGGCTTGTTAATCCCAATTTCTGCTCCTGGGAGATGGACTGTGGCCCACTTTATTCTCATGTCAATGTGCTGCTCAGAAACTAGTAGTAGCTTATCATAGACTGCATTATAACTTTCAACTCCTCATGACTTAATGTGTTCTTATTATTATTGAAGTTCTCTTGACCATGAGTCGGGCTTTGACCAGAAAGGATAAACAGACGTAAAGAGTGTCATTTTGAGCAGAAGCTTTAAGAGGCGATGAGAAACCTGCTATCCTTACCCACCTTGGGGCCTAGGAACCTGCAGGGTGTGGAAAGGTGCTGTTCTCTCACCTGGCTCCCTGAAGGAGGGTGGCACTTAGAAACATCTGCCCACCCACCAGGGAGCTGGGATGTGGATAAGAAGGAAACTGTAGTTGTTTTAAGACACTGAGATTTTGGTTGTTTTGCTGTTGTAGCCAAACTCCTGATACTTTCTTCACATAAGAAAATTTAGAAACATGGGGCGGGTGTTGTGGCGCAGCATCAGCATTCCATATGGGCACTGGTTTATGTCCCGGTTGCTGCTCTGCCCATCTGACTGCATACTAATGGCCTGGACAAAGCAGCAGACGATAGTACAGGCTTGGGTTCCTGCCACTTATGTGCGAGACCCAAATGAAGCTCCTGGCTCCTGACTTCAGCATGTCCCGGCCCTGGCCATTATAGTCATCTGGAGAATGAACTAGCAGGTAGAAGATCTCACTTTCTCTGCAACTCTGACTTTCAATCAATCAATCAATGAATATATAAATAAATAAATGTTCTTAAAATTAGGAAAAATGATTAAGCCAAAGCAAAGAAACAAACAAAAAAACCACAATAATCACTGAAATCTAAATAGATTTAAAGAGTAGAGAGGCTTGGGTTGGTGTTGTGGCATAGTGGTATAGGCATTGCCAGCTGCTCCACTTCCAATCCAGGTTCCTGCTAATGCACCCGAGAAAGCAGCAGAAGATGGCCCAAGTACTTGGACCCATGCACCCACATGGGAGACCCAGATGAGGCTCCTGGTTTGGCCTGGCCCCGTGTTGGCCAAAAGGCCATCTGGGGGAGTGAGTCAGTGGACAGTTTCTGTCTCTCTCCATCCCCCTGTAACTCTGCATTAAAAATAATTTCTTTTTAAATTGAGACTTGAAACTACAGATATATATTCTCAGTATCAATGTGTAAATCAAAGTAATTATAAACTTGTGTACATTTTACAAATTTTATATACTTGCTGTTCTATCAGCAGTATTTGTATGCACTTATTCAACAGATAGAATTCTAAGAACATTGTACATATTCTTTTTAATTTCCCCAAAACACAATGAGACAGGAAGAAGTATGCATTCTTTTTAACAGAGAAATATATCAGAAATTTGAAACTTCCTATCTTATTTAAAAATATTTATTTATGTGACAGGCAGAGTTACAGGGAGAGAGAGAGAGACAGAGATCTTCCCTCCACTGTTTTTCTTCCCAGTTAACCACAATAGCCATGACTGGACCAGGCAAAACCAGGAGCTTTTCTGAATGCTTTCCATCTTATAGAAGTTCCATAAGTAGATGTTTCCTGAAAATTACCTATGTATGTTTGTATGTGTGGATGTATGTATGTATTTGAAAGACAGAGTTGTGGAGAGAGGAAGAGACAGCAAGTAAGAGGTCTTCCATCTGCTTGTTCACTCCCAAATGACCACCATGGCTGGAGCTGGACCAGTTAGCACAGAGCTGCTTCTGAGTCTCCCATGTGGATGGCAGAGGCCCAAATACTTGGATCATCTTCTGCTCCTTTCCCAGGGAGCTGGCTGGGAAGTAGAGCAACTGGGAACTGAACTGGTACCCACACGAGATGGTAGTGTCACAGGCAGCGGCTTAACCTGCTAGGCAACAATGCTGGCCCCACAAGTTTTAATACAAATACTTAAGACTATTTCAAAAATACTTTGAAATATTTAAGAATATTTCAAAATGTCTGTAGAAAAATGCAATTCACAGGTAGACTTTTTGGATCCAAAATCGTTTTGAAACCCCATTTGTAGATTTTTTGAAACATGGATTTTCCATGAACTTTTTGAAGATTTCCCTCCACTGTGCATGGATTTCGATTTATTTTCTCACCAAAAATCAACTCACCTTTTAATTTAATTTTTCATAGAATTTTCGAAGTACTCTTGTGTAGGCCTTGTGACTCCAGAGCTGTTGTTTTAGATAATTAACTGGTTCTTTTAACATGCCAAGTTGCTGAACTATTTTAATGAATATATTTCCTTGTTGCAAATATACTACTATAAAGTTATTGTAATAGCCGCATGGTATTTTATTATATGGTTGTAGTAAAATAATTTAACCAGTCCTCTGATATTTGAAATCTGTATTGTCTCTGATTCTACTGAAGTTCTCAATGCCATAATTTACATTCACATAACCAAACTTGTGCCCAGATCCTTAATTCTGAGATGTAAAAGCCATTAATTTAAATGAATTAAAACAGGTTAGATATTTTGAATAAAAAAGTGCCACATTTATATTCTGCAGAAAAGTTTTATCAGTATACTCTCCTACACAATCATGAGATTCTCTCTTCCCACCAATAGAGATATTTATAACAGTGAGCTCTTTTTTGTGTATTTTCCTCTTAGTGTTATTAGCTTTTGCCATTTATCAAACTCCTTTCATTGACTTCCATAATCATCAAAACAAATGATTTATCTGCAGGCATTATTATTCAGAGGGTTGTGTTTGCAGACTGGTGCCTTTGATTATCATTTGTCCTTGTGTCTAAGTCATCTTTTTGTTTGGTACTGCAGTCCCCTGTGCTTCCATTGCCTGTCCTCTTTGACCTTTGTTTTTCATTTATCAGACTTGTTCTAAGAGGTGTTGCATATGTTTTAGTTCTTAAACACACATGACCATACACCCTCAAAGGAAAGGTGTGAAATGAAGGAAGAATGATGAATTGATTCTAATTATTTAGTATCGTTGCTTCAAGAAAATAGGAATCATGTCCTCATTTTTATCAATTAGCGTACTTTAATTAATGAATTAAGAAGTCCTTTCTGTAGTCTTACCTAGAAACATACTTTCAAAGAAGAATGGCCTGCCAAGTTCCGACCATCTGGAGATTTTTTTTTTCAACTGAAATTATAATTTATATCTCCTTTTTAATGATATACCACATGTTTAAATTTTCTTGTTTTTATTTACCAGGCTATTTTCCATGATATGTGCTTGCTCTTTTTCATTATTTATTTAACTTTGAAAAAATAGGAATTTGGAAAAACAAATCATTAGCGTTCTTGTTCACGTTCACAGAGTTGCTGTTTGTTTGGACCAGAGAAAAAGTTTAAAACTTGGAAGTCTTTCAGACATTTCAGTTATATGCCATACCACATGTAGTGATTTTGATTATATCTTCAGAATCCTCTGTGGCCAACATCTTACCATGAGTTAACCATAGTTAGACATGGAGTGGTCAGTGGACAAGGGAACCCAGCGTAGAAGTTATTCCTGATTCAAGTGCGCATTAGCCTGGCTGTATTCTGAGTGGCCCTGGTAGGTTAATCCACTCCTTCTGCCAGTATGTGCGGACCCTGGAAGACTCATGCACTAAGCTCTGGCATTTGAAACCTAGCTTTTACAGATTATATCCAAAATAATGAAGAAAGAACTCGGCAAAGTTAGTTTCTTTTCTCTGCCTTATCCAGGAGGAATTGGTCCTGCTTTCACTGGGAACCAAATGGGGAAAACTATACATGTAATCATGTCTGGAGCCAAAATCTGGACTTCATCTTATTTACAGACACCGAATAATGAGGGATTGGCCTATGGACCATCAGGGAAGCATCCATGCCTTTGTGAGCACACTATGAACTTGCAGTGTTCACTACTTAAGACTTTTGTATGCTTTATTCCTAATGGAATAACTCATAATGATGTAGTATCTAGAAAGAAAGCTTTTTGAAAAATTTACTAGAATTTTTTCAGAGATTTATTTGAAAGAGATACAGAGAGAAGAGACAGAGAATCTTCCATCCTCTGGTTCTCTCCCCAGATGGCCACAACAACCAAGGCTAGGCCAGGCCAAAGCCATAAGTTTCATCCAGGTTTCCTATGTGGGTGGCAGGGACCCAAACACTTGGCCCATCTTCCACTGCTTTTCCCAGGCCATTAGCCAGGAGTTGGATTAGAAGTGGAGAAGCTTGGACTCCAACTGGCACCCCTATGGGATGCCGGTGCTTTTGGGAGGCAGCTTTACACACCACAGTACTTTTTAGGGTCCTTAAACTCTACATGTGTCCTACATTTCACAAAATCTTTGGAATGTAACTGTGGTTTATTATGATTTCATTAAAGGTAGCATTGAGATAAAAGTATTAGAATCCATTGAGGACTCAATAAAGTGCCCCAGCATCCTTTCTTTATGTCTTCATGCTTGGACTTCTCTGTCTTTAGAAATCGTATATTCCCATGAAGAAGGCCAAAGTGCAGGTGCCCAGATGTGATTTGCTGCAAGGTCCTGATTAAATCCAGGATTAAATATTCAGGTTATGATGAGGCCACAATTTATTAGAAGTAGAATTTACATATATTAAAGGGAGTTGCTCAAGAAAACGGCAGCCACGTTGAATAGAAGTCGTCACAAAAGGTGATTATTCAGAAAGATCCCTTTCCTGGCAATAATGATTTATGTTCCTTATTTTCTCCATTTGATTTTTTGATTTTCTTGCTGATTTTTCTGTTCAACAGAAGAGAGATGAAAAAACAATTTTATATATTTTAAATGATAGAAAACAATTCAGTGGTGAGTAATAATCATGGTATCTTTAATTAGCTGAGATTTTTCCAATCCATAGTTCCAAACACTATTTCACTACCAAGTTAGACACTATTTTAGTTCACGTTCAGTCAATAATCTTGTTTAAATCTTTTATCTATGCCAACAAAACATTTTTGCATCAAAGATAGGAATTGATCCAAGTAAATAGATAATTTTATTACATTTTGCCTCAGTTTTATCTGGTAAATTGAAAACCAGTGAAATTCCTTGGCCAAGAAAACTTCCTAGTAAATAGTGCAGCAAATATTGTCAAAACCTATTTGAAATGAAAATAGAAAATTGGTCATGAATTCAATCCCAATTTCTTTAAGCAAGCTTAAAATGAAGTATGTGACAACTATGACAATTTTGTTACTATGGTTATATATTTATTTATATTAGAACGCTAAAATTATACTGGAAGATGTGGTGTGGAACTCTATCATTTTTTTACCCAAGCTTATTCAATACAAACAGGCAAAGCAAATGTATTATTTTTTTTTAGCAGGATAAAACCCGATCTGGTTATCAGCCATAATCTTTATGGACTCACAGCTTTCACAGATGTTCCTTTTAATAGAGAATCAATGAGGCGAGGTGTGATTGCTGTGTCTAGGATTTAGGGTCATATGGCTGACCAGAACTCTATGATTCTGCTCCCAGCTGTGTAAGATTTTGGGCTCGGTCACTGTGCTAGAGTTGTAAATGGATACAGAAATTTAATATATACTCACTTTACCATGTAAACATTATGTGCATCATATTTTCCTAAATGATGTTGTTTATCAAATTTATTATTTATAATTTCTCTCCCATGTATCTTTGTGCTAAGCCGGGGTCAAGAAATTAGAATGAGTAGGTCTGTCTGCTGTTTTTGTAAATAAAGTTTTATTGAAACATAGTCATACCTATTTGTTTACCTATGGCTGTTTTCTTGTTACAGTGAATTCAGTAGTTGCCAGAGAAAATGTTCTACAAAGCCTGAATTATTTTCTATCTAACCCTTTACAGACAAAAGTTGTTGATCCCTGCATCAAACATTGTGATAAATGTGATGAATGTTTTGGGAGAACGGATTGAGAATCGAAGGATGTTTGCTCTATCTGTGTCCAAATAGTTTCATGAAATGAATGACACTAGAATTGAATCTACAGGGAGGAGTAGTGTTAGATAATAACTTAGGAAAAAGGGCGTTGCAGGTAGAGGGAACAGCATGGGTAGAAGCGTTGAGGTAAAACGGGAGTAACTTGTGTAGGTAATGGGAAGTAAGCTCACTTTCAGTGACATACAGAGAATAAGAGTGGAGGGACACAGCCTAAGGGCAAATATGTCTCCACTCACTCCACTGGGCCTCTTCCCATATTGTGATAGATTTGGGACACAAAAGGCCACTTCTTTGTGGCATTCTGATTCTCACAACTGCCTTATGAGATTGTCAGAAAGAAGCACACAGAGGTAAGTACAGATTGTAATTACACCAAAATGTGTCATAGATAAGCCAGGTTCACATTGCTTACAGCCCACCTGTTGCTTCCTTACTACAATGCTGAATGTAACTAAAGTTACTGAAACCCAAATCTTCCCATAAACAAGCCAGATACTTTATAACCCTCTCATATGCCTGCCTTTCTCCTTCTTGCCCTTCAAGTCGTATTTTTCTTATCTACCACAAGAATGTGAGAAAACAAAAACAAATACAAAATTGTTTCATTCAAAGCTGTTCATATCAGCAAAGTATTGAAACGACATCTGTTGAGCAGTCTGATTATTGTTTTGAGAGTCATAATCTTTAGACACTGGCTACGTGTATACACACTTGCATGTTTCAAATGGCAAGGGAACATTGTGCAGCAGTTAGGTGAGCCAGGGTTACTGGATTACTATTGTGAGTAGACTCCAACTTAATCTATGCTTTGCTGCTACCCACCTTTGTGATCAAGTGAGGCACAGGCTAAAATGGTAGCAAACTTTCTTGGTGACTTTTAACTCAGCTCCATGAATCTGCTTTTCCTTCCTTTCACCTCTCAATGCAGTAAGTAGACTTCACTCTGTTCTCACTTGTTTGGATTCTTAGATTATGCTTCTGCTCTCATGAACCCCATGCCTCTGATTTCTGACTCGCCTTCATTATCAATATGATACCAGGTTTTACATAGCTCTCTGTGCAGACTGAGAGCTGACTCTTCCTGACAACTGTATGACTAACCATGTCTTCAAGATCCTGCTTTCTACCACGTGTCTTTTTGGGGTACAGAGTAATACCTTCTTCAGTCATGGCTTCCTTTCATTTGGAGTATAAACGGATGAATGAGATTTGGTTCTCCATAAGTGTTAAATTCTCATGTGATGACTTTAATTTGCATAAGGAGGAAAGGCAGAATTTTTTTGTTTCCTATTTAACTTTCTAAATAATTTTGAACTATTTGCTCAAGATATTCCTGCTGTGTGGATTCTGATAGATAATACCAAATAGTCTGGCACAATACAGTTGGGAGCCATTTGAAGTTTAAGCCATTTAAAGAATGAGACTCCAGATACTTTGTACTCCTTCATAAAGTCCATTATAATAATGTTAACTCCTTTGTCAGGATGTCTTCTCCTAGACACATATTTTGTAAGACTTAACTGGTGGTTCTTAAAATGACTGAAAAAAATTGCAGGAAAATAGAGTATATAGTGCCTAGATAGGTCTCTCCCCATGCTTGGTTTGATGGCTTTGTGGGAAGTCTGGGTGTAGTCAGTGCTACTGTTGAAATAGAGTTGTGGTGGTGAGACAGAATCAGGCAATTATAAAATGAAATCATTAAATTAAGTGAAATAAGCCAAACGCCCCCAAACTGGCCCATGTGATCTCACTGACACATGGAATCTAAAAAAAGTTGACCTCAAAGAAGTTGGGAGTGTATTGATGGTTACCAGAGGCTGGAGAGAACAAGGTTCAAAGCAATGTGGGTAACTAGTATTGAATGGATGCTCCGTTATGGTTAGGATAAAGTCCTCATTTTTTTTTTTGCATTGTAGGGAATATTACTATGCATAATTCATGCTTGAGTCCAGATCCTTCTTCTGGCATCAGCAGAGAAATGCAGAGGGATTGCAGGATTCTAGGAGTGCTTCTTAGTTAATGACATTTTGAATGTGTTAGGAGATCTGAAGTCATTTGACCACACACAAGAGTGTGACAGGGCAAAGGCATAGTGACCTTATCAATCCTGTTCCCAGTGCTGCTGCTGCTCTTCACTTGCGTGGTCCCTGGAAGCACTGTTTGCAGGCATCAGTTTTCTGTTTGGGTAGAGAGACTGCAATAAGATCCAGTGCTGCACCATCCCGTGGCACTGACAGCCAGCTTCTAGTTAGGAAGAAGGGAGATGTCCACCTGCCTTCTGACACTCAGAAAGATGTTCTTTTATCACTTACTCTGGGTGATCCTGGGGATTTTTGTTTTATAATTTTTAACATTGTGGTGCCCTCAATTTTGTTGTCTGTGAAATAACTAACAGCAATAATAACTTGTCTGTTTCCTCTAAAAATTCTATAATTTATATGAAAAATTTTTATTTTTAAACTAATACACAATGTAAAAACTTACAATGGTTTAAGTGAATGCTATAATGTTGACTTCATGGATGTAGAATTTGACAGAGAAAACAAAATTCATATTCATTCATTCACCTGAACAACATGTGGTTTTAAACTCACTGTGTCTACGACAGTGCCTGGAACCACTCTGAGTGCTGAAGAGAGAATAATAAACAGGGTGACCAGTGTCATAGAGATTCTGGTGGATTAGGGAAGAGAAGTTAAAGTAGAATACAAATAATTTAGGGAATGAAAGTAATAGGATCCGTGGTTTTGGGTATTGCTCTAGGACATCAGGGAACCTTTCTGAGGTCATATTTGGCCAGGTTTGAGTACTGAAAGCAGCCAAATGAGAACTGTGAGAAGATGGCCAGAGAACGTGGGAAGAAGTGGTAGGTATGAATGTCTCACTGAAGTGATAAAGATTTCCCTTAGAAATTGGAGTCAAGTGAGCTTTTTCCTCAAAGCTTTTGTAGAGAAAAATGAGGACTTTTAGGGTTTGTTGAAAAAGTATGTTAAAATTTCAGTGCTGAGTTCCCACATGGCTGAATCTGTTTGCAGTATGGCCCAGCCCTCAGAGATTTCCAGAGCTCTCTGTGTGGTTCTAATGAGGAGCAGAGTGAAGATCACTGCTCTGGGGCTCGGGAACAGTCCACAGCAGAGGATGGACACATTAGGATTTGCCCTACTTCTACTAAGCAAACGGGGCCTTTGGGAGTGCTTCTGATTTGCACAAAACTTACTGCTGTGTGTGGCCTTTTCCTGATGTTCTGTTAGGTAGAAAAGAAGTGAGACAGGAAAGGGGGCAGGAGTTGCTAAGGCAGGGGAAAGAGAGAAAGAGGAGCTATTTTTTTTAAAAATTTATTTATTTATTTGAAAGGTGGAATTACAGAGAAGCAGAAGCAGAAAGAGGGAGAGAGGTCTTCCATCCACTGATTCTCTCCCCAGATGGCCGCAATGGCCATAGCTGAGCTGATCCGATCCAAAGCCAGGAGCCAGGAGTTTCTTCCGGGTCTCCCATGCAGGTGCAGGGGCCTAAGGACTTGGGCATCTTCTGCTTTTCCAGGCCACAGCAAAGAGCTGGATTGGAAGTGGAGCAGCCGAGACTCAAACCAGTGTCTATATGGGATGCTGGCACTGCAGGTGGCGGCTTTGCCCACTATACCACAGCGCTGGCCCCAAAAGAGGAGCTCTTAAACCATGTACCAGTCTGACACTGATAATACGCAGTGCTTTTTTTGATTTAATGTGGAAGATGGTTGAAAGGAAATAAGTTGTTAATGAGGGCAGAAAATGACCTATCTCAAACATATTTTGGGTAATTTAATTTAATTAACAGGTAATTTTTTTTAAGGGTTTCTTTTTTTTTAAATTTAAGTTATACAAGTTTCATGTATTCATATATTACAGATTTAGGAACGGAGTGACACTCCCCCCTTTAGCTTTTCTCCTACCCACACTCCAACACTTTCTCCTCCTCCCTCTTACATTCCCACTCTTAATTTTTACAAAGATCTATTTTCAGTTTACTTAATGGAGGTATAGTTAACCCTACATGAAGTCAAAGAGTTCCACATGTAGTATGAAGGAAAAAGAAATAAAAAGCATTATCTGAAGGGACAAGGGCTAGAAATAATCATTGAATCTCAAAATGTCTATTTTACTCCAATATGTTACATTCCAGGTATTTATTAGTATCAGATCAGGGAAAACATGATATCTATATTTTTGGGACTGGCTTATTTCACTAAATCTAATGGTTTCCAGTTGTGTCCATCTTGTTGCAAAAGACAGAATTTCATTTCATTCTTTTTTATAGCTGAGTAGTACTCCACAGTGTAAATATACCGTAATTTCTTCAGTCAATAGTTGATGGAGACTTGAATTGATTCCATATTTTAGCTGTTGTGAATTGTGCTGCAATGAACATGGGGGTATAGATAACTATTTCATATGCTGATGTGGTTTGGGTAAATTCTCAGGAGTGCGATGGCTGGATCAAATGGTAGGTCTATATTCAGATTTCTGAGTTATCTCCATACTGTCTTCCACAGTGACTGCACCAGTTTACATTCCCACCAACAGTGGAACAGGGTACATTTTCCCCACGTCCTTGCCAGCATTTATTTATAATTTCTTTATGAGAGACATTTTTCCCCAGAAACATTTTATTTAAGGAATACAAACTTCATGCATTTCATAAATACAACTTCAGGAACATAGTGATTTTTCCCACTGTATCCACCCTTCCACCCACACTGCCACCCTTCTTTTTCTTCCCTATCCTATTCCCATCATTATTTTTCAGTAAGATATATTTTTAATTAAATTTATATACATAATATTAACACTTTACTAAATGAAGAAATCATGGGGCTGGCAATAAAATAATAGGCTAAGCCTCTGCCTGCCATGCAGGTATCCCATTTGGGTGCCAGTTTCATGTCCTGGCTGCTGCTTTTCAGGTCCAGCTCTCTGCTATGGCCTGCAAGGGTGGTGGAAGATGGGCAAGTGCTTGGGCCCCTGCACCCACATGGGAGATCCAGGGGGATTTCCTGGCTCCTGGGTTTGGACTGGCCCAGCTCCAGCCATTGTGGGCATTTGAAGAGTGAACCAGCAGATGGAAGCTCGCTCTCTCTGTCTCTTCCTCTCTGTAACTCTACCTCTCAAATAAATACATAAAATTAAAAAAAAAAAAGAGTCTAACAAATTGTATGAAACAAGAAACTGTCCCTCAACAGTTGAGACAAGGACTGTCAAAGTCATTGCATCTCAAAGTATCAATTTCACTCCTATAGATTATCTTTTAGGTGCTCTATTAGTTACCATAGATCAGGGAGAGCATACGGTATTTGTCTTTCTGGGACTGGCTTATTTCACTAAGTATGATGCTTTCTAACTTAATTGTCTTGCAAATGACAACATTTCATTTTTTTAAGCACTGTGTAGTATTCTATGATGTACATATCCCATAATTTCATTTTTAGTCTTCAGTTGACAGACATTTGGGTTGATTCCATATCTTAGCTGTTGTAAATTGAGCTGCAATAATCATGGGGGTATAGATGGGAGTACAGGTCAATCTTTCATATGCTAATTTCACTTCCCTTGGGTAAATTCCAAGGAGCCTGATGGCTGGGTCATATGGTGGGTTTATATTCAGATTTCTGAGGTATCTCTATACTGTCTTCCACGGTGGCTGTACCTGTTTACATTCCTGCCGACAATGGATTAGGGTACCTTTTCCCCAACATCTTCACTAGTATTTGTTGTTTGTTGATTTGTATACAAAAGCTATTCTAATTGGGGCAAGGTAAAACCTCATTGTGGTTTTGATTGGCATTTTCCTGGTGGCTAGTGACCCTCATGTGTCTGTTGGCCATTTGGATTTCTTCTTTTGAAAAATGCCTGTTTAAGTCCTTTTCCCATTTCTAGTTAAGATTAAGTTAAGTTAGATTGTTTGTTTTGTTGTTGTAGAGTTTCTTGATCTCTTTGTGGATTCTGGTTATTCTTCAACAGTTGCATAATTTGCAAATATTTTCTTCCATTCTGTTGGTTGCCTCTTCACTTTGCTATTTCTTTTGCAGTGCAGAAGCTTCTCAATTTGATGTAATCCTATTTGATAATTTTAGCTTTGAATGCCTGTGTCTCTGGAGTCTTATCCAAGAACTCTTTGCCTATGTCAGTGTCTTGCAGGATTTCCACTATGTGCTCTAATAATTTTATGGTATTGGGTCAGAGATTTAAGTCTTTAATCTATTTTGAGTGGGTTTCCATGTAAGGTGGGGGTCTCGCTTCATACTTCTGTATGTGGAGATCGAGTTTGCCCAGCACCATTTGTTGAAGAGATTGTCCTTGCTCCAGGGATTGCTTTTAGCTTCTTTGTCAAAAATAACTTGGTTGTAGACTTATCCATTTGATCCGTTGCTTAGCTAAGGACTTACCTCTTTCATTGTCCTGTTTTTTGTTTGGGCTGTTGTAGCTACAGTAAGACAGGATAACATGGAGACATGATGTGCATGCTCAGGGGTGTAGTTAGGCAATTTGAGGCTAGTGGTAAAATCACTGCAAATATCCAATTGCTACTGAGAACCGAGGCTCAGAAATGCCTTAGAAAGAGTAGTGCTTGTCCTTGGATGCCCTCCCAGAAACTTTTCTCATGCCTCTTACCTTGTTAAAGAGCATGGCACACAGTGGCTCTCTGTCTTTCTGGCTGCTTGCAATCTACAGCTGAGGTTTACCACCCCCACACACCTCCAGAGTAAAATCCTAAGGCTGTTGAGACAAATGA
This sequence comes from Lepus europaeus, assembly GCF_033115175.1. Lineage (NCBI taxonomy): Eukaryota > Metazoa > Chordata > Mammalia > Lagomorpha > Leporidae > Lepus > Lepus europaeus. The sequence continues at coordinate 11,228,952 of NC_084832.1, read as the reverse complement.
TCGAAAATTTAATGGCTTAAAACAATAGAAATTTATTTTCTCACAATTCTAGGGATCAGAAGTATGAAATCAATGATACATAAAGGCTTTGCTCTCACTAGAGGTCCTAGGGTAGAATCTTTCCTTGCCATTTTCAACTTTTGGTAGCTCCTTAGCTGGTGAGAAGACCACTCCAATCTCTGCCTCTGTCTTCCCTTGGCAGCTTTCCCTGTTTCTCTGTGTCCAAATCTCCTTCTCCATTTCTTAAAAAGACACTACTCATTAGATTTGGGGCCCATCCCATATCCAAAATGATTCTTAAGTTCTTAACTAATAGAATCTGCAAAGGTTGTATTTCTGAATGAGCTGATCTTCTAAGATTCTAGGTAAATGTGAATTTTGTGGGATATGCCATTCAACCCATTGTGCCCCCTTAGAGGAAATCAAGTGTGCCTCTATCCCTGACATTCATTAAACAATGAGCTTCTAATCTATGTCCTAGTTTCTTTATTGGGTGGAAAACATTCCTCTGTTCTAAATATTGTATCCTCCTGGTATTCATATGTTGAAACTTAGCTTCCAAGGCAATGGTTTCAGGAGGTGAAGTCTTTGGAAGGTGATTAAATCATGAAGGTAGCATCCTCATGAATATGATTTATTCCTTTGTAGCAGAGACCCCAGAGACTTAGCTCAGCCTTTCCCTAATGGGAAGGCCCAGAGAGAAAATTTCATTTATAAGTCAAGCAGTAGACTGTCATATGCAAGGGCCATGATCTGTGACTTCCCAGCCTTCAGAATAAATTTGTTGTACATAAACTACTCAGTCTGGTTTTTTTTAAAGAGCAACCCAAATGGACTAACACAAGAAGCAACATACAACAGATGTACAACAAAATACAAAATACAATAGATGTATAACAGAATATAATAAGAATGATTTCTTTTTTTGAAAGCTTTTACTTAATATAAATTTCATAGGTACAGCTTTTTGGAATATAGCAGTTCTTTCCTCCATACTTGCCCTCTTACCCCTACTCCTGTCTGGCCTCCTCCTCCCTCTCCCATCCAATTCTTCGTGAAGATTCACTTTCAATTATCTTTATATATAGAAGATCAACTCTATACTAAGTAAAGATTTCAACAGTTTGCACCCATATAGACACAAAGTATAAAGTACTGTTTGAAGACTAGTTTTACCATTAATTCTCATAGTGCAACTCATTAAGGACAGAGGTCCTACATGGGGAGCAGGTGCAGGAGTTAAATCAACTGTTGATTTAACAATTGACACTCTAATATATGACATCAGAGATCATTTGAGGCTCTTGTTATGTGCTGTCAAGGCCTTTTGGGTCCACCGTTTCTGACATTATTTAGACAGGGCCATAATCAAAGTGGAAGTTCTCTCATCCCTTCAGAGAAAGGTACCTGCTTTGATTGACTCTTCTTTCCACTGGGATCTCACAGAGATCTTTCATGTAGGCCATTCTTTGCCGCAGTGTCTTGGCTTTTCATGCCTGAAATGCTCTCATGGGCTTTTTAGCCAGATTTGAATGACTTAAGGGCTGATTCTGAGGCCAGAGTGCTGTTTAGGGTATTCGTCATTCTCTGAGTCTGCTGTGTAGCCTGCTTCCCATGTTGGATCATTTTCTCCTTTTTTTAATTCTATCTGTTGTTATTAGCAGACACTTGGTCTTACTTATGTGATCCCTTTGACACTTACTCCTATCTTTACGATCAGTTATGAACTTAAAATGATCACTTTAACTAATAAATGGCATTGGTACCTGCCAACTTAATGCGATAATGTACATATCCTCCCTCTCTTATTTCCACTCTTATTTTTAACAGGGATAAATTTTCCATTGGATATAAACACCTAAGAATAATTCTGTGTTAAGTAAAGTGTTCAACAAATGTTATTAAGTAGAAATAGAAAAAAATAGTAAGAATAAAATAGTAAGCTGTTCCTTGACAGTACAAGGACTGATCAAGTCATTGCTTCTCATAGTGTCAATTTCACTTCTACAGGTTTCCTTTTAGGTGCTCAGTTAGTTGTAAGGGAGAGCATGTGATATTTATTTCTTTGGGATTGGCTTATTTCACTCAGTATGTTTTCCAGATTCTTCCATTTATTATAGCAGAAGGTAGCCAGTGCTACCTAGAAGGTAGCTGGACAAGTTTCCTGGGCTTGTGGACTGCTGTCTGTTGAATTGAACAGGTAGATGAGGGAGATCCTTAGGAGTCAGAGACGTTCTCTTAGAGAAGTGGGGGATAATTTCTCAAGGCAGGAAATGGCACCAGGAGGCACAGAAAGAAGAAAGAATAGGGTGTGTCTGTTTAGGTAATGGCTCACTGGAAGTGCACACATATCTAAGGTGACTGTAGGAATTATTTTTAAGGAGGCTTCTAGTGTGATGATGAGGCATTCAGATATGAATGCTGGAGCTTTATATGTTTCTTCACCATGTCTTCCATGGTCCCATTTGTTCAGAACCCATAGATCTGCTTTCAGCCTTCATAGATAGCTTTCTATGTTAATCTAGTTAATCTAGCATATGCTTCCTTGCTGTATAATTTGTATTTTAATGGGAGACATTGGATTTCTTTATCAAGTTACTCTTAACTTGGAATTCAGGGAACTCTGGATGTTTGTGGATGGATCTCAGGCAAGGAGAGCCTGTATATGAAAAGTGGTAGTGATTTAGAAAATGCTGCACAAAATCAAAGATTTTTAAATGTCACTGCAGATTATTGAGGAGCATATTTTGAGCCAAATTTGCTTTAACTGTGTACTGTATAATTTACTAAGATAGTATATTATCTACATGGTTATTGAACACAGAAAATCATTGTTTGGACTCATTGTTTTATGTATCTTTTGCTTCTACTTTAAAAAATGTACAAGATTCTCCTGTAGAATGAAAAGATGGACGAAACACAAAACCATTTTATTTTAACTCATGAGATTTTGTTACTAACATTTCTCAATAAGATCTTTGAGAAATGCAAGTAAAAGTTTAAGTGGAGACAAAGTATTCTTGTTTAATTTTCAGAAAAGAATCTTTGTTCTGTAATGCTTTAGGTTTTGGTGTGTACCCACGAGGGGATTTCTTCATTGTGATTAATAAATGTTGAAGTATTAGATGTTCAAAAGAGTACAGCCTGGCATTCTCAAAATAACAGGAGTATGGCAGCAAAGATAAACATATAATTTGTATGCTAATCAAGTTTCACTTGCTATCATTTTAACACATCTTACTTATATAAGAATATGGTGTTTAATTAAAGACATACAATTAATGATTTGCAATTTCTGTATGTCTTTTATTTTTAAAAGATTTTATTTATTTATATGAGAGGTTGAGTTAGAGAGACAGAGACAGAGGTCTTCCATCTGCTGGTTCACGCCCTAAATGGCTACAATGGCTGGAGCTGGGCCAATCTGAAGCCAGGAGCCAGGCACTTCTTCTAGAGCTCCCACGTGGGTGCAGGGGCACAAGCACTTGGGCCAACCTCTGCTGCCTTCCCAGGCCGTAGTTGAGAGCCAGATCAGGAGAAGCAGCGGGGACATGAACCAGTGCCCATTTGGGATGTCAGCATCACAGGCAGAGTCTTAGCCTACTACATCACAACATTGGCCAATCTACATGGCTTTAAACAAAGATTTAGACAGTCTGTCAACTTATTTGTAATCACCATTCAGCCATATCATTGTTGATTTAATCCTGCCCGATTCCATATGGGTCTTGGGAATGGGTGGAACAGAGCTGAATTATCACAGAAAATTTTAAGTGGTATGGTGTAGCACATAACCAGAGGAAACAGGAATGAAGATGGAGTGATGTTGTACAGTAGTAAACATTGGCTACTCACATTGAATGATCCAAGGCCCAGCTCCAGGGCCGATTGCCATTTATTCACCATATATTCATTTACTTATGTACTCAATAGCATTTGTTATACTGACCATGTCAGATGACAAGAAGATGACCTAAAATTTGCTTCATTGAAATAATTTTGGGTAACTTGTTTTCTCTTTTGACATGGGCTACTTATAGCTTCTGGTTGAATCTAAGGACTTCATTTTTTTCATAGATTACACTGAGGAATATGTACACTGAGGAATATAGTGTGTATTCAATGATATTTTCCATTGTTCAATATAGTAAACAGATTTGTTTTTTTTTATTAAACTTTTATTTAATGAATATAAATTTCCAAAGTATAGCCTATGGGTTACAATGGCTTCCCCCCTCCCATAACCTCCCTCCCGCCCGCAACCCTCCCCCCTCCCGCTCCCTTTCCCCTTCCATTCATGTAAAGATTCATTTTCAATTCTCTTTATATACAGAAGATCAGTTTAGTATATATTAGGTAAAGATTTCAACATTTTGCCCATATAGCAACATAAAGTGAAAAAACTACCATTGGATTACTAATTATAGCATTAAATAGCAATGTACAGCACATTAAAGACAGAGATCCTACATAATTTTTTTTTCAAATTAATTAATTTTCTATGCCATTTCCATTTTAACACCAGGTTGGTTTTTTTTTTTTCATTTCCAATTCTCTTTATATACAGAAGATCACTTCAGTATATAATTAGTAAAGACCTCATCAGTTTGTGCCCACACAGAAATGCAAAGTATAAAAATACTGTTTCAGTACTAGTTATAGCATCACTTGGCTTTAGACGACACATTAGGGACAGATCCCACATGGGGTGTAAGTACAGAGTGACTCCTGTTGCTGATTTAACAATTTGACACTCCTGTTCATGGCGTCAGTAATCTCCCTAGGCTCTAGTCATGAGTTGCCAAGGCTATGGAAGCCTTTAGAGTTCGCTGACTTTGATCTTATTCCGATAGGGTCATAGTCAAAGTGGAAGTTCTCTCCTCCCTTCGGAGAAGGGTACCTCCTTCTTTGATGGCCCCGTTCTTTCCACTGGGATCTCACTCACAGAGATCATTCATTTAGGTCTTTTTTGTTTTTCCATGATATCTTGGCTTTCCATGCCTGCTATACTCTCATGGGCTCTTCAGCCAGATCCGAAGGCCTTCAGGGCTGATTCTGAGGCCAGAGTGTTGTTTAGGACGTCTGCCATTCTATGAGTCTGCTGTGTATCCCACTTCCCATGTTGGATCTTTCTCTCCCTTTTTTATTCTATCAGTTAGTATTAGCAGATACTTGTCTTGTTTGTGTGATCTCTTTGACTCTTAGACCTGTCAGAGCCATCGAATGTGAGCTGAAATTGATCACTTGGACTAGTGCTATGGCATTGGTACATGCCACCTTGATGGGATTGTGTTGGAATCTCCTGGCACATTTCTAACTCCACCATTTGCGGCCAGTCCGATTGAGCATGTCCCAAATTGTACATCTCCTCCCTCTCTTTTTCCACTCTTAGATTTAACAGGGATCACTTTTCAGTTACAATTTAAACACCTAAGAATAATTGTGTGTTAATTACTGAGTTCAACCAATAGTACTAGAACAACAACAACAACAATTATAAAAAGGATAAAGTATTACATTGTACATCTAAAGTCAGGACAGGAGCTGATCAGTTCATTGTTGCTTATAGTGTCCATTTCACTTAACAGGTTTCCCCTTTGGCGCTCAATTGTCACCGATCAGGGAAAACAAATGATATTTTTCTCTTTGGGACTGGCTTAATTCACTCAGCATGATGTTTTCCAGATCCCTCCATCTTGTTGCAAATGACTGGGTTTCGTTGTTTCTTACTGCTGTATAGTAAACAGATTTGGAAAGAACTAAAGAAACATTGGTTGATGTTTACTACATAATAGAGACTCTCTCAGGGAACAACAGATTGAAATACTCCAATATTAGGAAACAAAATACAGTCAAAGCTGTCTGGACAGTACCCATATGAGTGAATTGTTCTTGAATAACTCCTGGTTTAAGTGTCCAATTATTAATTAAAGTTATAGTCGCAAGATTAATTTCATCTCCTAAGAGGAAAGGAGTGATCAGAGATACTAGAAAGACTTTTAATTTCCAAACAAAATTAAATGAAAACTAGGTCTGTTAGAGAAATATAAATCCTACATTCTCATTCATGCTTAAACTAGTGAATGATGCTTCTTTTATTTAAAGATTTATTTATGTTTATTTGAAAGAGTTTCAGAGAGAGGTAGAGACAGAGAGAGAGGTCTTCCATCTGCTGGTTCACTCCCCAGATGGCTGCAATGGCTGGAGCTGCATTGACCTGAAGCCAGGAGCCAGAAGCTTCTTCTGAGTCTCCCACATGGGTGCAGGGGCCCAAGCTCTTGGGCCATCTTCTACTGCTTTCCCTGGCCACAGCATAGAGCTGGATTGGAAGAGGAGCAGCTGGGACTAGAACTGGCACCCATATGGGATGCCGGCACAGCAGGCCAGGGCTTTAACCCACTGAGCTACAGTGCTGGCTCCAGATGATGCTTCTAACTCATTAGGAAAGAAGAGGAGCATCAATTGCAACATTAATACAGCAGGCTACCTCTACCTAGTATGAAACTGGCGACATTTTGTCATGATAAAAGGAGTGTAATTTAGTGGGGTTTTTTATTTATTCAATCTAAATGAAGCATCATTAAATCTTAACAATCTCTGTTTGAATATATAATGAGTTGCTTTGTGGTTTTTATGTCCTGAAAGAACTATAGCTTTCTTGATTATATTTTGAATTCTTTTGTAATTATAGTGCTACACGTAGAACAAAATTACACAGCAACAATTTTAGTTAAACGTCGTCTTGATAAAAATGGCAGAATCCCAATTCAAGCAAACAAGAGACAAGTAAGTGATTTATGTGCTCACAAACCAAGAAGGACAGTGGTAAAAATGATCTTTGGGATGAATGGCATAAAAGAATTTTGAAAATCTCACATCAGTTTCTCTTGCTATCTCTCATGCACAGACATATGCATACTTGAATACACTACTCTTGATGGTTTCCGTGTGCGCAATTCTACTTTCAGTAGTTTAATCTTTATCTTGCCTTTTGCAGATGGAAATTCAGCAGGGGAAACATAGATTTTAGTATTATCTAAGGTTATGTATTTACTGTACTGTGACCAAGAAAGATAAGAGACTTCACTGACAGTTCAAAGGGGAGATTTCTTTTTTCCCCCAGGGAAAACTCTGACTTGACTTGGACTAATTTGAACCAATCACCTTTGGCCAATGCTGAGGTGGTAAGGTTATACATCTTCAAAGATCCTTTTGGAGCAAACAATACAATTTTTACTGGCAACAGCTGTATCCAGGTTGGTAGTGATTTTGAGAATATTTGGTTATATGTAGAGCCTTCTTGGTATAGCACTGGTGATAAATAGTATTTTCTCAGATTTACAACAAAAGGATAGCACTATAGAAAAAACCATCTATTCATAACTGTGATAGGCAGAAGAATGGCTTCCAAAGGAAGTCTGTATTTTAATCTCTAACTATATACATTACTCAGCAAAGGAGAATTGTGATTGCTAACCAGGATATTATCCTGGATTATCTGGTTGGCTCCCTGATAATTCAAAATCCCTATAGAAGTAGGAGGAGCTAGAGAGCAAGAATCAGAGTGATTAGAAATGACCAGGGCTCAGCTTGTTGTTGCAGACTTTGCAGGTGGAGGAAAGGAGGCCAATACCAAAACTGACCTTGAGAAGCTTGGGAAGGCAGGGAGCAAGATCAGCCCTAAAAGCTCCTGGAGGATTGCAGTCCTGTTGACACCTTGATTTTAGCCCAGTGGAACCACTTAAGACTTCTGATCTCCAGAACATAGTTGTGATATTTTTAGCCACAAAGTTTGTGTTAATTTTTCATTGCAGCCATAGCTAATACTATTGATCTTTGAAACTATCCTTTGGCATAATCACTAAATATATATCAGAATATATTTCTTAGTGAATTACCTACTGCCACGTATATTTAAGACTTTTTATGAATCACTTGAAAAGAATAATGTTAAAATGATTAATATTATTTCAACACCAGGCATAATCATAGAGATATTAGCTAAGATGTCATTTCCTTCTTGACTTTCCCTTTGTATTAAAGTAATAAAAGAAGTTTTTAAACATAACTTTGATTCTTACTTTTTGCAATTTGAGATCTTAGAATTTATTCTGTGTTGTAATGTAGTTTTGAGACATTGTTTAAATGGGTGCATACTATTTAAAGTGTTTTGACCAAACATAATATGCATCATAAGTCTACCATTTAATCCATTTTTTTATTTAAACAATCCATGAACATAATTACACAACTTCAGTATTATGGTCTGAATGCTTTTTCCTGTTTAATTCTACATTGTAATTCTGGGTGCCTAATTTTATGTGAAGATTAAGTAGGTTCACGTTTTACAGAGCTTATATTTTGAGAGTATTTTTTAATGAAATATACGAAGTTTATTACATGTACAAAGTCAGTTAAGGTGAATACAGATTTAGAATGAACAGGTAATCAACACAAACTACATTTTTTAAAAATAGACAAATAGCATGAACATCACAGGATCCGGATTATGATAGCATTGTAAGTATACACATCTTGTAAATGACACTATATACTTTAAAAACCATTTCTTCTCAACTTCCCAAGTGTATGTGGGGCATTATCTGTCATTTTAACTCATACAGTGTTACGGCATGATCTCTGATCTTACAATGTTGTGACTCCAAAGGCAATAGGAGTTCTTAAAGTTATTACTGTGTTCCGCAAAGCCACGAGAATGATTGGAACCTATTAGTACAAAAACAAATGCAGCCTCAATTCAGCTTCCCTTTGGCTGGATTTCAGATGCACCTGGAACCATTCCAGTGCCATGACATGAGCGAAAATGTGGGTCAGTGCAAGTTGTTACAGAATGCATTGTCTTACTACTTTCATTCCAATTTCCTTAATCTTGAAAAATTTCAAAACTGTATGTCACATATTGCCCAGATCCTCCCCTGGGACATGGAGGGGACCCTCACCAGTGAACAAATCTGGAGATTAATTTCCATCAGTTTCGTGTTATATGTGCTTCTAATGAAATGTGAGCCTGGGGCTATACCCAAAGTAGAGCATTGTGAGTTTCTACGTCCTGTCACTGACATTCTTCCTTTGTCTCCAAAAGAATAGCAAATCATTTGCAAAGGTGAGACAGGTGCTATGGTTCACTGTAGCAATGGTTCACTATACAAGGGAAAGTCTGTAACATGTGTGGTGGTCTCTCTCCTCCCCGCCAACAAGGGACTGGGAGTGCCTTGGAAGGCTGGCAGTCTCTGTCTTATGATGTTAATATCATAAGCATTCTTTTGAACTATTAACAGAAAAATACCTATTTATATAAAAACAAAGGGGCTTCAAAGAGTTCATGGAAGATACATCTTATGAGAAGTTATTCATGGATTTCAAAATAATTATACCGTTTGGAATGTGCCCTCATAGCTTTGCATGCATAGGTGACTCCAGCTGAAGCTTCCTTCTCTTCTCTTCATGTCTGTGTAAGATCTTTTTTACATTATCAGCTTTAGTTATGGTATGGGTATCAATTCGGAAGTTGAGATCCCCTGAAATGCCCATCTGTTAAAGGTTTGGACTGTAGAGTGTTAAGTTAGTGGTATGGAGAAGGTGGGAACTTGGTGCAGTTACTGTATCTGGAGGTAGGGATTTGGGAATTGCCAGGACTAGATTGGGTCACTGTAGATAGAAGATATGTAGACAGATGGCTGTCCCCTGCCATGTACTGCATTGTGTCACCTCTGGACTGCCAGCAAGAATGTCATCACCACAGTCTGAACCGATGGCCTCACTTGATCTTGGACTGTGAACCTTCATAAGCCTAAGCAGAACAAACCTCCTTTATTACTAATGTTACTTAGGTGATTTTTTCTGTAGTTTAAAAAGTTGACTAGTATAGCTTCCAGATTTTAAAATTCTGGAAACCTTTAAAAATCTGGAAGTGTATAGTCTGGGGTCTGTGTTTCCATTTAGGTTGATTTGTTTTACAGAACATCACATCTCCTCTGAAACCTTGCAGACAACAAACTCTTTAAGCAAGATGAAATCATGACCTTGAGTCTGTTTCACAGCCTATAAAAAGTTAGACATTGGATTATAAAAATGCCACTGGAATCATCCTATGCTTTTCCCCTCACTTAAAAAGGGATGAAAAGCTGATCCACCCCAGATTGAAGCTAAACCTAAAATGAGCTTTGTACTCGTTGAAGAGTCCCTAGACTCTTAGAGCCTTTACTCTACTTTTGAAAATGCCCTTGTCCTCTTTGGAGATTTTGGAAACAGGAGATTGTCAGTCTTAAAGTGTTGAAATTAAGATAACACAAAAAGAAAGCCTTCTCAAAATTTTGACTAAGACTTGAGAAGAGGCAGAGCTTTATCTTAGTAGAGAATGAGAAGGGCTGGCAATGACAAATTAGGATTTGAGGGGATAATTGAAATAAGGAAGTAGAAAAGTTTGGTGGATTATCCACAGAGCCTGGGTCAGACAAGGAAATAAGCCAGAGGCAGCATAATTGGAAGTGAAGATGTGCATTCATGTCAAGGGACAGGGTTGGTAGGGAGCAAAGGTAAATAATGGAACAAAAAGACCTATGAGGAACTGGTATAATACATTTAATACAGTGGTATGCAAAAAATATAAAAAAGCAGCTAGAGGTTTTGTTTTGTATTTCTTCTGTTTCCTTTGCTCACTCAGTGCTTAGTTATATCCTAATTTATGTATTGAATGAATTTATCTTTCTCTTATGTGGAAATTACCAGGTTGATTAAGCTTTTTCCTTAAGCAGAGCTTCTGGAACTAGATTGAGGATTGAGGCAAACACCAATAGTTAACATTTAATGTGCTAGTCAGTGTGGTAACTGCCTGATATGTCTCATTTGGTGCTCTCACTAACCTTACAAAGATGATATCATGTTTATCCCTACACAGTTCACCTCAGCACTCTATATTGATCAATCAGTTGATTGATAGCTAAAAATTCAGTCATTCCTGTTTCTATCAGTACTATTCCAGGGCAGTTCTTGTGTGTGCCATTCTCTCTGCCTACAGTATTCACCGACACTGTGTATGCCCATGGAAATCATCCCACGTGTAAATATATTCACAATCATTTCCATGCCAAAACTATATATACATTACTTTACTGTAATTATTTGTTATGTCAGTTCCTCTACTTGTTAGTTCCATGATTAGTGGTGTGGTTTTTTTGTTTGCTTGTTTTTGCATTTCTGAAATCTAGAATCCAGCAGGTGCTTGGCTCAGAGTAAAAAGCAATGATCAACTGTGAAGTAAATGACTATGACTACACAGATGAACCCATGATGCCTCTTTTATATAAATGATTATGTACAAGGAATTGCAGAACTAGTTCAAAGCATAGGTTCTTGTGTATCTAAAGATCCATGAGTGAAAAATCCTTATTTAATATAGGGCTCCATGCCCTGAGTTTAGCTCTTGTTTCTATAGTAGTGATATGAATGGAAAAAGAAATGGAATCTGAAGTGAAGTTGGTGTGTTTCCTGTAATTGTGACCTGATGCCAGAGTTAATTACAAATACTATGAGAAGTTTTCATTACTTTTGTTTCTTTTCGCTAATTGAGAATTGGATATATTGGAAACATACATTCCATGTATATTTTCATTTAATAATACACAGTTTTTATACATAACTGTCATTTGTCAACATTAGGTTGCTTAAATTACATGTTAAGCTTGCCTTTGAAAAATAATTCACATTTTAAAAACATTTAAAAATTAATACTATAATAGTCATTTTATTAATTTGCCCTGATTCAGTGACAGAGTAAGCTAATGTTGAGTATGTGATCAACAAGTTCTAAGAAATTTTCAGTATTTCCTCTTTAGTTATTCTAGGTAAATAACTACTTACTGTTTTTGCTGAAGGTCAATGAAAGTTTTTGAAAAGAATTCAACTCATATTTTCTTATATTTAGTTTTGTCTTCCTATTCAGATGCCTAATGTATAGTTCATTTCTCATTCTACATAGAGAAATGAGTCATTCTTTTTCTTTTCTTCTTCCAGAAATCTCTTATTTAAGGTATACAAACTTGTATACGAACAAGTTTAAGGTATACAGACTTCATGCATTTCATAAATACAATTTTAGGAACATCCTATTCTTCTTAGGCCTATAAATACAGTTATTCTTTCATATGTAGTTCCCATACAGATCCCTGAGAAGATGATCCTATAAAATTCTAAAACCTGGTTCTCCTGTTGACCTTTATCTGAGGGCAGGTAACAGGTTCACCTGTGAGTCATTGTAGTTGCAAAGAGGAGAAGAGAGCCCGTGTAGTTGCTCTGAACCTTCACATCCATGGATTTAAAAGAAGTTTATGGATTTAATTGTGGACACAACATATGAATTTTCTCCTTCACATTGGGTGACACCACAGCAATGCAGTGATTAATCTGATTATAGAAGACTTTAAAGGAATTAAATATGATTTTTTGAGTGAACAGCCAAGCTTTCAGTGCCTATTTTTAACTGCATTTTAAAATACCCTTTTGCATAAAAAATTAAGGAAAAGATTTCATAAGCATTCCACTAGAAGGGCTAAGGCGGCCTCCCCCCCATGTATTGACAGGAGTGGTACATGAAGATCCTTGAATTTGTATGGAGCAATGACTTGGACAGGGAAGCCCAGAACCCTGAGATTCTCCTAGAGCTATCCTTGCCTGGTTGCTATGGAAAGTGACAAGAAATCTGGGCTGGTTGGAATTTAGTTACCCCAGGCCCTGCTAACTCCAGCTCATTTTCACTCATTAAATCTTACTTAGCAAAGAGCTACTTAATGATTGCGTTTGGAGCAAGATGTTCCTGCTGGTTTCTTCTCGATATTGTCCAAATGTGCAAAGCTTTGCTGTGGTGAAAGCAAACACCATTACTTGCTGAGTCACATCTCCCGGCTAACCACTTCTCTCTAGGTAAACATTTGTATTCTATGCTCCAATAACTTTGATTCTTTTCATTTTCCCTGCACTGAGTCTTGAAGTGTTCACCTGAAACCATTTAAAAATAGTCTCTAACGCCAAAGGAAATGAAACTATTGTCCCCGGAAGGAGGAGAGAGAGGCCTCAGGATATAGATGTGTCTGGGGATGGTTGTGGGTTAAGAGCAAAAGAAAAGCTGAGGTAAAGCACAGTAAAAGGAGAAGAATTCAGTGAGGATCTGAGCTTTCTCTTTGCTGGGTCCTGGCTTCTATGCACAACCCCTCTGTATTTCCTCTCTGGAGTCGGTGACTGCACTGAGAATCCCGGGAAAACCGAGCATCCTGTGCCTTCAGGTTCTGGTCCCTGCCACCAGCTGGGGTCACACAGCTTCCCTTTCTTCATAAGTACTCCAGGAAGACAAGGGAAACCCTCCCCAGGCGTGGGCTACCAGTGAACTGGAGAACAACACAGATGACACTGCTGCCAACATTTTCCCTCATTTTTATAGGGGGTGGAGAAGCGGATTTTTTTTTTATAGTAATAAGGTGCAATCTGTGAATCTTTCCATAAAGCAAATTAAAAGAGGCTCTGGCAGTGCCGCATTCCGTGGAGAGAAGAAGCAGGTGATTATTCAGAGATAATGGTGCTGAAGCTGAATGTTGTCACTGTGCGATGATCTCCTGCTGGTAGACAAATGCCCAGGCAAAGGTAGTATATTCATTTTTTAAAGCAAGAGACTTTTTTTGGTGATGCACTTGCAGCTCCTTTGATTGCTTTTCCTGTTTTACCAAATGAAAGGTTGTAGATGTAATCATTGTGCCTGTTGGAGGACTGGTGTCACAAAGTGACAGAAATAAGCACAGTGACAATGGTCCTGCTGTGTGCAGATTGACTTAGTAAACACCCTTGACACATATTTTAGCCATGGAAGAACTGCTTAGTTATAAAAGGGTAGATTCTTGGTGCTGCACCTTTTCAAATTCTCATGTAGCTATCTTACTGCAAGATAACACTTAACATAGCTTTACTTCCTCAGTGAAGTCAGCTACCTGGTAGCATATGAGATGAAAAATCTAATTTGATGCCAGGGTATGACCTTACTCTGTAAGCTCAGGTTTGCCTGTCGTAGCTACACACCTGTATTATTGCAACAACTGTTCAGGCCCAACGCTTACTGTATTTGTATCCAGTAGGGTATTAGCTAACTTCTACTGTGCACTTGTAATGTGTCAGGCATAGTTTTAAGAACACCACATGCATTTTTGTTAGTCCTATAACATAGAAAACACATTTAGTTGATATTCACAGTTCTCTCAGGTAGAAATTAGAACTCAAGGACATGGCTTGTCAAGAACAAAGAGATGATAAATAGTTGGATTTTTGACTTGGTTGACTGGCTCCCAGGACAGATCCTGTTAGCTGTTGTGCCTTTAGTATTCAAAGCACAGTGTTAGAACCAAACAACCTCAGCCTCACATCATGGGAGACCTCCCAGAACCCAGGATTGCAGAATATTACATGGAATCTGCATTTCCAAGACTTGGCAATGTATTTGCTTCTGTTTCCAGGAGTCAGATTTTGAGTTCCTGGGTGGGTGATGGGGGATGGTGGGGAAGATGTGAGAAATGGAAGCAGTGCCTAGAGATTGGGAATTTCAGCGTGGTGGGGAATATCATGACACGGGGCAAAAGAGACCCCCAGGGAAATACTGCTCCAGCCTTGTAAAGGAAAAGAACGGTAGTCAGTTCCAGAAGAAATTTTGAGGTATGTGAGCATATAGTTAAGACTAAATTATTTCTTCTCATGGCAGCACGTAAAATCCTTTGATTCCTGGTTAGTCCACTTCATGTCCTAGCCCCATAATCACCCCTTTGGAATACATCTGTGGTTCATGCTGAAAACCCTACATGTAGGTCTGATGAGCCCAAGTTATTGAGTGTGTTGGCCCCTTCTAAGCTAAATGATAAATTTTTACAGACAAACCCATAAGCTACATGTGCTAGTAATGTACTTTTATAGTGCGGGGAGACTTTCTCAACATGCAAGGAATAGGTTGGTATCTATGCACTTGAGATTACATGGATTTTTTGAAAAGCCAGGACATATATTTTAGATGTTTTGCTGTCACTGGAGATAGTATTTTAATTTAGAATTTTGAGCAGACTCTAGAGGAAACATAACTCTGATTGAAGCATCAGAAACCACAACCAAATCCTAAAGAAGAAACCTAATTGTTTTTGTCATGTTTCTTATGATTTCTTGTGTTAACTTGAATTATCTTGGTATGGGTAAAAACGGGACTGATATCTCAGGTTTATGATGCCTGTCCAGTTTAGTGTCATCACGCTGACATAATCAGTTTGAGTTGGGGTGTATGGTGACATAACAGACTGAAGGCCACACGTGGAGTGCGTGGAGATCATTGTCTTCTCAGGAGACACTTGTTTAGAAAAGGACTGGAATGGTCCAGAAAGGGCGCTATGGCATCTCCGTATGCCTGACCATCTCTCACACTTGAGACATTTACTTACAAATCATACTGATAGTTGGTAATAGTTGACTAATAGGTTTGGGAATAGAACAAGGAATGCTGTTTAAAATGTCCACATTAGAACTCTTTATTTAGTATAGAATTAATCACATGTGTACAAAGTTAATTGAAAATAGACCTTGTAAAAAAAAAAGGATGGGAATAGGAGAGGGAGGAGGAAGAGGGGTCAGAGTGTGGGTGGGAGGATGGGTACAGTGGGAAGAATCCCTATATTCCTAAAGTTGTATTTACAAAAAATTTATATAGTTACACATTTAAAAAATAAAAAGTCCACATTAAAATTAAATTTGAAATAGATATTAACTTTGTTATCTGCAATAAAATAAAACTTAATCCTTAGTGTCTAAAAAGTTATCTTGCAAACCTTTTTGTTATTTTATAATATGCATCACTATGATCCATAGTATTTTATAAACCTTTTCATAATCCTTGTTTTTCTAAGTACTTTGAAAATGATATTATAAAATATTAGTTTTGTGTATCATTTTCTAAATATATATATATTTCTAAATATATGAGAGTCTAAATTTCTTCCACTTAATAGTTAACATATGACTGGTAGTGGTGCTTTTGAAGAATCAATCCTATTTCTCTCTCCTATCTTTTAACAGTACCATCTACTCCAAAGCTTGGCTGTTTCTGCTATCATTTCATTGTTTTGCTTAAAACAGCCTCTTTTTTATACATATGCAATTATATTTTTGTGTTTAAATGCCTTGCAAAAATTTTTAAACACAAAGAAAGAGGGCTTGCATTTGGCACAGCAATGGAGAAGCCTCCTGGGACGCCAGCGTCTGTATCAGAGTGCCTGCAGTTCCAGTTCTCCCTGTTCAGCTTCCTGCTGACGCACACCCTGGGAGGCAGCACTGAAGCCTCGGAAGCTGAAGCCCTTCCGTCCATGAGACCTAGACTCAGTTCCTGCCTGAGGCCTGGTCCAGATGTGGCTGTTGCAGGGAGTGAATAGAGCAGATAAATTAGAATGTGTTATTTTGATACAAAAATTTTTGAAATCCTGCATGATATTTTCATAAATTCTTTTCTGTGAACTTTTTGCACCTCACATACCAATATGGATTTACTCACCCAGCTTTTATCTTCATGAACCAAAATTAATGAGTCAGGGGAAAATACACAATGTGTTTTCATTACTTCAGATTTTCTTGAAAGAGACTAAGGTTTTCGAGTTGGAAGCAGGAATGCTACTCTTCTAAAGTGCTCGTTCAGCAGAGAATTCCTGAGTCCAACTAAATTCAGCCTTTAGTTTAATTTCCCCTGGTAATATTGTTTTTGTCCAATAATTGCTGGTTATGCCAAAGTGGTGATTCACTAACTTCATGCAAGTCAGCTGTGGTTCTCATTGCGTGGGACTGGGGCAGAGTCTGAATTCTCATCTGACAGATTCCTGGATGACAGTGATACTGCCGTTGGCCCAAGAACAGAGGAATGCTGCTGGAGAAGCGTTTTCCTCTGAGTGACACTGGGAGGACTAAAAATAATGGTCAATGTCTTATGCATTTAGTTTTGAAATTTTAAATTTTTAAAAACTTCCGAAATGTAAAATTATGCCTATTTATGAGCATATTTTAGCATATTTAGTATGAGCATACTAAATGATGCTTTGATACATGTATAAATTGTGAAATATCCAATTGGGGTAAGTATATTTATTCTTTCAAGCATTTTACATTATAATGGAAGTATCCAAAATACTATCTTCTAAGTTTTCAATGAATAGATTAATATTACCTATCATCACCCTGCTGTGCAGTAGAACCCCGGGAGTTCTGACTTTTACCTAACTATAACTCTGGTACCCCTTGAGCAACCTTTTCCATGCCTCCCTCCCTCCTCTCTTTCCTCCTCAGCTTCTAGTAATCAACATTCTGTTTTTCACTTCTATGAGAGACAGTGTGATTTTTAGACTCTGTAGATGAGTCAGACAATGTCATATATGTCTTTCGGTGCTTGGTCATTTCACTTAACTAAATGACCCCCAATTCCACCTGGAACTGTTGTTGCAAATGACAGGATTTTATCTTTTCATGGTGAATAGTATTCCATTGTGTATTGTACCATATTTGCTTATCCATTCATTGCTGGCTGGACACTTCAGTTGTTTCCATTTCTTGGCTATTGGGAATACTGCTTCAATAAACACATGCATGCAGGTGTCTTTTCAAGGAATGGGTTAAATTTCCCTTGGATATGTGTCTGGGAATGGGATTGCTTAATCATATGATAGTTCTATTTTTAGTTTCTTGAGGAACCTCCATAATGTTTTCTTCAATGGCTGTACTAATTTACATTCCCAACAACAGTTTAGAAGCATTCTCTTTTCTTTTTTTTAATTTTTGTTTTTATTTAGTAAATGTAAATTTCCAAAGTACAGTTTATGGATTACAATGGCTTTCCTCCCCCCTCATAACTTCCCTCCCACTCACACCCCTCCTGTCTCCCACTCCCTCTCCCATTCCATTCACATCAACATTCATTTTCAATTATCTTTATATACAGAAGGTCAATTTAGTATATATTGAGTAAAGATTTCATCAGTTTGCACCCACACAGAAACACAAAGTGTAAAATACTGTTTCAGTACTAGTTATAGCATTACTTCACATTGGACAACACATTAAGGACAGATCCCACGTGAGGAGTAAGTACACAGTGACTCCTGTTGTTGACTTAACAATTTGACACTCTTGTTTATGGCATCAGTAATCCTCCTAGGCTCTAGTCATGAGTTGCCAAGGCTATGAAAGCCTCTTGAGTTCACCAACTTCAATCTTATTTAGACAAGGTCATAGTCAAAGTGGAAGTTCTCTCCTCCCTTCAGAGAAAGGTACCTCCTTCTTTGATGGCCCCGTTCTTTCCACTGGGATCTCACTCGCAGAGATCTTTCATTTAGGTCTTTTGTTTGTTTGTTTCCCAGAGTGTCTTGGCTTTCCATGCCTAAAATACTCTCAGCCAGATCTGAATGCCTTAAGGGCTGATTCTGAGGCCAGAGTGCTATTTAGGACATCTGCCATTCTATGAGTCTTCTGTGTATCCCACTTCCCATGATGGATCGTTCTCTCCCTTTTTGATTCTATCAGTTAGTATTAGCAGACACTAGTCTTGTTTGTGTGATCCCTTTGACTCTTAGGCCTATCAGTGTGATCAGTTGTGAATTGAAATAGATCACAAGGACTAGTGAGATGGCATTGGTACCTGCCACCTTGATGGGATTGTATTGGAATCCCCTGGCATGTTTCTAACTCCACCATTTGGGGCAAGTCTGATTGAGGATGTCCCAAATTGTAAATCTCCTCCCTCTCTTATTCCCACTCTTATATTTAACAGGGATCACTTTTCAGTTAAATTTTCATCACGTATACTTACTATCTTTTCTGTTTTTGATATTAGCCAATCATACTGGAGTGAGGTTATATATCATTGCAATTTGTATTTGCATTTCCCTGTGGTGATTAGTAATGCTGAGTGTTTTTCATTGCCCTGTTGACCATTTGTGTATCTTCCTTTGATAAATGTCTGTTTAGATATATTGCCAGTTTGTTTGTTTTTAAGGTTTATTTATTTGAAAGGTAGATTTACAGAGACGGGGGAGAGGGAAGGAGGGAGGAGAGGCAGAGGGAGAGGGAGAGGGAGAGGGAGAGGGAGAGAGAGAGAGAGAGAGAGAGAGATCTTCCATCCACTGGTTCACTCCACAGATAGCTGTAACAGCTAGTGCGGAGCCAAATCTAAACCAGGAGCCAGAAGCCAGGAGTTTACTCTGGGTCTCCCAGGTAAGTAGCAGGGACCCAAGTGCTTGGGCTATATTCCACTGCTTTTCCCAGGTGTTTAGCAAGGTGCTGGATTGGCAGTGGAGCAGCTAGGAGAGGAACTGGCACCCATATAGGATGCCAGCCAAGCCACAATGCCAGCTCCTATTGACTGTTTTAAAATTAGATTATTTTTAGTTTCTTGTTTTGTGTTTTTGATGTTGTTTGTTGAATTTCTTATATACTTTGAATATTAACCCCTTGTCAAATGTATAGGTTGCAAATACTTTCTCCCATTTATGTAGATTGTCTCTTCACTCTAATGTTTCCTTTGCTGTGGAAAAACTCTTTAGTTCAATGGAATCCCACTTGTCTGCTTTTTCTTTTATTTTTCATGATTTTAGGTTCTGACCTAGAGAATCTTCGTACATTCAGAGTTTTACCTATGTCCTCTTTTGATAGTACAAAAACTTTAGGACTCACATTTAGGCCTTTAATTTATTTTGATTTGATTTTTGTATATAGTGAGAGATAGTGTGCTGTTTTCCATCTTTTGCATATGAATATTCAATTTTCCCAGCACCATTTATTAAATAAACTGTCCCTTTCCCAATGCATGTTGTTAGCACATTCAACAAAGATTAGTTGGCTATAGATGTATGGGTTTACTTCTAGGGTCTCTATTCTATTCTGCCCTACTGATCTATGCATCTGCTTTTATGCCATTGCCATTCTGTTTTAATTACTGTACTCTATAATATATTTTAGAGTCAGATATTGCAGTGCTTCCTGTGCTTTTTGCTCAAGATCACTTTAGTTATTCAGGGTCTTTTGGGTTCCATCCAAATTTTAGTAGTATTTTTTTCTGGTTTTATGAAAAATGTTTAGGATTTTGGTAGGGATTGTGTTGAATATGTTACTGAGTTTTCCAATCCATGAACATGAGATGCTTTTCTATGTATGCTTTTTAATTTCTTCCATAAGTTGCTCATGGTTTTCATCTCTTTGGTTAATTTTATTTTCAGGATTTTTTGGGATGGGGAGTTGATATTGTAAATGGGTTGCTTTCTTAGTTTCTTTTTCAGATGATTCCCTATTGGTGTACAGGAATGCTACAAATTTTCCTTAACTTTGCTGAATCTTTTTATTGTTTCTAATAGCTTTTTGGTGGAGTCTTCAGTGTATTCTGTATACAAGATCATATAATCTAAAATAGTGACAATTTTACTTCCTTTACAGTTTGGTTTATTTCTTTTTTTTAAGATTTATTTAATTTATTTGAAAGACAGAGTTAGAGAGAGAGGTAGAGACACAGAGAGAGGTCTTCCATCCATTGGTTCACTCCCCAGGTGGCCGCAATGGCCAGAGCTGCACCAATCCGAAGCCAGGAGCCAGGAGCTTCCTCTGGGTCTCTCACAGGGGTGCAGGGGCCCAAGGACTTGGGCCATCTTCTACTGCTATCCCAGGTCATTCCAGAGAGATGGATCAGAAAAGGAGCAGCCGAGACTAGAACTGGCACCCATATGGGATGCCGGTGCTTCAGGCCAGGGCTTTAACCTGCTGCGCCACAGCATCAGCCCCTTGGTTTATTTCTTAATTTGTATTTCAAAGCATACATGAATATCAGATTATGGTGAGGTCCCTTCTGAGTTCTGAGTTTTGGGGCATATCGCTGATAGGGACTGCTGCCTGAGTTATTTTAAGCCACATTAGTTACCCTGTAATGAATATATCCACTTTAGGTCAAAGTTGATTGCTTTGGTATCTACTTTTTTAAAGATTTTTAATATATATATATATATATGTATATATATATGTATATATATTTGAAAGAGTTATAGAGAGAGGGAGGGAGGGATAGAGATAGAGGGGAAGAGACAGACAGACAGACAGACATGGAGTGAGTTAATTTCCATCTGCTGTTTCACTCCCCAAATGACTGCAAGAGGCAGGGCTGGGCCATGCTAATACCAGAAACCTGTAACTCCATCTGGGTCTCCCTGTGGGTGGTAGGGGCCCCACTACTTGGGCCACCCCCTGCTACTTTTCCAGGCAATTTTGTAGGAATAGCAACTGTGAAATGATGAAGTGGCTCAAGGAATGTTCACATATTGTTGTAGAGTCTCCTTAACAGTCTAGTATGAAGCCTTCCAACGTGTGTGATTAAAGCCATGTTGCTGATTTATTGAACAAGGTGTTGTGCGGTGGTAGTTTTTTTCACTATGCCCAGTTCTTCCATGCATGCTGCCATATAACTCATATTGTTTGTGATAGAGGGGCAAGTGAGCATATTTCCTCACTGGCTACAAGCATAGTCCTGTATGCTTTCTCAGCCAGGCAAACATCAGTGGAATGTGGGTTTGACAGTTTTAAGTGGAAGCTGTAAGAGCCCTCCCGTGGGTTCTCAGCCCTCTTGCCCTTACCCTTCTACCATAGAATGGTCTGTCCCAGAGCGATGGTTCCTTTGCCAGAATGAGAAAATCTGTTCCAGAGTAAGAAACAAACACTTGCTCCTGTATATAAGTAAGACTTTAATGTTATTATTGTAAGAAAATCTAGAGAAAGTTGGCAAATACTTATGAGTCCAAGTGTTGGGATACACAGATTGTTATATTGCTGACATAGTGATCCTATTGATGCAATTTTCCCCCTCAAATTATAAAGATGAAATTAAGGCTTACAGGAGGTTAGCTACACTAACTCTAGAAAGAGAATTCTTTCAATTTTACAGTGGCATGATAATACACAAATTGTGAAAGATAAATATGACTAAATAAGATTATGTACATTTCTTAATAGCTATGTTTTATCTAATTCCAATATCTTAATGGGCAGAATTAATGCAGCAAGGGGTAATAGCAGACACTGCTTCAGCAGAATTGGTTTAGTATAATTTAGTTAGGTATCTTGGAGTAGATGAGCTAAGATTTTGGTGCTTAAAATGGAAGATTGATAGGGCCAGCATTCTGGCCTTCCAATCCCAGCTGCTCCTCTCCTGACCTGGCTTCCTGCTAATCTTCCTGGGAAAGCAGTGAGAGATGGCCCAAGTGCTTGGGCCCTTCTATTCCATAGGAGAGCGCAAGATGGAGTTCGTGGCTCCTGGCTGTGGCCTGGTCCAGACTGGCTGTTATAGCCATCTGGGAAGTGAACCAGAAGAATTAGGATCTCTGTCTCTGTGATCTCTGTCTCTAACTCCCTTCCTCACTCCCTGGTCTCTCTCTTGCTATGCCTTTTAAGTAAGTAAGCAAGCGAGCAAGCTGGTAAATCTTTTTTAAAAAAGAAATGGAAGATGATAGATAGGGAAGATGATCTTAACCTATTTAAGAAGTGTTTAGTAGAGTAAATCAAAATAACTTGACAGATCATTGGTATTTTGGTGGCTAGTGAGGCAGTAAATGAAAGCTTCATGGGAGATAGGATAAAACCTTGACATCCAAGGTGTGTGTGTAGGAGTCTTATTTTAATGAAGAGATTAAGCTTAGGGACATGTGTACTAAGATACTTTCCCATTAAGATGGGGAAGGTTGCAATAAAGATGTTATCAGAGAAGAGATTACAGATTTCTGAAGTATTTCATTCTTTCACTCTTTCAACAAGTATTTATCTCACGCCTACTCTGTGCTAAGCAGGGGTTGGAGGCAGTGATGGGGGAAATGAACCTGCTCTCACAGATCTCTGAGGCTCTGGTGGATAAACAAACAACAGGCAAAGGAATAACCCTTTTGCAAGTCATAAATGCAGTGAAGAAAATGGAAAAACAGAGTTTTGGGTGTGACTATTTGTAGGGCATAAGATGGTATTTGCAGAGGGAAGAAGGGCAGATGGGATGAGCAGAAGAGGGAATTGATACGAACCTGGTGTTCAATCTGAGACCTGACTGACCTAGGGAAGCACAGATAACTCTTTGAAGATAAGAGGATTAGGCATGTGTAATATTTACATAATTTATTCTATAGATAAGTATGCTCAGTTTCAGTTTCTATCCTTTAGTTTTGCCTTATGCGCATGTCTGAATTTTAGTGGTTACACTGGGGACACACTAAATTGTATTCACTATATTCACAAGAAAACAAGATTGTGCAATTATCTGGGAAGTTTCACATCATGCATACAAGCTTTCTGAAAATAATGTTGGTTTCCCATCTGTGTTCCCTCTGCAATTAAGAGTGCTTTTTCAGGATTTTGTAATACAAAATATGGAACAAAAAATTTAGCCAGTGGTCTATTCCAAGCTCCTTCTTCCAAGAAAAAACAATTCCAAATAAATAAGCAAATAGACATCTTTTAAATATCTGGATAAGTAAGCCAAATAAGAGAATCAAAATAACATCTATTTCAAAAGAATGAATAAGATTATGAAGTATTTAAATTAAACTACATTAGAGATAAATTACTCATGTTACAACCATTATTATCCCATGTCATATAGTTGTATGGGGTTAAAAAAAAAAAAAAACTCAGTCTCTAAACTTAGGAAAGGAAATTTGTTTAAAGGGTTCAACGTGAAAAAAAAAAATGGAACACATTTCCTTTAGGGCTCTTTTATAAATACTTTGCTGATCACAATGGTGAAGACAGCAGACACATTCCTTTTTTAAAAAAGATTTATTTATTTATTTGAAAGTCAGAGTTACACAGAGAGAGGAGGAGAGGCAGAGAGAGAGAGAGAGAGGGGTCTTCCATCTGCTGGCCCACTCCCTAGTTGGCTGCAATGGTAGGAGCTGCGCTGTTCCAAAGCCAGGAGCCAGGAACCTCCCCTTGGTCTCCCATGCCAGTGCAGGGACCCAAAGACGTGGGCCATCTTCTACTGCTTTCTCAGGCCACAGAAGAGAGCTGGATCAGAAGAGGAGCAGCTGGGACTGGAACCAGCTGCTGTGTGGGATACCAGCACTGCGGGTGGCGGCCTCACCCGCTGTGCCACAGAGCCAATCCCAGCAGATAAGTTCCTTAATCTGTATGCATTCAGGTGCAGAAGATGAAGTGCACAGCTCTGTATATGTTTGAATTAGCTCCAGAACTATTACAAAACCAAACTTAGAGGAGGTAGTCATTCTACAGGAAGATGAGAATATGAAGTCATTCCAAATACTCTGAATGATCCCTGGGGTAATTGTCCACTGTCATAGGGACTACAGAAAATTCAGACCATAAAATGCTTCAACACTGATATTTATCCTAGCCTCATTCTGGCATAATTCAATCAATGTCAAAATAAAGCAGGGAGAAAATGTTTACCTAAATATTGGTGATGAAAATAAAAGCTTTTTAAAAATTGCTTATTTTCTAATAAACTATTAGAAAATATAGATAAGAATTAACAGTTTACTCAGTGATGAGAATATCTTCATTGGGCATGCAGTCTTATTGTGAAACTTTTCCTTCTATTTTATTTTTCGATGCAACAAAAGGCATTCCTATTTTCAGCTTGTCCCTGAGATTAGCTGAGAGATTCCCAATAACAATTATAGTACAATATTTAAACTTACAATGTGATTTTGGGCACCAGTAACCTTTTGCTTTTCAGGAGAGAGACTGCCTTTTAATTAGTCAATGGGAAGAATCCAACAGAGTTTCAACTGCTCCTTTAATCATCACGCATATATCTGTCTAGTGGGAGAGTTAATTTATTCTCATTTAATTCTGTGCTGCATTTTCAAGATGAATGAATCAGAACCTTATATGACATGTTGTTAAGTCAAGAAATAAGAGGAGAAACTGGTACTCTGGATAAGGATAAAATCCCTGTATTAGATTAGAAGCCTGTTATATAATATTAACATGACATATTAATAATAGATGCCGAG
Source organism: Lepus europaeus (assembly GCF_033115175.1). Classification (NCBI taxonomy): domain Eukaryota; kingdom Metazoa; phylum Chordata; class Mammalia; order Lagomorpha; family Leporidae; genus Lepus; species Lepus europaeus. The sequence continues at coordinate 11,203,891 of NC_084832.1, read as the reverse complement.
TGTGAGGATATGGGAACTCTTAGTACTACTTCACACTTTTTGTTTTGTAAATTTAAGAATATTCTGCAATAACAAGGTAGAAAAAGGTACCACTTAGAATGCCTATATCCCTTTTTGAAAGACCTGGCTTCAGTTCTAGCTTCTCCACTTCTGATCCAGCTTCCTGCACATGTGCACCCTGGGAGGCAGCTGGTGATGGCTCAAGTACTTGAGTCTCTTCTACCCATCTAGGAAACCCAGGTAGAGCTCTAGACTCCTAACTTTGGCCTGGCCAGCTCACCTGTTGCAGGTATTTGATTAGTGAATCAGTAGATGGAAAATCTGTTTCTTTTCCTTACAAATAGAGTGAAAATAAATTTAGATTTTAAATTAAATTAGATTATGGATTTGTAAGTTTATTACTGATATTTCGCAGTCATAAAGTAGAATTTAAAGATTAAATCACACTTTCTGATGGCTTCCATGAAGACACTGAATTCTAGTTCTAGATTAGCAGAATATTTCTAAGTGCATTGGCTACTTCAAGAGAGCTTCATTTTGCTTCGTTTGCGGAAGTGGGGAGGAGTAGCTGGGGAAGGCACCCACTGTGTAATAAACCAGTCATGATGATTTTTAACACTGCAGTGTGTTCTGATGTCTCTGTTTTCTAGTGTTGCTATTGCTATGTCTTTTACTTAAAGTACCATATCATAGCATTTGTTCAGACGCTGAAGTTTCACTCTACTGCTTTGATAGTTTTTGTTCTAACTCCTCATACCAAATTTATTTTATAAAGGTCTTCACTGGATTCTTTTTTGTGTTATTAGATTCAGCTAATTCTTTTCTCTTTTTTAAAGATTTATTTATTTATTTGAAAGTCAGAGTTACCCAGAAAGAAGGAAAGGCAGAGAGAAATAGGTCTTCCATCTGCTGGTTCACTCCACAACTGGCCACAGTGGATGGAGCTGCGCCGATCTGAAGCCAGGAGCCAGGAGCTTCCTCCAGGTCTCCCACGCAGGAGCAGGGGCCCAATAACTTGGACCATCTTATCCTGCTTTCCCAGGCGATAGCAGAGAGCTGGATGGGAAGTGGAGCAGCTGGGACTTGAACCAGTGCCCATATGATGCCGACACTGCAGGCGGTGTCTTCACCTGCTATGCCACAGCACTGGCCCCTCAGTTAATTCTTAAATTAACTCTTCACTGAGCCTAAGGTTTAGATTTACTAAATCCAGAAAATTCCTTGAGTGTTAATTTGATAATCTCTACTTCATAGTCGTAAACTTTAAGTATTAATCACCAAAATAACAAAATGAGAAGGTGCAGGAAAGTTACTTAGATCTGACTTTGTAAACCTGGATTTTCAATGCATGTTGATTTTCAATGCATGTCTTAGTGACTAAGACTTCGTGGTATTTTCAAAAAATAGTTTCAAACTACACAGTGTGAAAAAATTACATCATGTACATGAACATGAAAGTGTGTATGCATGTGTGCATGTATTAGCTTTGAAATGTATGTGTACATGCATTCACTTTAAAAATCATTTGTGATGGGGCAGCGACGTCAAATTGATTGGAACAATAATTTAAGGCCATCAGTTGCTGTTATAATGGCTGTGTCACATAGAATTGCTCCCACCACTGTACACCAGACACCTCTCTTATTCTTGGTGTACATGCAAACTCCATGTGGTCCTAGAGAAGTAGATGTTCCAGAATTCTACAGTACATATTCCATTGTCTAGAACTGCTCACCCTTGAATTACTCTGATGTCACTGAGCTGCTCATGATAGAATTGAGGTGATTTTGTGCACTGAGGCTTAGATGTGTGGCAAAAACAAACCCTCCTTTGGTGCCCATTTAATTATAGGGAAAGTAAGCTCATAAAATAAAGCCTTATGGGACCAGCTTTCTGGCGTAACAGGTTAAGCCACTGCCTGCTACTCCTGGTATGCCCTATAGGTGCTTGATGGAGTGCTAGCTGCTCCACTTCCAATCCAGCTCTCTGCTAATGCCCTAGGAAAGCAGCACAACATGGCCCATGTATTTGGGCCCCTGCACCCATATGGGAGACTGGGAAGAAGCTCCTGACTCTGGGCTGACCCAGCTCTAGCCATTGTGACCATTTGGGAGTGAATCAGCAGTTGGAAGGTATTTCTCATCCTTTCTCTTTAACTCTGCATTGCAAATAAATAAAATCATTTTTTTAAAAAAGAATATTTCTAGTACCCTATAAAATAGATTACCAAATGTTAGTATCAGGATAGAAAAAAGGATCTATAATGAAAATCTACATCAAAAAAAGTTTTACATGATTTTAGGGTATGTTGAGAGGTTATGATGAAAAAATATTCTTCATGCATTGGTTGCTCAGTGTCCTCTCTTCAAAGAAATCCAATGATGTTTTATAGAAAATTTGGTAGGAATGAAAGGTAATTTAATGTAATAAAATGCAATTTAATATCATCTAAAAGCCACAGCACCATGTTTGTAATTGCTGCCTTGTGTTTATACACACATCATTTCTGTCCTTAAGGGTTAGCATTTGAAGTACAAAGGAAGAACATATCTGTCACTTCTTGGTGTGATGTGATGATGAAATGAGCTAGCATATTGCATGGCATATATTAGGCTTTCAATATTTGCTTACCTTGTCTCAAAGAATCGGCTATCATTTGAAGTAATTATCAAATGCAAAAGGGAGATAGTAATGGCTATCGTTCAGTAATTTGTTTTAGGTAAAAATAATTCTGTCTCTCAAAATGAACAGAGTCATTGTAACTGCTTTTATTTATTATTTTAAGGGTTTATTTATTTGAAAGTTGAGGTCAAAGTGAGAGAGACCCTCCATCTGCTGGTTAACTGCCCACGTGGCCTCAGTACTTTGGGCTGGGGCAAGATGAAGTCAATCATCAGGACACTTGGGTCTCCTGCATGGGTGGCAGGGACTCATGTACTTCAGCCATCACCTGCTTCCCAGCCACATTAGCAGGAAGCTGGACCGGAGGCGGAGGAGCCAGGACTTGAACTGGCAATCTCACATGCAATACAACTCTTTCAAGTAGCAGTTTAATCCACTGTGCCATGACACCTGCCCCAACGGCACACATTGTTTATTTTTTTAAATAGTTAAAAAAAAAAAAAAACCAACAGATTATGAGAAAAGGGAAGAGACGAACCCAGTCGTAATGCAAGTAGATAATATGTATGGTTATGGCAAAAAAAAGTTAATCTCAGAATACAAACCCTGTTTCTCTTCTAAGAGCTCACCCCTGCGTGCCCACATCTAAATTTCAACCCTTCTTCCTAAGTTTAAGGCCTAATATAGATTTTTACACTTACAAGACCGTGCTGTAAGTGTTCTGTTTAAGAATCTTCTCATCAGATGGAAAAGGAACATTCTTAAAACTTTCATACATCTCCCAGATTTTTCTGGATAATATTTTCTGCTGATGGTCAGTCTTTTCCAAAGACAAAATTTTGTTTTATTCTGAGATTTGTGGGATAGAGTTGCTTAAATAAGTGGTATTTGAAGATACCGACAAATGTTTCACAAGAAGCAAAAATACACATATTTCATTGTTGTTTGGAATTGGATGAGTCATCTCCAAATTCTTTCATATGAAATATGATCCAGTCAGTTATTTAAATTATAGCCCAAAGATATTTCTGAAATGACTGTGCTTCCAAATATATTTGAAAAGGAATTAAATATTTGCTTTTGGGATTTATTCTAAAGCACAGTATTTACACTGAATAGATGTGAGGTCTCAGTGTGGAGCTTTTAGACGTCAGGAGGACGTTCCACCCTTGCTTTTTGTTTTTAATGGATTTTAGTTTGCCTTTTGTATTCATCACGTACAAGCATTGTGTGTTTCGAATTATGAGCCATCGTTTTGTTGTTTTCTTTCGGCCCCTGACAGCATTTTGATTTCATTTTGGAAACATCTTGTGGTCGCGTCCTCTCTAAAATGCATTAATGCGATTTCATTTCAACTTCAGATCATCCAATTATCAGAATAGCTCTATGTAGACAACACATGAAGGAATGAGTCACTCATCCATTTCCCGTCTTTTGTTTCCTTTCCTGACTGAAGGGGTCAATAAATTGCTTCAGCTCATAATGATGGTGTAAGTTAAATACTATTTTTATCCATTCAGCTGGGTTTTTAAATACAGCATATGGACCGATCATTCTCTCATGGTCAGAAGCTTTGGAAAATCTTGACAGCTCATAATCTTCCCTGCTCATATTCACAAGTGACACTGATTATACTTTTACCACCAGGAGCTTTTACATTGGGTATCTTCAGAAAGATAACCAACTACTCCATGAAAATCTGCGTTCTATTGCTGTGGAGAAAATTCATATACCAGAGAATAAAGCATTCAGAGTTGAAGGATTAAATTTCTTATTTTTCATAATTTAAGGAATGAAATCAGCATTGGTGATAACATTTTTTATTTATTCAATGTAGATTTTCTCAGATTTATAATTAACACCGTGGGGAGTCTGCTCAGTAGAAAGCATTATTTTCACTTCTGGAGGACACAAAGTTTCGGATCACTTAATTTAGCCATACCAAGCCCTCTCTCAGTGTATCCCTTTGTGTGGTATTTTCTTTTTATAACATTTTTGCTTCCTGAGTCATAGCACAGATTTATTTGTGTAATTCTAGAAGTTTATTTCTCCCTTTAGTATAGACATTATAAGAGAATAGGTACTTTTTGTTTGTTTATCTCAGTGGTCTTATGCCCCTCAAGTAGTACAAAGAACAGTTAACTTGGTGTTTTAGTAAATAGTGGTGACTGATGAAAAAAATCCACTGTTGGGATGGGTGTGTGGTGCAGTGGGTAAACTGTGGTTTGGGGCACCCACATCCTTATATTGGAGTGCCTGGTTCAAGTCCCAGCTCCTCTACTTTTAATCCGGTTTCCTCCTAATGCACACCCTGGGAACTAGCAAATGATGGCTGAAGTACTTGGTTCCTTGCCACTCACACAGGAGACCTGGACTGAATTCTGGGCTCCTGACTTCAGCCTGGGCTGTCTCTGGTTGTTGTGGGGATTCAGGTACTCAACCAACAGGTGGAAAATCTCTCTTTGTCTCTCTCCCTTTCAGGGAGAATAAAATTTTAAAACAGAAAATCTTTTTTAAAAACATTTACTTACTTTACTGTTTAGTATTAATATGCATTTTGCTACAACGTACTTTTCATACATGGTGTTTACGAGTAAGGGTTTTGAAATATAACCCTGTGGGTTGTTCTGTAGTCGATATTATTTTCTTATTGCTGTTTCTCGAGTGTAAGTATTCCTTAGTTGTTCTTCACATTTGTGAACTACAAGGAAGTAAACATGAAAATGGCAGGAACTTGCCATGTCCTCATCTTTTGAATTCTGCGATGTGAGACATAGATCAGAAACCCAGTGTCACTCTGTGTGATGAAGGGATGATGAGCAGGTGTCTGAAAACATAGCAGTATTTACTCGATAATGATAAATGAGTTATGTGCAAGTTTGATAGTAACCTGTAAGTTCATGAATCAGGTGAAAACATACATATGCATTTCTCTTAATTTTTCATGTCTGCACATTTTTTCTTTATTTCCTTTTTTTGTGTAATAAAGGAGTTAAAGTAAGTGCTGTCTAAAGTGCCAATATGATTTTTATTTTCAGTTCTGGATACTGTACCTTCCTAATTTCCTTTATATGTATTTCTCTCTTATATTGTCCGGATGAGGTTTATTCTGTGATGAATGGAAAATGAAATCTAAGGCTTTGTTTTCTTCTTGTAATTTTGAGGAGAATGAGCTGCTTTGAAATTCCCTAGAACAGGGCTTGGGAGGCCATTGGAGAGAGCCGGATCCACTCTGTACTTCTGGAGAGTCTTTTGATCCCTGTAGGTCATTTTTCCTTTCCCTGAGCAGCAGGCATGTGACACCCACCAGGACAAGCCCAGCAAGCTTCATGGCCCAAGACCTGTGCCACTGCCCCTTTCCCGGGGCTCCCGAGAGCTCTGCTTGGTCTAACAATCTGCTATTGACCACCGTCTTGGAAGTCTTGAGACATTTTGTGTAGTGGGCTTCAGGTTTTTATTCTTCACCAAGACCTGCAAATTCTGCAGCCTGTTTTCTTGCAGACTGTTGTAAAAACTAAATAACATTCTGTTATAAAATATTTAGTGCATGGGACTGAAGATTGGTCTAGTGGCTGATATGCTGTTTGGTATACCCACACCCCCTACCTGAGTGCCTGGATTTGAGTTCTCCACTGACAGTTTCAGCTGCCTGCTAATGTGCAGAGATGATGGCTCAAATAATTGGGTTCTGACTGGGTCCCTGCAGCCCACGTGGGAGTCCCAGATTGAGTTTCTGGCCCCTGACTTCTGGCCAAATCCTAGCTAGTGTAGGCATTTGAGAAGTGAACTAGAGAGTGGAAGACCTCTGTCTCCCTTTGTCTCTGTTTCTCTGCCTTTCAAAAAAAAAAATAGATAAATAAAAGGAAAAAGTAAAATATTTAGAACAGTACCTCATTTATAAATTCTTTTCTCTCATTTCCTTCTTCTCAAAATTTGAAGATTTTTATATTTCTGTACAATAGTCGATAATCCAGTGAGCAACAGTCGTATGAGATAATAATCACTGACTATAAACAGCCTGTTCTTCATTAAAGTGGAGCGCTTGCCATGTGGAAGACGGCGTTCTTCTACAATTCATTCCTTTCACAATTCAGACTTCAAGTTTTCAGAGGACAGCTTTTTTTCCCTTTTGTGTAGTCACAGCAACCATGGAGAAGATATGTTCAATGATCTATGTCCTTATGTACTATACATAATTACATGGTATATGTACTATCAGAATGGATAAATATAAAATAAATGGTTTTTATATCATGCAGGTTTACAAAAATAACCTCCTCTTTGTTTTCTATATTAAAATGATTTACATATTTAAAGGGGAGAGAATGTATTTATAAAGCATAATTTATAATTAAAGCTGAATAAAATTTAAAAATTGCAAATTGATATATAAATATAAAGCAATAAAGTAAAAATGTAAAGATTTATATTAGTCATGAAGTTAGTAGGTCAGCTACAATAAAAATGAACTAATATGAAATATCGATAATATAAATAAACAATTCAAATATTGTGAAAAAATCAGGATAGTTTTGGTGCCAGACTACAATGAATGGACATCTGCCACAGGACCCGATGTGTTCCATGAGTTTACCATGGTCCTGAGCTTCATCTTCTTCCTGGGCTTTTATTGTAGTTGACCTCTGCTGTCTTGGGGGTCTGGCCAAGGGCCCTAAGATGCTGTACCCTTTCATTCTGTGGTTAGGGGTATTGGAGAGCCTTTGGCTCTTGCCTTGGGGTCATGTGTTTGGCACTTGTGGTTTCACAGTGAAGTGTTGTGACTTCTTAATGGACACCAGGTTCCTTCTCTTTCTGGCACGGTGAGCTGGGAGTCTTCCAGACTGACCCAAGTAATGTTAGCTCCAACACAATGTTAGGATTCACGTCTAGTTTACTGGAAACTCTCAAGACCTGGAGGATCTGGCAGCATGGGCGTAGATCCCTGGCTAGCCATGCTGCCTGTGCTGAACGGTGGCTGCTGTCCTGAAGGGTGAATGCCTTCCCCTTTGGCCTTTGTAATCCCTGTTGTCCCTTGACATGAACCTGCCAGCTGTCCTCGTACTTGTTTGTTACAGTCAGAGGAGCATAAAATATGTACTCTGCACCTTCACTCTCACATTGGCAGGCTTGGTTGCTGCAAATATTTGGGTTTGTTCTTTCCCTATCAGAATGCCTGACAGCTTGATTTGTAAAACAGAGGGAGGTGGCTAGGTTTAATTCTGTCTTTTGAGGCATTTGGAATTTGTCTCATGGTCATAACAAGGAAGAGGACATTAAATATTACCACAAATATCTAATAAGTGGACCTATAAATAAGAAATAATGTCTAAGGTCTGCCAAAGATAAAAGGTTATTAACAAATGATCATGATATGTATGGGTATTGATACAGCACCAAAGATAAATAGGATACTTTGACTTCTCACTGTTCTATACCTCAAGTGAGATTACACCAGGGAAAAATAAAATCTACCAAATTCACATTGAGGAAACATGTAAACAAAACCTGCCAGGTAAAGACTTAAATTTCTCTTTTAGAAATTCCACGAATACTTGGAAGTCCATCATTTTTTAATGTAAATGTTCATATTGCAAAGAAACACATGCATTCATTTTTACAGTTTATAACCATGCCTCTCATTTTCTGTTTACTCAAAATCCAGCAACTCTTCTTTGGAAGAGTAGTATTTCCTCATTAATGTAAATAAGCAATTGACAAATGAACACATTAGGTGGTGTGAATTATATGATGAAAATATTAGGATTTCTAATTCACATAATATGTTGAGCACTAGGTTCTAGGAGAGAAAAATGAGAGAATTTCAGAGAGAAGGCTATGAAAACAAGAATGTAATGGAAATAAAGTGGCCGCAGAGGGAAGTGGCCATCATATAGTCAAAGGTGCACACAGAGGATTGAGTCAGTCTGGAGTCAATTTTGGCTCCTTTCTCCAAGTCAAAGCGGGGTCTGAACAAATTCTGAGGGGTCCCATTTTGTAGACACGCAGAGCCAGGCAGTTCAGGGCCGCTGTGCCAGCTGTACCACGTCGTCAGGCGATCAGTCTTGTTTTGGTCCTGCATTCCTAGGGCGAGAACATGTTTCTCTCATGTCCTCCACATATATGCTGTGGCCCAGACTCATACCCCTGCCTCAGGAAGGAAGAAGGGACGATGCCAAGGGTAAAGCCAATGGCTTCTTTTTCATTCTATTATGGCTCATTGACTTGTATCACATTAGACAGGATGCTAGCCATGCCTCCCTGTAAGTGCAAAATAGTGCTTTTTATTGGAGCACATTCAAACCTGAATAAAACATATTTGTCCCAAAGCGGTAAGGAGATCATTATATTGCCTGGACACTTAGAGATGAAGGTGAAAAGGCCAGGAATGGGCTCTAGCTTGGTCACTTCAAGACATGGATCCTCCGACATCCTCATGCAAGAGGCACACAGGTCTTTGTTGACACATGTGCAAGGACAATGAGTTTTGGAAACGGTTTTATAAGCGAACCTGTCACTTCTCATATTTTGTTTGTAGGGGATATTTATTTCCTGTTTTTGACAACTAACTAGGGGAGAGGTTTTGAGAATAGCTTTTGATGTTAAGAGGTTTTTTTATTTTATTTTTTTTTTTCACTCAACTGATCTTCTGCAGCGATGGTCTCCATTTCTGCCACACAAGCAATATAGCACTGTGGTCTGCCTAATGAAAGCAGTTAATAATGATTAGTGCCCATGGAGTATAGTCCGAGGGAGGCCTGGGGCTGCCTCACAGGGCCCTGAGCTGTCCATTACATTGATGTGTGTCCAGAGCCTGTTAGCCTGCACCGTGTCCCTCGTCCTATGCCCATGTGAGTGCTAAGCTCACTTTTCAGGATGTCACACCCTTATCTGTAATGCATTCTTCTCTCATCCATCTGTTCTACCACCCCATTGAGTTTCTTCTCTGTATTGTAGTTGGCATTTCCTTTAAAGGACACTATGGATAATTATCCTCCCTTGTGTTTCAGTAGGAAAAAAACACCATTCTTAATATGAAACAAGTCCCCAAATTATATGTCTGATACAAGTTACCTAAACCTTACCTAACGGGAGAGAGAGTTCTTAAGATATACTCCTGTAGGGCTAGCATTGGGTAGTAATAGCTTAAGCCTCCACCTGCGGCACCAACATCCCATGTGGCTGTTCGTGTCCCAGCTACTTCCCTTCTGATCCAGCTCCCTGCTTATGACCTGGGAAAGCAGTAGAAGATAGTCCAAGTGCTTGGGCCCCTGCACCCGTGTGGGAGACCCAGAAGAAGCTCTTGGCTCCTGGCTTTGGATCAGCCCAGTTCTGGCATTGTGGCCATTTGGGGAGTGAACCAACACATGGAAGACCTCTCTCTCCCCGTCTCTCTCTCTCTCACTCTCTCTGTAACTGCCTCTCAAATAAATAAATCATAAGTTTAAAAAGTATGCAAAAAGATTTAAATTTCCTAATGTATATATAATTACATATAATTAAATATAAGTCTATATATGTAAGTTTGGAAATTTGATTTAAGAACATACCTCAAAAAATTCATGTATAATGTGATTAAGTTCAGTTTGCAAAAAATTTTGAAATTCTTATAGTTTTTTCATAGTATTAAGTTTCCATTATTTTTTTTAAAAACAACTCATATAAGGTACTTGTTGCAGCTTTATTGCTAATGGTGGGCAAAATAAAAGCTACCTAAATATTTAATAATGGGATTATGTGGTTAAGGAAAAACAGTGCTGAGGCAAGCTAAAACAAAACAACTTAAAAATCTTTTCAAAGGATTTTGAGACATGAACAATTTTTATGGTGTAATAAGTAAAATAAGATTCAAAACACATGGAATTTCATAATATTATGTATTGTATATAATCTATTCAAAAGAAAGAATAGAAACACATACATAGGCCAAAAATCTAAAATGGATAGACTGAGTGGTGGCATCAGTGGAAATAATCCATCATTAAAAATGTAGAGGCCGGCACTGCAGGGCACTAGTTTAATCTTCCACCTGCGGTGCCGGCATCCCATATGGGCGCCGGGTTCTAGTCCCAGTCGCTCCTCTTCCAGTCCAGCTCTCTGCTATAGCCTGGTATAGCAGTGGAGGATGGCCCAAGTCCTTGGGCCCTGTACCTGCATGGGAGACCTGGAAGAACCTCCTGGCTCCTGGCTTTGGATCCGTGTAGTTCCAGCCATAGCGGCCATTTGGGGGGTGAACCAACAGAAGAAAGACCTTTCTCTCTCTCTCTCTCTCTCTCTCTCTCTCTCTCTCTCTCTCTCTCTCTGTAAATGCTACCTGTCAAATAAAAAAATGGAAGTAAAGGGGCTGGCGCTGTGGTGTAGCAGATAAAGCCTCTGCCTACAGTGCTGGCATCCTATATGAGTGCCAGTTCGAGTCCCAGATGCTCCACTTCCGATCCAGTGTTCAGTTATGGCCTGGGAAAGCAGTAGAAGATGGCCCAAGTCCTTGGGCCCCTGTACCTGTGTGAGACCCAGAAGAAGCTCCTGGCCTGGATCAGCACAGCTCTGGCTGTCGTGGCCATCCGGGGAGCCAGCAGATGGAAGACACCTGTCTCTATCTCTCTGTCTACTTCTCTATAACTCTGCCTTTCAAATAAATAAATAAATCTTTTTTAAAAAGTAAGTAAAGAGCTTGGCTATCTTAATGATCATTATTCACTGACACGTGAAGCTGATTTCTAGGACAAATGATAGCAAAATGCCACATGATCATGAGAATAGATTTTTAAAAATATTTACTGTAATCAGAGAAATAAATTAATGTCAAGCAATTCAATTGTAATAAAGATTGAATTGCTTAAATGAATACTTTCCACTTTCAGAATCTTCTGTGATAAAAATACATTTGTCTATAACTTGGAATTTGGTGTAAGATTGTATATGGCAAGAATTAACTGAAACTGATTTTAAAAGTTAATATTTTATTTCTCACTTATATGAAATAGTTTTAGTAGACTAATGCTACTTCCAAAGACATGAGAAAAGATGTGTGAAATGTGCCATCGCCCATAAAATAAAACTATCTGAAGGATTTGGGATACTGTGGAGGCGTATCGGGGATTGTGAAGCTAACTTCTCAAAGCAACATGAAGATAATTTGAGTGTGAACCTGACATTCTGTGAAGTGATTTTCCCTCAGGCCGTTGTCTGACTTTTACTTTGTGTAGGGAAGGAGGCTGGGCAGCCCACAGAGGACTTGTATGTTAAAAGAGAAGCTGTTAGAGCATTGGGGGATCTTACCAGGATGGAGACAAAACAGAGACGGTTGACACAAAGCTACCAACATTTGAGTGTTGGCGTAAACATGACTTTGGAGATGAAGGAGAAACAGGGAAGTAAGTCAGATATTTCATCCTGTTTTCTTGACAAGGAATTGGTCAGTTCATCAGCAGTGAAAGATTAAATACTAACAAACCAAGAATATTACTATTATAGTGATTAGAATTTCTCTTTTTTAACTTTTATTTAATAAATATAAATTTCCAAAGCACAACTTTTGAATTACATGGCTCCCCCCCATAACTTCCCTCCCACTCACACCCCTCCCATCTCCCGCTCCCTCTCCCATCCCATTCACATCAAGATTCATTTTCAATTATCTGCATATACAGAATATCAATTTAGTATATACTAAGTAAAGATTTCAACAGTTTGCACCCACACAGAAACACAAAGTATAAAGTACTGTTGGAGTACTACTTATAGCATTAATTAACATTGGACAACACATTAAGGACAAAGATCCTACATGGGGAGTAAGTGCACAGTGACTCCTGTTGTTGACTTAACAATTGGCACTCTTGTTTATGGCACCAGTATTCACCCTAGGCTCTTGTCATGAGTTTCCAAGGCTATGGAAGCCTTTTGAGTTCGCCGACTCTGATCATATTTAGACAAGGTCATAGACAAAGTGGAAGTTCTCTCCTCCTTTCAGATTAGAATTTCATGGACTCCATGGTGCTAGAAAGAAAAACACTAAGTTCCAAGGCCCACTAGAGACCAGGCTTCTGTCTTCCCACAGAAGCTTGGTGATATGTGGGTGGCTCAAAGACAGAACAAACCCAGCAGACCTGGGATTAACTTAGTCCTTGACTGGGTCTACCCCTAATTTTGATACTTGCCACAGAATAGGGTGAATTATTTCATGAAAATCATTATGCCATCCAGATCCTCCACAGAGCCCTGAATTAAATAAAAATATCCCTCCCCCCAAATAAGACAATAGCCAACTGAGATTGTTGGGAAATATAAATAATAGAAATAAACCCGTATGTGATATAGATAATTTGAATTATGAGCTATATGTGATTTATGTTTAATAAAAATATGCCAAGAAGTAGAATTTCATCAGCAATTTACTATCAACCAAGGAATACAGTAACAAATATTGAGAACTCAAGTGGTATATTTAATAGCAGATTGGGCATAACAGAAGAGAGAATTAGAATGAAAGACAAATATTTAAACATTTCCCACATAGACAGGGGATAAGACAAGGACCCTTATGACACTACTGCTTTTCATCATTGTTTGGGTGGACCAAGTCAGTGCATAAAGGCAAGAAAAATTTCAAAGATGTAAGGAATGGAAACGAGGAAATGAACTGTCATTCTTCATCAATGAATATATCCAAAAGCATTTGAGGAAAACCATTTGAGGGATATACAGCAGACTCAGAGAATGGCAAATGTGCTAAATAGCACTCTGGCCTCAGAATCAGCCCTTAAGGCATTCGGATCTGGCTAAAGAGCCCATGAGAGTTTTTAGGCATGGAAAGCCAAGACATTCTGGCAAAAAAAAAAAAAAAAAAAAAAAAAAAGGACCTAAATGAAAGATCTCTGTGAGTGAGATCCCAGTGGAGAGAACGGGGCCATCAAAGAAGGAGGTACCTTTTTCTGAAGGGAGGAGAGAACTTCCACTTTGACTAAGTTCTTGTCTAAATAAGATCAAAGTCGGCGAACCCTAAAGGCTTCCATTGCCTTGGCAACTCATGACTAGAGCCTAGAGAGATTACTGACGCCATAAACAAGAGTGCCAATTGTTAAGTCAACAACAGGAGTCACTGTGTACTTACTCCTCATGTGCGATCTCTGTCCTTAATGCGTTGTCCAATGTGAATTAATGCTATAAGTAGTACTGAAACAGTATTTTACACTTTATGTTCTGTGTGGGTGCAAAATGATGAAATCTTTACTTAATATATACTAAATGGATCTTCTGTATATAAAAAGAATTGAAAATGAATCTTGATGTGAATGGAATGGGAGAGGGAGTGGGAGATGGGAGGGGTGTGAGTGGGAGGGAAGTTATGTGGGAAAAAGCCATTGTAATCCATAAACTGTACTTTGGAAATTTATATTTACTAAATAAAAGTTAAAAAGAATGTTTCTAGAAAATGACACGGGTCATTTTGATAATTACACTTACAATACTGGATACTAAGGGAGTATTTTCTGCCTGATTGTATTTATACATTTCAAAAACTGACCCATAGCAACAGAAACTAGAGTCGTGGTGACCTTTGTGGGCTGCTGGGGGGCGGAAGAGGAGAGTTACTTGGATGTTGCTGGTAACATTGAATTTATTCATTTGGGTGTTACATGGAGCTCTTAACTTTCATGAGTTGTGCATTTCTCTGTGTGTCCATTAAAAATGGCTTAAAGATCAACAGACTAGAAATATAAGACACCTACCTAAGAATCTAAAGATTGAAAAGAAGAGCCATAATTAAAATGGTGATGAACGTATTTTCCTCTTAATAAAGAGTATACATATGAATCAAAAAATGAATAATTTCAGTTTTAAAATCTTGTTGCCTTTTGAACATCTGCTCACATTTATAGGTTTTAAATTTTGATTGAAATTCAAATGTGAAAACATCTGTTTCTCTGATTCATATTTTCATGGTGAAGTCTGAATTGATGCAGTTGTTGTGAACTTAGAAATCATTAAAAACAGAGTATGTCTTTATATTATTTACGGAGCTGAAGTACACAGTAAAATCCTGAAGTCAGCAACTTGTACTGGTGGCTTGTTTATGAGAAATCATGTTAAATATTTACTTTATACTTGTTTATTTCTCTCTTCCTCAATTAAAGTATATGATACATATAAGTAGTGTCCCTAAACAAATGGCTTAAAGGAAAAATGAAAGAGTAGATAGCTTGGTTCTCTTCGAGTTAGAATTTTTAAAAACAGTTTTCAAAGTAATGGCCCTATGGGTGGTAATATTCCTCCTGGGAATTTATACCTGTTTGGATCTTTTCCAGTCAAATGAGCTCATGTCTGATCCTCTCATACTTCTGCCTAAACCTACCCCCGCCACCACCACCACCTCTTTTTGGGTAAAGATTTATTTTATGTGTTTGAAAGGCATAGTTATAGAGAGAGGTAGAGAGAGGGAGAGCTCTTCCATCCACTGGTTGATTCCCCAGATGGCTGCAACTACTGGGGCTGGGCCAAGGCAAGCCAGGAGCTTCTTCAGGGTCTCCCATGTGGGTGCAGGGACCAGAGCATTACGGCCATCCTCTGCTGTTTTCCTTGGTGCATTAACAGGGAGCTGGATCAGAAGTGGAGCAGCCAGGACTCAAACCAGCACCCACATGGGTTGCCAACACTGTAGATTAGGGCTTTAACTCACCGTGCCACAGCAGCAGCCTCTAACCTTTACTCTTGATGGAGCCACTTTAGACTCTCTGAGACCCTCTCTTTGGTCTCCCTGGATGACCTTCCTAATGGCGTCTTGTATGCTTCGATTTACAAGTTCTTCATACTGATGTCAATAATCCTGCCAAAATACAAATTTGATTTCCTTACTTTCCAATTCATAGTTTTTTAGGTCTTAATGGTAAGTCCAAATTCCTCTCCTATCCCACACCCATGGAGGCCAGCTTAGAACTCAGGGAAGGTGACACCTTGTCCGGCAGCTGTCAGGGCTGGGCCCTACATCCCTGTGTCCACCAATAACTGTACCTGGTTCACAAAATGCTGGTGTGTTGTGTACAGGGTCATTTGTGAGCTGTATCCCACCCAGCGCACAGTGCCTGAGGAGTGGCAATGGGAGAATGGAGATGTCGAGAGACATCTGGCTGTTTTCTAAAAATGCATTGCTCTTTCACATTCATAATACTATGGAGATTTTCTCATGAGATTCTGAAATTTCCAAAAACATTTTCATTGAGATAAATGTTAAGTGATGCTTTGTACCATGGTTTTATATTTTTGTCCAATAAATAACATTAGGCATTTACCATATTTTTTCCTTTAAGAAAAATGCATTATATTAATTTGGTTTCAGCACAAGTGAACTGGTTTCCACATGCATTTAGAATGAGATATTTAAAGCTGTCTTGTTTTTATTTCTGAACTGGATAGTAGAATCTTGGCTGTTTGTATCAGCACAGGCCCAGTACTGGCATTCAATTGAGGTTATATCATGGCCTTTAATTTCTTTTGAAAAGCTAACCGGTAATATTAATTACTGATCTTTGTCATTGACCAAAATAAAGAATAAGTGTCACTTTCTGATTTCAAGTTTAAAAACTTAGTGTTTTTTTATTTTTTAAAAATATTATTTTATTTATTTGGAAGGCAGAGAGACCATAAGATGGCAGTGTGGATGAATCAGTGGTGCTTTTTTGGCCATGTTCAGTTAGAGTTGCTTGTGTGTGTGTGTGTGTTTTTTTTTTTTTTTTTTTTTTGTTTTGTTTTTTTTTTTGTTTTTTTTTTTGACAGGCAGAGTGGATAGTGAGAGAGACAGAGAAAGGTCTTCCTTTTTGCCGTTGGTTCACCCTCCAATGGCCTCTGCGGCCGGTGCATCGTGCTGATCTGAAGCCAGGAGCCAGGCGCCTCACCTGGTCTCCCATGCGGGTGCAGGGCCCAAGGACCTGGGCCATCCTCCACTGCCTTTGCGGGCCATAGCAGAGAGCTGGCCTGGAAGAGGGGCAACCGGGATAGAATCCGGCGCCCCAACCGGGACTAGAACCCGGTGTGCTGGCGCCGCAAGGCAGAGGATTAGCCTGTTAAGCCACGGCGCCGGCCTGCTTATGTTATGATGTGGGAAGTTGAATATGTGAGCTTGGAAGTAAGAGGTAGTCCAACTTAGGTATGCAGGTGTGTGATAGTCTCCAGAACACAGATGAATCGGAAGCCCTGGTGCTTTAGATAATTCTGTGGGAGAGAGTGTACACATCTGTGAGCTAAGCTTGGGGCAACGTGACCATTGGAGGCCATTAAGAACACAGGGTCAGGGCTGGCCTTGGAGATGGGCAGGTTTCAGCCAGAGTAAGAGGATAACAGCAGGTGCAGAGAAGAGCACGTGGGTACAGTTGAACTCGGTGATGACAGATGGATTTCAGAGACACAGGAAGACAATGCAAGGGAGTCAGAGGCACGAGGGATGGAACAGAATGGCAATGCGGTTCATTTTATTGGTGTGTAATGTGCGTCTGTCTGAAGATGACTAAGGTGAAAGTGATTCAGGGAGCAATGAGATTGATGAAAAGTGGAACATGCCATGGAGGTGGAGATCTTGGCACAGAGAAGTAGACGATTCATCAAAGCATCCTGTTCTCAGACTCTCGGTGCACAGCTACTTGGAGGCTGGACTGATGGGTGTTGGGTAGAGGTCTGGTTTCTCTTGTTGCTCTATTTTCCTATGTGGGAGGAGTGGACATATTGTAAAAAGCTGTTGCCAGACGTGCATATTTAAATGTAGCAGAAAGCGAGGTGGTAGACAAGATAAATTTAGTCAAATTAATGCACTAATAATTTATCCAGAGAAAATGCAAATATGTTTTGTAGCTCTTTATGTGTTCCTCCAGAAGTAATTAGAACATTGATAACAAGGGAAACCACAGCATTGGAATTGAAAACAAGCTGGTGTAAAAGAAAATAAGTATTTCTGATTTTAAGTTTCTTTTCCTCTGCTTCTTAATCAATGTTTCTATGTGTCTATAGCTGATTTTCCCCTCCCGTTTCTATGAAGCAAATGCTAGATCTCAACTCTTACCTGCATTTACTTTTTTTATTTAATAAATATAAATTTCCAAAGTACAGTTTATGGATTACAATGGCTTCCTACCCCCCCCCATAACTTCCCTCCCACCCACAACCCTCCCCTTTCCCGCTCCCTCTCCCATCCCATTCACATCAAGATTCATTTTCAATTATCTGCATATACAGAAGATCAATTTAGTATATATTAAGTAAAGATTTCATTAGTTTGCACCCACACAGAAACACAAAATGTAAAGTACTATTTGAGTACTAGTTATAGCATTAATTTACATAGTATAACACATTAAGGACAAAGATCCTACATGGGGAGTAAGTGCACAGTGACTCCTGTTGTTGACTTAACAATTGGCACTCTTGTTTATGGCGTCAGTAATCACCCTAGGCTCTTGTCATGAGTTGCCAAGGCTATGGAAGCCTCTTGAGTTCACCAACTTCGATCTTATTTAGACAAGGTCATAGTCAAAGTGGAAGTTCTCTCCTCCCTTCAGAGAAAGGTACCTCCTTCTTTGATGGCGCGATCTTATCTTTCTTTTAGGTTGGTTTGCTTGTTCTTGTTGTTGTTTGTTTGTTTGTTTGTTTTGCCAGAATGTCTTGGCTTTCCATGCCTAAAATACTCTCATGAGCTCTTCAGCCAGATCCGAATGCCTTAAGGGCTGATTCTGAGGCCAGAGTGCTGTTTAGGACATCTGCCATTCTATGAGTCTGCTGTGTATCTCGCTTCCCATGTTGGATCGTTCTCTCCCTTTTTGATTCTATCAGTTAGTATTAGCAGACACTAGTCTTGTTTGTGTGATCCCTTTGACTCTTAGACCTATCAGAGTCATCAATTGTGAACTGAAACTGATCACTTGGACTAGTGAGATGGCATTGGTACATGCCACTTTATGGGATTAAATTGGAATCCCCTGGCATGTTTCTAACTTTATCATTTGGGGCAAGTCAGATTGAGGATGTCCCAAATTGTACATCTCCTCCCTCTCTTATTCCCACTCTTATATTTAACAGGGATTTAAAACATCCACTCTTACTGTTGACATTAATTGGCCTCCTGGTTTTTTAAGCAGTAGTCATAAACTCTCATTGCTGTGCCACACTGTGGGGCCTGGGCTGCCTAGTGATGAGGTCCTTCCCCCACTGAGTGCCATTAATGATAATGAGCGATGCCCAAAAGAGCCTTGATATTTGGAGACTGTGAGGCATTTCCTTGGAGAAATGTCCCGATACCAAACCAAGGCTCTACTTCTTCAAGATCCGCTACACTCTGGTTTGTAATAGGTGCTGCTACTATCCTTTCATTTGGATAACTTACGTTCAACTTGATTCAGGATGTCCTTTGACAGTATTTTAATATTTCTATTGCATCTCTAAGTCTATGCAAGCTTATTTTCTTGTCTTTCTTATCTACTTCTGTTTCTCAATAAAATACAATAAAATACATCCTACACATGTAGGTTCTCCTTTACCTCAGATAGTATTGTTTTAATGATTATACTCTGTTCCCAGTACTGCCTCTGGTGAAGATTCACTGAAATGTGAGGAAATCAATTGACTTGTATTGAAACATAGCGGGGCTGATACAGCATGCAGTGTGTTTGAGCTTTGAATATGAGTATAATTTCTTGTTTTGTTACATTAAATCAATGAACTTTTAAAATTATGCCTAGCCAATTATGCTGTCAGTTTTTAATTCAGGTTGCACAAAACTATTATTTTGCCTGTTAGTAAAGTGGCTTATTATTAATATTTCATGTAACTTTGTTGTCACACACTGACAGACAGGTCTCCTCTCTGCTGACCTGATGACCGGCTGCCCCAGGAGAATGGTCTCAAGGTGACATGTAGAGGATGTCTTTGCAACTGCCTCCTCTGCTGTCCATGAAACATGAAAAAAAAATCTTACAATACCTTGTCCGGACCATTTGGCTGATTGGTGTAGGCTCCATTATTTCATTTTGATTTATTTTATTACATTTGAATCCTTTTATAGAGTAGCTAAATCTGGCCAAAGCGTAATAGCATTTGGAATTTTCTTTCACAATCACAAATATTGGTGGAATGTGTTCCTTTCTGTGGACGTTGGACTCCACATTGGAAGGCAACTTTCTCTCGCTTGGGGCTGTCAGTTTTTGTAGACTCATCTGTTTGACTTGGTCTTAGTCTCCTCTGTGTTTCATACAATACTGAGAATGCGGTCTGCGTAAATGAATATTAATGCTTGTTTTGCAAATAATAGAGCAGAGACCAAATGGTTCTCTGTTAAATAATCCAGCATTATTACAGTCCTGAAGGCAAGGGGCGATATGAAGGCTCCCCAACCCTGAGAATCCTTTCCTACCCCTTGATTACATAAGACAACGAAGCCCATTTGTGTGAGCTCATGGGTGAACTTCAGAAGCCTACTGTAGAAAGACAAAGCGTTCTCCTCAGGAAGCCTCTAAATGTGTACAGCAGAGATTTGGGCTGATTCTAGATAAATCTGCTCTTCTTAATAATAGCCCACAGTGTAGATAATAAAAAGGGCTACTGGAAGAATGATCTGAATTAAAATCAATCATTTTCAAACTGCTCCCAACTAAAATATTGATGTCATATAAAATTAGTTCATATAAAATTAGTTAAAATTTCATGTAAAATTATTCTGATTTTATATAAAATTGAATTATTTACTCATAGATTTAACATATTTGGATAAAAGAGTAGAAGGAAATTCATGGAAAATATTAACAATGTCTTTCCCTCAGTTTAATGTGCAAATTTCTACCTTATATTATACTAATATATTTTTTAAAATTATTTTATTTAATTGAAAGACAGGGTTACAAAGAGAGGTAGACCCAGAGAGAGAGAGAGGTCTTCATCCAATGGTTCACTCCCCGAATGACCACAGTGGCCAGAGCTGAGCTGATCGGAAGCCAGGAGCCCAGGAGCTTCCTCCAGGTCTCCCATGTGTGTGCAGGGGCCCAAGGACTTGGGCCATCTTCTGCTTTGCCAGGCCATAGCAGAGAGCTGGATCAGAAGAGGAGTAGCTGGGACTAGAACCAGTGCCCATATGGGATGCCGGAGCTGCTGGCTGGGGCTTTAACCCACTGCACCACAGCACCGGCCCCAATATGCTAATATATTTTAAAAATGCACAGTGATCTTGTTCTGCTTTAGTATTCTTGTGTATTACTTTGCTAATGTTTTTGAAATAAGTTAATTCATAATTTAAAAGCAAAAGACGTTCTGTAATTTCAGTGCATGTATGAGTATGTATATGTGTATGCATATATATTTTATATTGAAACCGTTTATTTGATAATGAAGGAAATACTTTTTTTTTAAACTTTTATTTAATGATATAAATTTCCAGTGTACAGCTTATGGATTACAATGGCTTCCCCCTCCCACAACTTCCCTCCCACCCGCAACCCTCCCCTCTCCCACTCCCTTTCCCCTTCCATTTGCATCAAGATTCATTTTCAATTCTCTTTATATACAGAAGATCAATTTAGTATAAAGATTTCAACAGTTTGCACCCACATAGAAACACAAAGTGAAACATACTGTTTGAGTACTAGTTATAGCATTAAATCACAATGTACTGCACATTAAGGACAGAGATCCCACATGAGGAGCAAGTGCACAGTGGCTCCTGTTGTTGACCCAACAAATTGACACTCTAGTTTATGGCGCCAGTAACCATCCTAGGCTGTCGTCATGAGTTGCCAAGGCTATGGAAGCCTTCCAAGTTTGCTGACTCTGATCATATTTAGACAAGGTCATAAAAGACAGAGTGAGGATAGTAACCAATGATCCTAAGAGTGGCATTTACCAGGTTTGAACAATTATACAGCATTAAGTGGGGAAGAGGACCATTAGTACACACAGGTTGGGAGTAGAGCCATTGGTGGTAGAGTAGAGGTTATGATTACAAAGGAATGAGGCCCAAGTGCACTAGACAGGGCCTAGAACAAAGGACAGAGTCATTATTAGAGGAGCTAAGAAAGGTGCTGTCTAAGCTACAAGTAATTTTTCTGATTGAGAGGCAAATAGAACCTGATAGAAGGGGCTTGATAATAATCTGGTGGGCTTTAGGCCTTGTAAATTCAGAGGCCCAGACCTACTTATCTCTTCACATGGGGTATATCCTAAGGGAGGTGTGAACCTCCTAGGGGAAGGCACTCTGTTGACTTTCATGACTTGGCTGGCCTGGGAGGAGAGCTGGCCAGGTAATGGCAGGGGGCATCTCTAACAAGAAATTTACAGTTCTGCCTGCAATGTTGCTGACCCTACTGGCCATCCCCTCAGCTGCAGTGGTCACTTTGGAAGTTGGGCTGAGTGAAGGGCTTTTCAGCTTCGAGCCAATAAGATCTGTGGCTCTGACCTGGACATCCTTTGACTCCAGGGCAGGTCCATTTCCAGTGATCCAACTCTTGGCAGAGCTGCCAGGGCTCTTCACAAGCTGACTTCTGCTGAAGCCCAGGCTTACCACATTGAAAGCCACTGCAGTGGACTGGCCTGTTGGGTCTCCTTGAGGGCAGATCACTGTACAGATCAGCCATTAATAGGCCTGCCACCCATTGCTTCTGATGCCTAGCTTTCTTTTCCTCCTGGTTTGTGTTAAAGCAGACCAGAGGATGCAAGTCAAGGGAGTGCCCGTGTCCCATCTCTAATCTTCGGTGGCCTGAACTACAAGTCTATAGTCACAGGCATGTTCTGTAGTAGTTTTTCTAAGGTAGACAATGCCCATGAGGAAAATTATATTCTCACTTTAAAACTTTCTTTCCCTTTGGTCTGAAAGGGAGGTTTTTTCTACTTACTGTATACTTCACTGATGGCGAAGTGAATCTAGCTATGAGATTATTATTTAAGTTCTTATTTTGGCTAAGCTATTACAGAAAAATGTTAGCCATCTCTTTTATAAGGTCTAAAGATTAAATTGTGTGTCCTACAGATTCCTTCATAATAGAATTAGTTTCCTACCTTGAAGAGAATAGAGAAATGAAAGAACACGTTGGGCTTCGAATAGAGAAATGAGGGAGCAAGTCCTAGATCGCTTGCTGACAATAGCAATATCACATGAATACTTAGCAAACTGTTTCAACCATTAGATAACAACTTAAGAAAACATTTACCAGAAGGTCCAATGCCTTCTATAAATATTAAGAATCATGTATTTGAAAACACCTCTTAAATATCTAACATGGTGTAGTTTGTTTAGCCAGTAAACTTAAGCACAACCATCTAAAATGTTTTTAGTTTCTTTCTACCAACACGTTTAAAACATATGATACAGAGATTCAGGTCACACAAATTAAAATGTATCTTTGATTTTAGCAGCTTAAATTTATGGACAATCTTATCTATAAGCCATTTAAAATAAAACTCTTAATAAAATTTCCCCATGTGGACATACAATATGTACACACATATAATATAGCATAATAGACCAATATAGCAATTCTAATAATAGCTTTTAAAATCTTTAACTCTTTTTGTAGATTGCCAATTGATTTGAATTGCTTTTTGTTTTTAGTAACCTCAGTTAACCATACTTTCTCTCAGTTGGTACTGTTAATACATTATTGGCTTCATCTGTTTACAGAGCCATCCCAAAGTACTGAATACAATAGAAGTGGCTGGAAAAAGTCCATAGGAACCTATAGGAGGACAGCTAAACCCAGAACCAACAACGCTTTAGTTTTATGAGCAGCACATCATATATAACTATGGATGACAAAAGACTTTAAGTCGCCATGTTTAAAATTATAAACTCATCAACCAACAAGAGGCACTTGCTTACTTCACAGTATTTTTGAAAGCACCTGTAGGATTTTACAAGTATTTAACCCTTTAGGCCTCTGGGGCTTTCTCATTAAGATAACTATCATGTCTAGTAACACAAGATCATTAGACTTTTTAATTCTCAAACATTTGTATTAATAGCATTTTCCATTATAGAAACTTGAAGTCTGCTACCACATCACATCTTGACAGTCCTTCTAATATAATCCAAATAGACTGATTAGTTGGTGTCTCTATAAGATGAGAGACATAGGTCCTTCGATTTTTTCAGTTGGGCCCAAACTGGAAAAACCAAAGTCCAGGATTTACTGGAAATTTTGGAGACCAAATTGTTTGAAACTTTGATTTTTTGAATGCCTGTCAAGAATGCCAAGAAGGCTCAAAATCCAAAATATCTGGTTGAAATAAGATTCCTTAAAATCATGACATAACATAGACCAAATTTGATCATTGTTACAAGGTGATTATTCAAATCTTTGAAAATAAGCACATATTTAAATAACCCATAGCTCTTAATAAAAATGCAGCTGTTTTTGAACAATTAGAATTTAACAGACATCAAGAGAACATAACAGATTACTTTAACACATTGCTTTAACAGAGCATCAGAGTTTAATTCTATGTCAAAGAGAAATGGAGCTTCCTGTGATCTTTTGCTGTGAGGTTTCCTTCCTTTACCTTCTTTCATATTGGTGACCATGTTTCTGTGTTTCTGTGTGTAACACATCTTTAAGCATCTTTTGCAGGGCAGGATGAGTGGCAACAAATTCTTTCAGCTTCTGTTTGCTATGAAAAGTCTTAATTTCACCTTCATTCACAAATGAGAGCTTTGCAGGGTATAGTATTCTGGGCTGGCAGTTTTTCTCTCTTAGTACCTGGGCTATGTCTCGCCATTCCCTTCTAGCTTGTAGGGTTTCTGATGAGAAGTCTGCTGTGAGTCTAATTGGAGATCCTCTAAGAGTGATCTGACGTTTCTCTCTTGCACCTTTTAGGATCTTTTCTTTATGTTTCACTGTGGTGAGTTTGATTACAACATGTCGTGGTGAGGATCTCTTTTGGTCATGTTTATTAGGGGTTCTATGAGCTTCCTGTACTAAGATGCCTCTGTCCTTCTCCAAACCTGGGAAATTTTCTGCTAGTATCTCACTGAAAATGCCTTCTAATCCTTTCTTCCTCTCCATGCCTTCAGGAACTCCTAGAACCTGAATGTTGGGTTTTTTAATAGTATCCTGTAGATTCCCGACAGTATTGTTTAGATTTCTGATTTCTTCTTCTTTACTTTGGTTTGCCTGTTTTCTTTCCTGTTCTCTGTCTTCTAAGTCTGATATTCTCTCTTCTGCTTCGCCCATTCTTTTTTTAAGGCTCTCTAATGTGTCTGTCATTTGATCTATTGAATTCTTCATTTCATTATGATTTCTCATCACTATCACAGTTTCTTGTTCCACTAGTTGTTTCATTTCATTTTGATTCCTCCTTAATATTTCATTTTCACGAGAGAGATTTTCTATCTTGTCCATTAAGGATTTCTGTAGTTCAAGAATTTGTTTTTGAGAACTTCTTAATGTTCTTATCAATTTTTTGAGATCCGCTTCTTGCACTTCTTCTATCTCATCATCTTCATAATCTTGAATTGGGGTGTCTTTTTCATTTGGGGGCGTCATAGTGTCTTCCTTGTTCTTGTTAGCTTGGTTTTTGCGTTTGTTGTTTGGCATGTTGGAGATATTTGGTTTCTTCACTGTGGTGTTTTTTCTTGTTACACTATGGCTCTATATTAAGTGGACTGTCTGCTTTTGGTGGAGCCTTAGAGGCTTGAGATGAGTGTGGACTGAGAGCTGTGTTTGGTTCCTCAGGGTTGAGGGTGTGTCAAAGATGACACTCCCAGGTTAGGTGTGGTAAATCTCTCTTTCTTTTTTTGATTCAAAAGGGAAGTAATTCCGCACAGCTGAACGTAATTGGAGGTAGTTAGCAGGCAAATGATATACCCACAGGAGCCAGAGATTGGAAGCTCTTTCCCAAGGACCACACAGGGAATCTCTGCTGCCCTCAGTGTGGGCTCCAATTCTCCTGCAGTCTCCCACTGGGTTGCCAAGTTAGATCCTAATCTCCTGTTATTTCACCCCTCCCCCCAGAGTCAGGTTTTTCTGCTAGGCTCAGGGCTGGTGCAGACCTGAGGTCACCCTGCTTATGACGTATGTCCAAAATGGCGCCAGCTCTGTCTTGCTCGCCTTTGAGAGGTGAGCGGAGAGAGAGAAACTTGTGTCCATATCGGTCACTTTTTTAATTTTTTTCCTCTCTCTCTCTTCTAGTTAGCCTGGTGAATTTTTCCCCACGGAGTTTCAAGCCTCGTTCCCTCTAGCCTCCTCTTTCCGCTTGCCCGCTGGTGTCTCGGGCTATTGAGGTTCAGCTCACTTCACGTTCCAGCGCTGGTGTGTTGAGTCTGCTGCTGGTGTCCCGATCTTGGGCTCCCACGCTCTCCACGCAGGTCCACTGTGAATCACTAGTTCCGGAAGAGTTTCCTCTGCCTTTTCATCCCCTACTCTTCCTTGACCCTGCAGTATCTCCACTTATATTAAACTGTCTCTCCCCCGGACTAATAGTGTGCTCCCTGCCTATTCCGCCATCTTGCCGCTCTCGGAAATACTTTAAATAGGACATAATATAAATTTACATTTTATAATTTTTAAAGATTTATTTCTTTATTTGAGAGGTAGGGTTATAAACAGAGAGAGGGAAAAACAGAGGGAAATGTCTTCCATCCTCTGGTTCAATTCCCAAATGGCTGCAACAACTGGAGCTGAGCCAATCTGAAACCAGGAGCTAGGAGCTTCTTCTGGGTCTCCCACATGAGTGAGGGGCCCAAGCACTTGGGCCATTTACACTGTTTTCTCAGGCCATAGCAGGGAACTGGATCAGAAAAGGAGCAACTGGGACACAAACTGGCTCCCATATTGGATGTTGGTGCCATAGGCAGAGATTTAGATTACAAAGCCACAGGCTGGCCCATAAATTTACATTTGAAAACTATACTGG
This sequence comes from Lepus europaeus, assembly GCF_033115175.1. Lineage (NCBI taxonomy): Eukaryota > Metazoa > Chordata > Mammalia > Lagomorpha > Leporidae > Lepus > Lepus europaeus. The sequence goes on along the minus strand of NC_084832.1, from coordinate 11,177,398 downwards.
ATGAGTGTTTCAGTAGCATAAATGTGCTGGTGACCTGCCTAAGTATTGAATGCACAATGCAAATTGGTTACCTAGATGGAATATATATGAAATAAGCTTTGATATCATGGAGCACAGTTTAGAAGTGTTTTTTAAAAGTTTATTCAAGAGGGAGAGAGAAGGGAGAGAGAGCTTGCCTCCATCTATGAATCCAGCACCCAGAATACCACAGTGAGTTGGCTGGGCCAGAACCAGGAGCCAGGAGCTCAACCCAGATGCCCACATGTGTGGCAGGGACCCGAGTGCTTCAACCATCACCTGCTGTTTCTGAGAGACTGCACTGGTAAGAAGTCAGAACTGGGAGGCAGAGCTAGGACTGGAACCCAGCACTCTGATATGGGATGCACATGTCTTAGCCACTAGGTTAGAGACAGGTGCACACACAACACTTGCTTAGTAGAAACCCAGTAGTGCTCTATTCTAAAACATCAACCTGATGTGTGACTCAGCCTGTCGTAAAAAGTGGTGACTGAGGGTGGTGGTAATGGAGTAGCAAGCACCTCATGTCACAGGGAGGGAAAGTGAGCAGATTTAAAGGATGGAGATTAGCTGTGGTGAGGTCATTCTCAAGGCAGCATGGAGGTGTATCTATGTATGTATACGTGGGGGGGGGCACAGGTGCCAGTGTATTTGGACTTCTACATAAAGAGATGCATAAAGAACACACAAACGTAACTCATGCTCAGATAAGCTCATTCACTGGTTGGGTTAATAGGTGATCTGCCTTCACTCATCCAAGGGTTGCTCAAAAGTGCTATAAATATTTTGGGTCTGATCATCATTACTTATGAAATGTCTTGTACATTGTAGGATGTTTGGTAGCATCCCTGGCACCTACCCAATAGATGCCACTACAGCCTCTCCCCATTGCTGTGTCTACGTGTGTCTCTAGACAGTGCAAAATGTCTCTCGAGGCAAGAGAGAAAAATTGTGACTGAGAAATCTTTTGCTGTCTTCTTCTAGGAGGCAAATAACTTGGGGGATAATTATATATATAATTATAAATATATGTAATAAAATAAATGAAAAGGCTTCAGAGCCTTTATAATTCATTCATACCTAATTTCATTTATTTAATCAAAAAAACAGGATAAGAAACAACAGATAATAGAAAGATATATATGAATTATCCAGTTATTGATAGTAATAAACAAATATTTAAATATGAGAAGTCAAGAAGAAAGATGACAAGGTGGGTAATTAGACAATAATCTAAAACACAGAAAGCTGAAAAATGTTTTTGCTGACTTTTGCTCATGGTGGTTTGTTTCCTTGTGAGTGCATTTGTTGGTCTTTGTGAGTTTATATATGAATTATCCTAATCTCTGGAAATTCTTGAAGTTCAGGAAATTATCTTTCCGTAAGGATTTGTGTTTGTTTTTGAGAGGAATGTCACTGATCTTGGATCTCTTGAATCCCTTCCCCAGGGTCCTCAGATAACTCAAGGAATCTCAGGTTCATCTTTTCTGTCTTTGTCACTTGAGATGTCATTATTCCAATCTCCTTTCAAGTGAGCTAATGGTTAATGCTCTTGTTTCAGCTCCTTATTTTTGGTTTTGGATTTTTAAGAAAATGTTACTATTTCCTGTAAGCCCAAACAAAACGAAGTATTTCAGGTACAATATATTATTTATTCTTTATACTGCTGGAAACTAAATTCCATAAACTATATGCTTCATTAAAGTGTATCTCCTATAATGCTATTTCAAAAAGTAACAATTACTAAAAATTCACCTTTAAAATCATATCTCTCCACCAAAAATAAATAAATAGAATTGATAATGAAATAGAGGGTAAATAAGAAACTTACACTTGGATCAGAATAAGTTTAGAATGTTTATTGGTTATATTGCCCCCAAAGCAGTTGTCTTTCCTAAGGGAAAAAAAAAGTGAATCTGCAAATTAAAATCCCCAATGGAATTAACGCAGTGACTCATTACATCACACATTAAGGACAAGCAATTCATCTTTGGATTCTCAAGCAATCAGATGTATTTAAGCCAAAGATGATCCAAGACAAAAGTAATCAGGGGTCTTCCAACGCTGCTTTTTGTGTGATGTACAGCTTATCTTTGTTTAAAACATCTAATCTCTTAGCCTTCCTTTGTTCTCTTTTATTACCTTCACTTCATGGCCTGAAAAGCTTCTGCAGTAGTGATGTTAACTATTATTGTTTGGACTGATTGAATAGTCTACTTCTTTTGATAACCATCAGGTGAAACCAAAAGTCATTTCACAGCAGCACTGATATTGCAGTTTGCTGTTTCTGCAAAGAAGACATTGCTTTTCAAACAATGGCATGAAGAATTTTGACAGTTAGCATGTACATGTGACTTTTGTCTTCCACATTAAATCCTTTGACTTTATTAAATGCTTGAATGAGAGTGACACTTAAGCACAGTTTAGCTCAAGATATGATGGCACCTAAAGTCAGCTCAGGTTCTCTTTCAAGCAAATGACTATTTCTGCTATATTTTCTGTAGCCAGGGATATCGAAGGGCTTTCCAAGTACCTTTATTTTCTGATGTTTTCCACTGCTAAGAGAGACAGATAATACTCATCTGAGTGTATTACTGAATTAGGTAGGATCACAGCCCACTGTGCAAAAAGGCCCATGTGACACCAGTGTTTGGAGAACATAAAGGCTTTCTTTGCATGGCTGCCCAGCAAAGACGACAAGAGGTACCTTTTAAATCTCCTCAAGCTGACAAAGGTTTATGGGATTGGTAGGAAAAGGTGATATATGGAAGCACTGGTGAGGAAAGTTATAATTGGCTGGGCTTGCAATCAGGCTGTTGGTGGTAAAGTTTAGTAAGATTGAGGCCATGGGACTCCCTTTGTCAGTGAACCCCTTGCTTCTGAAAGGACATGGGCATCTAACTTCCAGGTGTGCTGTGGTCTCTGCTTCCTCAAGTTTGGATTTTCCTTCTGCTAGCACTCAGGTTATATGGCTTGCAGTTTTCCCTTTTGTGTTTCCTTTGCACCTGTGTGACTAAGTTTTAAAATGGGAACCTTAAAAACATGATCATACCATGGTCAAAGCACGGGCAGGACATTTTCATGAAAGAGTTTGGAAGTATGAAGAGAGCATTTTGAAGTTTTGGGCATCAAGTGGAAAGGAAGGAGTAGAGATGGTTGGAGGGTGGGCAGAGGGAGGGTAGGTGGAAAGAATCATTATGCTCTCAAATCTGTATATATGAAATACATGAAATCTGTCCACCTTATAAAAATAAAAAATTTTTAAAATAAAGAAATAGAAAAAAAGTTATTGCCATCCTTTAATAATTCATGTGACACAGGATCTATCCCTTATATGATGATTCTTGGGTCTTAGTTATGGACATTTCACATAGTATATTAAACTCTCCAACCCTCTCTCCTACTTCCTTTCTTATTTTTTCTTTTAATTTTTACAATGACATACTTTTGGGTTATTTTACAATCACAAGCTTGACCCTCCACTAAATAAATAATTGAAAAAGTTCTAAGTAGGAAAACCACTGTTCATCAAGAGTATAGACAAGGACAATAATCATAATTAAATCTCAAAATGTCAATCAGGCACATATACATTATATTTTTTGTATTCTATATATTGGTTACCACAAATCAAGGAAAGTATATGATGTTGCATCCATTTTGTTGCAAAAGACAAGATTTCATTTTTTTCCAGTTGAGTGTTATTCCGTAGTGGATATGTACCATATTTTCTTTATCCAGTCATCAGTTGATGGACATATGCATTGAATCCACATTTTAGCTGTTGTGAATTGAACTGTTAAGAACTGAATATGAGGGTACAGATAACCCTTTCATACACTGATTTCATTTAATTTGGGTAAATTCCCAGGAGTAGGATAGCTGGGTCATATGGTAGATCTATTTTAAGATTTCTGAGAGATCTCTATTCTGCCTTCCATAATGGCTATGCTAGTTCACATTCATACCAAAAGTAAATTAGGGTACCCATTTCCCCACATCCTCATCAGCACTCATTGTTTTTTGATTTTTGGATGATAGCCATTCTAACTTGGGTGAAGCGAAACCTTATTGTGGTTTTTATTTTCATTTCTCTGATGGTCAGTGATCCTGAGCAGTTTTTCATGGGTCTGTGGGCCATTTGAATATCATCCTTTGAAAAATGTTTGTGTCCATTGCTAATTTCTTAACTGGATTGTTTTATTGCTATTGAGTTTCTTGAACTCTGTAGATTTTGGATATTAATCCTTTATCAGTTACACAGTTTGCAAATATTTTCTCCCATTTTGTCAGTTGCCTTTTCACTTCATTGAGTGTTTCCTTTGTAATGCAGAAGCTTCTCAGCTTGATGTAATCCCATTTGTCAATTTTGGCTTTGATTACTTGTGCTTCTGGGGTCTTTTCCAAGAAGTCTTGGTCTATTCCATTGTCTTTCAATTTCCATGATGTTTTCTTCTACTAATTTGATATCAGGTCATGGATTTCGATCCTGGATCCACTGTGAGTTGATTTTTGTATAAGGTGTAAGATAGGGGTCTTTTATATACTTCTGCATGCAGAGATCCAATTTTCCTAGTACCATTTGTTGTAAAGACTGTCTTTGCTCCAGGGATTGATATTTTACCTCCTTTGTGAAAGGTTAGTTGGTTTTAGATGTATGGATCAATTTCTGAAGTTTCTACTCTGTTCCATTGGTCTACATATCTATTGTTGTGCCAATACCATGCTCTTTTGATTATAACTGCCTTGTAGTATGTCTTGAAATCTAGTATTGAGAAACATCTGTCTCTATTTTTGTTATTGCTTTAGCAATTTGGGGTCTCCATATGAATTTTTTTAAAGATTTATATATTTATTTATTGAAAGGCTGAGTTAGAGGCAGAGAGAGAGAGAAAGAGAGAGAGATTGAGAGGTCTTCCATCTGCTGATTCACTCCCCCAATGGCTGCAATAGCTGGAACTGGGGTGATCTGAAGCCAGGAGCCTAGAGCTTTCTTCCAGGTCTCCCATGTGGCTGCAGGAGCCCAAGTGCTTGGGACATCTTCTACTGATTTCCCAGACCGCGGCAGAGAGCTGGAGCGGAAGTGGAGCAGCTGGGACTAGAACCTGCACCCATGTGAGATGCTGGCACTGCAGGCAAGCAGCTTTACCCAGGAAATCACAGCACCGGCCCCTACATATGAATGTTGATACCATATTTTTTAGATCTGACAATGTTGTTGGCATTTTGATTGGGATCACATTGTACCTGTAAATTGGTTTTTGTAGTATGGGCAGTTTCATGGTATTTGTTCTTCCAATACATGAACCTAGAAGATTTTTCCCATTTTTGTCTTCTATTTATTTCTTTAATGTTTTGTAATTTTCATCATAGAGCTCTTTCAACTTCTTGGTTAAATGTATTCTTAGGTATTTAATTTTTTTCTTTTTTAAATATTTTATTTATTTGAGAGGCAAAGTTACAGACAGAGAAAGGGAGAGACAGAGAGAAAGGCCTTCCATCCATTGGTTTACTCTCCAATTGGCTATAACAGCTGGAGTTGGGCTGATCTGAAGCCAGGAGCCAGGAGCCTCCTCCGGTCTCCCATGTGTGTACAAGGCCCCAAGCATTTAGGGCATCTTTCTCTGCTTTCCAGGCCATAAGCAGAGAGCTGGATCAGAAAAGTAGCAGCTGGGAGACTAATTGGTGCCCATATGGGATGCTGGTGCTGCAGACGGAAACTTAGCCTATTGTGCCAGATTACTGGCCCCCTTAATTTTTTTGGTAACTGTTTTGAATGAGATTGATGTTAGAAATTCTTTCTCAGCCAATACATTGTCTATGTATACAATGGCTATTAAGTTTTGTGTGTTAATTTTACATCCTGCAACTTTACCAAACTCTCATGAGCTCCAGTAGTCTCTTAGTGGACTCTTTTGAGTTCCCATATACAGGGTCATGTCATCAGCAAACAAGGACAATTTTACTTCTTCCTATCCAGTTTATACCCCTTTGATTTCTTTTATCTGGCCTATAGCTGTTTCTAGTAATTCCTGATGATTCTTTTTATTTCTGTGGTGTCAGTTGTAACATCACCTTTTTCATCTGTGATTTTTATTAATTTTGGTTTTCTTCCTCCTCTTTTTTTTTTTTTTGATTAACTAGGGCAATGGTCTATCAATTTTATTTTTTTTCAAAAAGCATCTCAATGTTTCACTGATCCTTTGTGTCTTTTTTGTTTCAATTGTGTTTATTCATTACTTTTAATAATTTCTTTCCTCCTTCTAATTTCTTTTTTGGTTCTTATTTTTCTAGGTCCTTGAGATGCATTGTTAGATCATTTATTTAATGCCTTTCCAATTTCTTTAAATGGACACTAATTGCTATAAAATTCCCTGTTAACACTGCTTTTGCTCTGTTGCATAAAATTTTCTTTTTTAAAGATTTATTTATTTATTTGAAAGGCAGAGTTTTGACAGGCAGAGACAGAGAGCCAGAAACTTCTTCCAGGTCTCCCATGTGGGTGCAGGGGCCCAAGAACTTGGGCCATCTTCTACTGCTTTCCCAGGCCACAGCAGAGAGCTGGATCGGAAGTGGACAGCCAGGACATGAATCGGCGCCCATATAGGATGCCAGCACTGGAGGCAGAGGTTTTCCCTGCATCATAAAAGCGCCAGCCCCTCTAGTTTCTTAAGTTGTTAATTTCTAGCTTCCTTCCATTGTGGTCAGAAAAAGATACCTGGTGTGATTTCAATTTGTTCTTGAATTGTTTTATTGTTTCTTGTTTTATTGCCTAGCGTATGGTTTACCTTGAGGAAGTGCACTGATGGAAGAATGTGTAAACTGCAGGTGTAGGGTGGAATGTTCTGTACGTACCGGTTAGGTCCATTTGATCCGTAATGTAACCTAGCTCTGTTGTTTCCTTCATTCCTTCATCTAGTTGATCTGTCTGTTAATGAAAGTGGGTGTTGATGACCCCCATTATTATTTTCTTGGAGACTGTGTCTCCCTTTAGATCCATTAACATTTTTTTTTAAATAGCTGGTACCTTGGCATTGGGTGCACCTACATTTATTATAGTCATATCTTCCTGTTGAATCAATCCCTTATTGATTACATCATGTCTGTCTTAGTCTCTTTCAACAGTCTTTGTGTTACAATCTGTTTTTTTTGTTTGTTTGTTTGTTTGTTTTTTGACAGGCAGAGTGGACAGTGAGAGAGAGACAGAGAGAAAGGTCTTCCTTTTGCCGTTGGTTCACCTTCCAATGGCCGCCGCGGCTGGCACACCACACTGATCTGAAGCCAGGAGCCAGGCAATTCTCCTGGTCTCCCATGCGGGTGCAGGGCCCAAGCACTTGGGCCATCCTCCACTGCCTTCCCGGGCCACAGCAGAGAGCTGGCCTGGAAGAGGGGCAACCGGGACAGAATCCGGTGTCCTGACCGGGACTAGAACCCGGTGTGCTGGCACCGCTAGGTGGAGGATTAGCCTGTTTAGCCACGGTGCTGGCCACAATCTGTTTTAACTGATATTAGAATGGCTGCTCCTGCTCATTTTTGATTTCCACTAGCATGGACTATCTTTTTCCATCCTTTCAGTTTCTGTCTGTGTGTCTTTGTTGGTGAGGTGTCTTTCCTGCAGGCAGCAAATGGATGGATCTTGTTTTTTTTTTTTTTTTTTTTTTTTCTTATCAATTCATGTAGGATGTATTTTTTTAATTGTGGAATTTAGGCCATATGCATTAAAGGTTATTCTTGATAAGTAATGATTGGTCCTTCCATTTTTCCATGAATGTTCCTACTATTTGCTTTAGATTTCCTTTATACTTTTACTTGGATATTTTCTCCCTTCACATTCTTTCATAGTAATGACTATCTTTCTCTGTGTGTATCATTTGTGAAGCTAGATGAGTACTGACAAATTATTTCAATTTCTTTGTTATGGAAGGTCTTCATTACACCTTCAGTTAAATATGAGAGCTTTGCAGAATACGGTATTCTGGGTTGACAGGGTTTTTTATTTGTTTGTTTGTTTTAGGACTTGAACTATATCTTGCATTTCTCTTTAGCCAGTAGGGTTTCTGATGAGAAATCAGCTGTCAATGTAACTGGAGATCTTCTGAAGGTAGTCTGACATTCCTCTTGTGCCCACTTGAGAACCTTTTCTTTATGTTTTACTGTGGAAAGTTTGACTATAACTGTCATGGTGGAGCTCTTTTGTAGTTATGTCTACCAGGAGTCCTGTGTTCTTCCTGTGCTTTATTGTCCCTTTCCTTCTCCAAATTAAGGAAGTTTTATGCTATTATTTCACTGAATAGGTCTTCCAATCCATTTTTTCATTCTACAACTTCAGGAACTCCTGAGACCCTTAAGTTAGGTCCTTTGATAGTATTCCATAAATCTCGAATATTGTTTTCAGTTTTTCTAATTTTCCTTCTTTTATTTCTGAGCAATTTCCAAAGATTTGTCTTCTAGCTTGGATATTCTTTATTCTGTCTCACCAAGTATATTGTTAAGGCTTTCCATTGTATTTTTTATTTGACATAATGAATTCTACATTCTAATATTTCAGTTTGTTTTCTCTATCTCCTGGAAAGTTTTTCATTTATGGCATGTGTGGATTTTCTTAACTCATGGTTTTGCTTCTCATCATTTGTAAGTAATCTTATCATTCCTTTGAATTCTTTTTCAGGCTTTTCATCAATATTATCATCTTCACATTCTGATATTGAAGTGTTTTGTTCCTTTGGGAGAGTCATATTGTCTCCCTGTTCAAGTTTTTCTTATGTTTCCACTTTTATTTTTTTTTAACTTTTATTTAGTAAATATAAATTTCCCAAGTACAGTTTATGGATTACAATGGCTCCTCCTCCCCCCCATAACTTCCCTCCCATTTGTGGAGCGCCTCACTGTTTTTCTACTCTGCTGGCTTGTATCTTTGAAATATGCCTCTGTGGCTTAGTGGGGTATCTGCTCATTCAGTGGCTATTCAGAAACATGGGCCACAGAGCTCTGGTCAGTGCTTGGGGATGGTGCAAAAGTCCAGGTGGCACTCAAGTTGGGTATGGTAGAGCTCATCTATTATCAGCAGCGGGGAGGGTACAATCACAACAGCTGACTTTGATTCTGATGCTGGTAGGATCACATAACTTTTTCTACATATCTACAGGGTTGGTGCTATGGCACAGTAGGCTAAGCTGCTGCCTGCAGCGCTGGCATCCCATATGGGTGCTGGTTCAAGTCCAGCTGCTCCTTTTCCAATCCAGCTCTCTGCTTACGACCTGGGAAAGCATTGGAAGATGGCCCAAGTGCTTGTGCACCTGCACCCATGTGAGAGACCTGGAAGAAGCTCCTGGTTTTGGATTGGCCCAGCTCAGGCCATTGGGGCCATTTGGGGAATGAACCAGTACATGGAAGACTTCTGTCTCTCCTCTTTGTCTGTAACTCTACCTAAATAAATCTTTAAAAATTCACATATTATTTCTTTTCTTAAATCTTAATTATATTTAGGAATGATGTAAAATAAGGGTCAAGTTACTTTTAAGTTCTATTGAAATGTATAATTAATCCAGTATCATTTATTGAAAAATCAACACTTCCCACATGGCATTATACATTTCACCTTTGTCATAAAACAAATGACCTTACCAAGTGTGTGAGTCTGTTTCTGGTATTACTATTCTGTTCCCTTTGTTAGACGTATTAGCAGAATACACTTAAATGTTATATCAACTTTATAATATGTCTTGATATCTGGTAATAAAATTTTATTTCTTAGCAATACTTTGAGAGTTTTGTACCTTTGTATTTACATATTTATCTTAGAATAAACTCTTGGATTAGCTCAAAGTAAAAGTCTGTTAGGATTTTGAATCAGATGCATTAAACTTATAACTCAGTTGTTGAAAAATACAGTGTTGAGTTTCCAGTCAATAAACATGGTGTATATGCTGCCATTTATATCTTTCAGTTTGCTTAATAATTTATAATTTAGTATATAGGGGTCTTGATATCTCTCATAAATATTCTGATTTTATGTTTTAAAATGTTATTATAATTGTCATATATAGTTCTTTACATCTAAATTCTTTTTCTTACTACATGGAAATAAAATTACATTTTAAAATATTAATCACTAGTATCTAGGGAACCTGTTAGGTTTACTTATTAATCTTCATAGCTTATATCTAGGTTCTTCTGGATTTTCTACCTACCTAATTGTGTTATTTTAATTTTAATTTCTTTTTTTTTCCTTTTAATTTTTTTATAGTTCTTTTTTATGACATCTGTATAACATTGGTCAGAAATAGTAATAATGGCTATTCTTACCTTTCACCCAATCTGGGGGTAAATGCTTCAATAATTTACTTTTAAATATGATACTTGTTATTAATTAATTTTAGACTGCCTTCATTAAAACAATGAAATTATCTTTAGTCTTTCTCACAAATGTTTTGTTTATTATCAGGTATTTATAGGGCATCTATTGAAAAGGTAATTTTGTGCTAATGTGATTATTTCAGTTGATCTTAAAATGTTAAACTAACCCTTTATTCCTGGTTTGAAAATACTCAGACAAAACTTCATATTTCTGGACTCAGAGTTTATGAGAGATTCATTTGTTACATTCTTTCCTGTAATGTTGTTATGTGATTTAGGTGCCAAGGTTATTTCAGCAACATACATTGCAAATTCTGCATCTAGTTTAATTTTTACAAGGTAGTTTTTATTTCTACAGATTTTTCATTTAGATTTACCTTCAATTTACTTTTTGTTTTCTTCTTTTTTTAATTAATTAATTTACTTGAAAGACAAAGTTACATAGAGGCAGAGAGAGAGAGAGAGAGAGATCTTCAATCTGCTGGTTCACTCCCCAAATGGCCTCAAAGCCAGGGCTAGGCTAGGCCAGAGCCAGGAGCTAGGAGCTTCATCCACATCTCTTAGGTGAGTGCAAGAGCCCAAGTACTTGGGTTATCTTCCTCTGCTTTCGTAGTGCATTGGCAGGGAGCTGGATGGGAAGTAGAGCAGATCGGACTTGAACCAGTGCCCATATGGGATGCCAGTGCTACAGGTGGTGACTTTACCCATAATGCCACAGCACGGGCCGCTTTCTTCATTTCTTTATGTGAATGTTTCTAAGTATTTTCCTTCTATGTGAAAAATTTCCTTTTCTTTTAATGTTTCTCCTAATAAGGTGTTTCTTGTCTCAGATATTCCTGGATTTTTGTTGTTGTTGTTTTACCTGGGTATATTCCTATTTTGACTTCATACTGGAAAGGTATTTTTCCTAGGCATAGAATTCTAATTTGATCATTCTTTCAGGATTTTAAAGATGGCTTTCCAATGTTATCTGGTTTGAACATTTATTTTGGTTATTCAATCCTCAATCTTGTTGCTTTTTCCTTTGAAGGTAATGCATCTTTTTGTCTCTGATTACTTTTTTTTATTTAATAAATGTGAATTTACAAAGTGCAACTTTTGCATTGTTGTGGCTCCCCTCCCAACCTCCCTGCCTCCTGCAGCCCTCCCATCTCCCACTGCCTCTCCCATCCCACTCTTCATCGAGTTTCATTTTCAATTATCTTTATATACAGAAGATCAACTTAGTATATACTAAGCAAAGATTTCAACAGACTACACCCACACAACCGCATAAGATATAGAGTACTGTTCGACTAGTAGTGTTATCTTTAACTCTCATAGTAAAACACATTAAGGACAGAGATCCTACATGGGGAGCATGTGCCCAGTGACTCCTGCTGTTGATTTAACAATTGACACTCTTATTTATGACATCAGTAATCACCCGAGGCTCTTGCCATGAGCTGTCGAGGCTATGGAAGCCCCTTGAGTTCACCAACTCTGAACTTGCTTAGTCAAGGCCATATTACAGTGGAGGTTCCTTCCTCCCTTCAGTCTCTGATTACTTGTAAGATTTTCTTTGTTTTCTTGTCCTTTAAAAATAAGACTACATTATGTGTCCTGTGGTTTTTAGTTACTCTCCTTAATCTGCCTGCAATGTATTGAATCTACAGTCTGAAGTATTAGTTTTCTAGGGCTACCTTGGTTAGTGCTACAGATTGGACGGCTTGAGCAACATAAATTGATTTCTTCCTAGTCCCAGAGGCTAGAAATCCAGGATCAAGGTGTTACATCTTCTGAGAAGCTCTCTTTTTGAAAGATATTGGTATCCGAATTACGTTTATTTATAAGGTCCCCAGGATTGGGTTCCCTACTAGCAACCTTCTTTTATGTAACCTTAATTATATCTTTAAAAGTTGTTATTCCCTATATAGTAACATGCTGGGATACTGGAGATTAGAAATGCAACATATGAATATTGAGGGACGTAATTCAGCCCGTAAAAGCACTATTAGAAGTACCTTGTCCATTGCCTTTTCAAATGTCACTTCTACCTCCATCAGTCTTTTCTCTTTCTGTTAATCTAGATAGATATAGGAGATATCACTTCATATACGATATATGTTATATGCTACTTTATCCATTGTTTTTGTTTTCTGTGGCTCAGTCTGGCTACTTTCCATTAACCTATCGTCCAGTTAACCAGTCCTCTCTTGTGTCTAATCTACCATTGAATAGCCTTATTCAGTTTTTAATTTCAGTTACTTTGTTTTTAATTCAAAATATTTATTGAGTGTTGACAGATTTGTCCATCTAGCAATATGAGAGATCTTCGATAAGTTAATGGAAGATTAGCATTATCTTCTAGTTCTATTTAACCATGAATTTCTGAGGCTCTTCTATAAGCTTTTGGACATATTGATGCAGAGCTATTGATTTGAAAATTCCAAATTGGTTACCCGTATTATTTTTAGATCTGTTTTTATTGTCTGTTTTTTCTTCTTTTATTTTTGACTACTTTGTCCTGTCTCTTGATGTACATGGTATGAAGTGTATACATTGTTTATCAAAAGCAGTAGGATTTTGTAAATGATATGTCCCTTGAGTAAATAAATAAATAAATAAGTTTATGTTAGCAGACATATGCAAAGACACATCACTTTCATATATTCAAAGATGGCAGTGATAGATTTTTTAAAAAAATATTTATAGGGGCCAGTGCTGTGGCGTAGCGGTAAAGCCACCATCTGCAGTGCCGGCATCTCTTATGGGCGTCGGTTTGAGTCCCAGCTGCTCCACTTCTGATCTAGCTCTCTGCTATGGCCTGGGAAAGCAGTAGAGGATGGCCAAAGTCCTTGGGCCCCTGCATCCACATGGGAGACCTGGAAGAATCTCCTGGCTCCTTGCTTCGGATCAGTGCAGCTCTGGTTGTTGCAGCCAATTGGGGAGTGAACCAGTGGATGGAAGATTCTCTCTGCTCTCCTTCTCTCTCTGTGTTAACTCTGACTTTCAAATTAAATAAATAAATCTTTTTTTATTTCTTGAGTTTTTTGGACTGTATGGTAGTGATACTCAGGAAATTCACGCAGTGATACTTAAACATCTCTTTGTATTTCAGTCCCTTTAAAGGTATAGGTTAAGTAGTTACTTCCAATTTCAAATTTTTTAAAATGGAGAGGTTTGTTATTTGCTAAGATTGTAGACATTATAAGCAGTAGATGTGGAAATCTCTCTTAGATGTTTCTGACTCCGGAGCACAAATCCTCAACCTTGTGAAACACTACCTTCTTGGCATCCGTTCCCTCAGGGATGGGAAACTCAGTCCCCACTAGGGCAATGCCTTCCATTTTGCTCCACTCCGATGGGCAGAATGCCACTCCTCAAAGTGTAACACCCTCCTTCCTTGTAACCCTACCTATGAATCCTGATTATGCTAACTCTCCTGTGAAATGAAAGATTCAAAGCAAGTTTACCATATCCTTAAACTTTCATTGTATTGGGTTTCTGGCACTTTGGGCTGCGCGATTGCCAGACTCTCCATGTTTGACAGATAAATTCATAAAGTGACTTAAGTCCTGAGTTTTGTATACTACTTTCATAGAGAAATTATTACTAATGATTTCTTATGCATTTTAAAATTATATAATCTTATTTTATGGGAGGGGGGAAGCCATTGTAACCCATAAGCTGTACTTTGGAAATTGATATTCATTAAATAAAAGTTTAATAAATGAAAAAAATTATATAATCTTATTTTTAAATAATTTTGAACTATTATAAGAAAAATATTTCAAAGAGCTTTTTTAAAAAATTATTTATTGCAAGTCAGAGTTACACAGAGAGAGGAGAGGCAGAGAGAAAAAGAGAGGTCCTCCATCCATTGGTTCACTCCCCACTTGTTTGCAATGGCTGAAACTGTGCCCATCCAAAGCCAGGATCCAGGAGCTTCTTTCAGGTCTCCCACGCGGATGCAGGAGCCCAAGGACCTGGGCCATCCTCTACTGCTTTCCCAGGTCATAGCAAAGAGCTGGACTGGAAGTGGAGCAGCTGGGACTGGAACCGACACCCACATGCGATGCTGGCACTGCAGGTGGTAGCTTCACCTGCTACGCCATAGTGCTGGCACCTCAGCTTTTTTTTTTTTAACAAGCTCTTGAGGATAAGTTGCTCACATGGAGTTGCATATCGCCAAATTCATGTGTACATATGCATACACATGCTTCAGTATTTGTATGCTCGTATCTAACATAATCTTTCTAATATTTTATGGTTTGGGGAAATCAGTGTTGTCACAACAAAGAATAATAAAAAATGTGGGTAGGAAATACTGCTTCATGGTGAATTTTCTCTTAATTTTAAAAGCTTAGCCTGATTGAGATAGGAAGCTTATTATGTATTTTTCTATGAATTTTGTTCTATTTGTAAAATAAATTTATTGATTATCTCTAATTTGGGAAGGCAATCCATACTTGCTTTGAATCAGTTTAATTAGGACTCTCAGGATGTGTATTATTTTAGATCTTTCTTAAAGTGCCCACACTCATAATTTAACAATGACTAGGACCTGATTTCACCCGACACCTCCTTTATCCTAATAAACATATTTCAGAGATACTTTCTGGGGTGCTATTGTGGCACAGTGTATTAGGCTGCCACTTACAATACATCCCGTGTTGAAGTACCACTTCAAGTTGTGGCTGCTACTCTTCCCATCCAGCTTCCTGCTAATGTGCCTTGGGAAAGCAGTGGAAGATGGCTTAAGTATTTGAGTCCCTGACATTATGTGGGAGACAAGAATGGAGTTTGGGAGTTCATTATAGCCCAGACCTGGCTGCTGTTGTGGCCATTTGGGGAATGAACCAGCAGATGGAAGATCTGTCTTTCTCAACCTTTCTCTGTTGTTCTGCCTATCAAATAAACTAATAAACAAGTTTTAAAGAGGGAAACCCTTCCCTCTGACATTATCTGACCACATCAACCACAGAACTCTTTCTGTGGTGAATGGTGGCTGTTACCCTTGTCTTCCCTTGAGCACTTATCCCACAGAGTATTTTGTTCATGCATGATAGTTACGTGTTTACTTATGATCCAGAATGGAATTATAAAATTTAATGCCGAAGGTAAGCCATCATTGGCGAGGACTTTTGTGTGCAGAAACCCAAAACCTTGTTTCTGAAGCAGATCAGTGCCCAGTGCCCAGTCACGAGGTTGTACCAACTGGGATAAAAACAGATTCTTATTTTACTTTCTATTGGCTGCTTCATGCTGAGCTACTCTGGTTAGTTAGTTGATTTCCACATTTCATACCTGAACCATTCACTGACTTTTTAATCTTGGTCTTGTTCCTTAGTTTCTGAGCTACTTTGGTCATTGAGTGTGCTATTACTACATAACTTACAGGATTATAAAACTGAGTCTTGAATAATCTTGTGTTTTTAGAAACCATCTCAAGGTTGAAATAATGATAGTCTAATTCAGAAGACTAAATGGGCTCCTATGTAGTGTTTTGTGATGTCTTTAAAAGTCTGTAGAGAAGAATGAGGGCGGGAGCTCCTCTTCCCATTTTCTACCTTAAATACCCTAGGGCAGACACAGGAAATTTTAATGAGTGCAGAATTTTCTTAACTGTCTAATTTTCTCACATAGCCCATCATTGATTACTTTACTCCTTGTATACTAACAAAGCTCAGTTAGGGTTGACATTTATCTGCATCCTAAAATTGTGAACAACTGCTTGTGGGCTAACGATTGATCAGTAACGTCAATATGACTTGTATATAAGAACTTTCAATGTCTGAAGTAAGATTACTTCATTCTTAAAAAAAAGTATAGTTGTACTTAAGTGAAATGGTACAGAATATTACAGTTCTCAAGTGTTTAATTCCTTCTCATAGAAATTTCAAGGGAACTTAGGATGCCTTTGGCAGGAGCCTTTTCTGGTGCGAGCAGGTTGCTATGGTAAACTCATTATTTTAAGCAAAGGAGGACGACGTTAGTAAAGTATTAATCTCTTTTCTGTTTTATCTGAGTCTCTAATTCCTCTCCAACTATTGAGCCTGTACTGCAAGTGTGGTTTTTACCATTTTAAAAAGTGGAGGGATAAGGTGAGAGAGAGTGTACCTGCTGTCACCACATTGGCAGGTGCATTTGATGATATAGTGGATCAGAAAATACACTTCATTTTGTTTTTACAGAAAAGTGGAATGAGAAAGGAAGCAAACAAATTTTATCTGAGCCATTGAAATCCAAGTCTCCCAGCATTTGATTTATTATAAAAATGATGATAATAGCTAACATTTGTTGAGCAACCACTAGCTACCAGGTCCATACCATGTCCTTTGTATGCATGGCAGCATTTGGCTTTTACAGTCATCCCATTTTATGAGTATTGTTATTATTCCAATCATGTAACCGTGATGAATGAGGTTTAACTCATTCTTCCAAGGAATCACATTTAATGGTTGATGTGCCAAGATTAAAATCGAAATTGATTTAAGGACAGAGCCAATGTTTTTAATTCTGTATGTGCCTCAAAATCTATTTCCCTTCTTAAACTTGAAGAAACACTTGAAGACTCAATCGTGCAGCACGTTTGCCAAAAACTTTCTGTCTTTGTGAAAGAAGGTCTTGTGAGCTCACGCATTTCACCTTTGTTCTGCTATTCGGAGTGTTTAAACAGCCTTCGTGGTTTTGAATCTGTAGGATCTGGCAAGACTCAACCCACAGTTGACATTCAGAATGTGTCTGTGGATGAATGAGTGAGTGATCAAATTAAGGCAGACATTCAAGAAGGATGAGTCCTGGTGAACCTACTCTTGAAAAAAACACATGTGTTCTCCATGTGCCATCCTTGAAGGAGTTTAATGTTCTCCAGCTGAACACTCAAACAAGAGCATAGCATGTAGAGTGTGTGTGTGTGTGTATGTGTGTGTGTGTTGGGCTTTCAGTTCTGGATTATGGAGATCATTTCAGTCTTTTTAAAAAATATTTATTTGTTAGAAAGTCAGAGTTAAAGAGAACAAGAAGCAGAGAGAGAGAACTTCCATCTATTGGTTTACTTCCCAAATGGCCGCAATACTAAAGGCTGGGCCATTCTAATTCCCCTTTCTAGTATTAAAACAATGGTATTTTATTTGCATATGTCTTGCAACATCTTGTTTGCAAAATCCAAAATACTATGAATGAAGTATTCTTTTAGACTATCTCAAGTAAAATTTTAATAACTTAAAAATTTCAGAAATGTCAGATAGTTTAATAGAAATGGAAACTCCACAAAAATATAGTTATTTCAAGTTTACAGTTATATCTGTAGATTTGCTAAAAGAAATGTTTTGTTGACAGTGATCCATATGTATTAGTTCTGTGAATATTCCATTTATTTTTCTTGGTTTATTTTTCTTTTGGGTGGTCATTATTAATTATTTACATATTTGAAACTATACAGATAGTGATTTACTTAGTGTTTGTCCTATTCATACAAATGTGTTATCCCAAATTATATTTTGATCTTGCTGATATGTTGCTTTAAATAAATTAAATATTAAAAATTTTTATTAGTGTTTTATGTTTCTGGTTTGGTGTTCAGAAGAATCTTTTCTACTTAAGTTATGAAAACTCCAACCTGTATCCATTTTAGTAGTTTAGAATTTAGGCATTTACATTTAATATTGTCTTTAACTTTTAAATGTAATTAATGAATGCACTAGCAATTTATTAAGTTGTAAGAATTTCAGAGGCAGGCACTGTGGTGCAATGACTTAAGCCACAGCCTGCAGTGCTAATATCCCATATGGACAGCAGCTCTGGCTGCTCTACTTCTGTTCTGGCTTCCTGGTAATGCACCTTGGAAAGCAGCAGTTGATAGCTTAAGTTGGGCCCCTGCACCCACATGGGATGCCTGGAAGAAGCTCCTGGCTTCCACCTAGCCCAGCCTTCATTGTTGTGGCCATTTGGGGAATGAACCAGAGGATGGAGATCTCCCTGTCTCTCCTTCTCTCTCTCTGTTACTCTGCCTTTCAAATAAAAGAACAATCTTAATAAAGAAAAAATTCGATAAAGGGACTGATAATTCTTGCAACCTGGCTCACCAGTTATATCAAATATCTTTTTTGAATAATCCATTATGCCCAGGAAAGTATACAACATAGAAATTTTCATCATTATGAATAATTATAATGTAATCATACACTCAGGTCCAGGAATAGAATGCTGCCACAATCCCAATAGCTCTCCTCCTCAGCTCTCCAATCATCATACTTGCTCCCTGAGAAGATAATCAGTGGCCTCACTTTCAGGGTAATCATCTCCCTGCTTTTCTTTTAAGATTTTTCATCTAAACACTATGTTGTTTAGACTTGTCTATTTTGGAACTGTGCATTATTTTGTGGCTGATCCCTGAACTTTATATTATATTCTTAGGATTTGGGCCTGATGTATGTATTTGGGATTCTTTTATTTGAATTATTATTTATTATATTCAGAATATATCTGAAGAATAAGTGTTCTGTAATTGATAATCATTTGAGCCATTTCTCCTCTAAGGAATTGTGTCACACTGGTTGTTCTGGAACGTCTCTTGATGTGTCTGTGTGTACTTTTATCTAGGGAATGTGACCAAGAATCTGCTGGCTTTTAGATAATGTACAATGACTTCGCCAGATAGTGCCCAACATTTCCCCCAAATATTGTACCATTTTATGCTTCAACTTCCTGTATAAAAGATGTATTGCAGTTTTAAACCATTGCCAGTGTTTATTATAGTCAGTTTTTCAACTTTTGCTGGTTGGAATGGCTTGAAGAAATTTCTTGTGGTTTTATTGTGTTTTCCAATGTGTTTAATTTTTTGTAGCCATTGTGAAAGGGATTTATCTTAGAAGTTCTTTCTCAGCTATGGCATTGTCTATGTATAAAAAGGCTATTGATTTTTGTGTGTTAATTTTGTATCCTTCCACTTTATCAAATGCTTTTATGAGTGCCAATAATCTCTCAGTGAAGTCTTCTGGATCCCCTATTTATAGAATCATGTCATCTTCTAATAGGGATAATTTGACTTCCTTCTTTCCAGTTTATATCCCTTTGATTTCTTGTTCTTGCCTAATATTTCTGGCTAAAACTTCCAGCACTATATTGAATAGCAAATGGTGAGAGTGGGCATCCTTGTCTGATTCCAGATCTTAGAGGAAATGCTTCCAACTTCTCCCCATTCAGTAAGATGCTGGCCATGAATTTGTCATAAATTGCCTTGATTGTGTTGAGGAAAGTTCCTTCTATACTGCTTAAGGTTCTTATCTTGAGAAGATATTATATTTTATCAAATGCTTTCTCTGCATCTATTGAGATAACCATATGGTTTTTGTTCTTCAGTTTGTTAATGTGATGCATCACATTGATTTGCTAAGGTTGAACCATCCCTGCATACCAGGGTTGAATCCCAGTTGGTCCAGGTGCATGATCTTTCTAATGCATTATTGAATTTGATTAGCTAGAATTTTGTTGAGGATTTTTTTTTAACTTTTATTTAACAAATATAAATTTCTGAAGTACAGCTTATGGATTACAATGGCTCCCCTCCATAACTTCCCTCCTGCCCACAACCCTCCCAACTCCCGTTCCCTCTCCCATTCCATTCACATCAAGATTCATTTTCAATTCTCTTTATATTCAGAAGATCAGTTTAGCATATATTAAGTAAAGATTTCAACAGTTTGCACCCACACAGAACATAAAGTGTAAAATACTTTTTGAGTATTAGTTATAGCATTAATTCACATTGAACAACACATTGTCTTGTTGAGGATTTTTGCATCTCTGTTCATGAGGGAAATTGGTCTGTAGTTCTCTTCCTCTGTTGTATCTTTTTCTAATTTTGGAACTAAGGTGATGCAGGCTTTATAGAAGGAGTTTGGGAGGATACTCTTCCTTCAATTGTTTTGAATAGCTTGAGAAGAATTGGAATTAGTTCTTCTTTAAATGCCTGGTAGAACTCAGCCACAAAGCTTTCTGGTCCTGATCTTGGGCTTTTTTTTTTTTTTTTTTTTTGAGGAACTATATCTCCAACAAGGTTCCAGAAGATCTGTTCTGATTTAAACTCTGTCAGTTTTCTGATGCCACAGACTGACAAGATGTGTTAATTCCATATAGTGTCTGTAACAAAATGTTGAAAATTGGTTGCCTGGCATAAAGCAAATGTTTTTTTTCCTCACAGCTCCAGAGCATAGAAGTCCAAAATTGAGGTATCTTTCAGGGAGAATCTCTTCCATTTCTCTCTAGATTTGGGGGCCCTTCCCTAAGTTCTTAGTGTTCCTTGGAGTGTAGATACATCTTTCCACTCTCGGCTTGCATCTTCCCAAGGCAATGTTCCCTCTGTGCCTCTTTGTCATCCTACAATCCTCTTATAAGGATATAGCCATTGCTTTTGGACCTTAACTAATAATATATATTCTTAGTAGTTCACTCACTCAAGTCTCTAATCAAGTACTTCCCACGAAATATTCTCAATAAGCACTTAATTGCATTTCATAAATATTTTGGAATATACATACATAAGAGTTTTTAAATAAGATTTATTTGTTTGAAAGTCAGTGTTGGCCAGCGCCATGGCTCAATAGGCTAATCCTCCACCTGCAGTGCTGGCACACCGGGTTATAGTCCTGGTCGGGGTAGTGGATTCTGTTCCGGTTGCCTCTCTTCCAGGCCAGCTCTCTGCTATGGCCCAGGAGTACAGTGGAGGATGGCCCAAGTCCTTGGGCCCTGCACCCACATGGGAGACCAGGAGAAGCACCTGGCTCCTGGCTTTGGATCAGTGTGATGCGCCGGCCGCAGCGCGCCAGCCGCAGTGGCCATTGGAGGGTGAACCAATGGCAAAAGGAAGACCTTTCTCTCTCTCTCTCTCTCCCTCTCTCTCTCTCTCGCTGTCCACTCTGCCTGTCAGAAAAATAAAAGTAAGTAAGTCAGTGTTAAAAAGAGGAGAGACAGATCTTCACTTGCCAGTTCACTCCCCAGATTGCTGCAATGGTCAGGGCTGGGATAGACTAAAGCCAGGAGTCAGGGACTTCATCAGGGTCTCTCACATGGGTGGCAGTGGCCCAAATACTTGATCCATCTTATTCTTTCCCACGCAATTAGCAAGGAGCTAAATTGGATGTGGTGCAGCTGGAACGTGAACCAGCACCCATAAAGAATGCAGATATAGCAGGCAATGGTCTTATCTGTTATGCCACAATGCTTGCCCCTAAATAAGCATTTTAAAATTTAAATTGTTTTGTATAAAAATGTGTACTAAAGAAACCATATACTTTGGAAAGATGTTGTTATTCTTATGTTTCAATGGTTGTAGGGAGATATAAATTTAAAAAATAATTTAGATTTGATTTGTTAATTATTTGGCTGTGCATAATGTTATAAATTATGCTTTTTGTCAATGTCTTGACTTAGAGTTTTCTGTATTTTACATAAGTGAAGTGTGAAATTTGAAACCCATAAGTAAAATATATTTCATACAGGATTCCTAGATATTTGCCTTCTTCATTCATTGTTGCTAGCATATAATAAGCTTTAAAATATAATTCACAGGCTGTGGCCCTTTAGAAAATCATGTCATTAGGCTGACTTATTGCATGTGCTTAAATATCATCTACTTTATTAAAATCTAATAGGGGTAGGCAGTGTAGATTTCGTGAGTTTTGCTCAGATGATATTGATGTTGGCTGATTCAATTCGTCTTCACATAGTTATTTCTCATCTCTTTTCTGTATGTTCGTGAATTATCTTCTTATGATTTAGTTGGTTACTTTTTAATTCTTCAGATATCCTTTTTTAAAAATTTTCCTCTCAATCTGTTGTGGAAAATTGTACTTTACTAGTGCCAGAAATGTAGACTTCCTTTATCTTTCTTTCTTGTTAGTGAGAATATTAATTTGATCATTTCTGAAGCCATAGTTATATGCCTATAAAATTAAAATAATCATGGGAATAATAATATCATTTCGTAAATACAGGAAGGAAATTAGACTCAGTTTCTTATTTAAAAAAAGACAATATATCTATATGACAACATATAGCTAGAGCTTTGCTGGCTGCTCATAGTATGCAAGTATTATTGTTAGTCTGCGCCATAAATATCCCACTTCTTTTTTCTCTTTTTTTTCTACTTATTTGGCAGGTAGAGTTAGACAGTGAGAGAGAGAAACAGAGCGAAAGGTCTTCCTTCCATTGGTTCACCCCCCAAATGGCTACTATGGCCAACGCTGCGCTGATCCGAAGCCAGGAGCCAGGTGCTTCTTCCTGGTCTCCCACGCAGGTGCATTGGCCCAAGCACTTGGGCCATCCTCCACTGCCTTCCGGGCCACAGCAGAGAGCTGGACTGGAAGAGGAGCAGCCAGGACTAGAACCCGGTGCCCATATGGGATGCTGGTGCTGCAGGTGGAGGATTAGCCAAGTGAGCCACAGCACCGGCCCCTAAATGTTCGACTTCTTATCACAGCTCAGGCATTAATTTATCTAGTATGAAATCTGGTGGTGGTGGTGGCCAAGCACCTTGGGATCAGTTGGAATGAGCCATTCTGTTGTTACTTCATCAGGGATGGAAGGAGGGTTTCACCGCTAATTAGAGCTGGCTTTTGAACAATGGGTGATACTACACAAAGAAAGTGGTGGAACACACATCAGAAGGAAGCCGAAGTGTACACAGCAAGGTCTCTCAAAGTGAGTGTGCTGTGATTATCTGATATGTACTTGGCGAGGTGAGTTGGACCACGGATCAAGAATCTTGTTGAAGAATTTGATTTTGACATGAAGGATTTATGAGGGTGAATTTTATACTCATGTCTGTGTTTGATGATTACGGATTTTGTGAAATTTCAAGTTGAAAAGAGGAGAATAGTTAGGTAAAGAAGACAAAAATCAAATATATTTTAGATTCAGTGGCAGATCCAATGATAATGACCTTCTCCCCAATAATGGACCCAGGAAGAGCTTCTGAATAAAGATGAGGTGACATACTTAATTGTTCTAACTGTGGTGAACACAAATGAAAGTATTTAGGCAATTGGAAATGGGAGAGATATCCTAATTCAAATTAGGTTTCTTCCATCAAAACCTAAGCATTGTGGGAATATTTGTTGACTATTTATGCATGATTATTACCTAACGCATCTAGTTGGTGAACTATGGTTTCAAACACTGTGAGGAAACGGAAGTTAATTCTGCTGAATTTGTGAATGCGCCTGAGTAGTAAGGTGCAAGTATCCTGTATTTGATGAAAAGTACTTTGTACCTGGAAGCCTGATTGGCAAGTTACCTGGAAGGTACAGGGTGGTGTCTGAACTGCAGATGGTGGTAACTGAACAGAAGTTGTTAACTGAGACAATAAAGAAACACTCCGTAAGATAAGGACTTGAGGAGGAATTTAGTTCTATTTGCTTCTCTATTTGAAATAGGTTAGCCTTTCCTGTTGTGTGATTTTTTTTTTAGCCTGTCCATCAGACACCACTATATCTTATGAACTCAACTAAGATTGCATGCATACATACTTGCCTTAACACGTCATTTTAAAAACTTCAGTAGATACATAGAAAAATGAACACTGAAAACTAGTTAATTATTGTCTGAGACTTGAAAAGATACATGGATCAAAATCTATCAGGACAGAAAATGTTCCAAAGACAGAATATTAACATTTTATTATCAAGCTTATGTAAGAAATAAGACAGAAACTATTCATCATGAAAACAATTAAACAATGGGGCCGGTGCCGTGGCTCACTTGGCTAATCCTCTGCCTGCAGCTCTGGAATTCCATGTGGGCACTGGGTTCTAGTCCTGGCTGCTCCTCTTCCAGGACTGCTGTGGCCTGGGAAGGCAGTGGAGGATGGCCCAAGTTCTTGGAAGCCTGCACTTGCATGGGAGACCAGGAGGAATCACCCGGCTCCTGGCTTTGGATCGGCTCAGCATTGGCTGTAGCGGCCATTTGGGGGGTGAACCAACGGAAGGAAGACATTTCTCTCTGTCTCTTTCTCACTCACACTGTCTAACTCTGTCTGTCAAATAAATTAAAAAAAAAACAATTAAACATTGATATCTGGGAGCATATGCAATTATTTAGTTTCCAAAGAAGCACAGATATAAAAAATGCTTATTCAAGAAATTTGATAAATGCCTTATAACATAAATTCTTTGGTTGCCATAAATACTTATGACATGAAACTAAAAAAAATATAATTCTGTTTCTCTGATAAGTAATGAATAAAGGAACTGAGGAGAGCAGTTTCCAGATCTGTCCATGGAGTGGTTAACACAGAGACACTGCAATTGGTCCTATAGTTTGTGTCTTTCTGTTCACATTCTGTGTTGCTGGATTGCACACACTTCTGTCCATGAGGAGATGTACAGTGTTTATGAACATCAGGAGTTGACAGCTCAGAAATTCTAGGTTTCAAGATTAGCATGCCCAGAACGCAGCTAGCTGGCTTTAGGTAAGTCATTTAAACAGGCTTGTGTTTCTCATCTAGTCAACAAATAGAATGAAATGAATCCTGATGTTTTACCAAAAAAAGTA
Organism: Lepus europaeus; assembly: GCF_033115175.1. Lineage (NCBI taxonomy): Eukaryota > Metazoa > Chordata > Mammalia > Lagomorpha > Leporidae > Lepus > Lepus europaeus. The sequence goes on along the minus strand of NC_084832.1, from coordinate 11,152,489 downwards.
CATTGATAAGCTTTTCCAGGGAGAAATTGGAGTTTAATTTTTTAAGTGACAAAAGTATACATATTAATCATGTGCAGCATGATGTTTTAAAATATGTGTACATTGTAGAATGGCTAAGTTGTGCAACTTAACACATACTTACCACAGCATACTTATCATTCTACTTCAAGGTACAATATATTTGATTTCCAAGGTACAATATATTGTTATGAACCACAGTAGTCATGTTGTTCAATGTATTTTTTGGGATTTTTCCTCACATTTAACTGAAACTTCGTATTTTTTATCCAACCTCTCCACAGATCCCTTACCCTCATTGTCCATCCCCATCACCAGTTGAAGGTCTTGGTTATAAGCAACAGAAACCAATTTTACTAACAGGAAGCAAACAAGATTTTATTGAAAGGGCTTAGCTGCAGAATCCATGTTTGGACAATTGGCAGCCAAGTACCAGTCCCTGCTGCTGTCGCTTTTGAATGCCAGCACTGCAGGCTAAGCTTCCCTCTCTGGACACTCATTGCTGTGCTGTGTAACTCACCCCTGTACCATAGCACCAACACCTGGGTGTCTAATCTCAGGATTAAAGCTTTGGTCTGCTGTGGTCCCAGGCGTACGAACAGGGAGTGTTAGTGGAGGAGCGAGCCCTAGCTCTTCCTGAAAGTGGGAATACTTGGTACCTTCAAGTAGAGAGAGAGATTTGTTGAAGGTCAGCCAGAACAACAGTATTGAGTACCATATCTTTGGACAGATTCTCAAAGGGACTGGCATTCCACTGCTTCTGCCAGAAAAGATTATGAATCATTGCATTAGATTATCTTTAATTACACCTCTGAAATTATATGATTCTAAATCCCAATTTTTATTTCCTCCATCATTTATCGACTCAAAATTTCTTTAACAAGATACAAGTACAGCAGCAGAATGACTCACCATATTGCAAGGTCGGCCCTAAATTATCTTAGGATCATTTCAGTGGGTGCATAATGATGATGGTTGGGCTAATGACTGAGAGTAACAGATGTCTGGGGGCACTGTCACCTAGCTGAGTGTCTGGCAAGCCAGCGCTGAAGCCCTAGACAAAAGGAAGTGACGTTCTCATGTAGCCTCCTTATGGTGCTTCCTGAGTGTGTTAACACACAATATGGCTCAGTGGTTGGGTACCCAAGCTCCAAGGTGAAGGAGAATGAATACACATTTTGAATCTATCCCTTCCTATCTGGTTCACTATGGGAAGTTACTTGTGTCCTGGTTTCCTGTAGAGTAAATAATAATGCTAGTATGTGTATGCTGTTACGAAAAGAAACTGATGTAGTATAGCGGTATTAGGATGTTTTACACACAGTCACAGCCCAAGAAATAATGCTGAAAGTCATCACAATGTTACTAGTTAGGGGTTCCTAAAACATGAATCAAACTCATTCCAAAAAAGGTGTTTGTTCCTTTAAACTTGAAGCTGAGATAATCAAGGTATTTAGTTTGTGTGCTTTGACATATATTTCATGGTAAAGAACGTTTTATAAACTGTGAAATTCACTGCAAATAATCACAAAACCGTCACACTGAAATGTGCTTATGAACATTTTTTCTCATGTGACCAATCAGTCCACAATTAATTTTAAAAAGGACCATAGTATGCTAAATTTTACCAAAAATGTATAGCTGTTTCATTTATTTGAATTTTTTTTTAATTTTTTTTTTTATTTTTGACAGGCAGAGTGGACAGTGAGAGAGAGAGAGACAGAGAGAAAGGTCTTCCTTTTGCCGTTGGTTCACCCTCCAATGGCCGCCGCAGTAGCGCGCTGCGGCCGGCGCACCGCGCTGTTCCGATGGCAGGAGCCAGGTGCTTATCCTGGTCTCCCATGGGGTGCAGAGCCCAAACACTTGGGCTATCCTCCACTGCACTCCCTGGCCACAGCAGAGAGCTGGCCTGGAAGAGGGGCAACCGGGACAGGATCGATCGGTGCCCCGACCGGGACTAGAACCCGGTGTGCCGGCGCCACAAGGCGGAGGATTAGCCTGTTGAGCCACAGCGCCGGCCTTATTTGAATTTTTTTATCTGGCTATTTGAGAAGTGGAAATAGTGGGAGGAAATCTCCCATCCTTTGGATTACTCCCTAAGTGCCCACAATGACTAGGGCCTAAGGCAGGAGTCAGAAATTCAATTCAGGCCTGCTGCATGGATGGCAAGGACCCAGTTACTTTTTTTTGAAGATTGATTTATTTATTTGAAAGTCAGAGTTACACACACACACACACACACAGAGAGAGAGAGAGAGAGAGAGAGAGAGAGATAAAAGCGTCTTCATCTGCTGGTTCACTCCCTGATTGGCCGCAACAGCTAGAGCTGAACTGATCTGAAGCCACGAGCCAGGGGCTTCTTCCAGGTCTCCCACATAGGTGCAGGGGCCCAAGGATTTGAGCCATTTTTTAAAGATTTATTTATTTATTTGAAAGTCAGAGTTACAAAGAGAGAGGAGAGGCAGCGAGAGAGAGAGGTCTTCCATCCGATGGATTCACTCCCCAAATGGTCGCAACGGCCTGAGCTGTGCCGATCCAAAGCTAGAGCCAGGAGCTTCTTCCTGGTCTCCTACATAGGTGCAGGGGCCCAAGAACTTGGGTCATCTTCTACTGCTTTCCCAGGCCATAGTAGAGAGCTGGATCAGAAGTGGAGCAGCTGGGACTAGAACCGGCACCCAAATGGGATGCTGATACTGCAGGCGGCAGCTTTACCTGCTACACCACAGCATCAACCGCAAGGACCCAGTTACTTTGGTCATCACCACTGCCTCCCCCCGGGGTCTGTGTTAGCAGGAAGCCGAAAGTCAGGAGATGAAGATAGGCATCAAAGCCAGGCACTCCCATGTGGGATGCAGGCATCTCTGCTGATGTCTCAATTGTTAGACTAAACACTTACTCAATTTATTTTAAATGAAATCATCAAACTAAATTGAATAGGAAATAAAAACCAGAGAGTTTCATTGTGGAGCTATTTTTCCATGATGAATAGAGCAAAAAATAGCAGTAAATGTGAATAAGTTTGAAACTGCCAATTATCATGTCCATTCTCAACCTCGTTGGCATCTGTTCTTGACCTTCAGTCTACCCTAGAAGGTCAAAAAAGTTATTTGTTGAACTATTACGAAGCACAGAAGATGTGGGTTTAATACTGCCTTTGTTTCTTCAAAAGCCATACTGATGCTGTGACTCTCCTAAAGAGTGTGCTCTCTTACACTTTCCAGGTAAATGTGAATGTGGTAAATGCACCTGCTACCCTCCAGGAGATCAGAGGGTGTATGGGAAGACATGTGAGTGTGACAACCGCCGCTGTGAGGACCTCGATGGTGTCATCTGTGGAGGTAGGAATATTTCGCATGATCTTTGCATGCAACTTGCTTCACCCACTTTTCTTTTCCTACTGACAAGATAAAGTATACAATTAGACCTAAAAGCAGTATAAAATTAGGTTTGTGATGAACTTTATTTCCTTGAACTCTTGATTTAGAAACTATATGAAAGTGCCTAGTATAATTGTAATAAATGATTGTCAAGTCTAAGTAGTAGGTACTATGATACTCTAAGGTAGTAAAAGACTTCGTTGTAAATCCACACTTTAATATAATTTTAGTATTTTATTCAAAAACATAAAGAGGAGCAAGTATCACCCACAAACTTTAAAAAAGCAGTCAGATCACAGTCTACGTTTAAGTACAAAATCACTAGAGATGTACTCCGAGTTTGCATGATGGCTCTCAGACTCAATCAAGTGCAGACTGAGTGTAATAAAGCTTCCTGGGGGAAAAATGAGGCAGATAGAGCAGTCAGCAATGATAACAGCAAAATGCGTGCCTCATCACTGGCGGAGAGATGTGGTTCCATGCAATTCTTACTTCAGTCTCAGGAAACTTCATTCTGTAGAGTTAGCAGCATGTATGTGGATTGCGGCTCCTTCCAGGTTTCCAGTACAAGCAGTGTGAGATGGACATGGAACTACTTTAAAGGTTATAATTATATATTTCCAAGGTAATCACTGTAGTGCATGGGGAATTACATTGTTGGTGAAAACCAAGATACATGTACTGCTTTTGGAAGGCGCACCATTTGTGGCTACCTTCTATCTGATGTGTCTCTGTCTATCCATCTCTGTCTGCCTATCTATCTATTCTCTAACTATAAAGTCTTTGCAGTGTGACTGTAAACATTTTCTTCTTTCCTTGCTGAGAGCCAAGACAAAAAAGCCCTGTCAAATAACTCTTGTACCAGGTGATTGTCTTGTGCCATCCTCATGGCAGCCACCCTCAGAGACTGTTTTTGCTTTCTTCACTTAACAAGTGGAAAATTGAGTGAAGTTGGAAGACGTAACAACCCATAGTAAAGTGTGGAAAAGCCAAAAGTTGAGCTCTGACACTTAGTCCCTAGATCATTCCCTGTGCCACAGCTTTCCCCAGAGTGATATCAATGTGATCTTCAGGTTAGTGCTTCCATTCACCGGCTCTCAAAAGCATCTGTGGACATTCGAGCCTGTTCTGTGCTGCTAAGGACATGCTGTTAACTCACTAATTCTCACGACACTATAGTAAAATCTTCCTGACGCCTACTGAGACGCACCCACATGACTCATCTCTTATTATCACTGTCTCTCTAACATGCAGTATTTACCGCAAATGGACTTTCTAGCCCAGCTGCTTTGCTGACTTGGTTAAAACAGTTGGTATTTAGAAACCTGTTATACCTTGGTACCCACTCATTTATGATTCTTTTCCCTCCGTGGATCTCTCTCTGTCTCCAGTTTGGGGGAGGCAATCAAAGATGTAAAATAAATCTGTTTATCTTCCTGGTGGATGAGCTCAAACGAAATGTTAACAGGATGAGACATCTCTCAATGTAGTGCTGTTTGAATAATCCTTAGCTCTCCATGTCCAGAGTCTCTATCTAAAAAGAGCTGCCTGTGTTCCACAGAGAATGGACTTCTTTTTTTTTAAAATTTTTCTTGACAGGTAGAGTTAGAGAGAGACAGAGACAAAGGTCTTCCTTCTGTTGATTCACCCCCCAAATGGCCGCTACGGCTGGTGCGCTGTGCTGATCCGAAGCCAGGAGCCAGGTGCTTCCTCCTGGTCTCCCATGCAGGTGCAGGGCCCAAGCACTTGGGCCATCCTCCACCACCTTCCTGGCCACAACAGAGAGCTGGACTGGAAGAGGAGCAACCAGGAAAGAATCTGGCACCCTGACCGGGACTAGAACCTGGGGTGCTGGCGCCACAGGCAGAGGATTAGCCTACTGAGCCACGGCGCTGGCCACAGAGAATGGACTTCTATGAGCAAGACTAGTAAAAGACTAAAATACAAGCCTTAATACCAACTACTTGGTTAACAATGAGAAATAGAATTGATCCAGAGATCAGAAGTTTATATAAGGAAACTTTATAGAAAATCCGAGACAAGAATTTGATTACTAGTAAATTATTTAAAAAGTGAAGGAAGTGGTGTCAGAAGAGCTGCAGAGGTGATAGGAACAGAAATGCAGCAAAAAAAAAAAAAATTGCGTGATACGTCTAGTCACTACCAAGGGCCCCTAGATTGACCCTATGCCCTCTACTGGGTTGGAGCTCCAGTAGAGAGACCCCCATGTAAAGCACTCTGTTTTTACACATCCTCCAGCTGTTCATGAAGGGCTGCTTCCAGGAGACGTTTCTCCTTCTACCACATCAGCATGCTCCACAGGTTTGTGATCATAGCTGGCTCCTGTGGCTGGAGAAAGCCTTCAGGAAGAAAAACACAGGTGGCACCAGGTAGAAGTCACCAAGAAGGCAAGAAAGAAGGGATATTGGTGGGTCATGACTGCACCTGTGTGATATACTTGCCAAAGGCACATGGCTCTCATGCCAGGCAGTCTGGGTATTTTCTCTGGATTCTACCTGTTATTCTTTGAACATGGTCTAGATTTTGTGTGCATCTCATGCTTTCTTTATGCAAGATTAACAGTAGATTGGGCAAGAGCTGTAGTCATGCTAATACACACTTATACTGATATATTTTTATCTATGGTGCAGGAGATCCTGACACATTTAGGGGCTGTTTCTTAGAGAGTTGATGTTACCCAATAGAGATGATATCATGGGAGTTAACTACAGAGGATGAATGTGTTTTCATGTTTAATATTTGCTGCTGCTCCGTTGTATTCAATACAGAGGCCCATTTGGCTGGTAGGAGGTCAGCAATAGCCAGGTACGCATCATGTCTTTGTTGACTATAATTAGATTAATTTTCAGTCTGCCCTTTCTTAACATTTAGCAGCAACCTTTAAGAAATCACATATTTACTTATCCACATATTTTAAATGTTATTAATATTTTTCATTGACTAAAAGACCTCTGAATACTTTTCAAGTTTGTAAAAGAAATAGATCATAGACATTTTCCTTTAAAATATTTTATTAAAATTCACTTTGATATTTGAACGCTCTCCTTGAGAAATATAAAATTAGGATGATGTGAATATTTTAATATTATTATTAATATTTTCTTCATTTACTTTCTCTCATTAACTTATTAACATCCAAGTAACTGCTCAGGGCCTAAACTCTGCCACAAAGTTGACCCCACGGCTCATGAGCCTGTCTTTATGCATTCCACTGAGTCCTGGTGCTTGGGGAGGAATAGCTCCTGGAATGAGAAAGGGCCCCACAGTGGCCAAGTCATGTTCTTCATAAGTAACATAGAGCAAGGAATGCTGCATATAATTTACCCATCTGCATAGACACCCTGTTTTGTAGTCCTCAGTGAGAAAACCCCAGGATATAGATGGCTCTTATTTTACGAGGTTGCTGTGTTCAGTAAGGTGACCCTGTACACTGAATTAATGAACGCTGCATCATCATTCCTCAGGAAAATACAAGCTTAGGTTCCTGCCTTTGGTCATAGTGTTTTCATCACCTCATCAGTGTATAACCTTGTTTTGTTTGTGTTTCTCTTTAAATTGACTTTATTTAATATTGTATTGATTCATTAACCCTGAGCTCATGGCCGGAAGCACCGTAACTCTTCCCTGAACGTAGATTATCAAGCATGTGTATTTCTCTACAAGGCACATCACTGCTTTTTAGAACTTAAGACTTGGGAACCCAGGACAGCACCTCAGTGCTATGCCTGAAAGCCTTTTAAACATGGAAATCACTCTCCCCAAAAGCACAACAGTTCAAACACATAGCCCTAACTATATCATGAAATGGACACTTGTTACCGGCTTGAAGGCAGCAACATGAAGACAGAACTCGGCCTTCTGTGACCTTGGCACGGAATGTGAATCTCAGCTCAATGTTTTCCACCATTGTCAACATGTTCTTGATGGCTGGGAAAGTTCTGTGGGTACTGACATGTGGAGGGCAGTCTGGTGCAGTACTTGAGACGATGTGGTTGAAGTCAGATTGGTGCTCTCCTGGCACTGTCAACTGACTACTTCAGGGAATTTATATGCCTTCCAATCTCATCTGTACAATGATGATAATAATACCTGTTTTGCCAAGTTGTAAGATTAAATGAGCTCATGAATATAGAGTACATAGGACAATACCTGGCACACAGATGTCTTATACATAAATTAAGTATTATTGTCATTATTACATACATATATAGAAAATTAAAACAAGATTTATTCTGATCTGTGACTTATCTTCAGTGGCTAGCAGGACAGCATGGATAACTTCTCTTTTCTGTTCTTTTTGCATTAAGCAGTATTTTTCTTCATTCTTAACCCTGAACTGCCAAGTAGAGCAGCAAATATCATCTGTATTGGGATTATTTTTAGTGGCTCCTGCTCAAGAATGTGCTGTCCATGGGGAAGCTTCCTGTGGCTCTGCCCAAATAAGACAGAGCACACTGGCTGTTATGATTCCTTAAGCCACACAGCATGTATCCTCAAAGTTTCCATATTTCTCGATCTATATAAAAATGTTTATCATTGAAAAAACTCTCCTCTTGTTTAGTAATGTCCTATCATGTAAATAGCACATCATGGTAATGAAGTCAGCAAATACTCATGGCACACACACCCCTGGATTGTTGTTTTTTTTTTAATCTGTGATATCATTCTCTCTGACTTGCATACTTAGAGACCTCTTGATTGGGTCTTAAGCCCATGAGCAGTTGCTCTATCTCCAACTATTCCACATGACTGTTTCTACCTGAGGTTACTAATGATTATTAGTTGCTGTGATCACAGGCATTTTTCTGATCACGGTGGTCATTCTGCATGGCCACTCTTTAAGAGTTGTAGCTAAACACCTCTGCAAGTTTTCCTCCTTGGGCCTTGGACACACCTTGGCACCTGTTTCTTCTCTTACATTTCTCATGATAACTTCGTTTCTTCTTTTTGTTTACATTCAGAGCTTACATATTCATTTTGGTGTTTCTTTAGAAATGGCTTCCAAGGGAGTGGGACAGTGTTCAGAGAAGCATGTGCTGAGTTTTAGGAGGGAAAAGGAGAGGAGTGATTTGTTCCAGGAAGACTTGAGGACTGGAAAGAACTCCTGTATGGTTGGAGATTAGAAAGTAAAGGAAAGGCAAGTGTGACATGTTTCTGTAATCCATGTTAGATGGTTTTGGGTTACTCAAAGTACAATAGAAAATCAGAGAAGGGATTTGAACGATGCAATAACAGATCATCCTATTTTAAAGTCATCAGATGACTTTCTGATGCTGGGAGAAGTATCTGTGTTCATGGGGTGAGTTGTCAGTGTGGATGACAGGAGATGAATCCCAGTGAGAGATGAGGTTCTAGATGGAAGACATCAGACATGAAGAAACTGGGTTTATGTAGGAGAAAGTTTTAGAAGCGATGTGGAAGACAAGCTAACAAACCCTTCAACCTGCTACAAAGGACTCCAACCCTGTATTTAATAAATTCTCAGCTTTGGTTCCCTGGAAACAAATGAATATGGGGAATGCCAGTGTTACCAGGCAACACTGTTCATGGCAATATTGACCTCTGGTTGGTAAATTTCAACTAGATCAGGAGGGATTATAAATGAGATAGGACAGCTGATGGGCATGCCATGCTTTTGGTTTACAGGCTCTGTAACTCTACCAGTATGCATGCCCCTGTGGTGTTACCAAACAAGGGTCACTGACCCTGATGCACACAAAGGCTGATGTATAACAGTAGTCTTCTGAAAAAACAAAGATTTTATTTGCATGGCTGATTAGCAATTAGATGGAAGGCATGGCTCAAATCTGTCTTCCCCATCAAGGACCTAGGCTAGGGTTTTCAGGGCAGGTAGGAAAAGCTGGCGTACAGAGGCACTAGCAAGGCAAATTCTGATTGGCAGGCATGGAATAAACACAGTTCATCCTCTTTTAGGGTCTGTTCTGAAACCAAGCTGGGTGGCTCTTGCTCTGAGTAACCTCCATGACCTCATGCCTGACACAGCTTCGGTTCCTGGCTTGGTGGGGGTCTCCCAATGTGGACGATTGGACATTGTGCACCTGCAGGGCCAAGGACTTGGTTCTGCTGACCCAGAAGACTTTGGTTCCTAGCTTGGTGGGGGTCTCCCAATGTGGACGATTGGACATTGTGCACCTGCAGGACCAAGTCCTTGAACAATTCTGCTGAGGAAACACTAGCTTTAAAGACACGATCAGACCTTTACCACCAGAGCTTACTGTGAGAGCAAAGGGTGGGAAAACCTTGGGAAAGGATCAGGAAATAGAACAGGTTGCTTTTGACTCGCAGAGGCATCCAGAGGAAACCTGATACAGGGATAGGCCAGTATCAGTGGGGTCCCTGTGAGCTGGGCTGCAGGGACCATTCAGAGAGACTTTGCTCCTGTGGGCTGGGAGGCTTCTTTTCAGCCAGGGAAGCCTTAACTTCCACGCGATGTGGACCTCACCTCCTGGCTTTGTGACCATGTCATCCGCAGAGAAGATGACCCCAGACGATCGTAGTGACTGTCATCCTGGCACACTGCTGCAGTGGCTCACAGCCACGCACGCCTGATACTGCCCTGCTGGAAGGATTTGGTTTCTGCTCCAAGCATCCATGTGAACACTTAGCTGAACTGAAAACAAGTCCTCCTCACTCATCGCAGGGTACAAACAGCACTTACAGAATTCATGACTGGATGAGGGGCAGGGGAGGCTCGGGGTGAATCAGAGTTTCTGGTTTGAGCAGTTAGATGTATAGAAGAAAACTGCTTTCGATGGACCAATGCACTCCATTTTATTGAAAAGCAAAGTGCAGAGGTACACAGAGATGAAGAAACTTTGTTATACTGTGATTTTGTTCCTTTGTCTGACATTCTTATTATGTTCGCTTCTTTCTGAGTAACTCCTTATCACTCTTCCATTTTTTTTTTTTTTTTTACCATTCTTCCAAATTATCCCTCTTAGGAAGTCCTTCTGAAATTGATTTATTTGCCCTCCCTACTGCAACACTTTCCTTATAGCATGATGACATTGTGGGCCATGTTCCTGGGCCTCTTCTCCTTGTCTCTGTGCAGTTCTCATGGACATAATCAATTTTCTCTCTCGCTATCTCATCCTCTTCCTCTCCCCCACTGCCTTTTCCTCCTCCTCCTCCTCATTCCCCATCTCTCTTCCTCTCTCTTTTCCTTCCCCTACTCAGATTACAGTATAATCAAACTTAGACTAAAGGTTGATGCTCAAGAACTTTCTTTGAATAATTGTGAACTAAGGGAATGAGAAACAAGGATATGGAGAGAAAGAGATTTCCTAGTTTTAGATGTGAGAATTCTTCAGGTTGGATTTAGTATTTGACATGCTTCATGAACAATTAATGTTTGGGTACACAGAAGTCAGATGTGAAGAGTTTAGACCTGAGAAATATGAATAGATATACAAAGGTGAAAATAATTTTTTATGGGGAAGTAATACATTTATCTTATTTTTTGGATCCAGGAATGTTTTAACTTTGCTTGAAACAATCCTAGGGAAGAATTTTTTAAAGCTCTTTTCTCATTTAGTACTAATAATATACATTATCTTGTTTTTGTTCATTGTACTTTGCTCATGTTTTGACATTAGGGTTTTATACAGTATTTTTAAGTTGATGTTTTCCCTTTTAACATTTATGAAACTAGAAAAGTAAAATATACAGAAATATAAATTACCCACAAACCTGACAACAAAAATATTTGATTAATTTTTGGTTTTCTTGAGGACTATACCTTGCAATAAAAATCTAGATTTATGAGTTTTCTTTAGTAATTTGGTATTGTTTGGAGAAAGTACACTTTCGGTGATACGTTCATTTGTTTGGTGTGAGCATGTATTTTTCTGCATTTTTATACAGGATTTAAACTAATAGAAGTAACCATTTCCTCTTGTGCTGAGACAGTGCCGTGCAGCAAAGCGAATGCCACCCTCCCTTTCAGATTGGCTGGGATTGGAATTCTTGGTGTGTTTCCTGTGAGTTGTGGTCACTTGACCAGGTCACTTGGTCTCTGTCCAGATTACCCTTGTGTCCAGTAAGGATGGTAATGCCCACCTTTGGGACCCATGGAAACAATCATGTGCGTCTGGTTTGTGTGCCAAGAGGACAGTCCGTGAATGCCTTGTATCTCTAGGAGAACGTAAATGTCTGAAGTGGCTTCTCCCTAATAGCACAAAACAAGATGCTCTCTGAAGTCTCTCAAACACACGCCACAAAGTGTTCGAGATAGAAGGTGGAATTCCTGCTTCAGGGAAGGAGTCTCAGCAGTTTTCCCAAGGCGTTTCCTCGCTCCATCACGTGGCAGCCAGTGGGAATGAATCTCGATTCATTCATGGGAGTGGCCACAGGACATCACTCCTCTCATTCGCAGAGTGACGATCACTAATTTGGGTGGTTTTTTTTCAGTTCACCACCACACACTGATCCATAGCTTCTGTGTCCTTGTGCATATGCGAGCAGGCTAAAACCCCGCATGTCAGTGTGTGACCAGAGAACCACTTGCAGGTCCATCACTCCAAATCAAGCCTCTCAGCAATTTAGCAAACACCCACAAATAGAACCCAAAACATCCACAAAGCCACTTCATCAGCAGGTGCATAAGAACTAGGAGCCAGTGTTTTTCACCCCCTTTCCTAACACTGAAATGAAAGATGATTAAACCAATTGTAGTGGGTTGGGATTAATTAGCAATTGTACCTGAAGGTGAAGGTAACTAATCTCTTGATTTTAAGCAGTTCAGTTTTGATTACACACATAGCACAACTTGAAAATTAGAGTCATAAAAACGACTAGCAAAAATGAAAATCAGTATTGAAGTAAGAGCATTTGTCATTTAATTAACTTAGTTATGAGTCATGTATAATCACCATAGGCCAGAGATGGACCACCTCCAAATATGTTTAATAACCACACTCCATGTAGCCTCTCGATGCATAGATTTGTTACAAGTCACTATTTAAAATTATGTACTGTCCAGACTGATAGTCCCTCACACTTATTTATTTTTAGATTACATAAGGAAGATACAGTCATGTGATATCTGATATGTGTTTAATTGCTTTAGCCTAAAAAAAATAATCAAAGACTCCTGCCCTATGCATATCCAGGGTGCACATAAGAATAGACTGTTAGTGCTCTTTTTTCTTTTCTCCCAGCTCCTGCAATAGCTGCCCATGAGTCCAATTGAAGAAACAAGGAGGGATAATGAAGAGCCACCACTTAATTACACAATCAGTTCACATTTCTTCAGGGACTTCTTTAGTTCTTAGCTGCAATTTGAAGGAAGTCGTGCAGACTGAGTATGATGGTGGTGATTTCAGGCACTGCTGCCTATTGTATGGAGGAAGACCTCTCTCTCAGGCCAGAACTGTCTTAGATGGACAGTACAGGCAGCGGGCTCTTATCTGTGAATTACATCTTAATGTCACAACCCTCTTTGCTGATCTGCAAGTGTATCAGTTGTGACTGTGGGATTGAAGGTAATTGAGACAGAGTTGCCATTTCAGGGATGAATGGGGTGCTGACCTCCTGAGCATCATCAGTGTCCCGAGACCCCTGTGTTGTCACTTCTGCTGTGCCCTACTCTTGTAAATTTCAACACATGTAGGCCTAGAGCTTAATCTTAACCTGTTCTCTGAGCATCAGATCTGTGTCCAACTGCTTACCTGACCTCACTCTTTCTATTCGTTTGTCTTAAGAGTATCTCAAATACAAGAGGTTCAAGACAGCTGATTGCTAGCCCTGACGCTTCCATATCTAATAAGTAGCCTCAGCAGAAATTAGCCCCTCCCTTCCCTCCCTACCACATTGGATCCAACAGTGTATCCCATAGGCATAGGCCACTCCACTACTATAGATCTTCATCCATTTCTCTGTATGTTCGCTGCCACCACCCAACTTGAAGACTCCATTGCCTTCTCTTGGACAACTGCAGGAGCTCTCTCTTGTTCCTGTTCTCACTTCCTCTGCACACACTTTAATATGTCACACCCAGTTACTAAAATGAATTTGCAGATTGAAATGACATCACTCTCTTTCCTATTTCCTGTTCATCTTAGAATAAATTTAAACTTTGAGCCAAATATACATAGTCTGAAGTTTCATTCCTCAATAGTGCTCCAATTTCACTGTTTATTCGAATTGTGTACTAGTTGTTCTTCAAACATTCCCCTTATTTCATTGCCTGTAACATACCATGCCTGCGTTTTGTCCCCAGGACTCCTTGTGGAGTTTTATAGCTCTGTTCCTAGGACACCAACTATCTGCTTCCTTCTCATCCCTTGGTGTCACTGAGCCCTTTCCTGACTACCCTGATTAAAAGTGTTCTCTATGATGAATAGACCAGCATCATCTTTAACTCTGATAATTTTAGGATATCTGTTTGCTTAATGTTACTTGTTTTCTCCAGTAGAGGACTGTAAGTCCATGAAGACCCTGCCAACACCTACTTTAATCACTGTTATATCCTAAACTGCTAATACAAGGTCTGGTATACAAAAAATATTTATTAAATTGATGACAATTACTAGAGTTTACAAAGAAGAGATCATTGCAAGTTGTTTTAAGTCATATACATGAAAAACCAAAACATTTATTTTTAAAAAAATATTTAGTTATTTATTTGAAAGAGTTACACAGAGAGAGAAGGAGAGGCAGAGAGAGAGAGAGAGGACTTCCATCTGCTGGTTCACTCTCCAATTGGCAGTGACAGCCGGAGCTGATCTTAAGCCAGGAACCAGGAGCTTCTTCTGGGTCTCTCACTTGGTTGCAGGGGCCCAAGGACTTGGGCCATCTTCCTCTGCTTTTCCAGGCCATAGCAGAGATCTGGATCGGAAATGGAGCAGCTGGGACTCGAACCGGCACCCATATGGGATGCTGGCACTGCAGGCGGTGGCTTTACTTGCTACACCACAGTGCTGGCCCCAAACTAAAACATTTAAATACCAATACATTTTGAAGATAGCCTGGGTTAGATGCCAACTTAACTTTGCAAAAGGCCATGATAAGTGATCCAATAAATCAAAGTACCCCATTTCCTTGAGTAAAAATTGTATATTGAATTACTTTTTGTGAGGAGTCATTGACTTATTCAACGATCTCCTAAAATCATTGCTATCCCAACCCAAAGGCAGAATGTCTTCCTCAATGATAGAGATTAAATTATTCTGATTATATCAGATTGATAACAGTTCTTACCAACCCAAGGCCATTTAGAAACGTAAGCATTTGAAAATGTTCTAACTTCATGGGACTGATAGTAGGAAGAGATTGCATTTTCTTTCTTTCTGTTTCCTGTATCCCATATTCTTTGTTAAAAATGGACAACGTTAACTCCTTATGGAGAATTACGCTTTAAGTTGACTTAGGTTTAATGGAGAACTCAAGATGTAATCAATTTAATAACTATTCATTGAGTAGATAGCTCTTAGGGGATACCAATGCCCTCAGTTAAGACTGCCCTAAAGGAGGTAGAATAAAACAGCTACTTAAGGACTGTCCATTGCCCCTTTTTTAAAATTTTTTAAGGATTTATTTATTTATTTGAAAGTCAAGAGTTACAGAGAGAGAGAGAGGTCTTCCATCCAATAGTTCACTCTCCAGATGGCTGCAATGGCTAGAGCTGCACTGATCTGAAGCCAGGAACCAGGAGCTTCTTCCAGGTCTCCCACATGGGTGCAGGGGCCCAAGGACTTGGGCCATTTTGTACTGCTTTCCCAGGCCATAGCAGAGAGCTGGATCGGAAGAGGAGCAGCTGGAACTAGAACCGGTGCCCATATGGGATGCCGGTGCTTCAGGCCAGGGCATTAACCCGCTGCGCCACAGCGCTGGCCCCTGTCCATTGCCCTTGAACAATAGTGAATTAACCAGATGACCTGTAATCATATCCTGGAATTGACTTAGAGCTCTCAGTTTGAATCTGGGGGTGGGAGGGGAATGAGAAGGGTATTTTGATAAAGGCAGTCACAGCCCACTGCAACTGTTGTTGCAATCCATGATGTCTAAGGCAATATGCTTGGCACTCTGAAGACCACAGTGCTGACTCAAAAGGAACTCCTAGTCTCACAGAATTCACAGTCACATAATGAATTCATTTTACAACTATATATCACAAGATAGAAGGAAAAAACGTTCCACAGGAAGTAAAAATAAAGTAGTATGGAACTTCAAAAGAGGGGTGGTAAGTGTCACTTGTGGGTGTTAGGAAAGTCTTCAGGGGGGTGCAGTAGCTTTTCTTGAGATTTGGAGAATAAGGAAAGCATTCCTGCACTGGCAAGAACACTAGGTCAGCAAAGTGTGAAAAATGTACCAGCGACAATGAATAGGCCAGTTTTCTTGAAGCAGAAAGGGAAGGATTAAGATATTAAGAGGCTTTGTCTAGAGCCTAAAACAAAGACAAAAGTAGGTGAACTTCATGCCATAGCATTAGGAAATCATGTTGGACTGGAGAGATCATGGATGTGATGTGAGTACTGTTGGTTGTAGATGTATGGGTTCAGTTCTGGAATCTTTGTTCCATTATTCTGTGTGTTTTTATGCCAGTATCATTCTATTTTGGCTACTGTAGCTCTACAGTATGTCTTGAAGTCAAGAATTGTTATGCCTCCTGCTTTGCCCTTTTTTCCCCCCCCAAGATTGCTTTGGCTGTTCAAGGTGTTTTGTGCTTTCATATGAATTTTAGGATTAACTTTTCTATTTCTATGGATATCAAAGGTCTGTGTGCTAATATAAGTTGAAATGTGAGATGTACTTCCAACAAGATTTAAGTACTCTTTGAATTAGAGGAATAAGGGAGAATCAAATGTGGTTCAGATATTTTAAGCTGCTCCACTTGGAGGAGAATCTTGCCATTGAAATAAATGCAAAATACAAAAGAATAACTTTTGATAAGAAAATCATACACATAGCTCTGGAAGTATTAATTGAGGATGCCAACAGAACACAAAAGTATGGGATAATGGGAGTGGAACTTGAAAGGTATTTAGGGACTGGAGATACAGCCATACAGTAGTTGTGATTATTAGAAATCCAGTAATTTGGTGAATTTTTCAGTGGTAGATGAGGTATTTAAGGTATTATTACATTCTTAGAATTTTATCTTTGAACTATATGGAATCCATTCTCTTTACATTAATATCACATTAACATGAGAATTATGTTGTAGTAATCTTTCATTTGCTGTGACTCTAAGAATCTAACGTATTAATAAATTCCTTAAAAAACAAAAATAAATAAAAGTTTAAAAGTTTATTAGAAGAAAAGACAAATAGTGGGATGAGAACAACATTTATCAGGTCAAAAAAATGGTAGAAGAACAGAAATAAAGAAGGAGTGCTGAAGGAGTAAGAAGAGTGTGGTATTATGAAAAACAGTAGAGAAGATACTTTTAAGTAGATGGAAAGCATCCGGGAATGTCAAGTGTATACTTTCAAATGACAGGAGATAGGAATTCAAATCTGCTAGGTGTCACATTATCTGAAATGAAATCTAGAAGTAATGTGACAATGGAGAAAGTGTGGGTGTTTAAAATCAAAGATACTCATGTCAAATTCTGATCCCATGTGATTGAACAATGTGGCTCAAAGTGAAATCACATCATCACTCTAAATGCCTCCTCTGAGGATCAGTTTTCTGACTGTACAATGGGGATAATACTGGACTCAGTAGGACTGTGGTAAGATTAAATTTAGTGCATCACTGTGTAGATAAGAAGAGGTTGTTAGAAAGAGGTCTGTTAGCATGAGAGGCACTTCAAAAAGCTTGCAGAAAAATAGTTAAAAGAAGCTCATTTTGGTGGAAGGATTTTGAAATACATGTAGGGTTTTTTTCATACTACACATTTTCTGTGAAACTTTTGAAGACTCACATGTTACCTCACTTTTGCACTTGTCTCTCATTTGCTTTCCACTAACTTCTTGATGATCCTGTGTTATGGACAACTGTTTCCTGGGTTCATAGGTGGTTGTGTTAAATTAGTCACAACAGTGAATTACCAGTATTTAAGCACTGGCCATTAATCCCTCCTTGTTCAAGCTGAGTGTGTGAGGGTGTGAGTAGGTTGAGCAAGATTTACTCTTGAAGGCCCTAGCAAAGTCGGTGCTCAGGTGAGAGGCTAATCAGTCTGAATGAAGGTGTCTCCCTGGGAGACAAGCAGGGACCACAGTCTCCGTCACGCTTGACTTCATATCCTTTAGTATCTAGCAAAATGTTCTGTTCATAACATGTACTCAGTAAATCTTGGCCAGGCAAACATTTGATTCAGGGACAGCTGGCTGGAAGCCATTGCACATAACAGGAAAATGATTAAAGCACTGAGTGGAAACAAGAAATGAAGATGGAGTATGATGTGTTCTAATGGAGAATTGGTGGCAAACATCTGGACAGGTATGTGTGCCCATGTAACTGTCACAAATGCCATGTTACATGTACAGCAAAAGATCAAAGATCAAAAGACCTTGAAAGTCAGGAGCCAGTGTCAGAAACGAAAAGGAAAAAACAAAGAGCCAAACGTCAACGTGTGCCTCGTGCTGTTCTTCACTTTCATACAATAATTGAGAGGCAGCATCACCTACCCTTTTATCTGCCCTTATTATGTATGTAAAGAAGGGCAGAGGTAAAGTAGTATGATACCAAATGCCATTTGTAGGAACGCTGACCTTTTGTTTCCAGTAGTGAGCAGTGGGAGGGCTGTTAGTAAATGCTGCAAGCGATGGTAACGTGATCAGCCTTGCAAATTGGCCGGGATGTCCTGATGTGCACAGTGGAGAATGTGCACAGTGAGATGCCATAGTGATAAAAATGCAAATGGGGGAATATATGTGGTATCAAGGAAAAATGGTATAATTCTGCTTCCAATTATTTCAACATTTCTGTCTCTTAAGTCCACCTTCTGTGCGACATCCAAATTTAAGCTAAAACTATTGTGAAGTTCTTTTAAATCATGACATGTCCAATTGCTTATTTGGAAAGTGTGCTATGGTTTATATATTTGCTAAAAACTGATTCCATTGGTTATTTACTCATCTCCTCCTAACTACCGCTGGCGCCTGCCTTGCAGGTCATGGCACATGCTCCTGCGGCCGCTGCGTGTGTGAGACAGGCTGGTTCGGAAGGCTCTGCCAGCATCCGCGGAAGTGTAACCTAACAGAAGAACAGAGCAAGAGTCTGTGTGAATCAGCAGACGGGGAATTGTGCTCGGGGAAGGGTGAGTATGTCTGCTCGAGCCTGGGCTGAGTTCCTGTGCTGACACATGGTTTGTTCAGCGGCAAGTAACAGACATCTTTCCCAGATTGAGTCTTGTGTGAAAGCAAATGACTGTGTTCTTCCTCTGCCTGCATCAAACTGGAAGCTTGAAAATCAACTCCATACAATTTGGGAGCTCAGAGAGTGGAATAGTGAGAGAGGGCTTCTCAACAAGGTCATCAGGCACGTCAATGCAAAAATAATTGCTGAATGAAATATAATTGATGCTTTTAGAAAGAATAAGAACACCAAAATATGGTAAGCACCAAAAGGACCCCAAAAAAGGCAATGTATGATTGCCAAATTCACCTATGAAATAACACAGCCCAGAAATGCAGAAAAAAAGACCAGAAGCATCTGATCTGCCAAAAACTATGACTTCTGGAGATTCTGAGGCCTAACTGCATAGATGGAGGAGGGCAAGATTGCAGGTGTGAGAAAGACATGAAAAGATGCTAAATGTTTTGTTTCATAAAAAAGGAAAGAAAATGTATATGGATCCCATAATTTTGGGGCAATTTTCTTTGGCCTCAATATCACCTACTTTTCCAAGCAAGTATGTGTAGTTCACCGTAAGAAAATAGATAATAATTAAATGGAGTGGAAGAAGCCTTCAAAGAATGGTTATAACCTATAATTTCATTGAATAGAAGCCAACCCAATATTTTCTCAAAAACAGATTCAAGGAAGAAGAAAGACTTCCCCTTATTTTTTTTTTCTCTCTCTCTCTGTCACACACACACACACACAGAGAGAGAGAATACTAATATATTAAATCTTGAGATCGTGTTTACAGTGCCCAGGCGTGAAGGCTGTGCCCTCAGTCTAATGCTGTTTCAGCAGGCAGGTGGCACTCAAATGAGTTTAAAGCAATCACTGTGTTCCCTGTTCCCTTTCGCATTAAATTCAATCTAATTTCAGGCTTTAAACTCATCTTCCACTGGTTCTGTGCTCAAGGGGCCTCAGCTCCCAGAAACGCCTATGAGTTCAAGCTGTATGGAGAGAACTGGGAAGGAGAGGTTAAAAGGAAGAAACCAAAGGAAGGAGGCAGAAGCAGGAAGGAAGACAAGAGGTGTTAGCTAATGGAAAGGGAGTGTCAAACTACTGAGAATTATTCTTTTTTTAAATTAGATTTTCTGGGGGATGGTATAGCTTGAAACACAAAGTTCTAAAGTTTACTTTTTAATTTGGTTTTCATTAGTGTGTTATCACTGAAGTCCGATAAGCTTTTCATAGATGCTCTACTGAATAAAAATACCCACTCATTAAAACATGAGCGTTTATATTTGCTTTAAAAATTAGTGTGTGTGTGTGTGTGTGTGTTAGTAGGCACACTATCAAGTGACCGCTGTTGCCCATAAGTAGATCTTTGCTAAGCCTTGTTTAATTAAAAGTACATGAAGACTACACAAGGCAAACTCCCCAATGTAGTGAAAAATAATATTCCATTTCCTAAACTGTACTTCATGCAAAAAGAGTTGTTTCTTTACAAGAAAGAAACACTTTCATAAAGGCACTAAGTCTAAGGAAAGATTCTCATCTCTCAGTATTATAAATGTAGAAAATGCAAAAAGATTAGACTGTCTAAGCATTGACCCAAAGGCATTTCCAGAGAACAAAAGAAAGCCCTCACCTCCATCCACGCTCTGTAGTTAATACCTGTACAATGTATTTGCTTTGGTTGGTAGAGATATATTCAGAGATCAATAAAGGATTGAAAGCATATTTGTGTAATCTATGTATTTATCCTTCAGTGTGTAGAGAGTTTTAGTCTTTAAACTCAAAAAGAATGCAAAAGCTGCCCCCAGGCTGCACATTTTGATGTTTGGATCAGCATTGGTTATTCCCATTGTCGGTAGTAGATGGTTGTGGGCTCTTGTCTTGCCTCCTATTCTGAAGGTCTAAGTGCTAGATTGTTGAGGGAGAGGGGACCTCATACTGAGATCATGGAACTGGATCTGTTGCAGGCACAGAGGACAAGGGGGTGCAGCAGTTATTTCTGGTCCCCAATGGGGAGTAGCACCCCAACCCTAAAAACCACAGGAAAAATAACTCATGAAATAGAGTAAGAGACTTCAACATGGTAGAGAAAAGAAAATCCTATCACCATCATTTGACAGAGGCCATACTTGACAAATCTCATGGACTTGTCTGACTTGCGTGTGATTCTCCTCAAGTTTGTCAATAAAATCTTGCACCCTGATGATTACAGAATGTGCAGAGTCCTCCTTCCTCTATCTGTGTGACGAGGTTGAGCAGAGGACATGCGATCGCAGGGGCATTCCACTGAGCAGCCCGTTCCCACCAGCACAGCAAGTCTGAATTCAGACTGGCCCTGAGCTGCGAATAAAGCCGTCACCCCAGGAGACGATGAAGAAATAGCGTTTTATTTCTTTACAAATTTATAGCCAAGACAATAAATCACTCCATAGAAAAATTTAAAACAAGATACATTGTTGTGACCTTCATAACTGATGGAGTCATTAGTACAGTAGTGAAAGCTGCCTGCTGGGATGTTGGTTGCAGCATTTTGTCAGGCTTGATGAAGGATGAGAAAGAAAGTCCAACATTATTAATAATGGAACGGGGCAACTAACAAAGTTGTTCGTGTGAATAACCAAGAGATGAGCTTAGTGGCCAGGTCTCCCCGCATTTAGCTACCTTTGCAATGGCTATTAATATCATAATACATGATGTTATTTCATGGGGCTTTTGTTGGTTTCTTTGGGGGTTTGTTTATTTGGATCCATGACTACTCAGTAACACTTTTTACCTTGATAATTTTGACCTAGATCCAGGTAAACACATCTGATTTTCTTACAGATGCCAGAATGTCTCCTCAAACCCTCACGATGATACTTGTTGGGTCCTGCATCATCCAGATAACCCAGAGTATACTCACCCACCCACCTGTCTCTCACCCATCCGCTTCCCTATCCACATCCCTGGAAAAGAGAGTAAAAGAGGTTTCTCAAACCCAGCCTTAGCCCAAAGTCAGAATTTCTTCACCCAATATAGCTGTCCAGTCTGATCTGCAAGAACTGATGGCTCATGTTTGAAACAATATGGAAGTTTTGACTGTGAGAGTCATCACAATTTGTTAGAAGGTTGCATTGATTCAGACTGAAATCTCAAGTTAGCCGTTGCTTAAAGCTCATGTGGTCCCGGAGAATTCCCTTCTCCTCCCTGAACTGGTTCTCATCTTTGAAGGCAGGCCAGTTTTATTTCTTTTCTCTCTGTGAGCCCTAGGAGTGTTTTAAAGACACATGAGAAAATGTGGCTGATTCTCCAGGGATAGATGCCAGTAAAAAGCACAGACGGGAGATAGGAACATTTTTAGGGGTCATTATATTGAGAAAGAAAATAAACAGATTAGTGATGATGTGGTTATGAATGCATTGTCTTAGAGCTCCTGCCAAAATGGGCCAGCTGCTCCCTTTCACTGAGCTGGGTCTTGGGTGTAAGTGGGTCCCAGCCAGCTGACTTGAATGATTGGTCACCTCTTGGTAGTCATGAAGTCTACTTCTACCTAATAGAATCTTTTCCCTAAGTGTTTCCCTTTCCAGAAAGGGACAGTTTGACTCTTGCGTTTGGTTATTGATGAAAACAGCCATAGTGCTCCACAAGAAAGATGCTATAATAGGTCCTAATATCTATTCACACTGTGTTATTGTTACATGCTATGCTACTCCTAGTTTCACAAGCAGAAGAATTTCCTACCTCTAAGATGCATTGAGCTTTGACAAACAGGAAAGAACACAGCTGGGGAAATGCTGACTGGGAAAAGATACTGTTTCGTGACACATACAAAATCAATTCCCATTTTTTTATTCTCAATAGTTCAGTGACTAACTAGTAGACTTAGGAACCTGGAGTTTATTCACCAAATGCTCTATCACATATACCATATTGACTTCAGCTGAGCTCACCAGTTTAGACAAATAACTTTGCTATTGCCTGAAGCTAAGCATTCTAGAAGCAAGAACAGTATTTAGAACAGTTCCAGGGCCAGGGAACAAATTTAAAGATGAAATGTGAAATCTATGAATTTTGACATAAAAAATGATATCCTAGGAGTAACACATGAGTGTCATGGACATATAAAATCCTTTACTCCTCTTGTGGCTATAGTTTTAAATGTAAGGGAAATACTCTTTTAGAAAGAACTGAAGTCAACTTCTTGAAATAATCATCCTCCACTCATAGTAATAAAACAACAAGTACCCAGTGAGGAAATTGCTCTGACGGTCAATGAAATGCCCCATGTTTTCTGTGTTGGCAGATAAATCACTAATCATTTGTTAAAGGAGTGGTTGAATGCTGAACTATACATATGATATTTAATAATGGGATACATTTGTAAACTAAGAAATGTTATACCTGAATGAGACCCAAAGGAAACCGCAATCCTGTGCAGACTGGCGCTGGGGGACCAGTGCCCTGGCTCCTGAGCAAGCTCCAGGCTGCCTGCAGAACTGAAAGATGTCTGCATTTTTGTTCATGAGTATACACATCAGTCTAGGCCCTCAGGAAAACAACTCAAGACTAATGAAAGAATGCTGCATTTCAGCCAAAAGCTAAAAATAAACATCAACAATGCTTACACTATAATTAGGTCTGACTATTCTCTTGGGTTGGGCAATGGTACAAGGCATGGAAAAGTTTAGCTTGGCCATTGGTCATTCTTGCAAGGAAAATGCATGTACCGCTGTCCATGATATGACATAATAGCTAGTGCTCAGTGTCCTTTCCCAACACGCAAGATGTTGACTTCGCTTATTAATCAGTTTGCCCAGATTGTTGATTTTTCATTCACTATGTTTCAGTAGAATTGACTCCTGCTCTGCTAATGTATTTTGAATTTATATTAAGTCTGGCCTTTGCTCTTCTATCAAGGTGATCTTTGACCTGAAAAGTTTAGTTACAACCATCTTTTAGTAAATGGAAATCACATTTGGGGGAAAAATCAACCAAAAGAAAAAAAGAAAGGGAAGTTTCTTCTTTTCATTTTAAAGTTGTTTTTCTTGCTGTATTAGAAGCAATTTTACCATGAAATTTTTTAAACTTGTTATATAAGGATATTTGTACTGAGAGAACTTTATTTTTTCAGGGTATCTTTTAATTCATATATTTTCTTTAATTTTCTATATACTATTGGAGAAATACTCAGTAGCCAAAATATTTCTAATAACTAAAGAGGAAGGTTTATTTTTTAAAAATTAAGATTTAAAGAGAGAAAATGGGTGATATAGTGGAAAATGTGTTAGAACACAGAGCCTCACGAAGAATGAACATTATTTGGAGGGGGAGGGAGGAATTAAAGCTATCGTTGATTATGGCAGGCAATTCAGAGGTCAAATGCACATGAGTGATTGCATGTATGCTGTTAGCACTTTAATTAGCCACACAGCATGCAGGCGTGTCCCTACTTAAGGAAAAATATTGTGACCTAAAATCCAAAATTAGAAGCACATTTATTTAGTAGCTGTTTGAATTATAAAATGAATCTTCACGTAATAGAATTTACTGTTCAATTCCTTTAAGAACGGGCACTTTAAAAGCATGATTCAATTCGGAAAAATGATAACAACAAGAACCCCACCAGTTTTGACCACACTTTTGGAAGCCATCTATAAGAATCAGCCATATTCTGTACTCATTGACATTTCAATCAGACTGGGCCATGGAACGTTTGCTCAAGGCTAATTGCAACTTTCTAGATCTGTAACGAAGGCTTTCCTGGATGACCTTTATGAATTACAGTGAATAAAGCTTCCCTCTGAGAAATGAGCTGTTCAATAAAGGTTGGTTATTAGAAGCCCATTGTTAGCATGCCAAAGATATCCTTTCCTCAATAGAAGCCTGTAGTTAGAGGGAGATAGCAAGTAATATCTCCTGTGATTTCAGGTTCTTGTCACTGTGGAAAGTGCATTTGTTCTGCAGAAGAATGGTACATTTCGGGGGAATTCTGTGACTGTGATGACAGAGACTGCGACAAGCATGAAGGACTCATCTGTACAGGTGCAGTACTGGCCTTTATTGCTGGGTGCTACGGTCTGCAATAGAGCTGGGTGACACCCATCACACAGTGCCAGACAGGACAGCTTTGGTGAGCTCGAGGGCCGCCTGTTAAAATGCAGTAGCTCTAAATGGGGATGTGGAAACAAGCACTAACAGTATCCCCAGGTATGGAAAAATATAGAAAGTGAAGCCAGATTATTTGATTGAGGAGAAACTTCCACAAAGTAACCATAAGCTCCCCAAGTCACACCTATGCGATTCTATATCAAAAAAACCTTGAGCATAGTTTAGGAGGTGGGAGATGATTTTAAAAGGCGATCCACTAGTTGATGTGGTGGTTTTTGGGGAGCTGGCTGTGCATATGTAGGGGGAGTTCATGTATGAGAAGGACTCAGTAGAATACACATTGCTTCCTAATGTCTTGAGTCCCAATAACTTTTTATGAAATGCATTTCCTTAAGTTACCGGGGAAGTGGGGAGCTGTGCGTTTGCTTTCATCATCACTAGTTGAAGGTTTAAGTTGTACATTTGCATGTGTTACCAAGTTAGACTTTACTTTCTGCCCATCCCTATAACAAGACTCCTCTTCTAGCTGGTTGCTTGGCTCTCCTCATTATGCAAGGTGCTTTGTTTTTAAGTATTTATTCATCAGTCAGAGGTAACGTGCTGTCTGGGGGATAGAAAACTGTGATGTGGTAGCCCAGCTGGCATAGACTGGGTGGCTGTTCTCTGATACATGGATGGCAACACCAAGTAGATGTCACTAATTGATTATAAGTTTGCTCCCAGTTTAGTATTATGTAATAAGATCACTGTCAAAACACCAGAAGAGGATGAACGAAATGGTCTTATTATGGACAGTGATGGTTTCTAGTGGCATAGTTTACTCTGGTGCATTTTGGTCATGGCAGTGATTCCCATGTGTGTTTTATTGCAGGGAATGGAATTTGTAACTGTGGAAACTGTGAATGCTGGGATGGATGGAATGGAAATGCATGTGAAATCTGGCTTGGCACAGAATATCCTTAACAGTTGCATTGGAGAACACTCTGGATTCTTACTTTTCTAGGCCGTTAGAACACATAAATGCAAAGAATACCATGTATAATCACCAGTAGGGCAGATTAAACAGACTATTGTATGTTTTTCTATTTCTGAATTCCTGACTGAAATCTGGGTACCCATTAGAAGTGAGCTAAGCAAATTCTGATATAAATCATAGAAATAAGGTTTTCTCTTCAAATAACATCAGTAGTTCTCAACGTGGGCGACTTTGCCACCCAGAAGACATTTGGCAATGCCTATAGACAATTTTGACTGTCACACTGGGTGGGGTGGGAGGGTGTACTGCTTACATTTAGTAGGTAGAGGCCAGGGGTGTGGCCCAGCAGCCCCCAGAGTACAGGACAGCCCCCACATGACAGAGAAACATCTGACTATAAAAGTCAATAGCGCCGGAGTTGAGAAACGCTGAATGATGTGGTCTTTAAAAACCCATGTGCCTACAAAAGATGGCATTGGATTCTGTTGAGAAGTATATTCTTGCACAAACCCATTGATTAGTTTTTGCAGGATTCCATATCATTCAACATTTCCACATGAGGACATGAAGAGAAACACACGTGAGGTACAATGGTGGGTTGGGGAACCAGCAGGAATGCTATGGAAGAGGGAAGACAAGTGCTTTTCAGCCATTAGGTCATTTGTGCAGTCTCACTTTAAACTCACAAAAGCAAAATTCTCTCAAAATAAAGGATAACATTATGAAAAATGTACAATTTAACACTTTAAAATAAATAGTGACATGTTTATACTTTGTGTCAACATATATTTGCCTACTGATAATGAACACACACACACACAAAAATGAACTGCAATTCAGGGATATTCATTTTCGATTCCTAGAACTAAGGGATGCCATTTTTAAAAACTGGGCCAGGGTTGCATGTACAAGACATTTGACTTGTCAGTATTTAAATTATTTCCTGGTAAGATAGTCTTTTAAAACAACATAATCTAATCTATAAAATAAAAACACCATAATCTAGTTCAGAATAATGGCCTGAAATAATGATTTGTTTCCCCTAAAAACTTTTTCCTAAGGATACTTACTAGGAAAGTAGATTTTCACAAAGAAGTTAATATGATAAATGGCACCAATTAAAAAGCTCAGAAAAACTACCAAAAGATTCTAGAAATGGTGTAAATAGAAATTATGAATATTCACTTCATGGTAGGAACAAAATGTTTATTTTCTTAATGGGGAAACTTTGTATGAAATCTACATTGAACTATGAAAATGTACAATAATTGGAGCTTCCTTTACATATTTACAGTTAAACTACTTACACTAGTTTAGGTAACATTTAATTATTCAGAGCTTTAAGAAAACCACGTTTTTCCTATATGTGAATTATTTTGTAAAATCCTCGAATAATATAACAAAATTATTTCCATATTAAGATGAAAATTATTATTTGGAAACTTTATTTTGATGATGTAAATATTCTAGAATCATAGCCTGGATTTTGTAAGTCAAATCACCAAAAATAAAGATAATATGCATCTGTTGTAATAGTTAAAAATTTAATATTGAAAATTATCTTGAGAAAAGCTAACTGATGCTAATTTTCTAGTGCTAATGTTCTCATAACAATAGATTTATAAAATTGCTTTCTCCTGAGATTAAGGACTGCAATCATATTGGTATCTCTATTATTTGGTATGTCAATCAACATTGGGTTTGTAAAATGAGGGAAATATGGGTAGCCCCAACCTGTATTTAAGCTTCATACAAACCTATTATAATTGTCCCATAGCCATTTTGATGACTCATTTGAGAACACTGGAATCTATCACATTATCTTGCCAACAATATGAAAGACTTCCAGATTCCTTATGACAGGTCATCTCCCACAAAGGAGCAGACAGAAAATCCTTTAGGTTTTATGGGTTACATGAATTCCTGCTGCATAATTATGTCTCATACTTTAAAACTGTAGAACAATGAAAGTTCATTCTGTGTTCCCAGGCCAAACAAATACAGATTGAGGCTGGATTTGGCCCACAGCTCAGCAATGGTTTGACAACTTGTGCTCCCCTGGGACTGAACTTAATTCCTCATAGCTCACCACACATCCTCAGGTGTGTTTTCTTTCTTATTTTAATATGTCTTTATGTTGTTCTCCATTTTTATTAACAACTTTATCAGAAGTGCTGCTCTACTCATGTTTTCATAGATAAAAAGTTGAGTCTGTTCTCATCAGTTCTGTTTCCTAAGAGTTTAGATAGTGAAGAAGTCATTAAATCATAATGTTCAAAATATGATTTGTCCGAAGTTTTGGACAAAAATAAAAATGACACTTGGCTATAGTCTGAGGTTTAGTTATCAAACCAAAACTGGATTATTGCCTAAGTCACATGGTACCTAAATTTTAACTGCTTTTCTTTGAAAACAGTTTTTTTTAATTTCTATTGTGTGTGTGTATTAATGGTATGGGTATGAGTGTATGAATGGTTTTTATTTTAGCAATGAAAACATATATATAGGTCTGTGTATACACACACACACATATAAAATGATTGAATTTATTTCTTTCCAATATAACCTGTATAAACACATGTAAAGACAAATTCTGCCCTTTGTAACTAATTCTGTAGTTTGACTTTTGCTCTCTTTTCTAAAAGACTCTCTAAAAAATGACAAGGCAAGAATGGACTTGAAATGTGTGGGAGAAAATCAGCAAGCAAATTTGTTGGCTTGTTCATGGTTTTTAGGGATTTACGGTGGAATTAATGTAATTTGGAAAGGATGCAACAAGTTTAAAGGTGGTATAGGCAGTGATCCTGCTTGTTTGGCAAGAATTCACCCAAGAATTCCTCCACGGGGACTTTTCCAAAACTGCCAGAGTTGTAGATACAAGAGGAGGCTCTTTATTGCCATTGCGTTTTTGGGCTCCTGTGAGCTCATTTAGATCTCAGTAGCACATCTCAGATGCAAACAACCTCTGTCAGTAAACATCGAATCAGAACAAAGGAAACTAAAAATAAATTTCATAAACCCAAAATATAATTCAGCATTAAGGTGCAGACTCACTGTGAAAATGTTGAAACCCTAGTCAGTATTCAATAGGCCCAATGAATTACCTTGTAAACTAAGAAATCTAAGCTATAAAAATGTAGCTATTTACATTCTGGATTTTGATAAGCTTGCATTTTGGAAAATAATTGACCATTTAGCTCAGTTGCTTTTCCTATACATTCCCTTGTTATGAAATCATTTTTGAAAATCATTTTTAGTATTGAGATTATTGAAAATTATATTAACCTCCTTCTGAACTCAGTACTAATCTGGTCTCTATTTCTTGGACATGTAACAAATATTACCCCTGTAATATTAGGGAGATGATGTCAAATGAAGTGATGTATCTAACTTAAAAGACCTTTTTAAGAAAACTGAGTATAATAGTGGTCATTTTGAAAAGACAGCAAGTGCTTTAAGCATTAATTAAGTTGTTTGCCAGGTATGATAAAGAAACTGTTCATTCTCCAAGAGAAAAACAATTAGGAAAACAAGCAGGGGTTCATGAAATGGACCCACTGTGGATCCCTTTAAGTTATCCCTACCCCAAAACACTCAGGACAAGAAAACACTTAGATCAAGAATATCTAAAATCTCTAGGATTTGCAAAGAAGGATGCTCAGTTTCATTTTCCTCTTTACACTGGATGGGCAATTTGTATGTATCCATAATTATGCCAAGTAAAGTGGTAACAAAACATTTTAGGAAAGTAAACTTACTAGAAAACAAAAATGATGTCACTTGAAATATCCAAACAGTGAACATTTCTGGGCATCACTGAGAGAGAGGCAAAGCATTAGCTACTGTAACAAATCAGACATAACCCTCCCACACCAAATATGCATGCAGAAGAAATGGCTAGTATGTAGCTGATACAATGGACATATGTACATGGAGGTATGAAACACACCATCTTGAAATACAAATGAATTCCATCAGATTTACTATCTAGAACATCCATAAGTGACAGATTGCACTTAATAATAGCAACTTAATTTTTAACGGGGGAAAAATGTCTTACCCCAGAGGACTTGCAAGAGAGGTATTATCAAAGAGCTAACATTTTCTTTGGCACGTAAAAGGGGAAATTGAGTGTACCAACTTATTTACAGGACATTTTCTGTATTTGTGGGTGATGCAATGCCATTTTGTTACATAAACTTGATTTTTTAATATGCCTTCATATAAATATTTTATTCAATATGTTGTATTTGTGAATACAACAAATGATATTAAACAAACTGTACAATGCAGACAAACTCTTCGTACGTAAATTGCGTAATACATACCAACAGTTCTCGATACACAGGTCCTACCACATGCAGTTCATTAGTGCTGCCTTCTTCCCGTGCAACACATAAGACCAGACACAAAGGAAATGAGCTAACTAAATTACAGACAACAAGGACTCCTCTCCAACATGTCTAGACATAGATTAGGAGAAAGTATTTTTGACATCCATTCATAGTGATAAATGCCCTCACAGACAACCCAAATAGACCAGAAAATGGAGATGCACATTTACATAACTGAGTCATTTACAAAAATAAATCTTGTCTTAATTGTAACCAATAAACAGGCTTGCAAGGGAAAAAGATACCAGCAAGTAGAAAGGATTACCAAGAAATGGGTGTGTGTGTGTGTGTGTGTGTAGTGGTATAAGCCAGGTGTAAGCCCACCTAATTGGAATTACATTATTAAAAGTTTGCCACATATTGTGGGATATATTTCTTCCCTAAGTAATTTGTTTATGGAATTCCTCTAACTTATTCTGTTGAAAACAATAGGCTTTGAAATGGCCTAACATTCAAATCGAGAATGGTTAAAAGAATCTGTTTATTGTATTCATAATTTAGCATTATCAACAACAAATATCCTCAAACATTATGTTAACTTTTTTTATTTATGAAAATGGAATCCAATATGAAAATGAAATAAGCATAAACATATCAGTTGATACTCAATTGTAAATCAGCTAAGCAGGCCAAAATTGTCAATGCTGGGCAAGGACTGTAGTGGAGTTTTATGAAAGCGGTGGGAAAGTAATTTCCCAACAAAGACAGTGCAGAGGGGGGGACACAGCAACTGGATCATTCTTCCACACGTACTGAGAGGCCAGTCCACTGCTCCCATAAACTGTATTTTGTGAATGAGGTTCAGTTTGGTCTCAATTGACCCTTCTGGAAAGAAAACATTGAATTTTATTAAGTGTACACCGAGTTAACAAATATATTTGCAAATAGTTTAGTATTAAACATTTTGAAACTGTTTCTAGTCAGTATCGAACATTTCACATGGAATTTTCACCTAGTAGTCAACTCTTCAGTCTTTCTCATAGACGTTGCCTTCCCTAAGCTCAGAATTTTGCAGTATTCAATTCAAAAGGAAATGAAGAGAGCAAACTAAAACCAAAGCAAATACACCAGACGGACCCGAAACCTGATCTTTGAGGGTGTTGGCTTGCCTTTGTTTTTCTCTTGGATCCCTCAACAGACCGAATTCTGAGATCATGGCAAGGCACCTCTAACCCAGCCATTGGGTAATCTGGGGCCCACAGAGCTGAGGTACAGGTACGTACTGGTGAGGTCCACAGTACCGGACTCAGCATGCTGAGCTAAAAAAAATATTTTTTCCTAATATGTCCAGTTTAAAAACTTGTCATTAAACACCAAAAATATTAAAGTCTAATTGATAACTAACGTTTGCATTGTTGCTGCAGAAAAGACAGCCGCCTTGCCCATGCTCGGCTGACTATGAGTGGGACGCAGCCACATCGGGGATGGCGTTAGGTTCGTTAAAAACAGGAGGGAGTAGATCTGAAATGGATTTAGGTAGCGCAATTCTCGTAGGTCGTCATGATTTTGTTTTCCTTTTTTTTTTTTTTTTCCAAATAATGAAGACTAATAGATGAAAAATGAACCTTAATCAGGCCTACAAGGCCTACAGAATTCTTTGGACCCACTTTCTCAAAAACCAGTGGGTCTTGCTCGCTGGGCAAGGCAAATGTTACCATTACCAGTAAGCTTGTGATATGTATAAAACACACACACGCACACACACGCGCGCGCGCACACACACCACACACACACACAAGGAAACTAAGAGGGGCCGTCCAACACGGGTCGTGGAGAGCTTGCCACGGATTGTGTTCGACCTTTCTCCTGCCCAGGCCTTGGGGACCTCGGCCGCGCAGTGTCTGCTGCTGGATAGAGCGTGTATGTGTGTGGAATCGATAGTGTGAGCCCGAGACAACGATCTTAATCTGGATAGATGCAGTTTGCAATACTAAGGTAGAAGGCTTTCTGATTCCCTGATTGCCCTCCGGACTAAGCCACCCGCAACATTGCCGATTCAGAAGAACACACTCCCTGCAAAAGGTCACAGACAGTGGCGCGAGCAGCCCTGTAAAAACGAGAAGAGGAGAAATCCATGAGAGCACAGGTTTACAGCGTCTAACTAGAAATTACTCAATAGTAGTGGGGTGCTACAAAATCGAACTGAAACACATGGATTTCGCTGGAACAGGACTCAAAAAGGGTTACGGGGAGCTGTCAGCAGGCAAGGTATCGAGTGTACGTGTGAAATATGTCATTCACATGAAGTGTCACAGTCACAGAAAAGAGATTAAAAAGGCATTCCATATCTGGTAGGGCATTCCATGGTCTGAGTTGAGCTGGTTATCCAGGTGTCTTCTTGTCGTGGGGGTGCCACAGCTTGCGTTTGAACCACTTGTGACGAAGTTCGGAGCCAGCCAAGAGCAAGCAGCACTGGCTTGCGTCCCCACCGCCCTCAGCCCCGGGAGCAGGAATGTCCGGTGGGGATAAATCACGCGACTGTGCCCGGGACTGGTAAGTCACAGGCCCCCGAGGCTCTGGCTATGTGGTCTTGCTCTTGTTGACTGGTTTGCCTCCGTTCATAATCGCAGACGCACTTGTGCTTTTACTCGGTGTCACCCCAGCCTTCGGGACCGTCTCCCCCACATCGTGCAAAGATGGTTCTCGGTACATGGCAACTGGGGATGGGAGGAGGAGGAGACATAGCCTGGTTAGGTACAAGAGCGACCCACCCACACACTCGCACACCCCAGTCCTCTGAACTCACCCAATCCCATGCCCAGAGGACACCTGGCCCATGGCACGGATTTTGAGTCCATAGACCCGGTGCTGCCCGGCTTCCTTCACAGCCACTGTTTCTCATACCTCAGTGAGGGCAGCTAGATTTTCATCTAGGAGACACTTATGCACTTTGGACAGAAAGGGGAGCTAAGACTTGCCCTCCACTGCATACTGATAGCAACACTTGAATGCATTTCGATTCAGCTTTCAGTGCCAAGGTATTTTACACCTGATGGCATTACTTTTAAGTGGTTCCAAAGCAACATGGTCACTACTGTCAAGGTCAAAGTGCCACACAAGTAAAATCCTTCCAGCCAGGGCCTGCTAGACAGCCTCATTTCCATCTTGTCCCTGTCATTATGGGAAGAGGCTCTTAAACAACTGAAGGCAGCAGGTGGCTTCAGGTCCTTGCACCTCCTTTCCTGATCCATGGTTAACAATGTGATAGTTGATGTCACACAGGCTGCCGAGACGGTGGCTCAGGCCGAGTCTGAGACATCGTCTGCACACCGTCTGGTGACATCATCACAGCAGCTCAGGAGGCTTTTTAGAACATGATTTGGGGAAGTCCTGGAAAAGGACATTTCAGAGTGATCCTTGGGGAACAAGAATTGAGTGCAAGTCATCTGCCACCAGAAATGCATATTTGAGATGCTTTTAGGTTTTTTGAAAGTGTAAGGAATTATTTGAAGTGCCCTTATATTTACTATGCATCCTCTGTGAGCACCGTGGTAGAATGTTGCTTGATTTTTTTTTTTCAGCAGCACACATACTTTTGGGAAGTAAAAAAGTACATTAGGACTGGGCAAGGTGTAAAGGGAGCTAATATATATCCTTGATGCATGTTCCAATCTCTTGCTGCCTCTACTAATGAAATTACTAGACAATACCATCACAGCAGTGACCTTGGTTCTCTGTGAGTGAAGTAGTGAAGAAATGAATGTTCCAGAGTATCAATAATTAAGCACCTCGACTGTCCTAATGTTTCCACTGGAATGATTTATAACCTGTAGGGGTTCTGATAGAGGAAAATTCAGTTCAAACTATCAAGTAAACTACCTACTTCCTTACTTGCTCTTAAAGTATTTCTGGCTGCTAATTATTTGAAAATAATATGACAAATGTTGCCTCTCTCTCTCCTGCACACATACATACCTAGTAGTTCCACTATAGAATTGGAATTCTAAATGCTATTATGTCACACCAGTAGAAGCTTGGATACTTCCCATGGAATATACAAGATAACTAGTTTCTAAATTTTACTCTGTTGAAAGCCTTAGATGTCCTCTGGTTTCCATTAGACTTGTGCAACCAAAAGGTAACATTTTAGAAATTTTGTTAATGCTCGTCTATTCAAAACATACAATCAGTGAAAAGAAACACAGCAAGGCAAATGGACCAAGATCTTTGTAGAGCTGATATGAACTCAGTTGATTTTTTTCATTTGAATATTGGGAACTAAGATGCTATCAAATTTACTTAAAATAATGAAGCCATGTTAAGGATATTATATTTGGGAAGAACAAAGAAACACGCTGGTTTCTCTTTGATTTTCTTTATTATCTACCATGTAATAATTCCTATATCAGATTCTAGAATAAATTTGCATTTCCTAGAAGGTCTCTCTGATAGCTAATGTGGGTTTCAATTAAGTTTTTGGAGGAAAATTTATTTAGAGGAATAGTAAGTCAACATTATTGAAATTATAAGGGTGTTATTAACAAGAATGGTTTTGCAAATTTAGAAAAACCACAGATAACCTGAAATTGTCAATTATCCATTCACTTATCTTTTAGGGATAATATGGATTATAAAACCAATATGCAGGCCGGCATTGTGGCACAGTGGGTTAAACTGCTGCCTGTGATGCTGGCATCCCAAATGGGCACTGGTTCCAGTAGCAGCTGCGCCACTTCCAAACCAGATCCCTACTAATGCAACTGGGAAAGCAGAGGAGGATGGCACAAGTACTTGGTCCCTGCACTCATGTGGAAGACCCAGATGAAGCTTCTGGCTCCTAGCTTCAGCCAGGCCCATCCCTGGCCATTGTAGTCATTTGAGTAGACCAGCCAATGGAAGATTTCTCTCTCCCTCTCCCTCTCCCTCTGTCTCTGTAACTCTGCCTTTCAAATAATAAATCTTAAAAAAAAATACACCTCCTCTCTTGATGGCTAAGTCTTTCCTGTAGAACTAACAAAGAAAATCAAATGGTCTAAGGTATTTGTTCACTTAATGTAATTCTAATCTCCAGAAAGTAAAACAAAAGTAATTGTATAGGTAATACTTTTGAACATTCAGCTTCAAAATCCATTGTTTTTGTAGTTCTCAAATACATGTTATGTAGATAAAAGAGAACGATGCTTCCATCGGAATCATTAATGTGAAAGGTGCAGTTGTTGCCGATTAATGAGCAAAACTCTGTGGCAATGTGAGGGCTGCATTCTCCACAGGTGAATGCAGATAGATTGTTTTAGTTACAGAAGGTAGTATCACAACCGTATGATGAACACATGTAGTTGACAGAAAAATAAAGCAAGTTCCCTAAGGGTCTGATTATTATCTGCTCATTTTCTGTGATTTTAATTCACAAGTACAGGGGGCCTTCAAAAAAGTCGTGGAAATATGCATTATGAAATATGCATGGATTTCAAAATTATTTGCATCAAAATTCACTTTCTTCTAATTCCATTTCCCATGCCTTTTTTTGCAATACCTTTTCATATAGCTACTTTTATTTACATGAACATGAAAATGAGCAAACACCTTTCTTCCTACAATAGGAACTGATTTTTTCTAATATACTTGTTTTCATAGATTTATATCATAACATTCAATTTTATAATTATCTAGGAGAATAATTGGGGCTGTGAGGATTTGAGACACAACAAGGTAGAAGAGATACTTTTCCTGAGTGCGTGCACACACACAGCATAGTATACAAGGGACAAATCTTCAGTAAACAACTTACATAGACATCTGTGTGATTACCACTTAGAGCAAAATGAAAGACATTGTCAGCACTCCATGAAGTTTCCCTTCAGCCCTGGCACTGGTACACTTGCGAGCAATGTCTTCCACATAAAAACAAAGCATGTGATATTTCTGGTAAAGACAGTGCATAAATAAGACTCACCTTCCAATGGCTTGGGTAGAAAATGAGCTGCTGGTTTGGTTTTCTTTACTCTGTTCCCTTTCATAACTTGCCCTTCCTTATTTAATCCCAAAAACCAGGCTCTACCAGATTCCTGTTGTCTGTACAGCATAGATGAGTAGATTACATAATAATTTTCAAAAACAGACTCTTTAAACTTGCATTCAGGAGTAAAAAGTTCCTGGTAAGAGAAAAGAAGGAAAAGAGTTACAGGAGGGAACCAGATCTTTCCGGTGCTTTCTGTGTGTTCTCTTGAAATGCATCCACTCTGGTGAAAAGTTCAGCCTTTTGGCAAGGTCAAGCTGGCTAGACCTCCCCTGCATAGTCATAGTCCACATATTCTTTTTTCAATATCAAGTGAACTGAGAAAACTGTCACTATTGGGAATATGCATGGGCAAAGGTATGGATGTGTTTTAATAGAATGCATAAGCACACACAATACTTTCAGTTTAATAGGATACAATTCAGCAGGGCATAATCAGAAAGGGAGCATGAAACTAGCATAAATGAAATAAAATATATACTCAAGATATTTTATAATCGATTTTATATATTTCATAGAAATATGATACCCAAACAGTTGCAGGTTGTTATTTGAATCACTAATATTATCCAAAGGTGATATATGTCATCTACAAAGAAACAAAGGGAAACCTTCAACTACAGCCATGACATCGGCTGCCATGGAGGATGGCCACCAGAGCTACTAGTGTGTAACCAGTTGAGGCCAGGGGTCATATTAGCAGGTCACAGGGACAGGAGCTGAAAGTAATTGTCCAATTCCATGGTTTGGAGACCTATAGCATTCCTTGAAGACAAATATCAAGAGCTGCCTTTACTGAAAACCACCTAGCATATTCTGAAAGATTACAGTGTGTTAAATACTATTAGACTCAATGCCCTGATCTCCACTGATCGATGAGTAGCATGCAAAGCATACTGCTTTAGTTTATCAGTAATAGCAGATATGCATAGATGGTTTTGTATACCTATCAAAATTCTCATTTTTAGAATAATTATAATGTCATGTATATTAGTAAAAATAGAATATGAGAAGCAATATACAAAGTTGTAGGAGAAATATGATACATTATCCAATTTCTATAGTTTCTACTAGACAGAACAAAAAGATTATAGTTTATAAAATCATGCTAGAGACAAAAATCTCTTCCTTGTCTTGACATAAATTTCTAAATGGCAGTTCCTTACAGGGAAGCGGTAAAACTGACATCCACTAACATAAACCAAAAATACCCTGATCATTCATGGTTATATTTTGTATTTGAGTCCTGCAGTATGTATTAAGTAGATAGGACTGGAAAAAGTCCAATAATTGGAACTTGAAGTAATTGTAATTAGCACGATCCCTGGGGATCATGTGTACTGCAGAGGCCACCAACTGAAATGCTTTTAATGGCAAGAGGGCAGCAAGCTGTGGCCATCGTGGATGTGAGACTAAATGGTCCACACTCAGCTCTGCAAAGGAAGGAGCAGCTGGTCCTTCCATGGATCTCATGTGAAGATGCAAGCCTTAGATCTTTCGTGGATCTGACTTTCCAAAAAGATAAGAAATCCAGGTTTGCACATAAAATCCCCTTTTAATGGTACCAATTATTTCTTAGTTTTTTCTTTTCAATAAAAGGCCAACCAGGGGACCTAGATGGTACCTGTGGGTTGCAGGTTTGAGATTCTAATGTAAGTTTGGTGAGAAAGGAACTTTCTAGTTCCTAGAAAGAATCCTTGGTTGCTTATCTATCTAATGTGTGGTTTCCTAGTTGGCTAATATGGCAATCATGCTTCAAAATACTCTAAACCTGGTAGTGATAATATGAGGATGCTTATTTGAATGTAGGCTTAAATCTACATTTTCTGAAGGTGCCCAAGTGAGGTAAATGTGATGAGTTTTTTCTGATGAGTCCTTTTTGCCGTTTAGAAGCCCACTACTACCCATACAGAAGCAACGATGAGAGTTCCAGCAGAAGCTTCTATATTAACTTGCACTGATGCCAAACAAAATCATCAAATCATAGAATAAAAATGCAACAATGAAGGCAGGAGTCTCATATCTCCACTTATGTTGTGACTGTTTTTGAAATGAAAGCACCATCTGTAGTGCACTTATTATCTTTACAGTAGCAGCAGAATCCCTCTACTGAGGGAAATGTCTTTGTTTAGGAAAATACTCTCATGGGCCATTTGCATGTACAGAGATAGGCTTTTGGATTCAGGAGAAGAGGAGAGGGTGGAGGGGAGAAAGGGCCTGTGTTCCACCATGCGTGAACAATGAATTAGCCACAAACCCACATAATGTGGCAAAACCATAACTCCAGAACTGAAAGTGACTTTGAGAATCAAACTCAGTGGTCAAAAAACTGACATTCAGGCCAAATTCTTGTGTGGCACCCGTCTGTTTTTTGTAAATAAGGTTTTGTTGGAACAGAGGCACTTGCTGTCTTCACAAATTGAATACATCTGAATGCAGGCAATCAAGTTCAAAGATGAATACTCAACACAGAAATCCTGTGATCCCACAATGTTTGTTTGGTTCTTGGCCCAAAAAAACATTTGCCAGGGATGATCTAAGGTAAAATTTTAATGATTTTGAAACCTAGGTGACTGGGGGAGGGGTGATGAATCCAAGGTCATATTCCAAAGTTAAACTTCGATTATGCATGAAGGCTGTCCACAGAAAGTTCATGAAACTTCATATTGTGAAAAAATCCACATGAATTATGAAATTCTTGTGCTAAAATACTCTTTCAATTCTTTTTCATGAATATTTTATAGTACTCCATATGTTCATGTGTGTATATATTCAAATACATAATCTGAATAACTTTAATCAGTTTCATTCTTAGATTAGTCTTATGTCTATGATGGCATGCATTAAGAATACACAGCAGCCCACAGGTTCCACTTGGATATGGTGCCACATTGCTGTTATCTGTGACTAAGTGAAAATTAATGTCAATACCTCCAGGATTGCTTGCCACCACTTTAGTGCAAAGGGAAAATATATAAAGCATTTGTGACAATTGTATGGCTTCTCCTAGAGCACAAGGCAATTCTAAAACATTCGCAAGATAAATGATATTAAACATAAGTAGCACATAACACATGCACACTAAATCTGAATATTTACTTATCTATGTTGCAGAGTCATCAAAACACTCAGTTCCCTCCCAGCAAAGTGCCAATAATGACCCTGGTCCTGGACATCTTAGTTTTTCTCCTAAGGCTTACAAGCAGAGAAAGAGGTGGCCCCAGATATCATGTTCCTATTTGGAGGATACTACCAAATCATAAATCCTGCTTACAGATGACAGATGTGATGAGAGGATAACTTATGAGTTGTAAACTATACCAATATCTGACTATAAATTGAGCTTGAAAGTTCAGCTCAAATATGAAGTATCACACACCAGGTTGTTATTTATTCTCAACATATTTCAACTTAAACATACCTTTAGATAGGAATCACAATGATCTATTTATTGAATTGTCTGCTTTTCTCACCACTTTCTACTTTTTTGGGAATGGAATCAGTTTATCCTGAGGTCAGCAGATATTCATCCCAATCTACTTTATTTTCTACAATATTGAAATTATATCTTTTTTAAATAATACTATTCTGAGGGGCTGGCGCCATGGCTCACTTGGTTAATCCTCCGCCTTGCGGCACTGGATTCCCATATGGGCGCCAGATTCTGTACCGGTTGCCCCTCTTCCAGGCCAGCTCTCTGCTATGGCCCGGGAAGGCAGTGGAGGATGGCCCAAGTCCTTGGGCCCTGCACCTGCATGGGAGACCAGGAGAAACACCTGGCTCCTGGCTTCGGATCAGCGTGATGCACCGGCTGCAGCGGCCATTGGAGGGTGAACCAACGGCAAAAAGGAAAACCTTTCTCTCTGTCTCTGTCTAGAATTCTACCTCTCAAAAAAAAATAAATAAATAAAAATAATACTATTCTGATACTACCCAGTTCATCAAATCAAAAAATATCTGAGACATAGAGACAGATCTCCTACTTTGTGGTTCACTCCCCACATGCCCACAATGGCCTGGTGAGATAGGCTGAGCTGGGATCCTTGGAACTCAATTCAGGGCTCCCTCTTGAGTAGCAGGAACCCTATTACTTGAGCCATCACCACCGCTGCCTAGGGTCTGTGGTGGCGGGAAACTGGAGTCAGAAGCTGAGGCACACATGGAACATAAATACTCTGATGAGGAGAGGCAAGTGTTGTGATCTCCAGACCCAATGCCTATTCCCTGTATCTGGTTCTTTAGAAAGAAAGGTGCAGTGCTCTTAAAAATGACTTATAAAGAATACTCTGACTGCTGAGAATTCAAGTCATGAAGTTTGAAATAGAATATAGTGGCATTTAACACTGAAGACAGTTAAAGTTGACTAATGTATTTTATTTATCCGAAACTCTGTAAAGTCAAATATTTATACTATGGAGTAATGACTGATGCCCATGGAAAGATAATAATTACTAAATTGTATGTGTACTTCGAATGAAAGTATAATTTTGTAGGTATAAGAGAGAGCTTTGATTTTATTACAGAACCCAGTGAATTTAGCTATATTCCTGCCAACAAAGCAATCTTCACGGAGTCCCATATTAATGCCCACAGCAGCCAAGAGTGGGCCTGGCTGAAGCCAGTAACTTAGGAACATTTCGCAGGTTGTTGGCAGGCAGCCCAGTATTTGGGTCATCATCTGCCACCTCCTAGTGTGCATATGAGCAGGAAGCTGCTATGAGAGGCTGGTCCAGGACTCAAACTCAGCCATTCTGATATGGGATGCTTGTGTCCCACTGGGTCTTAACCACTGTGCCAAAGGCCCACCCTGAAAGTTTTGGTTTTTTGCCAGTAAGATTACTGAAACTGTATAGTAACACATCTTCAAGCAGGGTAGCTAATTTTTTATCACATTTATATTTACTACATATTGGATTATCTAGTGAATAAAATCAAATAATTTGATATTGAACATGTATACAGTGTATTTTAAAATATATACATATATGGATAATTTTTTGAGATACATTTATTTGAAAGGCCAAGAGCTTCCAACTTGAGGTTCGCACTTCTGTGGCTACAACAGCCTAAGGGAAGCCAGACTGAAACCAGGAATCTAAAACTCCATGCAGTTTTCCCTCGTGGCTGGAGGAACTCAAGGACTTGAGCTATCATCTGTTGCCTCCCAGGGACATTAACAGGAAGCTGCATTGGAAGCATAAATGTACCACGACTAAAACTGGG
Organism: Lepus europaeus; assembly: GCF_033115175.1. Lineage (NCBI taxonomy): Eukaryota > Metazoa > Chordata > Mammalia > Lagomorpha > Leporidae > Lepus > Lepus europaeus. Next base: position 11,111,173 of record NC_084832.1, on the reverse strand, counting down.
CACTGATGTGGGATGAGGATGTCTCAAGCAAAGGTTTAATGTCCTTTGCCACACTACCTGCCCCTTAACTGTTAAAATCGTTTTAGAGACAAGTAGCACTTCATTGTACGGGAGCTTGTTAGAAGCACAGACGCTCAGGCCCACAGGTGATTTGCATGCATCTGAAGTCTTAGGCAATATTGGCCTATGTTCTCATGACCATACAAAACAAAGTAATATATTATCATGGCATTTGAGGAAATGTCAAATTGTCATTATTCAGATGCTTGGTACCCATGTCTTCACATTAATACAAAACTCATAAAAGCATCAGCTTGGGGTTAAAAATTTGAATTATTTACAGCACATCCATAAGTAAGAAATTCAAGATTATAAATAAAAATATGTCCCAACTGGTTCTATAATGTTAAATCTGCTGCTCTAGAGTATAGACAAGTATAAATTCCTAAAATTATAATTCTTGTAACATGAACAGATGATACTCATGCTATAAATATTAGCAAAAAATATCAGAAAATGAAGCTCCTTCAGGAAGCATTGAGACAAGTATATATCATCTCACACATTTGTCAGTATTCAGCAGGGAATATCTCAACATTAATCACCATTATCGTCATAATGTTAACAACTATAGTTAAATTGTTCATACCCATCACATTTACTTCTCTTGATAATATCAACTAATTGTGTAAAAACATTTTTACGGACACTGGTTTGTGTACCAACTGCTCCACTCCTGGTCCAGCTCCCTGATAATGACCTGGGAAAAGCAGGAGAAGATGGCCCAAGTGCTTGGGCCCCCAAATACCCACAAGGGAGACGTGGAAGATGTTCCTGGCTTCAGCCTGGCCCAGCCATGGCTGTTGTAGCCATCTGAGGAGTGAAGCAGCAGAGGGAAGAACTCTCTCTCTCTCTCTCTCCCCTTCTAACTCTTTCAAATAAAAAATTAATCTTTTAATATTTTTATTTTAATTTATTTGAAAGGCAAGAGACAGAGATAATCTTCTGTTTGTTGGTTCACTCCCTGGATACCCACAGTATACAAGGCTAATCCAAGCCAAACCCAGGAGCCTGAAACCCTATCTGTGCCTCCCACATTGGTGACAAGAACTTGAGTAGTTGAGCAGTCATCTGCTGCTTCTCAGGGACATTAACAGGAAGATGGATTGGAAGCACAAAGTCGCCAATTCTCAGACTAGGCACTCCAATAGGGGATACAGATGTCCCAAGTGGTGTCTTAACCACTGTCCCAAATGCCTGCTCCCATCATTAACAATCCTCACTATAATCCTATTATATGGGTACTATTATAGTAGTTATTTTAGGAATGAATAAACAGGTGCAGAGGGGTTAAGACCCTTGCCCAAGTACACTTATTTTCATCTAGATAAAAATAACTATTTAGTTTTATTTATCCTATTATTTCACTTAAAAGATTTACTTAAGATGTATGATGAATTACAAAATGGTCCCACTTGTCCGCCCTGAGCTCTGACCTTTAGCAGTGTTGTCTCACTGTGAGTCAAAGGGAGGCACTGGATGCTCGACAAGCATCCAGTGAGGTTTTCCCACTTCCTTATGCCTCCATCACTGCCATTGGAGCACGGCAGGCTGACCTGGCTGATGGAGAAGATGGGTGGGCAGAGCCAAGTGTCCCCTTGCAAGCTAGCCTATTCCCAGACATGGGATCACGTCCTGCCAAGATCTTCAGAGCCATCTATTCAAGTCCCATTTGGCCCTAGTTGCACAGCCCATCTATGTAGATTGTTACAGTCCTTGTTTTGTGGTGGTTGTTACAATGTGTCATTAAAGGAGCTGACAAATGGCACTGATAATTACTAATTTGACTGAAGTATTCATTCAACTAGACACAGAAGATTTGTGTGTTACACTGTTATCTACCTCAGTACCTATACTTGGAAGAAACAGATGGAAAACAATGATGTATGTTGTCACATTGGCCAAGTTGACTTATATCTTGGAAGAAACAAATGATAAGAAAAAAAGGTAAACAAAAAGTATATTCTTAAAAGTATTTTTAAAAAACTGACAAATACATGAGCATTCCAAATGAATCTCTTCTCTTCACCCAAAGCATAACACCTTTTCCATCCCACTCATCAATTACAGAAATACTGAACAACACAGAAATTGCATTGGCTTCTGTTTTGTGTCAATCATTCCTCTTAAAAAAAAAAAACATAAAGGACAAAAATTCCCCGTAGAAGATCTGCAATGGGATGAAGGTGTCACCAGGTGATATTTTCTGTAAAAATGGAACTCGACAATCACAATCATTGTGCTGCATATCAGTATCCAAACACCACACCTTTCTGACATATATAGAGCCATATATTAACTGTATGCAACTTTACACACACAGAAAATGTAACACTGATAGTGCTTCACGTGAATAGAATAAAGGTATCAGAACCAAGAAAGAGTGCTGTCATGAGGATTCTAAGATGCTCTGGAAGATCTGGATGAATAATGTCACTGGGTGATAATTGTCCAGAGTGACATGTGTCTGACAGAGATCACTGGGGTCTCCAAGTCAGATTGTCAGCATTGCCTAATCTTTCAGTTTAAAGACCAGACTCGGGGCCACTGTTATGGTATAGTAAGCTAAGCCAAAGGTGCCTCCATCCCAGCTGCTCCTCTTACAATCCAGCTCTTTGCTATGGCCTGGGAAAACAGTGGAAGATGGCCCAAGTGCTTGGGCCCCTGCACCCGCCTGCAGCTCCTGAATCCTGGCTTCGGATCAACCCAGATCCAATTCTTGTGGCCACCTGGGATGTGGACGAGTGGCTGCAAGACCTTTCTGTCTCTCCCTCTCTGCAACTCTGTCCCTCGAATAAAAAAACAAAACAAAAAAACACTCAGACTCAACTGGTGATCACATTAAGCCAAATGAGCCACAGACACGAGTGCGCACATGTGCATACAATATTAATGAATAAATAAGATTTTAGAAACACATCTATCTCAGTCAACAGAAAAGTGACAGACTATGTAGTCTCCATATAACAATACTACATGAAGTAGTGCCCATGGCCCTGTGCCTGCCTGTGAATATTGTATATATATATATATATATATATATATATATATATATATATATATTTTTTTTTTGACAGGCAGAGTGGACAGTGAGAGAGAGAAAGATCTTCCTTTACTGTTGGTTCACCCTCCAATGGCCGCTTCGGCCTGTGTGCTGTGGCCAGCGCACTGCGCTGACCCAAAGCCAAGAGCCAGGTGCTTCTCCTGGTCTCCCATGCAGGTGCAAGGCCCAAGCACTTGGGCCATCCTCCACTGCATTCCCGGGCCACAGCAGAGAGCTGGCCTGGAAGAAGGGTAACCGGGACAGAATCCGGCGCCCTGACCGGGACTAGAACCCAGTGTGCCGGCGCCGCAGGCAGAGGATTAGCCTACTGAGCTGCGGTGCTGGCCAAATTGTATTTCCTACCTGAAGCAAAATAAGGACAGAGGTTGAGTGAAACATTTATAAACATCTATAGCAATTTAACAGTACTTTTTAAAATCTGTTAAATATAAAAATAGAAACTCTGGGCTTATTTTTTGTATTTTTTACACTTTCCTAGTAGATGAGTCTTATGTATTTTTTCACATCATTACTCTGCAAAGAATTGACAAAAAAATAAATTCTGTTCAGGCCAATGTTGTGGCCTAGTGTGTTAAGCCACCACCTGCGATGCTGGCATCCGATATGGAGACCAGTCCATGTCTTGTCTGTTCCACTTCCAATCTAGCTCCCTGCTAATGGCCTCGGAAAAGCAGAGGAAGATGGCCCAAGTACTTGGCCCCTGCCATCCACGTAGGAGACCCGGATGATGTTCCTGGCTTCTGGCTTCAGCCTGGCTAAGCCCTGGCCATTGCAACCGCTTGGGCAGTAAACCAGCACATGGAAGACCTCCCTTTCTATGTCTCTATGTCTCCACCTCTCTATTTCAATAATATATAGATCTTTATATAAAACAATGACTGTCATGCTGCTGGCCTTGTGGTGCTGAGAGATAAATCCCCATCCTCATCAGCATCCAGTGCCAGTTCAAGTCTCAGATGCTCCAATTCTGAACTTCCTGCCTGCTAGGGAAGGAAAGCAGGAGAAGATGACCCAAGTGCCTGGACCTCTGATACACAGGTGGGAGACCTGGATGGGGTTCTAGGCTCCCGACTTCTTCCTGGCCCAGTCCCGGCTATTGCAGCCATTTGGGGAGTGAACCAGCGGATGGACGATCACCATCACGATTCTTTCCCTGTCTCTGCTTCTTTGCCAATCTGCCTTTCAAATAAATACTGTCCTGTGCCACAAGTAAGTCTGAGGACATACAGATCCTTGGATAGGAATACATATTTATTTAAAAGAAGTGGAATGGAGATTTAGTAAAAATGAGCATTTATTAGTATAAACCAATCACAATGCTCAGTGCTTTTCCTACAGTATCGCCTTGCCTTCCCTTTAACAGACTAAAACACTACAGTATCCTGATGAAAGTTTACAGTTCGTAAGTGGCAGAGCAGGTCTTTGTTGTATTCCCAGCCTATCTGAATTTATGGTCTGGACTCTAAGACACTAGTTCTGAACCCAGTGGTTCCACAAGGAGCTCCAAGAGAGGAGTGCAGCTGCACCCCGCCAAGGGCAATCGCAGGAAAAGTTTCAAAAGATGACTAAACGTGTGTGGGCAAATTATCTCAGGCCGATCTTTTATTGGATGCTTAATCTTATTATTTGTACCTCATGTCTAATGACTGTTGGCTTCGGGTTAGGATTTGACCTGGTGTGATGGTCTAGCTGCTCGGGATTTGTCAGAAGTTGCATATATCAAAAAATATAAAAGAAATAAAGGGGTTATACTTTAAGAAATTAGCGTGCATAATTAAGGGCATTTTTTGGGGAGAAAACAGTAACAAAACCCATTTTTTATTAGATCTTACCACTCATGGCACTAATGTCCCTGTGACAGTTATGGTGGGAGTAGGGTTAGAAGAGGTGCAGGGAAAAATATTCTCTAATGGAACAAATACTGTAGATAATATTCCACTCTTTTTATCTAACTAGATGGAGGTATCACATTTTCAATTCACTGCTCTAGAATGTTTGGTTAGATGGAGTAAGAACAGAACTGTCTGTGCAAAAAGTAATTTTTAAGACAATATAGTCAGAATATATTAATTTAGTTTTGCCATGTCCTGTGAAACCCTAGTGAAGTTGCTTTGTCATAGTTTACCGATGTTTTCTTCTATCTCCTGTTCTCCTTAGCCCAGTCTTCTGAGTTATTGGATACAAAATCTCTTTGAAAATTACAAAATATTTTTTAAATCATGTATCTGTCATCTACACTATGCTACAATCATGAATGAGCATGCCCTTGTTTTCACTGTGTTTTTCCTCCTCTTTGAATTGCATTTTAGTATTATTCCTGCAGTTCTATAGGCGTCTCTCCTTACACCATATACCACATCCACCAGCTTTTGCTACCTTCCTTTCTTTCAAGCCCATTGTAAATTAGACCTTTACATAAAACTTTCTTTTATGAAGCAAATATGTATGGACTTTTCCTGATTAAAACATACCCAGCTAAAACTACCTACTTGTATAAGTAGGATCCAAAGCACCTGTTTACTCAACAAAATGCAAGCCTATATAGGAAAGTGAAGGAACTACAAATGGGTTCTGTACTATTCCTAAAATACCATATTCATCAGATAATCATTTTCAATCTAACATTGTGGTTTTTCAAAGACCATTCACACGTATTTTACTTGATTCAATAATGGCATTTAAAATGCCTACCAGAAAACATCATCCATTCTGATGGCATAGATGATGATTCTTATCTTACAGGGTATAATGGATTAAACAGTAGATTAAGATACTTTTATTTCAGCTGGCGCCACAGCTCACTTGGCTAATCCTCCGCCTGCAGCGCCGGCACTCTAGGTTCTAGTCCCGGTTGGGGCGCCGGTTCTGTCCCGATTACTCTTCTTCCAATCCAGATCTCTGCTGTGGCTCGGGAAGGCAGTGGAGGATGGCCCAAGTGCTTGGGCCCTGCACCCACATCGGAGGCCAGGAGGAAGCGCCCGGCTCCTGGCTTCGGATCGGCGCAGTGCACTGGCTGTAGTGGCCATTTTGGGGGGTGAACGAACGGAAAAGGAAGACCTTTCTCTCTCTCTCTCTCACTGTCTAACTCTGCCTGTCAAAAAAAAAAAAAAAAGCTGCTTTTATTTCTACCCATGTAGAAATGTCACCTACATCATGCTGCTTAGTAAATATTTATTAATAATGGCAACATTGAAAATACCAACCAAATGAAATTTCTGCCAGAGTATTAAACAAGCCAACATACTAGATTAAGAGAGAATTAAAGATCTGGGAAGAATCACCAACACCGAATGGATAGACTACATGAGCAGGCTGTGCAGTGCTTCAGTGAAACCCTGAGGATTCTTTTCTCTTGAATTTATCATCTCTGGACATGTTGGCTGTGATCCCCCGGTAACAACGTGTTACACACTTCCAAAGGTGAACAGGAAGGGAGAGACATAGAACACTTCTTGATGGACTTAATTCTTTGTAAATTAGCACTACATTGTTTCATATTCTAGAATGAATACATGAATGGTTTTATCCTTCAAGGTGGATGGGTGAGAGTGTAAATCTATGAGATGGAGAGAATATTATCTACAATGATTAAAAACATCTGTGATTACAAATGATGCTGTCTGTACCAGATGTTAGATAATAAATTGTAAAAGTTGACACTATAAACATATGGAAACAACTTTCCAATTATCCTATACCTAACAACATGTGAAATTCAGTCACTTATCCAGTAAACATTAGGGAATTTTAGCACTTGCCAGTCACTGTTCTTGGTCTTGAGATAACAGAATGAGCGAGAACTGAGAGTCTCTCATCTCCTTAAGTATACAGGCCAGTGCCAGAGGAAGAAACATCTTTTCACCAATGAGACATATTCTTCAAGAAAAGACTCATTCTGGAAGCACCCATAAACAAATCAGATCTCCTGGGTTGAAAAAGATTAACGCTTGGAACTTTGGTAGGCTCAGAGAAGGGTGAGGAAGGTTTCTGGAAAGAGTGGAATCATGTGCAAAGGTTCTGGGCCAGGAGTGGGGTCAGAGCAATGTAGGAACCAAAATAAAACGCCGAAATTAGAACGGAGTCTGAAAAAGATCACAGCAGGAGTTGAGATTTGGGTGTTACATATGAATGAGCCCAAGTGTGGTCATGTGAAGTGCTTGGTCACACCCTCAAAGCATTGGGAAGATATTAGACATTTTTAAGAACATTTGACAATAAGTACAAATTTTGAAAGATTATTCTTGCCTGAGTATGAAGAATTGAGAAGAGCATCAGATACTAGAATGCGTGTTTGCCTACTGCTGTACCAGGCAACAGATAATATTGTGCGGGCAAGGACACTGGCAATGGAGATAGAGAAGCACGGACTGGAGCAATATTTAGGAGGTCAAACAGTCCGTACTATGTGGCGGTAGATGGCAGCTAAAGGGGAAAGCGTGTCAAGCACAATGTATAGGGGTTTTTTGCTTGTGGAACTGGATGACATTTGGGATGTGTTCTTTGCTCTTTCTCAAAGGTCAGATGTTGCAGTTTTGTGTTCTGAGTGAAAGAAAGCTTAAATGTGTAACACAAGTTTACCCTGGTGCTTTCTGTCCCTTTCTAGGGCATTACTTAAAATATCTATAATTTTTGACAATTTTGTATATTTACTGTTTTTTCTTAGGTAGCCTGTTTTTTGGTCTTTTTTTTCTAAGAGTCCGTATTTTTCTTTGTCTTTAATTCTAACCTTTATTTTATCCTACTGTGATAATCTGTTCCCCAGGAAAATCTGGCCAGATCATTCCATGGAGAATAATGACTGTGATTCAACTCCAGATTTTTTTTTTTAAATGTAATGCATTCCCAAAAGAAAGACAATTACAGATGAATATATAATGTTAGATGCAGAAAAATGAAGTTAAAAGACAGAGGGTAGGAATTTGGTGTTATCAGTTCCTTAGTTATTTTTATGATTTTAATCTGTAACATTGTAATCGATGACAAAGTGGTTAGCAGATCACCACTAAGTCATTAGAGGGTTATAGCTATCATTGACTTCTGAACTGAGGATAAAAGTTGCAAAAGATTTCTTCATAAATCTTAGTATGATAGGAAACTATTCACTTACTGAGAGTAAATAGTAAGTATAAGTTAACAAAGGTTAGTACAGCAGGAAATAATTCTATTACTAGCAAGCGTATTAAACAAACATGGCCTACAAACTTTCAAAGGAAGTAAAATTTGTGACTTGTGACTTTTTCAGGCTATTCTTACTGATATCGAAGGCAGAGGTTCACAGCAGACTTTGAACATCCTTATTTCCTTCATAGCTGTTCTTTATCTGTCACTCAGTATATCAGGAGGCCTTCCGTCAGTCAATATCCCTTGACACTATACTAGCCACACTTACCTTCCCAGACTGAATTATGTACACTTTGAGATCTGATTTCATGATTAGTGTTTCCATTCACTTGATCAGTCCAATTTGCCATGGAAACTTAAAAGGTTGACTAATGGGTATGCCCTCTGAGGGGGAACGTTGAAAATAGACTAGCTAATAATAGCACATCTCGTCACACAGCCACCATGAGGTGGCCCATGGAGGACTGAGTAGACCCTGCGACACTACACTTACAGCTGTCACATAAGCTTGCAGAAAAATGCCAGCTTAATTAAGGGGTCAGGGAGTCATCAGCATTAGAGATCAAAAAATAGGAATGCCGTTGTGTTAAAGTTGTCAAATCAGAGGAACAGGATGGAACGCCATAAATGAAAAACTGATGTTCACTGAGTATTAGATGACTCTCAGTAGGACAAGAGTAGAGGCATTTACCGACACGCAAGAGAATACTCCCGTAAGAAATGCACTGATATGACCCTGTCTATTTAACAATCTTTTTTTAATAAAATATTTTAGAGTACATGGCAATAATAAATAATGTCAAAAGGATTGAAGATTTGGAAATTATATAGACATGGGTTTCTTCCCACCCTGGCATCTCCCTAACAATGATCTTGGAAAAGCCATGTGACCACCAAAAGAAAATACTCATTTCCTGGAACCACTGGATTTGACAAGAATGAATAGTTTTTCGTGTAAAGTGTACAGTCAGTAAATGTTTGTGGTATTGAATTCAATAAACAAACAATAAGACTCTCGTTCTAAAGAGATACATTTAAAGTATTTTTTTTTTTTTGCTTTGCTAGAAGTTGGTACAAATGGAATTTGTTGTCTCCACCAAAACCTTTTCATCTAGGGTTGTTTAATTTATAATGGAATCTTCAGGAAAAACTGACCAAGGAGAAATCTCTGTTTGAATTGGGGGAAAAGACAATTGTTACTTTAAAAATAAAAAGTCCTTTGCTTGCTCTTGCCTTCACACTCTTAGAGATGGGATGTTCAAATGAAGTACACAGAACATTTTTTGCTGTGCTTGCATTTTGGAGTTTGGTGTTCTATTGTGGCAGACAATAAGTATTGAGCATGCCTATGTCTGTACATACTTTTAATCACAGGATTGTTTAAAAATCTAAATTATTCAGACCTTTGTCTTAGAAAAGCAAAACACATTCACAGAGGGTTTCCAAATGATGTGCACATACATATACATTCATTAAATTTCTACATAAAAGTTATTCTATGTGAATCTACTATTCACCTTAATATTGCTCATAAATACATTGTGCATGCTTCAGGAGATTAGAATGGATACCAGTTTTTATTCTGCCAACATGGAAGTTGAAGGACCCTAAGGGGTGGCAGCATCGCAAAATTGGACTAATTCTGGGAGTAATCACTGGCACGATTCCACGGCTACTGAAATGGTTGAGGATTAATCTGAAAATGTTTGACCGTTGTTTGTATTTCATTAAGGTATTAAATTTCACAAGAGGAATAGAAACTCCTAGGATCATACACAAAATAGGGACTCATATAATTTGGTGTTTAGAACTAAGATCAGCACACTACCAATTAGACATAAACACTTATGTCCCACATCTTCTAGGGCACAGTCACAGTACCTGACCATCTTATCTATTTATCCTTCATTCTCCCCCCAGCCTCCAGAAACCACTATTAATTTATGTTCCTGGTTTTTTTCTTCTTCCTGACACAATAATTTTTATTATTCCACTCATTAGAGTGGGAGCTTTATCAGCTTTGTGGTTCCCAGTACCTGAAAAAATGCACAGGAGTTGTCCCATAAATATTTATCAGATTAGTTCAGTGAACATGTAAGTGACTTTAAAAAATGTTTTCTGGCCGGCACCATGGCTTACTAGGCTAATCCTCTGCCTTGTGGTGCCAGCACTCTGGGTTCTAGTCCTGGTTGGGGCACTGGATTCTGTCCCGGTTGCCCCTCTTCCAGGCCAGCTCTCTGCTGTGGCCCAGGAAGGCAGTGGAGGATGGCCCAAGTGCTTGGGCCCTGCACCCCATGGGAGACCAGGAGAAGCACCTGGCTCCTGGCTTTGGATCAGAGCAGTGCGCCGGCTGCAGTACGCCAGCCACGGTGGCCATTGGAGGGTGAACCAACGGTAAAGGAAGACCTTTCTCTCTGTCTCTCTCTAACTATCCACTCTGCCTGTCCAAAAAAAAAAAAAAAAGTTTTCTGTGGGGCCAGATAGTCTAATGGTTAAGACACCTGTGACCCACATCAGAGCATCTGGGTTCAATTCTCGGCTCTGGCTTCTGACTGCAGCTCCTGCCACCCATGTGGAAGATCTGGAGTGAGTGCCCAGCCCCAGGCTCTGGCCCTGCCCAGCCACAGCAGGCATTTAGGGAGTGAACCATTAGATGGGAGCACTGTCTCTTTCTCAGTGTCTATGTCTATATAGTAAATACATTAGTAACTTTAAAAACTTCCTCTGTGAATATCCACACTTTTATTTGGGCAATCTAGCCTAAGAAGAGAACATTCCTGTTATACACACTTTTAAGATATAGAACAACAAAGGGGGGCATCTGATATTTTTATTGATATTGAGAACTGGTACCTTAAATGGTTTGTTTCGTTTTCTTATTAACACGTGCTACTTTATTTGTTCAGCTGATATTTATCGAGTGGCTATCTCATGCTAGACTCTCTTCTAGGCATTTGGGGATTCATTAACAACCAGTCCGGGACTCTACTGTCAAAGCATGTATTTTCCTCTACAGGAAAAAATAAGATGTCAAATGTCACTGCAACATGTAAACACTAGAATGTGATCAGAACCATGGCTGCAATGGTAGAAATTACAAAGAACAAGATGTTGCTCCTGGTTTTGTAAAGGTTCACTTAAATTGGAAGGGGATTAACATGTAAAAACTTAAATAATAAGAAAATACTTAAATGATGAGTCATTGTTTTTGTTGTTCTCTGTGTGAATTACACAGCATACCAATTCTGTACATGATTTAGTAAGAAAATCCTTTTTAAAATATACAATGATATTATCTTCTAACGCAGTTTTAGGTTTGAACACTGACAATTGAGGCTAAAGTAAAAACGATTCCCTTTCTGCCCTCACACCCACTATGGACATCCTCATCCAAGTGATGTTTGTTGCCATCAATGAACCCACGCTCACAGATCTTAATCACCTGAAGTCCACAGTTCACATTAAGGGTTGCTCTTGGTGTTGTCCATTCTATGGGTTTTACCAACTGTACAGTGACATGCATACGCCATTATAATATTGTAAAAAATAATTTCATTGTCCCCAAAGTCCACTGTTCTCTACCTACTCACCCCTCCATTCAAATTCCTGGCAAACACTGATCTTTTTTACTCTACGTAGTTTGCCTTTCCAAGAATATCATATAGTCAGAATCCCTCAGCACGTCAATTGTTTAGATTGGCCTCTTTCAGCCAGTAATATGCATTTAGTTTTCCTCCATGTCTTTTCAGGGTTTGATATTCCATGGGGAAATACTGCTTTAGTTTTATGTGCAGATGGTTTGGAGGAAATTTCAAAGTTAGGTTTGATGAGGTCTGGAAGAACAAAGCTTATACAGAAAGAATATTGGAGTGTACTGTAGATGAGTTTCCTGATGAGAAACCACATATTGAGGTAGAATGGTGAGAACATATTTAGGATAATAGTGACTAGAACAATATGCCTGGGCAGAGCATTCACCAATCATAGGTGAAGGTAAAGGGAGAAAGGGAGGGGATTCCCGGACTGACAGTGTCCTACAAAGAGAGAGAGTAGGAAGCACGCAGCCATCAGGTGGGAATACATAGGATAGATGTGGGAAGAAAGTAGGGTCAAGGTATACTCTATGGCACTTAAACATTGTGGAAATAAATATCTTTTTAAAATGCCCTACAATTAAAATTGTTTCCTATTGTCACACTGATCTCTTTAGAATTAAACTATGCCAACAGTGGATGACATTAAATATTTACAAAATTTATAAGAGACTGTGTTATTTCTCAGTTTGAAGAGAACACTAACTCACTACCATTCATATCAGGACCTGTGTGATGCTAAGAGAGATGTTAATACCAATACTTCTCTCAAGCGGTAATGTATGAAAATTTGTAGAGATCAAAACTTATGGCCCAAATCATGAGGCAGCATTCTCTCTGTTCATTTGATAGACTTTTGTCACTACAAGGTATTCAAAACTCTCTCTAGTTCAATGGTGCTTTACCCAGAAACATATCAATATTCATGGAATGCTATATATAATTTCACTGTGTGCATATATGCCCTACAGAGCCCAGTTAAGAATCACTGCTCTAAATAATTAAGAAGAGACAAATTATTTTCTCTTTTTCAAGAAAGAGAAGAAAACCTTGTAACATACCTATCAGAGTTGGCATATTCATAAATACAAGGTAGAAAAAGCACAAAATTCTTTATCATAAACTCAGGGCATACTTTCATGAACTTGAATGATTATTTAAATTTAAGTAAAAAGTCCATGTTTTCCAATGAAGAGTAATGTTTTATCTTCTATCACTATTTGCTTATAATTACATGCAATTATAATAAGGCATCTCTAACCATAATTCTATTGCAACTTTGACTCTTATAATCACAATGTATTGTTTCCTGAAAATTAGCAGTAATTACAACAAGAAACAGTATCATATAACTAGCCATTGTTAGAAGGAAAGCATTTGAACTTGGAAAATATACTTCAGTGGTTGTAGACAGTTGCCTCTAGGTTGGTTCTGGTAACTCCAGGTCTCTAGAATGGATGCAGCATGCTTGTGGCAATAAGGTAGTCTTTTGGCCATTGTCAATGGCACTGACATCAAAGATCTTTCCTATTAGATGAGCCTCAAATAAGAAATAGGTGAGTACCTGCAGAAGAAAGATACTTGGAAGAAGTATGTGGTAACGGTGATTTACTGAGTGCGATATGCTGATGTGCACATGGAAGATAGTGGGAAATAAATGAGCTATCAATGCATCTCAAGGACTTAGAAAAACAAAGACAAACCAAACATAAAATTAGCAAGAGGAAAGAAGTAATTAGAGAAAAAATAAACAGAATTGAAACCAAACAAAATACAAAAGATCAGTAAAATGAAGAGCTGGTTTTTTGAAAAAATAAACAAAATTGTTATACCAAAGGCCCAACTAACCAATAAAAAGAGGGAGAATACCCAAATCAATAAAATCAGAAATGAAAAAGGAAATTTAACAACAAATACACAGAAATAAAAAAGAATCAGGAATGATTACAAAGAGCTATCTGCCAACAAACTGGGTAACCCAGTAGAAATGGATGGAGTCCTAGATATTTACAATCTACCAAAATTGAGTCATGAGACACAGAAAACTGAAACAGATCAATAACCAAGATGGAAACTGAATCAGTACTAGAGACCTCCCCAACAAAGAAAAGCCCAGGGTTGGATGGCTTAACTGCTGATTCCAACAAACTTTTAAAAAACTAATTCCAATTCTTCTCAAAACAAATGAAAGGGAGAGAATCCTTTCAAACTCCTTCTATGAAGCCTGCATCAACTTGATTCCTAAACCAGAAAAAGATACAACAGAGAAAGAGAACTATAGAACAATAACGCTGATGATATAGATGCAAAAATCCTCAACAAAATATTAGCTAATCAGATCCCACAACATCTCAGAAGGATCTTTTACCCAGACCAAGTGGAAGTTATCCCTGCTCTGCAGGGATGGGTCAACATTTGCAAATCAATATGATACATCACATTAACAAACTGAAGAACAAAAACCATATGGTTATCTCAATAATCATTTGATATATGATAAGAAAGCATTTGGTAAAGTACAACATCCTTTCTTGATGAAAACCTTAAGCAAACTGGGTACAGAAGGAACATTCCACAACACAATCAAGGCAATTTATGACAAACCCATTGCCAGCATCATATTGAATGGGGAAAAGTTGGAGGCATTTCCACTGAAATCTGGTACCAGACAGGAATGCCCACTCTTACCACTGCTATTCAATATAGTCCTGGGAGTTTTAGCCAGAGCAATTAGGCAAGAAAAAGAAATCAAGGGGATACAATTTGGGAAGAGGGAAATGAAACTATCCCTATTTGAAAATGACATGATCTTTTATATAGAGGATCCAAAGGACTCCACTGAAAGACTACTGTAACTCATAAAAGAGTTTGGAAAGGTGGTAGGATACAAAATCAACACAGAAAAATCAAGAGCCTTTGTATACACAGACAATGTAATGGCTGAGAAAGGACTTTTAATATCAGTCCCATTCACAAAAGCTCTAAAAAAATTCCAAGGTATTTAATTCTAACCAAGGATGTCAAAGATCTCTATAATGAAAATTACAAAACAATAAAGAAAGAAATAGAAGAGGACATTAAAAAGTGGAAGAATCTCCTATATTCATAGGTTGGAAGAATAAACATCATCAAAATGTCTATACTTCCAAAAGTAATTTAAAGATTCAATGCTATCTCAATCAAAACACCAATGACATTCTTCCCAGATTTAGAAAAACTTATGCTAAAATTCATATAGAAACACAAGCCAGAGGACTCACAATACCTGATTTTAAGACATACCACCGGGCAGTTATCATCCAAACAGCCTGGTACTGGCACAAAAGCAGACTTGTAGACCCATGGAACAGAATAAAAACTCCAGAAACCAATCCATGCATCTACAACCAAATTATCTTTGGAAAAGGAGCTAACATCAATCCCTAGAGAAAGGACAATCTCTAACAAATGGTGCTGGGGAAACTGGATCTCCATGTGTAGATGTTTGAAAGTAGACCCCTACCTTACAAAAAATCCAAAGTGGATCAAAGACCTAATCTGTGACCCGATACCATCAAATTAATAGAGAAAAATAATAGAGAATATAGGGGAAACTGTGCAAGACATTGGCATAAGCCAAGATTTCTTGAAAATGACCCCAGAAGCACAAATGACAAATCAAAGCCAAATGACAAATGGGAAATGACCGGGTTTCATTGTTTTTTACTGCTGTATAGTATTCTATAGAGTACATGTCCCATAATTTCTTTATCCAGTCTACTGTTGATGGGCATTTGGGTTGGTTTCAGGTCTTAGCTATTGTGAATTGAGCTGCAATAAACATTAATGTGCAGATGGCTTTTTTGTTTGCTGGTCATTTGCAACAAGATGGAGGAATCTGGAAAACATCATGCTGAGTGAATTAAGCCAGTCCCAAAGAGACAAATATCATTTGTTTTCCCTGATCAGTGACAACTAACTGAGCACCAAAGGGGAAACCTGTTGAAGTGAAATGGACACTATAAGAAACAATGACCTGATCAGCTCTTGTCCTGACTCTTGATGTACAATGTAATACTTTATCCTTTTTAGTATTTTGTTGTTGTTGTTGTTGTTTTAGTACTAGTGGTTGAACTCTGTAATTAACACACAATTTATTCTTAGGTGTTTAAATTTTAACTGAAAGGTGATCCCTGTTAAATATAAGAGTGGGAAAAAGAGAGGGAGGAGATGTACAATTGGGGACATGCTCAATCGGACTTGCCCCAAATGGTGGAGTTAGAAACGTGCCAGGGGATTCCAATACCACTAGTCCAAGTGATCAACTTCAGTTCACAATTGATGACTCTGATAGGTCTAAGAGTCAAAGGGATCACATAAACAAGACTAGTGTCTGAAAATACTAACCAATAGAATAAAAAAGGGAGAGAACGATCCAACATGGGAAGCGGGATACACAGCAGACTCATAGAAACCATTATAGTAAAATAAGTCAGTCCCAAAAAGACAGATATCATATGTTTTCCCTGATCTGAGGTAACAGAGTACGTGAAATGTTATGTATTAGAGTGAAACAGACATTGTAAGATTCTATGATTGTTTACAGTACTTGTCTCTTCCATTGAGGGAAAGTATTTTTTTTCTTTTTTTAAAAAAAGATTTATTTATTTATTTGAAAGTCAGGGTTACACAGACAGAAGGAGAGGCACAGAGAGAGACAGAGAGAGAGAGAGAGAGAGTCTTCCATCCACTGGTTAACTGCCCAATTGGCCACAATGGCCAAAGCTGTGCCCATCCAAAGCCAGGAGCCAGGAGCTTCTTGGGTCTTCTAATGTGGGTGCATGGGCCCAAGGACTTGGGCCATCTTCCACTGCTTTCCCAGGCCATAGCACAGAGTTGGATCAGAAGTGGAGCAGCTGGGACTCAAACCTGCACCCATAGGGGATGCTGGCACTGCAGGCAGCAGCCTTACCCACTATGCCACATCGCCAGCCCCCAGTGTTTATTTCTTTTCCATTTTCTTCATACTATTTGTTGAACTCTTTTATTTAGGGTTAATTATACTATCATTAAGTGAACTGAAATTAGATCTTTGTAAAACTTAAGAGTGGGAATGTGAGAAGGAGGTGGAAGAAGGGTTGGGGTGTGGGTGGGAGGAAGGGTAGAGGGGGAAGTGTCACTATGTTTCTAAATTTGTATGTATGAAATACATGAAACTTGTGTAACAAATAAAATTAAAAAAAGATAGTGGGAAATAATTCTCTTAGGATTCTGTGATTCACTCACAATAGTAGACAAGGTTTGGAAACCTATCAGGTGGTATTTTCTGCAATAGTTTTCAAAGATTTGAGTGTGAAAAGGATATAGTGTCCTGCCCTCAAGTTATGTTTTCCTGGTAATTTTAGAGTGGTGGGCTCAAGAAAATATAAGGGGGGAGGGGGAGCGGAACTTGTGCGTAGTGGGTAAAGCCTCTGCCTGCAGTGCCAGCATCCCATATGGACACCAATTCTATTCCCAGCGGCTCCACTTCTGATCCAACTCTCTGCTGTGACCTGGGAAAGTAATAGAAGATGGCCCCTGCACCCACATGGGAGACCCACATGGGAGACCCAGAAGAAACTCCTGGCTCCTGGCTTCGGATAGGCACAGCTCTGGCCATTGTGGTCAATTGGGGAGTGAACCAGTGGATGGAAGACCTCTCTCTCTTTCTCTGCCTCTCAAATAAATAAATAAATCTTTAAAAAAAAGAAAATATTAGGAAAAACTAGTTTAATCATTTAAATATTTCATATAGATCTCACGGGTTAGAAAGTCTTTAAATGACAACAATTTCTTTTTAATTGTCCAGGGAAGAACCATGACTACAAATAGAACAGAAAACATGAGAATGCTGATGAAGAAAAAGACAAAGAACATCACTAATCACTAGAAAAATACAAATCAAAGCTACCATGAGCTGTTATCTTACACATGTTAGGATGGTCATTATCAGAAAAATTGAAAATAAATAAGTATTAGGAAGTGGGGAGAGAAATTGGAATCTTTGAGTACTATAAATTGATGCAATCATAATGGAAAATAGTATGGAGGTTCCCCAAAACATAAAAAATAGAATTCTCATAAAATCCAGTAATTCTCCTTTTGAGTACATTCCAAAACAATTTAAAGCACAGTCTCAATGAGATATTTGTACACCGTGTTTATAGTAGCATTATTTACAATAGCCATTAGATGGAAAGCAATTAACTGCCAATTGAGGAATGAATAGATGACAAAATGGGGCTTGTTGATTTAATGGCCTATTATTCAGTTTTAATAAAGAAGAGAATTCTGACAGATGCTAAGGCATGGATAAACCTTGAGGACATTGTTCCAAGTGAAATAAACCAGTCACAAAAAGGTAAATAGTCTATGAATTCATTTGGGGGATGACCTAGCAGATGGAAGATTCTCTCTCATCTTGCCTTTCAAAAAAATAAAATGTTTTAAGAAAGAAGATACTTTGCCTTTGAAATGAAGAATCCAGTAGTTGGCTAAAAATAAAGCTTCAAACTTTGAAGGAATTCAGAAAAATATTGGCAATTCGCTTTTAAACTGGACAAAGAATCTAAGACAGCCTGATGAGCTGTTCTCCACTTGCATAGCAATAGTCTTAGCTTTTGCTGGTGATAGACAAGTAGATGCATTAGTCAAGAGATTAGTTTGCAATTGAAAATGAAGTCTGAGTGACCTCTTGGTAAAGCAATTAAATTGCATAGTCTTTTGCTGATTTTAATTTACAAAATAGAGGTTAGCCTCAAATCAGCCTTTGGCTGGGATAGTTACAAGAGAATATGCTTACACATAACCTACTCACATAATTTTCAAGAATGTCTTCTATTTATAGCTTTAAAATGGAAATTATTTAATCAATGGAAAAATTCTTAATAACAAGCATGGGGTAATGTTCTCAGGTAAATAATGCATGGACTAGAGAGAATTGTAAAGAGCAGAGGTTCTGACCAATTATAAAAATAAAAGACACATGATTGTACACAGAAATTATTTTAGAATAGAAACACAGAAGGCTTATTTTTCTAGGAAAAAGAATTTCAATTCAGGAATGGTGTGTTCCTTCATGAGTAAAATAACAATGAAACCACCTGTTCATCAAAGGATGATTTCACCTCTTTCCAAAGGCAATCTCTTTCAGGAATTTAGATGCAAATTATAAACCAATTTAGACTAATACTTGCCACACAAAACTTTTCTTTGCGTGCATAGACACATTTAATAATCTATTTCTCTGCTTTATAAAAGTGAGTAAAAATGAAATCATTTGTATCTGGGAACTCAAGTATAATTACGATAGTCTTGCTTTGCACAGGGTTAATTGGTTTTCTTGTTGGTAGGACAAGAATTCTGTGTTCTAGAAATATGCTTTAAAATGTTCTCAGAAAAGCAGAAAATATCAGTACAATTTACTTGTTCTTCATGCAATGAGCATTAGCCTAGGTTAAGATTTTCTTTGTGGTAAAAAAAAAAAATAAAACTAATAAAAATAAAATTAAAAGAAAAACAATATATAAAGAACTCAAGATCTGTAATTATTAATGCAGTATTAAAAAGCATTGAATTAATAAAAAATTTTAAATTAGTATATTTCCTTGAGAGGCAGAGAGAAACAAATACAGACAAGCAGAAGGAGTTCCTATCCTCTGCTTCATTCCCCAAATGCCTGCCATAGGGTGCTAGAAACTCAATTCACATCTTCCACGTGTGATAGGATCTCAACTACTTGGGACATCACCTGTGGCCTCCCAGGGTCTCATTATCAGGAATTTGGAGTTAGGAGCCATAGCCAGGAACTGCACCCAGGTACTCTGATGTGGGACACAGGGATCTTAACCAGTAGTCTAAACAGTAGTCTTGATTCTGTTCTTGTTCTTTGATATCTAGAGAATATGTTTGTGTTATTTTAAAATTACCAACCAGAACTTGAAGTCCTAGAGTCTTGTCTCTGCTTATTTGCTTTTAGGAAACATATTTTCCTATTTTCAGTTTTTGAGGGAGAGGTGGAGCAGAGAGTATAGTTGAGAATTAGAATAGAAATAGATAAATGCACATCTGAATGTTATCATTCTTTATTAATCATTTTATCCTTAAACACAAACTGAGACTCTGCAGCAGCTTGGTTATACATGTCCCCACCAGACTACTCTTTTCTTTAGAGAGAGGAAGCCATTCCCTCGCCCTGGACAGAAACACCACTGAAATGCAGCCTGGAGACGGCTGCCTCGGTGCCCTCAGTTTATCTGCACTCTGACTTGGATAAAGGTCACCCTTTAGTGGGCTTGATTCATGTTTCAATCTCAGTCCTCACTCTGCGAGAGGAAATGCCACTTGCCATATCTCTGAGTCACTAAAAGGTTGATTTTGAACACCACATGCAAGTCTAGGGTTCAGGGATTTTAGGCTGTGTGTCAAAGATGAAGAGGTACAGATGGTTGTACTTAGCCCCAAGAAACTGAGATTAAGAAGTTTAAAGCCTCCCTAAGCTTACTAAGGCTGTGTCAAAGTTGCCTGTGAAAAACTTTTCCAAGGCTTAAAGTCACAGTGAAAACTGGATAGCCTGTTCCTACTTCTACAGATGGAGGAATAAAAAGAAACGCTCATTTCCCTGTTCAGTGGCACCATCTGACAATACTGGATCCCTTCTAGAACCTTTATACATAGCTTCTAACACGACTGCTTATGTACACACAACCTGTAGACTTACTGGAAATTAAGCCATTAGAAAATTAGGGCAGCTTTAAGCAAGGCCTCTAAGGTTAAATATAGACCCAACAATATGACTTACTGAACACTCACCTTCAGCAAAGTGCCTTTGCATACATTATCTTCGTTTTATAAAGACAAAAGGAAAAGAATATAACGAACATCTTTGAAGCACAAATGATTAATTTTATATTGGAAACAAGGACATGGAAGCTTGGAACAGCACTTCTCAACTTCCTTGTGAGTCAGAACCTCCTAGGGAGCTGTTAGAAGATATGTCTGCAGGTGAAGCCTATGAGAATTTGAAATGTTAACAAGTTCTCTGGGATGGCATTGTTGTGCAATGGGTTTGAGCCACAGATTGCGATGCTGGCATCCCGAATGAGCACTGGTGATAGTCCCAGTGGCTCTGCCTCCAATCTAGCTTCCTGCTAATGCACCTGGGTGAAAAACCAGAAGATGATCCAAGTGGTTGTGTCCCTGCCATCCACATGGGAGACCTGGATGGAATTCTTGGCTCCTGGCTTCAACCTGGCCCAACCTTGGCAGGCCATTGCAGCCATCTGGGGAGTAAGCCATCAGATGGAAGATCTCTCGATCTCTCTCCCTCTTTTTTTTTCTCTATCTCTTGCTCTCTCTTCCCCTCTTCCAAATTAAATCAATAACTCTTTAAATGATAAAACAAGTTTTCAGGTGGTAGTGGTGCTACTTGATAGGAAACTGTACTTTGAAAACACTGGGCCGATACAGAGGGCATATATGACTACGCAAGGGTGCTTTCTTCAGTGTCAATGTTATCAGCATAAAGTTAGAGCTTAATCTCTTCTACTTGGCTTCTACTTGGCCTTGCAAATCATAGCATAATAACCTCATAATGATAAAGACACAGTGACCATAAAGACACAATGATTAAATGAGAGAGGAGGCTGCACATTCAGCAGTCTCAAGTGAATACGCTCCCTCATTTCTGGATCTAATGTTCTAGCGCTCTTGTGTGGCTGGCTACCAGTCTGAGGAGTGGTTGAAAGATACAAGGCCCTGTGGGAGCATGTGCAATGACCGTGAGCAATAGCTTTCAAAATTCAGTGTGCATCTGTGTTGGGGCCCCTTGGATTGATTCAGTAGTTCTTGCTGGGGTGTGGGTTATCTTTTGTAAAATTTTCCCTGGGTGATTCTAATGCTGGTGGTGTTCCAACTCGCTTTGAGGTGCATTGACTTGAAGGTTAAGCGAGTGTCTGGTTGCTTCTGTTATGAGAAAAATGACAACAATGATAACCACAAAGCACCTTTTCTATTTGGGATCCAGTTTCTAGAAAAATCTTGGTGAGCATGCCAGCACTATGACTGTTTTCTGAGTCAAGTGAAAAATACAGTTATAAGCATGTGCGTAGGATACGTAGCTAAAGTGGGGTACTTTCCTTTTTGGCTACTATGCATCCAAGCACTTTGACTTGAGGAGAATCTCCGCAAAGCAGAGAGGCAGGACCTTATCCCCAACCTTCCTATCTCCTTTTTCCAGCATTAGCACTTAGACCACCACCATTACAGATGATTTAATGGTTGTCAATCTTGTGCTCTCACCTTTAAGTCTGAACCCTGAAGGCATGAGGTCACCTATAGCATAGTAGAGAGAGTACTGTGGTGAGCATTGGAGACATTGGGATGGCTAAAGCTCCTATGGCATCAGGGGCAGTGAACAGTGACCAGAAATGGAGGCAGTAGTGCATCCCATGCCCACTGTTCTTGGCTGCATATGCCCATCTTGTCTCCTGTCATAGCCTGGCTACTTGACACCCACAAAGATTTCTTGGAGTGCCTGGTACCCTGCCAACATATTCCTATAATTCCCACTTCCCATTCATAGTTTGATGGGTTCACATCATTCAATAAACCATTCTCTTACCTATTTTAATTTTATGTACAACACTTCTACTGGCATTACATGTGGAACAAAAATTTAATCATCTGGACCTCAGTTTGCTTAGCTGTAACATGAAGAGGGAGGCAGTTCTCAGTCTTCAAGTCCCTATCCTATTTAGTCCCATGATAGTCACTGGGTGGGCGAAGTTGCTGTGGAAAGAGGAGAGGATCGGATTTATTATCTAGCCCTGTTCTGCAGAGATGGATACAGATTTCAGATAATGAAAGCTTCAGCCTGGAAGTTTCTGAGGCTGCTTCTATCTCTTCTTATAAGCTAAACTTAGTGGCAGCTCAATAACCTAATAAACTCCTAAGAGGAAAAAGGATTTCCCAACTGACAGAGCACTCTCATGTCTCTTCATCTAATACAAACCTCCGAGCTTACAAAAAAAATCGGAGTAACTCCAGCGGTTTTATTTTACACAGAGTATGTACAAGAACCAAAGAGAAAATCTACTTAGACAACCATAGGGTGATAAACCGTCCTTTCATGGAACTATTTTTGACAAAACACTGGGTGAACCAATATTCAAGAACGAAAGGCAAGACTACTCCTGTCCAACCGTTTGGAAGCATTCCTGTTCCAAGTCTAGGAAATAAAATTATCTATTTTGCAGCTTGCTGTACATTCACTTCTTCTTGTCTGGCTTCTACCCTTTTAAAAAAAGACTTTTGTTTAAGACCTCCACTTATTTGGAGACTTAATCTTCACCTTGTCAACACCTATTGTCAAGTGTTGCCTATTCACACGATGATTTTCAATCACAGAGGCAAAGTTAACCAGACAACAAAATCAATGAAAAGCAAGCATGAAGTATGCTTTTAAAAATGGCTTTCCAGTGTTTCAGGTGCTCAAAGTACAGTTCATGCTGTTCCCTCGATCAAAGGCTGCCACTGGCTGCCCCCCACCAACTTACATTTCCTTGGCCACGTGATAACACAGAAACTGTACTCACCAACCACCTCATCCATCAGGTATTCATTTAATTGTTAGGGAGTACTTATTATTTTTAACTTTTTCAAAGATTTATTTATTTATTTGAAAGTCACAGTTATGCAGAGAGAGAAGGAGAGGCAGAGAGAGAGGTCCTCCATCAGCTGGTTCACTCCCCAATTTGCTGCAATGGCTGGAACTGCACAGATCACAAGCCAGGAGCCAGAAGCTTCTTCCAGGTCTCCCACTTGGGTGCAGTTCCCAAGCATATGGGCCATCTTCTGCTGCTTTCCCAGGCCATAGCAGAGAACTGGATCGGAAATGGAGCACCTGGGACTTGAATCAGTGTCCATGTGGAATGCCGACATGGCAGGCGGTGGCTTTACCCATTACACCACAGCGCTGGCCCAGCAAATACTTACTGAGCATCTATTTTTGTGCTACTTGCCTCGTAGTATAATTTTTTTTTTTGACAGGCAGAGTGGACAGTGAGAGAGACAGACAGAGAGAAAGGTCTTCCTTTTTTGTTGGTTCACCCTCCAATGGCTGCCGCAGCCAGCGCACTGTGGTCAGCGCATCGTGCTGATCCAAAGCCAGGAGCTTCTCCTGGTCTCCCATGCGGATGCAGGGTCCAAGCCCTTGGGCCATCCTCCACTGCACTCCGGGGCCACAGCAGAGAGCTGGACTGGAAGAGGGGCAACCAGGACAGAATCCAGCACCCCGACTGGGACTAGAACCTTGGGTGCCGGCGCCACAGGCGGCAGATTAGCCTAGTGAGCCGCAGCGCCGGCTGGTAGTATAATTTTAAAAAACTCTAACCTACCTTACTTCAGCCACAGCCCATAGCACTTCGTATTACCACATTTCCCTCCACCTTAGCATTTTTGGTATTTTTCCAATGAAGATGCTGATAATTACATTATAATAATACTAGCCATGTTCTGAGTTGTGTCATTTAATTACCATATATGTGGGGCCGATGCTGTGGCATGACGGGTAAAGCCACCGCTTGCACTGCCAGCATCCCATATGGGTGCCAGTTCAAGTCCTGGCTGCTCCACTTCTGATCCAGCTGTGGTCTAGGACAGCAGTGGAAGATGGCCCAAGTCCTTGGGCCCCTGCACCCACATGGGAGACCCGGAGGAGGCTCCTGCTCCAGATGGGCGCGACGCTGGCCGTTGTAGTCATCTGGAGAATGAACCAGTGGATGGAAGGCCTCTCTGTCTTCCTCTCTGCCTCTCTGTAACTCTGCCTTTGAAATAAATAAATCTTTAAAAAAAATAAAAATAAAATAATTACCACACATGTTTAATCTGTCAATCTAGATTATGAACTCTTGGTTTACATAGAAAGTATATAGGCTTAGTACTGAACTTGCAGATATCTATGTCATTACTGGGTGGCTTGAAAAATCATTGAGAAAGCAAGAATTACATAAGCTGTAGCCCTATAGCCAAATGTGTAATAGCTTGGTATCTTACATCCTTCAACACATACAATATAGCCTATCTTCTGATTTTTCATCTTCTGTTAAAATAAAGGTGATGATGGAATTATAAAACTAATTTCCTAAAATGTATTTAGACAGTATTGAGATTCCTCAGAAAATTGAAAATAGATCTACCCTATGACCCAGCCATCCCACTCCTAGGAGTTTACCCAAATAAAATGAAATCACCATATGAAAGAATTTATTTTTATTGCAGCTCAATTCACAAAAGCAAAGATGTGGAATCAACCCAGATGTCCATCAATTAATGACTGGATAAAGAAAATGTGGTATATATATACTATGAAATATTACTCAGCCATAAAAAATAATGAAATCCTATCTTCTGCCATAAAATGGATGCAACTGGATACCATTATACTTAGTCAAATAAACTAGTTCCAAAAAGACAAATATCATGTTTTCCCTGATCTGTGCTAAATAAAAGAGAACAAAAAAAATGACATTATGAGATTTGATTATTGTTTACAGCCCTTGTCTCTACTGCTGAGGAGTAGTGGGTTTTTTTGTTTTGTTTTGTTTTTAATTTTTCTTACTGTTTATTGAATTGTTTATTTAGTGGAGGATTAAACTTGTGATTTTAAAAGAAACAAAGCATGTCATTGTAGAAATTAAAATAGGAGGAAGGAGGGTGGGAACATGAGCAGGAGGGAGATAGAGTGGAAAGTATCACTATGCTTCTAAATCTGTATAAATACATGAAATTTGCTTACCTTATATAACTAAATTATTACAAATATATTGTTTAATAAAAAGAAGTTATGACTGTCATCCATAAAAGTAGATGGCATACCCATTAAAAAAAATCAATCATTGAAAACAAGGTCATAGGAAGCCAAGACCCAATCATTTCAGTTTTTGATCAAAGTAATTTCTTAGGAATGTATCTTAAAATATCAAAAAATGCAAGTAACAATATCATGTTTAATATTGTCTTCTTTCACTATAACATAAGCTTCAAGAGGGCATGACTTTAAGGTGCGCACTGTGGTAGCCTCAACACCTAAAGTAGTCCTATGATAGCATACAGTAGATACCCAGCAGGCATTAGTTGAATACATTTTAAAATATTTCTAAAAAATTCGAAGTCACAATGCTTAGCACTTTGTAGAACTGATTACTATCTTAAGGGATCAAAAAGAGAGCACTTTTGCTCACCCAATCCTCTATTATTGTTTGAGTGTTTCTGCCAAATTCGTGTGTTAGAACTTAATTCCTATGCAATGGTGTGGGAGGGAGAACTTTAAGAGGTAACTAGCCTTTAGGGGTTCCACCCTCATAAACTTGTCCTCATCAATGGGAATGGTTTATTGTTGCAGGAGTGGAAACCTTTTAAAAGATGAGCCTAGCTCCCTGTTCTCCCACTGTTGTGCACACTACCACCACGTGATGCCTTCTAATAAATGGGACATAGCAAGAAGGTCCTCCAGAACCATGCTGGTCATTATAAATTATGCAGCCTGTCATAGTCTGTTAGTATAGCAAATGTGGACTTAGACACCTCTATGAAGAACTGAGTCCTTGGATAAAATTCTAATATAGTTGTGCTTCATATACAAAAGTATATGTAGTTACACTCCTCATATTCTAATTATTAACCAAAGTTATGAAGTTAAAAGTCTCATATTAGGGATATATGCCAAATTTAAACAATATTATTATGTTCCTTTTTCCATACATAAAATTATTTAACATAAATTAATTATGTTAAAATAATTTTTGGCTCTATGTGTTGTGTGAATTTTCACATAAATCAGAGAATGTTCACCGGGCAATACAAGAATAAATCCCAACTATAATTTATATCACATACAAAACCAGGAAATATGACATTATGGCCCATTGATTCTCAAGCTGATTAGAAAATTCTAAAAAGAAAGTCCTACCACACTCCATGTATGTTGTATTTTATGTTATTTTAAGACCCAAGTGACTAGCACCTATCACATGGCTAGCCAAGGAATGGAACAAAACTGGGAGCCCACATGGCTATGAGTTCCCACTACCAAGTCCCCATTTAGTGTTCTGGGACATGCAATAAAGCCACTTGCAAACAAATGCTTGGTTAGGCATCTGGGTCAAATTCAAAGCAATGGCAGCAAATAGGTGGGCATTTCTCCGCAAGCATTCAGTCCATACTGCAGTGGCCCACAATCACAATTAGACTTCCATCTTTGGAGAAATAAATCAGTAGGAGAGTGATTGAAAGAGATACTACCAAGGAGTGACTATTTGCAATCCCTGTTGACTCTGCTGATGTCACTTGACACTTTGAACTTGAAATGATTTGTATGGATGAACTCTGGAGCAAGCAGTGCCAGGCACTATACCCTAAGTACATAAAGCTGCTCCATGGCTAAAGATGTGCACAAACTCGGTGAAGCCAAAATCTAAATGCTTAGCCTACTCTGCCTGATTTTATTATCTCTGGTAAACATGTTTTGAAAAAGCTTGTGGGGATGTGTGTTTATGTGGAAGGGTTTAAGTGTGCAACACTAAATATCATTCAGTGCTGTAGTATTTTATTTTACTTTATATTTTTTTTGACAGGCAGAGTGGACAGTGAGAGAGACAGAGAGAAAGGTCTTCCTTTGCCGTTGATTCACCCTCCAACGGCCGCCGCAGCCGGCGTGCTGCGGCCGGCGCACCGCACTGATCCGATGGCAGGAGCCAGGTGCTTCTCCTGGTCTCCCATGGGGTGCAGGGCCCAAGCACTTGGGCCATCCTCCTCTGCAGTCCCTGGCCACAGCAGAGAGCTGGCCTGGAAGAGGGGCAACCGGGACAGAATCTGGCACCCCAACCGGGACTAGAACCCGGTGTGCCGGCGCCGCGAGGTGGAGGATTAGCCTAGTGAGCCGCGGTGCCAGCTAGTGCTGTAGTATTTTAAAATAACACACCCTAAATACAAAGTCATTGCTAATTGTTTTCTGATGGGTAATGTTCCCAGAGAACTCTTCTCACCCATTGGTGGAAAATCCAGATATTGAGTTTGAGATTCCAAAAAGAAACTCAGGAATTTATGACTTTCAAACTAACAGTTGTTATGGCACTTTATATAAAAGTAAAGCAGGCATAGGTGCAAGTTTGCTTTATAATCCACCTGCTTTTTTTTTTTATTGAAAAACCAATAGGAAATATAACCTTGGTTCATGCATATAAATATCATACCAAGAGCTCTTGTTTGTCTGAGAGGATTAGAGGAAAGAGATAAAATAATTGGACAAAACTGTAGCAATTGGCCCACAAGGCACTTGCTGTACTAGTTGAATGAAGACAATCATAGTGCAGTAGCCCTAATCTCCAGTTTATCATCTTTCTTTATGCTTCAACAGTAAATGCTTGTTGGGAACCTGAAATGTGCCAGCTTTCATTGAAGTCTACTGTATTAGCAACTGTCACATTTCATTCTCCCAAATCTGGATCATGTCAAATCCTACCTCCTGCCATGCCATAGTTCCCCTCTTGCCATGAGGAATATTCTCATGTTATTCAGTGAGTCGTATTTTGTTATGCTCTGACACAGCCATAGGGAACATCTTTCAGTGCTGCCCCAAACACACACAGACTCCAGCCTCCAGCTTTCAGTCTCCTCACAGGAAGGTCAACGGCCATCTTGCAGACTACTGGCTGCCACTTCCCCTTCTCATCATAAAAAAAGTCAAATATGGGATCTGTTGGAAGTGGGTAAAACGCACAGAAGTAAGTAGATTTGGCTAACAGAAGCTGGTGGTTGGAATTAGAAGAAAGAATGACAACTTGGAAGGCGCGGCATAGGGACCTGTGATTACAATTTTTAATACCTTTTTACAAGAGACACTATCAAGCAACCTATGAAATCCCCCAGTCTGTCGTTCCAGCAATGGTGAGGCTAGCAGTAAAGCAGGAAGTGCCCTGTGTCACTGGGTGCTGTAGAGAGAGGTTGGTTGACTGAACTGGATCAAATGCCCCACTGTGAATATGTAATCTGCTCAATCGGTAGGATTTAGTAGTATTTTTAGGGCCTTGTTCTCCTTTCTCTAAAAAAAGCCAAATAGCTTAATGATGAGGTGGAGACTGGAATCACCAAGAACATTAGATGGGTGTGAAGACATTAGATGTGGAATTTGGTCCCTTTCCCTTTCTACTTTTTTAGTCTTATTTCCCCTCTACTTCTTTTTAAAGATTTTTGTTATTTGAAAGGCAGAGTTATTGAGAGAGAGAGAGAGAGAGAGAGAGAGAGAGAGAGAGAGAGAGAGAGAGAGGTCTTCCATCCACTTGTTCACTGCCTAAATGACCACATCAGTCTGGGCTGGGGCAGGCTGAGCCAGGAGCGTCATTATCCAGGTCACCCATCCCAAATGGGTGCAAGGGCCCAAGCATTTGGGCCATCTGCGGCTGCTTTCCCAGGCTGCCAGCTCCCCCTCTCTACTTTTAATTTGAAGTAAAGTAGTTAATCTCCCCAAAGCAGTGGCTGACCAAGGAGGGAGCAGCTAGGGAGAAGTCTGCCCTACATGGCCCAGGGTTTTGTCACTGACATTGTTTAGAATTGTAGGCACAGAGTGGACATTTACAGAAAGCACAGTGTGTTTTCCCAGGTTTTATTATCTTTATTGTAGTCTAAAGCTCTTCAGGCAATGCATCTTTTATTGGAGGATCCTGGGGACAGCTTCCTCAGACCTTGTCCTGAGACACCTCCTTTGGTTTTCTGATTTGTACATGACAATATCAGTATTTGCCCCTGCCACCTTGCAGAATTGTGACAATCAAATGTGATAATGGGTGAGAAGGTGTCCCGTAATTGTCAAGCAAATTGTGGCACTTAAGCACTTGATTATCCCAGGTGTGGAGCAGGGTGACTGTGATGGAAAATTGAAACTTACTGGTTGTCTCCTAACCTCCTCTTTTAGCTTGGTTTAGTCCCTTAACCCTCCAGTGTTTCAGAAAGGGGGTGAGTAACTTGGAAATGAGATTCACTAGTTTGAGGGTCAGCTTCTTGCTTCCCCCTGGTTATTCTAAGCAGTTTCTCCACTTTTGCATGGTTGGTATTTTGGATCAGTTTAAGTCTTTGTTAGAGGGGCTATCCAGTGTGTTGTGGGTTTCAGATCTGCTTAAGAGATGATACTATTCTTCCCAACTGCTAACAATTAAACTTGACTTCAAACATTGCCTAAGGTCCCAAGGAAGGAAAAGAAAAATCAACCCAGGTTTAGAACAATCATTCTCAAGTAATGTCATGGGGCCAGCACTGTGGTGTAGCAGGTAAAACCGCCACTTCCAGTGCCAGCATCCCATATGGGCACCGGTTCAAGTCCTAGCTGCTCCACTTCTGATCCAGCTCTCTGCTGTGGCTGGGGAAAGCAGAAGATGGCCCAAGTCCTTGAGCCCCTGCACCTGTGTGGAAGACCTGGAAGAATTTCCTGGCTCCTGGCTTTGGATCAATGCAGCTCCAGCCGTTGGAGAGTGAACCAGTGGATGGAAAATCTCTCTCTGTCTCTCTCTCTGTAACTCTGTCTTTCAAATAAATAAATCTTTAAAAAAAAAAAAATGAGGAAAGGCAGAGGTTCAGAAGATTTTCACAGAACTTAATTATTTCTAAATAATCACACTGTGAGACCTGAACCTGGATCAAGGTGTAACTATTTTAAATTAGGCCTCCATCTTGTAACTTGGGCCCGACCAGGCCCTGAACCCTAAACCAGAAGTAAATAAATGAGCTCACCTTGCAATAAACTCTCCTAGCAACAGCCTAACAGATAACAGAGAAATACCTAGAGTTCCTGGTGTCTTCTCAGGGCAGATAAGGTGACTGATAGCTACCTGAGACCCTGCAGTTCGGCACGTACACCCCAGCAGCTCGGAACCTATGCTTCGGCCAATCAATTGAAAAGGCATCAACCCCAAAGCCATCCAACCACCTTTAGTAGGTCCGTTCCCGCCACTGGATGCACTAATCAATTCTAGGAGATGTGCTTTGAATTTCCCACGTGATAAGATGATTCGCTAAATGGTACCATGATGTACAGAATGTCTCTGAAAACCCTATAAAAACCCTGTTAACTGAAGGGTCGGGGCTCTCAATTCAGACCCGATGCTCGGTGTTGATTGAGAGACCAGGCCTGGACCTGTAATAAAACTCTCATGTGCTTTACAGCGGTATCGGCTCCTTGGTGGTCTTTGGGGACGACTGAACTGGGCATTACAACACTAACCATTTCTAAAAGCAACTGATCCTGCATTTTTACACTGATAACATGGAGATGAATTTTACCTTGAATAACAATTTTTTTTTAAAAAAGATTTATTTATTTGAGAGGCAGAGTTACAGACAGAGGGAGAAACAGAGCGAAAAGTTTTCCAAATTGTGGTTCACTTCTCAAATGGCTGCAACAGCCAAGCTGGGCTGATCTGAAGCCAGGATCCAGGAGCTTCTTTAACTTTTTAGTATGTCATTAAATGCCAGTGATTCCACTGGCCTTCAAATGAAAATCACTCATTGATAGTCATTTTCCACATCCGCAGCCTCCATGTATCTGTCATAAAATGATGCCTCATGCCTGGAGTAGATCACAGGCATGTCGTGAGCAAATAGCTCTCCTTGCTCCACTTTGATTTGCTTCATATAATCTACAACCTTTATATGAAAGTAGCAGCAAAAACTGGCTTAGATTATCATGATTAAATAGGGAAGTACATATTACCATTTCTTGCACATGGATTCCTTGTCTTATTCTATTAATTTCTACCCTGCTTCGTATTTCAATGAAAATTGAAGTTGATACAGGCAGACAGGATAAAATGGACTAGATTTGTGAACTGGAAAACCACACCCCCTGTGTGACCTCTTGCCTCCACCTGACCCCACCCAATCAGACTACATAACCACTTCCCCTTTGGGAGTAAATAAAAGGCTTGGAACACGGTGGGCCACTCCCTTGTTGCCCTGTGCCTTTGGGGCACGTGGCCTATTGGCTGCCTCTCTGCCTTACCTCTTTGCTGCTGCCACACTAAGCTACCTGTGGCTGCTCACAACCATACACTTGCACCATGTGGCTCACTTCTGGCCTGCTCTCTGCTTGGTATGGACCCAACTTAGCTTTTACACTTCTCTTTCTCCATTAAATAAAGCCCTCACTTTCCTGCGCCTTTCTCTCAGTGAATAAAATCCTTAAAAACTACACCCAGAAATAAAGAACACCAATCCACATAATGAATAAGAGTGTCAATTGTTAAATCAACAACAAGAGTCACTGTGCACTTACTCCTCATGTAGGATCTCTGCCCTTAATGTGTTGTTCAATGTGAATTAATGCTATAACTAGTACTCAAACAGTATTTTACACTTTATGTTTCTGTGTGAGTGCAAACTGTTGAAATCTTTACTTAATATATACTAAATTGATCTTCTGTATATAAAGAAAATTGAAAATGAATCTTGATGCAAATGGAATGGGAGAAGGAGCAGGAGATGGGAAGGTTGCGGGTGGGAGGGAAGTTATGGGGGGGGAAAGCCATTGTAATCCATAAGCTGTACTTTGGAAATTTATATTCATTAAATAAATTTTTTAAAAAAAACTTACCATGTCGTCTGGTCTATTTGAGCCAGTATTCAGAATTCTTCTCTGAATAAGTGGCAAGAACCCACAAGGTTATGACTACTGAAAATTATTAATAAGCCATCTGATATCAAAGTGACTACTAAAAATTATGCAAATAGAAATTGAAAAATTCCAAGGCAATTAAATAGACTGTTACTTGATTAAAACTAAATCCATGGAATGTCTGAACGTCATGATTTAACAGGTGAAAATGTTGGCCACTGAGATTCTATTATAAATCATCACAATTGTGGCTAATCAACAAGAATAGCATCCATTAAGCTGAACCATCGGGTCAGGCAAAGTCTCAGACTTGATTTGAGTTATACTTGTCCATTTTAACCCCCAATAGGATCTCTATGGTACAGGAAATATTTTACACCACAGATTCAGCAGTTGTGGAACTTTAGATTACATAGCTGGATCTTTGTACCAGGCAAAGCTTTGTGTACATGCTTGAAAGCCTTTTATTTCCTGAACACATCTGTGAAGATTGCACTTCTAAAAATCTGAAGACTTCATAATTTGAAAAACAGACCTCAATAGTTGCTAATTCTTACCGATATTTATAACTATAAACTGTACTAGCTGGTGGAGTATCTTTTGTGTGCAAGAATGGGAAAGAAATATTTTTTTAAAAATTACTTGTAGCACCTCATTAAGTCAGTTTCCTGATGATGTCCGCGCAGGCAGGCATCAGCCTCACGTTGTGTGCATTATGAGCCATCCCTCCTCTCCTCCTTCCTTCCTCCCCTCCTCCTTTTTTACTTTCCTCGCTTCCAGTGCTGAGGGCTTCATGGCCAGAAACTACTAGGTATTCACATCCAGACCTGGTACACCAGCCCCTGTCTTCCAGGATTTCACAGGGAGGAAAAACAGGCACGAAACAGACTCTCGCCTTATTGTTAGCACCATCCCAACAGAAATAAGCAAATCTTGCACAATCAGAGTGGAACACTTGGGGGAAAGAGTTCTAGCAAGAATTTGGAACAGCATCTAAAAGAGTAGAGAAACAGTAACATGAGTGCTTCGCTGGGATGAATAGTGTCCTGTGAAAACCCATGTCCACCTGGGACTCGGAATAGGACGTTATATGGAAGTGTGGTTTGTGTGGACATGATTAGTGAAAGTCATAGATTAGGGTGGACTGATGTCATCACAAAAAGAGAAGACACACAGTGGAGAGGACCATATGCGGGCAGAGGCAGCGGTTACAGTGATTCACCCACAAGCCCCGGAGCACCCAGGGTTGCCAGCAGCCACTAGAAGCTGGAAGACAGACCCAGAACAAATTCTCCCTTACGGCCTTTAGAAAGAGCCAAGCCTGCCAACACCTTGATGTCACGCTTCTGACGGGGAGAAAACATCTAGTGTTTAAAGCTACCACATTTGTGTTATGTTTCAGGACTAAGAAGGACTCACTGGACTTTCTAGTCATTCTGTATAGGAGAATTCTTAGTGAAATGGGTATGATTCTGTAAGTTACACTAAAGATCTTAACTAGACTGCAAACACAATTTCTCAATCTCCTTTACTAGTTCTCTTCACTTGCATTGATGAGATAACAATGAAAATAATATAATAGCTTCCCTCCAGTATCCTCAACTATTGCAGTCCTTGTTCCAAATATTATTCTAATCACCCATGTGATGAATTAATATACACACTGATGAATATTTAAAGGAGCAGCCTATTTTATTTTATAGAACCATGGTTTGCCAGTATCGGGAGCTTCAGAATCATCTGGGGAGCTGTTTCAAGTTCTGATGCCAGAATGCTCGGCCTCTGAGATTCTGATGTAATTGGTCTGTTGTGACCCTAGATCATACCTTTGTTTTATGCTTATCAGGCCTTCGGAAGCATAGCATGGGTGGAAAACTTCCAAAGTACAGCATGATTCAGACATCCTGAATAACATAGTAGTAAATGGCTGATGAAGGTGGGAGATTGATAATGCAAACAGAATCCAAGACTACGTTCTAAATTGTGCTTGTCGTTTACTAAAATTCCTTTGATGAACTCAGGCAGTATCTCACTACAATTCGATTTCAGTGAAACTTGGGGAAGATAAAAGTTTGTGAAATGGGGCCCGTGACTGAAAGAGCGGTATGTCACTGACTGGGGTGGGGTAAAGATAGAGAATGGTTCAGCCAGACAGGTACAAGTAAAGGGGTAAGTATTTAAAGACAATCAGAAAGGGCTGGCCCTGTGATACGATAGGTTAATCCTCCTCCTGTGGCGCCAGCATCCCCTATGGGAGCTGGTTCTGGCCCTGGCAGCTCCTCTTTTGATCCAGCTCTCTGCTATGGCCTGGGAAAGCAGTGGAAGATGGGCCAAGACCTTGGGCCCCTGCACTCGCGCGGGAGACCCGGAAGAAACTCCTGGCTCCTGGCTTTGGATCAGCCCAGCTCCAGCCATTGAAGCCATTTGGGGGGTGAACCATCAGATCGAAGACCTTTCTGTCTCTCCCCTCTCACTGTCTGTACCTCTACCTCTCAAATAAATAAATGAAGACAATAATAAGATCAGTTTACAATGCTACCCTGTTGGGGAAAACTCCAAAATAAGCAGCTAAGAAGAAGAAAAAAAATAGGTCATTTTGATCGTATCTATTTTCCATAAATATTAAATTACTTTCCTTTTTTGGATTTTAAGCGTGGATTTGAATTTCATTATCTTTTTACACAGAGGATGTAAATGTACTTATGAATAAAAAGCAAAGGATATATTATTGACAGCCTAAAATGGCTTTTTCTTTTCATCTCTCTTTGATGCTCATATCTGTATTTTATTATTTATATAATTATTATTTTTCAAAGTGGCATAAAAGGAAAACATAAAAATCACCAACATGTACACATTCTGTTGTCAGCAGAGAAGTCTTTTTTTTTTTTTTTTTAAGATTTATTTATATTACTTGAAAGGCAGAATTAGAGACAGAGAGAGATCTTCCATCTGCTGGTATACTCCACAGATGGCCACAAATCAGGGCTGGGCCATGCAGAAGCCAGGAGCCAGGAGCTTCATTCAGGTCTTGCACAGGGGTAGTGGGGCCCAAGTACTTGGGCTATTCCCCAGGCCATTAGCAGGGAGCTGGACCAGAAGCAGAGTAGCTGGGACAAAGCTGAAGCCTATATGGGATGCCAACATTGCAGGTGGTGGCTTTATTTGCTATACCACATCACTGACCCCAACACAGAATGCTTTAACATCACATAAGATAAAATCAGTTATTTTAGAACCATATATCCATCAAACATTATGCTCCCAAAAGACTGAAACATAAAACTTGATGAATATTCACAAAAAATAGTAGGAAGAAAGTGTCTTAAAAGTACATTTACTTATAAAATATATTCAAGACTTGTATTAGGCAAATCAAAAACTCTAGGTATTCAAAGGAATCAAATAAGAACTGAATAAATGGAGATCTATTTTATCTTTATGATTAGGAGACTCAAGGTTATCAACATGTTGGTTCTTCTTCTGAACTTATTAATTGATTCAATGCAATCCCAGTCAAAAGCCTGATAAGTTATCTGATTCTAAACTTTACATGGAGTGGCAAAAATGCAAGAAGAGTCAATATAATATTAAAGGAGAAAAAAATAAACTTGGAGTACACTATCCAGCCTCAAAGCTTAGTCAAAGGCTACAGTAATCTGGGCCAGTGTTGAGGCACAGCAGGTTAAGACACCACCTGCTATGCCAGCATCCTGCTAATGTGCCTGGGTCCAAGAGCTTGGCTCCTGGCACCCATTTGGGAGACCTGAATAGAGTTCTAAGCTCCAGGGTTTCATCTGGTGCTGCCCTAGCTGTTATGGCCATTTGAGGAGTGAACCAGTGGATGGAAGCTATCTCTAACTCTGCCTTTCAAATAAATAAAATCTTTTTTAAAAAGCTATAATACTCAAGACAAAGTGGTATAACAAAAGAATAGACAAATATATCAGTAGAACATAAGACAGAACACATAAATGGACCCACATACATAGAGTCAATTGTTGACAAAGGAACAATAAAAGGTAGTCTTTCAACTTACGGTGCAGGACCAATTGAACATTTATATGTGATAAAAATATCTACACATACACCTTATACTGTTAATGTAAAAAGTAGAACTATGAAACTCTTAGAGGGTAACATAAGAAAATATCTAGACAACCTTAGGTCTGGCTGACTTTTGAGCAATTATCTCAAGGCATGAGCCAGGAAAGAAATAATTGATATGCTGGGCATTATTAAAATTAAAAATTTCTGCTATGCAAAACACACCATCCAGAGAATGTAAAGACAGCACACAGACCAAGAGAAAGCATTTGTAAAAGAAATCCTGATAAAGGAATGTTATTTAAAATATATGAGCTCTTTTTTAGTTTAATTTTTTTTAATTTTTTAAATAGTTTTTAACAGAATCAATGTGATTTGTAGATACAATTTTAAGAACACAATGTTTCCTTCCTTCCTCTCTCCTACCCCTTTTCCTTCCCCCTTCATTTCTATATTTTTGTTTAGATTTTGAAATAACATGTTTAAAACAGCATTTCAGTAAAAAGGCTTAATACTTCACAGAATAAGAAGTTTAACAAGTAAAAAGCAAAAAGACCCTAGTTTAGTTGTAACATAGATAATGGCTATAAACAATCATTGAATGTAAAAATATATGCACTCTTAAAACTTAGCAAGAAAAAACCTGATTAAAAATTGTCAAAAAAACTTTAAAAGATAGTTCAATGAATAATATACACAGACAGGAAATAAGCATATAAAAATTGATGTTCTGTGTATGTCACCAGGTAAATACAAATACAGTGAGGAGCTACCACCACATATCCATTAGAATGGCCAAAATCCAGAGCACTGACACCATCCTAGAGGGAGGAGATTGTGAAACAACAGGAACTTTCCCTTCTTGCTGGTGAGTGCAAAATGGTGCAGCCACTTTGGAAGACAATTCGGTGGTTTCTTACAAAACTGAATATACTCTTACCATTTGATTCAGGAGTCACACGCCTTGGTATTACCCACAGCAACTCAAAATACACAGTAACCTGTACACAGATGTCTAAAGCAGCTGTATTCCTGACAGTCTTAACGTGGAAGCAAACAGGATGCCCTTCAGAAGGTGAATGGACAAATAAACAGGGGCACATGCAGACAATTTCTTGCTAAATAGCAAATAAGAAATGAGCTATCCAGCAGTGAAAAGACATGGAAGAAACTTAAATGCAGATTACTAAGAGAGAGAAGCCAATTTGAAAAGCCTAGCTACTATATGATTCCAACTATATGACATTCTGATAAAAGCAAAAACTATGGCAACAGTAAAGCAATCAGTGTTTGCCAGGGGCTGGTGAGAGAGAGGTGACTAGGAATAGCACGGAGGATTTTAGGGCAGTGAAACTACGCTGTATGATCCTAAAGGGATGGTAATGATACCATGTGCTTGTTCAAATCCATAGAATACACAACACTGAGATTGGGCCCTAATGGAAAGGATGGACTTTGGGTGATAACGGCCGATTGTAACACATGCATTACTCTCTTGGGGGATGCTGATAACTGAGAAAGCTGTACGTGTTTGGGGGTGGAGGGTAGGTGGGAAATCTCCGTACCCCCCTTTCAATTTTGTGCTCAATCTAAAAGCGCTCTAAAAACAAAATCTGTTTAAAAAATTACCCGCATATTGAGGTTTTATTCCCATGGGTTTCCCTACATTCACAACAGGATCATTTATGAATGGCTTGGGGCTAACTGATTTTTTGACAAATCATTTGCTGTAGACTACTGTGTGCTGACACATTCAGAGTAAGCTGTCTAAGTAATTTCCTCACATTTCACGTGTATTTGGATCTTCATCTCATCACAGCGTATATTAGTAAAATAAAAATGTCCTCAAATATTTTAACTAGAATATTAAATATTGTTTTATATTAAACCAACTATATAAATATCACATAATAGGTTGAATTTAATCAGTAATTGTTGAAATTAAATACTAAACTTTTTAAGGAATAGCCTGAAATACTGTTGTTAGATATACTGCCTAACTTCCGAGTTGAGAGCACTTCAATTATTAAAATGATCACACATATTTCTGTTACTGTTTTCTTTTCTAACGTTTCTATAACTACCAAACAAGAAAGAAATGTTAACTATGTGTTGGCAAATAATAACTATTAAATTGCCTAGGTTAAAATATCAAGTAAGAAACTAAAAAAAATAGACTAGGTTAATGTAATGGTTAGATTCCAAAACTGATGCTTTAAAAGTTTTTGGATGTAGGGGAAATGCATAGAACAAATTACATTTCTAAACAACCTAGCCAGAAGTAGTAGATTCAAATAATGATACAGAGCTGAATCAAAATTGGGAAAGCACAGTCAGAAAAGCAGATCTCAAACTACATGAAAATTAGAGCAGCCCATCAATAATACGTGTATTTTCAACCTGCTGTACAGACTACGCTGGGTTAATTAACCTTAGAGATTTTAGAGGGTGCTTCGGAGTGCACACTTATCTTAACAGATCCGTGGCAGAGAAGGATGTGTTGGTGCACATCAGCGTGAGTCTTCAAATTTCTCTTTGTGGAAAGGCTCAAGTCCCTACAGGCGGAGCTCCACCTGGTAGGTGTTTCATTAGCAAGTGTGTTAGCATTGTGTCTCTACAAGCACAGAGAGTTTGAGACAGCCTCAGCAAATACACCGAGGATAACAAGACACAGGATGGAACATTAGTTTAACATATTGCACATGATTTAGCATCAGAAATGACCTGTCCCCGAAAACTGACCTAAAAATACACGCCTTCTGTTTTTCGCTGGGCTAAAAATCAGGAGAAAAGCATTTGATTGTTATCATCTGTGATCCACTTTTACCAAGAGTAAGTCTACTCCTGCTTCCCAAATGAAAACTCTGAACATGACATTGAGAGCTGAACTGAAATGATATTTATAAAGAATTTGGGACTTCATACCAACAAGCATCAGGCTGTACACTCAGTTGGGACTGTTGTAATAGTAAATACTAATTTTCTGACTTGTTCTAATTTATGGATCCATGAGTCTAGGGAAAAGGCTGACAGACCCTTTTAAGGAAAGCTCTCCCAAGGTTTCTCAACTTGTGTTTTGTGGAATTCTAGAAATTCCACATATTTGTTTTAAAGCTCATTTGTTTGAAATACATTTTAATGATTTTTAAAATAAAATGCACATGACTTTAGGAGGAAAATTAAATATTCCCTTTAAAGTTCTAAAAACCTCTCAAAATAATTGTGTATTATTTCTGTGCATTTTGTAGATGAAACAGTAATTCTATCAAATAGACATGACTGTCATTGATACATTTTTTTATACACTTCAGTCCATAATAAGTCATATATTCAAATACAGCATTCACTCACACCCACAGCCGGGAGAAGGCCCCGTGAAGCAGAGCATGGATTATTTCATTTGTTGAACATTGCACAAGCGTCCTTGGCCCAAGACAACCTGGTTGCTCTCATGAAAAGGCTCAGGCAACTGAGAAACAGCCAAGTACCAGAAGAACTTCTAACTGCACCATCAAAAAGCGAACCCTTTGTTTCCTGTAATTAGGCCACCCAACTTCACAGAATTCAAGCTACTATTGACTGGAGAAATAAAGTATTTCCAGGACTTTTCTCTACGGGCATGTATCTTGACTAGACTGTCTTTACACCACGGTATCAGGACAAACTTTCCACACAGGAGAGAGGATTCCTTACATTTCAGGCTGGGTGCTCTCTTACCTTTTGTTGTCTTGGAGAATAGAAGGGCTTTGGTTTCTTTTTACTTTTTCTTTCTTTCTTTCTTTCTTTCTTTTTTTTTTTTTTGTCAGGCAGAGTGGACAGTGAGAGAGAGACAGAGAGAAAGGTCTTCCTTTTGCCGTTGGTTCACCCTCCAATGGCCGGCGCACCGTGCTGATCTGAAGGCAGGAACCAGGTGCTTCTCCTGGTCTCCCATGCGGGTGCAAGGCCCAAGCACTTGGGCCATCCTCCACTGTACTCCCTGGCCACAGCAGAGAGCTGGCCTGGAAGAAGGGCTACCGGTACAGAATCCAGCGCCCTGACCAGGACTAGAACCTGATGTGACGGCGCCACAGGCGGAGGATTAGCCTATTAAGCCACGGCGCTGGCCTTTGGTTTCTAGTTACTTCCCATGGATCCATAGTGGAAAGTGAGTACAATTTTCCATTAACTACATTTCAATTCTAATTGGCAAGTATAAGATAATCACAAAAATAAATGATAGCACATATTGTAACCAAAGCAGACTCTGTGACAATAAGGCAGTATTAAAAACGAAGAAAAAAACAGTGATTCCTCAAGTTCAAAGACAAAAATTAACTGTAGCATTGAAGTGAGGAATTAACAATCCCCTTTTCTCAAAGTTTTGGAAGAAGCCTAGGAGGTATACCACTTGTAAAATCAGAGATTATTTTTTTACAGAGGAGAAAAAGGGAGCACAGTGAAGTCCCTAAGTTATAGACTATTTTTAAATAATTGATTTGGTTGTATTATATATAATATGTATATTCACTGTTGGTTTCTAAATGTTAAATAAATGCATATATAGCGAAAGAAAGTATCATGGACTTCTCAGAGCCATTGATTTAGAGTTAGGCAAGGTTGGGCAAACATTGCACTTAGCTTTTTGCTATGTATCTGGAGGCTTTTTCCTTCCATCACCAGGGCAGGAGGGGAGGCCCTCAGCTCGTACCCATGACTATCCTGCAGTTTCTTCTCTCCACACCCAGGAGAAAAAAATTCTCAGAACTCAGCATAACATTCTAGAAACATTATGGATCATAAAATATTGAACATGGGGAAGTCCCTCCGAAAGTCTCTGGCCAGTTCCTTCATTTCACAGATGAGCAAATATAAGTTCGGGGAGAGGAGGGCACCTGCCCAAGGTCATTTACCTGACAGGAAGTCTAATCTGTGACTAAATGACAATTGCATGCTCTTCTCTTTCACAGCAAATACACATGGACTTGTTTTCAATACAATTTCAAAATGGAAAGTGAGAAAAAATAAGATGTTAGAGATTACAGAATAAGAGTTCAAAAGAGGGTCAGCAAATTAGAGCGATGGAAAGAAGAGGGTAAAACGAAAAACACAGTCTGATGAAATGAATGTAACGTTCTTCTCCAAGTTAATCATACACACAGAGACTTCACAGAATTTTATAGTTATGTGATGGAGAGGGCCAATCTCTGGTTACCAAGACGAGTTAAAGCGGGCTTTACTAATACAAATGGGGTATCCACTGCAGTGAAGGTGATGGTCCCTCTGAGTTTTGGTGTGAAAGCAGAAGGCTGGTGCCAAATTCCTAACCCAGACATGGTTCCGACTATTATCTGAGAACAGTCCATAGTGATTTTTACTGTTTAACTCAGTAGATTGTAAAAGCTGCAAGGGCAGCATCATACTTGGTTTTATCCCCTTCTATATACCCTTCTATATGTCAGAATTTGCACTGTGCTTGACACGCAGTAGGTGCTCAGTGAGTGCTCACTGAATAAATAACCAAATCTTATAATAACTTATCTTGAGTATGAATTTCCTCATTTATAAAATTAAGAGCCTACAGTTGCTGTAAGCATAACACAAGAAAGTGTGTGAAAATGCTTTATAAATATCAATGCACCTGCCGGCACCATGGCTCAACAGGCTAATCCTCCGCCTTGCGGCGCCTGCACACCAGGTTCTAGTCCCGGCTGGGGCACCGGATTCTATCCTGGTTGCCCCTCTTCCAGGCCAGCTCTCTGCTGTGGCCTGGGAGTGCAGTGGAGGATGGCCCAAGTCCTTCGGCCCTGCACCTGCATGGGAGAACAGGAGAAGCACTTGGCTCCTGGCTTCGGATCAGTGCGATGCGCCTGCCGCAGCAGCCATTGGAGGGTGAACCAATGGCAAAAAGGAAGACCTTTCTCTCTCTCTTTCTCTCTCTCTCTCTCTCACTATCCACTCTGCCTGTCAAAAAAAAAAAAAAAATCAGTGCACCACAGAAATGCAAGCAAGCACTATTGTTACTGATCAGCACTACCAAAAATGCTTATAGAACCTGAAACAGATTAGTTTGGAAAATCTAAACTCATAGAATAGTTGTAATCTTCAAGTACTTGAAGAAGTGTTTTACTTAAAACACATTGGACTTACTTTTGTATATATACCTGAAGAGGGCCACCTGGCCAAGTAGATGTATCTCCATGTAAGGGCAATATCTGCAATGATGTGTGTATACATATACATTTAATATATATTTTATATATACACAATACATTATATATTTCATATATGCATAATATATAAAATACTATATATTTCTATAATTCTCTTTCTATCCTTGGAAACCAGTTGAGATTCAAGAAATTCTTACTGGAGTGGCCTAACAGGTAGAACAACCTGTTGGTATGTGTGCAGTTGGGTAGGAGGTAAGAGATCCATCTTGAAGTAAGTCTAATTCATTTTGTAACAAACTCTATGCTTGACATGGCTCTTATCTGTATTTAACATGACCAAAGGGACTGGAAGAGATTGTACTTGTTGTGAG
Organism: Lepus europaeus; assembly: GCF_033115175.1. Classification (NCBI taxonomy): domain Eukaryota; kingdom Metazoa; phylum Chordata; class Mammalia; order Lagomorpha; family Leporidae; genus Lepus; species Lepus europaeus. The sequence goes on along the minus strand of NC_084832.1, from coordinate 11,068,091 downwards.
TTCTTGCCTACTACAACCGTTACCACCACACTGAATCCAGTACTGGCAGAGATGTTCAAAGGGAGGCAAGTATGGATGATGGAGAGATTCTTGCATTGGATGGGGAGTGACCTTTAATGTCAAGGTCACATCCAATAGCTCTATGAACATATGCTAGGAAAACTGGACTTTTAAAGTTGGCAATATATGAACAAGTTTATAAAGGATTGGAAACTCCTCCTTTTGGTTCTCTAAAACAGAAAACAAACCAACAGTTTATACTGGTGTTATCTCCGATCTTTCTCAAAATCACTATATAAGACTTCTGTGTATTAAATAAATATAATTGTGGATGAGTATGTGAACACATCTTTTTATATAAGGCTTACACATGCAAACATATATAATACAATTACACAGAATGGCCCTTAATCCACTTATTTCCATTTTGGTTCTTGTGTGAACTTGATTATCAAATGCATTCACCCCCAGAAAACCCTCAAGAGATCTGATGAACTGTGAATGCATTTAGAATCTGTCTTCTGAGGGCCAGCACTGTGGCTCAGTGACTTAAGCCACCTTCTACAGTGCCAGCATCCCATACGGATGCCAGTTTTAGTCCTGTTGCTCCACTTTTGATCCAGCTGACTGCAGAAGTGCCTGGGAAAGCAGCAGAGGATGGCTCAAGGGCTTGGGTCCCTTGGAAGAAGCTCCTGGCTCCTGGCTTTCGTCTGTGGGCCAGAAGGGGAACCATTTGGGGAGTGAACCAGCAGATAGAAGCATCCCCCAACCCGCACCACCTTTCTCTAACTCTGGCCTTCAAATAAGTGAATAAGTAAGTAGGTAAATAAATCTTTTTAAAATGGAAAAGAAGTACATCTTCTCTGCTAGGAAAAAAAAATGTATGTTTTTAGAAAAACATTTGGCCTGATGATGTTCTGAGGGAAAGCTTTTCTCATTTAAATAGCTGCTATTTTTATAAATGGAACCATACCAACTTCTCCATAAGGGGAAACACATTCTTGTGAAGAACTGAGAAATTCTGAGAGGTGCTGGTGTGTGTGTGTGTGTGTATTTGTGTGTGTGAGAGAGAGTACAAGCACGTGCAAGAGAGAGAACTGACACACACTTTTCTCTTAAGCAACCTATTTCAGAGAGAGAAAAAAAAAAGAGATGCTTACTTTCCTGTGCTGTGTAGATGAGGCGGGCAAAGAGCAGAAGTCTTAAGGGAGGATGAGGATGTGGGGGGAAAGGTGCAATTATGCCCAACAGGATTCCTGGGAGTCTGTAGGTCATCTGAAGTGAGATTGGAAGCAGAAGGAGATTGTGCTCTTCCTGGTGCAGGATGTACTCTCATTTGATATTAATAGTCACCAAGGCGGGCGGGGGAGCTCCTTTCCCTTCAAAATTCTTGACGGCAACCAATGACCTAAGCGAGCTAGAACGTTCAGGTCACAAACACCAAAGTGTCATGCCAAACACTGTGTTTCTAAGAGTAATTATGAAACACATGGCATGGCAATGCTCTTCCCAGGTGAAGCAACAGTCATGGAAACATCACACAGCATTCGAACCAAGCCCAAAGGGCCCAACCGCTACATTTCCAATTTCTTATTCTCATGACACTTTTAGGAGATCCATTAATATAGATGAACATTACACGTACAGCTCCAGAGAAGATGTCTCAGACTACCCACACTTTCCATCGTTAACACTGAATGTCCAAGGGCAGTTTCTTTCTGCATTGCTGTTCCGTGAGTGAAAGCTTGTTACTTAACTGCATTTGTTAGCTGAGCAGCCAGAACAGGTAGATATTAAAATTTAGAAGTGAGTTCTGGAAAGATAGGGCATTCTGTGAAACAACAGCCTAAAAAACTGTGGTCTTCTTAGAGCCAACTTAACCCAAAACCGCAATTACAGGATGCATTTCTCAAGAGTGAGGTGTAGGGAGCATTCGCTAATAATGAGACTGTAGTTTCTCCTGAAACTTGCCATTCAGGAACTCTGTTTTCAGTTCAGGGCTAATGCCCTAAATCCCCTCCCTGTTTATAAAGAACTGTGTCAGACCTAAGCTGACAAAAGGCAGCCATCAAGCTGACCACTTCTAAATGCACAAGGCCACAGGTCCAGCAGGATCAGAACCAAGAAGAGCAGAAGGAAATGCTGGCCCAGCTCCTGAACAAAACCCATCCCTGTGCTGGTATCTGATCACATGCACTGTGTTCCAAAGCTCTGCTCTTAAGGCCCCCGGCAATCCTCAGGCCCCAGTGTCTCAGTCTGTTCAAGCTGCTATACCAAAATACCATAAACCAGGTGGCTCAGCAACTGCTGACTTCTATGTCTTACAGTTACACACAGGCTGGGGAGTCCAAGATCAAGTTACACAAGTGCAGTTTCTGGTGAGGCTTTCTCATTCTTAGATGCACCTTCTCACAATGTCCTTACAAGGTGAAAGGGGTGAAGGGGTCTCTCTCATGCCTGCCCCACTGTCTCTTAGTTTTACTTATGTATTTTAAGGGCAGAGAGACAGAAAGACTGAGAGAGATCTTCCATCTGCTAGTTTGATCCCCAAAGGCCTGCAACAACTAGGACTCAGTCAGGCTAAAGCCAGGAACTTAACTCAGATCTCCTAAGTGGGTGGAAGGGGCCCGAGTTACCCGAGACATCACGTGCTGCCTCCTAGGGTTCACATTAGGAAAAAGTTGGAATCAGAGGCAGCTTCAGGGTCCAAAGCCAAAAACGCCAATATGGAATACAGGCACCCCAACCAGTATCTTAACCACTATACCACATGCCTGTCCCCCTCAGTTCTCTCTTTTGCTTTAAACTATCTATTTATTTATTTGACAGTCAGAGCTATAGGGAGAGAGAAGAGGTGGGGAGGGGGGGGGAGAGAGAGAGAATGAATATGAATGAGAATGAATCAGTTTTCCATCTGCTGGTTTACTCCCCAAATGGCTGCAACAGCCAGGGCTGAACTAGGCCAGGAGAAGTCAGGAGCCAGGAGCATCATCCAGGTCTCCCACATGGGTAGCAGGGACCTAAGCACTCGGGGCATCTTCAAATGCTTTTTCCTGGCCTTTACGAGGGAGCTTGATTCGAAGTGGAGCAGCTGGGACATGAATCTGCACCAATGTGGGATGCCAGCATCAAGCAGTGGCTTTATCCAGTAAGCCACAGTGCCAGCCCCTTCAGGTCTCTTTTATAAGCCACTCATCGCATTCACGAGGACTCTGCCCTTTTATGTAAGCACCTCCCAAAGGCCTTTGACTTCTAGTTACAAATCTATCACAAGGAAGAGCACTGGACATCTTCAGGTGTTGCAGAGTGTAATGGCCTGAACACTGTCTCTGCCCGCAAATTCCTGTATTGAAATCCTCATCCCTAAAGTGATGGCCTTTGGGAGGTATTTTGTAATTGCCTTGTATCTTCATCTGATTCCCAGTCCCTGCTCAGGGCCGCACTGTTTTCTATCCCCTCTTCTACTTTGAGTACACCCTCTGGGAATCAGCAATAACTCCCCTTGTTAGACCAAGGTTGTGTTAGGCCAAGAGTGACTAAATGGGGACAGCCATTAAGAGTGGCCACAGGTTAAGTTGCCAAGCTTTGTTAGACAGTCCTTGTTATGTCAGAATTGGCAGAATTTGGAAACTGACGCGAGACCTGGCATCACTGTGCTGGAGTCCAGGGCTGTCACCTAGAAGCTGGGTTTGACGTCTGAATTTAACTGACAAGGTTTGCTCGCTCTGAGGCAGCCTCTCCATTGTGTCTCTCACTGCAAATCAGAATGACTCCCCCAGGGAAGCCTTTGGGATCACAAATGCATAAACATCTGGGGTTCAAATCTCTTTCAATTACATTAATTATCTGCTATGTGCAGGAGAAAGTTTTGAATCTGAAATAACATTAATTTAATCTCAAGGTTAGAGAGACAGATTTTAAACTCCCTTTAAACCCCAAATGTCCTTTAAAACCCCAGAGGGGAAAAAAATCTAGATGCAAACTGTAATGAAATTGTGATTAGACGGGTGAAGGGAAGCATATCCTTGAACTACTTGGTGAGGGAAGCTGATAAATCAGATGGCTGATTCCTGCTTCAGTCAGAGGCAAAGGAGAGTTCAAGATGCTAAATTATTTACTTAACAAGTGGTTATAGGAGTGGGTGTTTGGCACAACAGTTAAGACACTGCTAGGGACACCCATATCCCATACCTGAACGCTTGAGTTTGAGTCCTGGCTTCTCTCCTAATTCCAGCTTCCTGCTAATGTGGGCTCTTGGAGACAGCAGGTGAGGGCTCAAGTTCTTATTCCTGTTACCCACATGAGAGATCCAAATGCAGTGCCAGGCTCCTGGTTGCAGCCTGTCCCAGCTCCGACTGTTGTAGGCATTTGGGGGTGAACAGCTGCTATCTCTGTGTGTCTTGAAATATGTCATTTCACCCAACTGAAATTTTCTGCTTACATTAGCTTAAAGCTCAAATGGAGTTCAATTCCATTGGTCCTTCCTTTCAAATCTCTCTCCTACTCTAACCTGAAGATGTGGATTGCCCATTTGCAAAAACAGCCTATCCTCCATCTCCTGGAGATACAACACCCACTCCTGTTGTGACTGCTCTGGCAATGCTCCCATCCTAGTTTTCCCTGTGTAAACAATTCGCCTCTCAGTGCAAGCCCAAACCTTCATGAAATGTCCTTAGCCGGGGCCAACGCTCTCCCCCTCCTGTTAGCAGCGAGCCTGGCCTCCTTGTTGACTGGCACATGCAGCACGCCCACTGGCTACCATTTCAGCTTTTACCTGCGCTATTTTCACTGCCTGTAGCATCCTTTTAATCCCCTGTGCCCCATTATCAAATGCTTGTCACCCACAAGGTCTGTTGAGTTCTACCCCACCTAGGAACCTAACTCTTTTGGTCTACCCACACAATCCCCTTCTCTGTAAGGTGCTAATAGATGATACTATGAAAGTTGAACAATATTTAAAAGGCAGAGTGACACAGAGAGGAAGAGATGGAGATCTTTCATCTGCTGGTTCATTTCCCTAAATCCCTGTAACAGGCAGGGCTGGGTCAGGCTGAAGCCAGGAGCCAGGAGCTCTTCTCAGGTCTCCCACATGAGTGGCCAGGAGTCAAGCATTTGAGCCGTCATCTGCTGTCTTTCAGAGTGTGCGTTAGCAGGAAGCTGCACTGGAAACAGACAAGACTCCACCCCTGGGACTCCACTATGGGATACAGTTGTCCCACGTGGTTGTGCTACAACACTCCATGGGTTTTGAATATGGATGTGTGTATTTTTGTACCCATGTAATTCCATGCATCTCTAGTGATAGTTAAAGATGATAATTTCTTAATGAAAACAACTTTTCCTTTTGCTTCCTACAGAATACTCGAACTTATGAATTCCTGTCTTCATAAAATATTCTCAGCAACCAGGAATTAACAACATTCAACTTCATTTATAGTGAGATCTGTCAATTTAAAAAAGTCTCCAAAAGCCATAGGTGATGTCACAGCCCCATTTTATCGCTATTCCAGGCCTCTTAATCCTGAAGTGTCTCCATTACTTATACCACCCCTTCTCTTTATGTGATATTAAAGGATCATTTGAGAGTCAATAACTGCACTGGGACCATATTTTGGTCAGACAAGTGTGTCCCTTCAAACATTAGCAATAAGAAAAGTTCCCTCAAATTTAGAAATCACCATGGTAAAATAAGCAATAGCATACCTAATACTCAAAGCCTTAAAACACCCTTAACTGTTTTAATCTATTTCTGTGATGAAAAAATTTTTCAAAGAAATAAAAATTTAATAGGAAATTCTAGCTTCCAATATTTTTAGGTAAAATCTTTATTTATATTAATACTAATTCTATTTTCAAATAGTCTTCAAGTATTTCTCATAAATATAAAAATTACTCAATAAATGACATATAAACCAATGAACTTGCATGTGCCTAATCTGAAATCATAAATATTTTGGGTTTAAATTATTCATCTAAATATTGCATGGTAAACACTATCATTTTCTTCATAGGTTAATTTAAGGTCCAATGATAATTTAGTTTATTTTATGTGCCTCAATGATAATATGATTTCACCATTATATTCACCAAAAAGAGAAAATGGCACCTCCTTTTGTAGCCAAAAACTCCCCAGTATTATGGAGGAGTACTGAGATAAATTACATGAGCTATGTGTTTCTGTAATATCTTTTTCTTGGACAAATTTAAAGTAGTATCTATTTTTAATTATAATGCCCTGAGAATCCTCTTTACCCTGCTGCTTTATGGTAAGATATCAAGGACATGGGCTTTGTAATCCATGGACCTGACTGAGTAGTGATGGGGGAATTTGCCCAATATCCTTGAGAATCAGTTTTTGTATCTGGAAAGGATATGGTGGTGATACTACACTACTTACTGTCTAAAGTCAAGATAAAGCTAAAAAATTATTAAAGTTGCTCCAGGTGCTGATGGACAGAACCACTGTTCCCAGCTGAAGGCAGCCAAGTTGTAAACTGCAACACTCTGAGTGGGGATAGAGGCACCCATGCTTCCCTCCATCTGTGGAGGGCGTTATTGTTCACAGTACCTTAGCAGCCAGAAATATTACTGCTGATTTTATGATTTTTCCGACAGGCACTTGTGAATCACCATATGCTGCAGGATTTTTTTTTTCCTAAGAAATTCTAACAACATTTTTAAAGAAATAGATTCATTCTGTGGATGCCAATCTACAACTTAAACTCTTTGCTACTTTTGTTTTTACACATGAAGCCAAAGTCTCCATCGTTGACTTGTAATGATCAGTGTCTTTGTCTATATGATGAAACCGCACATAGAGACGTAAACTGGGACCTTGTGTTTGAAGTAGGGATGGGAAAGACATTATGCACCTGACATTTGTCTTTTTTGATAAGCTTCCTGTACCATTTAAAATAGTGGTTTTCCCTCCACTGAGACATTGAAGGATGTTCTCCAGCATAACTGAACTCAGTGGTGATAAACAGATCACGCACTGAGGTAGGAGAGGCAATGAGACCACAGGGCAACACAACACGGAGGCTTAGTGAGCCTTTCTTGCTGGAATTATGAACTCCAATGCTCCTCCAAGGCAGATGGCAGCCCTGCCTCGCCTCAGACCTCCCAAAGGCTTCCCAGTATCCTTAGACCTGTATGACCCTGCCTCTGTCTTCCAGCCCTTACTCAGGCATCACAGCCACATGGGGCCTCCGTCTTGCTGATTCTCATATTTGCCACCCATTGCCACCTCGTGGACATGAATCTTGATGTCACCCCCAGGCTTTCTCCCTGTGTCTTTCTCTTTCTCCCCGTTTTTCCCTCTCATTTAAGTCTTGTACCTCTGGAGTGTTGAATCTGAAAGAGAGCTACTCCCACACACATCTTAGTCTCTTACTCTGCTTGATGTTACTTCAAAGAGGTGTGCACTGCCTGAAGTTAATAGGCATTTTCTGTTTACTGGTTTATTTTCTCTCTCTCCCAGTAGTCTATGGCCTCAAGAAAGCCACACTGTGACTCCTCCCTCTGCTGTACCCTCAGTATCTGGAATAGATCCTGGGCATGAAAGAAACAAAACTACACGAATAAATGCCTGTTACACATCAATATTCAATATCCAACACTGCATTTTGTGACACTAGAGTCATGGACTATCATTTACTGAACACACCAGAGGCCCGACACAGGCCTTTCACCTGCATTATCACATTTAATTATCAAAGAAACACCATAGAGTCTTCACCCTCCTCCCTCCTTCCCTCCCTCTCTCTCTCCCATTTTACTAAATGATTCTATGTATGTCAGATATCCAAAATAGTCAAAAAGGGATGGGCATTTGGCACAGTGGTTAAGATATCAGTTCAGATGCCCATATCCCATATCAGAATGCCTCGATTTGAGTCCTGGTTTTCTTCTGTTTCTACTGGAGGTAGCAGGTGACAGTGCCAGTAGTTGGGTCCTTGCAACCTATGTGGAAGACCCAAATGAGTGCCTAGCTACTGGTTTCAGCCTGGCTCAGCTCTGGCTGTTCATAGCAGTAGCCTTTGATTTTAGAATTGAGGGAAACTTCCCAATTTAATGAAACGCACCTCGTAAGTGAGCAGCAGGACGTTTGTCCTTCTTGTTAGATTCCCAATTTGATAATTTTGAATATTTTGTCTCCAAATGACACAGCTGTGTAACAAGTTTTAACTCTTAAATTTAAAGGTATTATTAATTTTTAGCTAAGTGGTTAATATTAAAAAGTAACTGATTCAGAATCTGAGGAGAGAGAGAAAGAATGAAAGGAATGGTCTTACAAGCAATGAACCAAACCAGCAACCAAATCAATAAGACCTAGTATTTCTCCTGCCTCCCTTTCTTATTAATTTCCTTTGGATGAAGGTATCCTTAAGACACAGTGTATATTCTTTTTGGCCTGCAAAGTACCCATTCTTTTTTATGACGTTTCAACCTGAATTCTCCATTTCTATGCCTAACCTTCCACTCCAGTTCCAACTTAAACTCTTTGCTACTTTTGTTTTTTCACATGAAGCCAAAGTCTCCATCGTTGACTTGTAATGATCAGTGTCCTCCTAATGTCCAGTGAACAGCCCACTTTAGGTTCTTGCCATCATATCACCAATAGAACTCAGTGTTAACCCATGTTCCCTTGCCCAGGCTTTTCTTTTCTGATAGTATCGTATCTGAGGCACTAAGGATTAGCCACATTAACTACTTAACTGAAAATACATCATGTCTTCCTAATTCTTACTTACACCATTGCTGTGTTACATTCATCTCATCCTCACTGTTTTCCCATCCAATGTCATATTTCAATTCTTATAGACTCACACTTGGATTATTCTAATTGCCTGTATTTGATCTGTTTCCTGTGTCTTTCCCTTAGAAATCACCCTTTAGATTAGTGCTGAGTTAATATCCCTTAGAGGTTTCTCAGTCAGTCACTGTCTACAGTTCAAAATTTGAACATCGTAGCTTGAAGTACCTATGTACAGTGTGGTCTCAATATAGTCGTTCATCCTACATTCTACTATTAACATCCTCCAGTTTAGGAAAGGTTCAATGTGTCCTACTAATTTTTTTGCTACCTGAATGTTTTCCACACTCTCACAAATTGAGGAAATATAGTCCCATTTTCTCTCGATTTACTCAGATCCCTTGAGCTCACCTCATGACTACCCTTGAAAGGGCCATTACCGCGTGGATGATCACATTGCTCAACCCCAAGAGTTCCCATTAACATGTTTGTACTCCATAAAACACACTTCTTATTTACTCTCTACCATTACCCATTCTTCCTTTTAGATTTTAATTTTATGTAATGTTTAATTGATATCATTCTGAAGATTTTAAAAATAATTTCAGTACTTGAATACTGTATCCTGAATATAATCTTCTCATTCCCCATCTATTTTTTCCATTCCTATCTAATCAGTTTCTTCTCCAACTTGTCAGAAATTTCCTCCTGGCTCTTTGGAACTAGCATACATTCATTAAATGCTTGAGTGAGTCTTGGATTATTTAAGGGAGTGGATATACAATGCTGAACAAATTAGATTTGATCTTAGTTTTGGTGCAAAATAAAACCATCATTCATATCATTTTACTTCAGTAAATGTTGTGAGACCAAGTGAACGGGTGGCTGTTAGGGTGGGCTGTAACAGAGGCTGATTTAAGATCATCTTGGGCATCTATTTCATGACTAGCTCTCAAGATTACCTGTAGCTTTATTGCCGCTGTTCCCCATAAAGAGGGGACAGCAGACCCCACATCTCTAAAAATGCATCCATATCCCCTCACACTTCTTGGGCACTCTTTCTATGTAAGCATAATGAGCAGTAAAGTTGTTTATCATCCACATGGAAGTATACCTCTCCAGAATATGCACAGGAAATATACAGATGGATAGAGCTTCAGTTTTAATTTCAATGAGTAATAAACAGATAGGTAAGCTACACAAAGGCAAAAGCCTTCCTTTTGCTTTGTAGGACACCGTTGCAGTTGGGCTCAGCAATCTCAGCTGTTGCTGATAGCCTCTACTTAAATATCAAAATTTTCAAAGCCTAGTTTCCTTCACAAAAAAGAAAAAAGCCAGGGGGAAGAAAACAATAACAAATTTTGAAGCAAAACAATGTTATTTTTGAGTATTAAGCAGTTTGATAGATAGGTTCTGCAGATTTAAATGGAATTTAAGCCATTCTTGACATTACTTTAGCAACTGTGGATTCCAATGTTAATGTAATTATCTTTAAATTCTGAGGTATTAGATAGTGCAACTCCATTTCTTCATAAATCACTTCTGGATTATTTTCTAAGTAAGAGAATCAAGCATAATACATATTAAATATGGCATTAATTGATAGTTCTTTTTTGCTAACAGCATATTCCCATGTCTAATAATAGAACCATGTGACTCGACTTCTCATATATTAGGACGTACATAGCGCAAGCTCGATTTTTGGATCAGGTCCCATGATCGTCTACCATAGAACTTCTCTGGACATGTAATTCATCAGTGCTCCTGAAGACCCTTCTCCCCAGCCTGCACGTTCCTGGAGTCTCTGTCCAGGATCTGGCTATCACGGCCAGCCACCGGATGTCACTCTTACTCTATACCAACTCAATGGGAGCAGCTGCTGATAACCACCAGAAAGCCCACGGTTGGCCTGACAGGCTGGTACCAAGGCATCAATCCTCCTGTGACTCAGACTGTGCCTTTTACCTTATTTTACAGAATTATAGAAGTACTCATTTTCAGCAAATACGTTTGTTATTTGCAAACCGTCTCTTGCTGCTTGTTCTCTACCATCTATCTAAGAAAGAACAGGGATTTTAGGTACACACATGGAATCTGCTACGAAGAGAACTTTGTGTACCAGTTTTCCAGGGCTGCCATCACCAATTACCAGCAACAGGGTGGCTTAAAATACAGAAATGTATGTTCTCCCAGGTCTAGAGGCTGGAGTTCTTCCATTAAGTTGTTAGCAGGTTTGGCCCTGTTTCTCCCGCACTTCTAGATGGTTGTCTCAGCTCTGCCTTCATAGGGTCTTTCCTCCGTGCATGTTTGTGACCTGCGTTCCTCTTCTTACAATGACACATCATGTTGCATTAGGACCCAGCCTAATGGCTGCATTTTATTGTAACTACCTCCTTCAAACCCATCTCCAAAATCAGTAGCACTGAAGGTTAGGACTTCAGCATACGAATTTTGGAGGAGGGGGTGTATCATTCAGTCCATAACACTCTTCTTAATTGTCTGATTGTTTGGATTCCTCCTATGATTGCTGTCTCTTTAAGCAAAAGAGCACTTACACAGGTGTCTGAACGACTGGTGGATATGTGCTTAAGAACCTTAAGAGATCAACACTCTCCATGCATGGAAGGCCAGGGAGGTCAATACTGATAATGAGCATCACAAGACTGTTTAATGCTTCCCCACCTGCCATTGTCTAACCTCTTTTATCTTCCTCAAGTACACTGTATAATGTATTATCTGAAAGCTAGAATCCAAGGCTAATTCTGCTCTTTCTACTCCAAGTGATTATTCAAAATATTGAATAAACAGCATAAAAAAAAACCTGAACTTTAATTCAGAAGATGTGACCATCCATGTCACTAATAAGTGGCAGATCCGTCAACATACTGTCCAAGAATATGTTGCCAAATTAAGCCAATGATGCATTCTATAACTTTCTAATCTGTTGCAATAAAAAAAGTGAGAATGAATCTGCAGTCGTTTGAGAGCTTTTTAAAGGGCTCCTACTGTCATCCACTTTTATGGTTATTATCGGATGAATGCATGGATGAGCCACTGTTTGATACCTCAAGCCCATTTAGGAGCCTGCCCCATTTATTATCCAAACTCTCTCCTGCCCTTTCAATGCTCAGCATACTGAATTTTAATCACAATTTTACTCATCTGCTTTCCACTGGGGTGCAAGCCCCTGAAGACAAAGCTCATAGTTGCAAGCAGCTGTTTCCTCAAGGCATAACCCCCGTGGTCCTCAGTGGACACTCACTGTGCTGTGGAGTGACCAGTCACATCTGCTTTTCACACTGAGGTCTCTTGTCCTCTCTTCACCCCCATCCCAGATGCTTCACAGAGTCCATCCGTCTACAGGGGCTATGCAGGTGCACTTCCAATGTCCTTACTTCACACCCCACCCTGTGCAGGACTGTCATGGAGTCTGGTGTTTCTCCATATTCCATGACTCGCCTCTGCCCCTGAATAGTTTAAGCCACACAGAAATGCCTGACTGTTTTCAATTGCCTTGCTGTGTTCCTCTAAATCCACCAGGCCATTCCTGCCAGCCTGGCACTCTAGGCAGGGGGCCTCAGCGATTTGGGAAAACTACCCAGCTAATTTGAGGTTGCTGAAATTTCTGACTTCAGATTTCCTGTACAGGCTGTTGCTGTCAGATTAGAGCAATTATCTGGTAATTAAGGCCCAGAATGGGGAAATTAATTCAGGGGACTGCAGTCACCATCATCCATCCAGGAAATCTACACATGCGTGGCAGCACTGAAGAAAATTCAGAAGTATATGCAAGTCTAATAAAAGCAGTGATCTTGAAATGGAATGCTGAATTAATTAATTTAGTTTGAACCCAAAGCATGTTGTATCAGAGAGACAAAATCAATTCTTTTAATGCCACTTGGACATTACATGCTTGCCTTCCTTGCTTTGAATATGATCAAGTTCAAACCAAATTCAAAGGGGAAGAGAGGCAAATATTCACTTCAGACTCCATTTTCCATGGAATTCCCTGTTTTGTGTTTGTGATATTAACTAGGAGGATTTGCTTATCAGTTCTGGAAGTAGCATCAGACGTACCTGTCTAGAGTTTTTGTGCATTTCTTCACCTCTTCCCTACACTGCTCCTTCATTTTCTTTACGTCTCTGACTACACACAATGTGACTCCATACATTCATTGTAAGATTCTCCACTGCAGTGAGCATTTAGTCCAGCTGTCAAAATGCTGATTAAGAAGCCACATGCTACCTCAGAGGACCTAGGTTCAATTAATGGCTCTGGCTTCCTGTTAGGGAGACCCTGGGGGGCAGCTGGTGATGGCTCAAGTAATTGGGTCTTTGCCACACAGGTGGATGACCTGAATTGATTTCCGGGCTCTTGACTTCCTTCAGGCTCAGTGCTGGCACTTGTAGGAATTTGGGGAATGAACCAGACAATGGGAGCTTGCTATGTCCAGTTCTCTCCGCTGTCTACTGTCTATCTCTGCCTCTCAAATAAATAATTGTTAAAAAAAAATGGAAAAAAAGGCTCTTTTTCCTCCCATAGACATATCCATGGTTACTTTTCCCTTCTCCATTAGCAGTTTATTAAGCACTATGTTTCAAAAATATCTCTGATTTCTGACCTTTGTACTTCTCTTTCACTCTGTTTTGTTAAAATATGTCTGGGACTTTTCCTTTCTAATTTTTAATATTTAGAATAAAGTGATTAGACTGCAATTTTCTTCCTTAAGAAATACTTTCCTTTCCATTTGACATTTTCTATCATTCATCTCTGTGTCTCCAGACTTGTAATTCTGCAACACATTGGGGTTCTTTCTGGCTCAACAGGTCACCAAGTATAAAGCATTATCAGCGTTCTTGTTTCACTGGGACCCTCATTCCTCAGCTTCTGAATTCTAGGTTAGTCCTGTAGGGCATGGTCTTCACCTCTCACCTCAGATCAGAATTTGACTGGAACAAACCACAGTTTTTACTCTGTGAAATCAGATTTTCTCTTCTATTTTCTCTTTTATTTGATAAATATAAATTTCTAAAGTACAACTTTTGGATTACAGCGGCTTTCCTGCCCATAACCTCCCTCCCACCCACAACCATCCCATTCTTCATCAAGATTCATTTTCAATTCTCTTTATATACAGAAGATCAACTTAGTATATACTAAGTAAAGATTTCAACAGTTTGCACCCACACAGATACACAAAGTATAAAGTACTGTTTGAATAGTAGTTTTACCATTAATTAGCATAGTACAACACATTAAGGACAGAGATCCTACATGGGGAGCAGGTGCACAGTGACTCCTGTTGTTGATTCGACAATTGACACTCTTGTTTATGACGTCAGTAATCACCCGAGGCTCTTGGTGATCTCTGTTAAATATTTTTAAACATATTTTATTCACATATAGAGATTTAATATACTTCAGAAATATGTCCTTCCCTCTCTTCCTCAAGCCCTCCTCCTTCCTTTTTTCCCTTTAATATTTGCAAAAACATAATTTCAATTTATTTTATATTCACAGGATTAATGCTCCACTAACCATATTGTTCAACAAGTAAAAAGTAAAGAACACTGTCCCACATGAGTTTAGACAAGGGCTAAAAGCAATAACCATGTCATATCACTCACAGATTTCCTTGTCATCATGCAACAGACTTATGAAAATTTCTAAGCTTGTCTTTAGTCATTTGTATCACTTCGAAATTTAAAATACAAACTATCATGACACCTCAGTTTCATGTGTTTTCCAATTTTATAAAGTACCAGTACAGTTCAAGAGAGATTGGGGCGGGGGGGGGGGGGCAGTGGCACTGTGGCGCAGCAGGTTAACACCCTCGCTTGAAGTGAAGGCATCCCATATGGGCGCCGGTTCTAGTCATGGCTGCTCCCATTCCAATCCAGCTCTCCGCTATGGCCTGGGAAGGCAGTGGAGTATGGCCTAAGGACTTGGGCCCTTGCATCCACGTGGGAGACCTGGAGGAAGCTCCTGGCTCCTGGCTCCGGATCAGCACAGCTCTGGCCGTTGTGGCCATCTGGGGAGTGAACTAGTGGACCGAAGACCTCTCTCTCTCTGCCTCTCCTCTCTCTGTGTAACTCTGACTTTCAAATAAATATGTAAAAAATAAATAAAAAAGAGATTAGGAAATTAAGGTCCTGTGGTCCAGTAGAGTGAGAAATCTAATTTTTGGAATAAGTTTATGAAAGTCCTTATATATACTATTACTTTCTTAAGATAAATTAATAATTTGAATGTTAAAATATTAATAAGTTAAATTCTAATTGTTCAAAAACAGCTGAATTTTTATTAAGATCTATGGGTTATTTAAATATGTGCTTATTTTCAAAAATTTGAATAATCACCTTGTAACAATGATCAAATTTGGTCTATGTTATGTCATGATTTTAAGGAATCTTATTTCAACTAGATATTTTGGATTTTGAGCCTTCTTGGCATTCTTGACAGGCATTCAAAAAATCAAAGTTTCAAACAATCTGGTCTCTAAAATTTCCAGTAAATCCTGGACTTTGGTTTTTCCAGTTTGGGCCCAACTGAAAAAATCGAAGGACCTATGTCTCTCATCTTATAGAGACACCAACTAATCAGGCTATTTGGATTATATTAGAAGGACTGTCAAGATGTGATGTAGTACCAGACTTTAAGTTTCTATAATGGAAAATGCTATTAATACAAATGTTTGAGAATTAAAAAGTCTAATGATCTTGTGTTACTAGACATGATAGTTATCTTAATGAGAAAGTCCCAGAGGCCTAAAGGGTTAAATACTTGTAAAATCCTACAGGTGCTTTCAAAAATACTGTGAAGTAAGCAAGTGCCTCTTGTTGGTTGATGAGTTTATAATTTTAAACATGGCGACTTAAAGTCTTTTGTCATCCACAGTTATATATGATTTGCTGCTCATAAAACTAAAGCGTTGTTGGTTCTGTGTTTAGCTGTCCTCCTATAGGTTCCTATGGACTTTTTCCAGCCACTTCTATTGTATTCAGTACTTTGGGATGGCTCTGTAAACAGATGAAGCCAATAAAGTATTAACAGTACCAACTGAGAGAAAGTATGGTTAACTGAGGTTACTAAAAACAAAAAGCAATTCAAATCAATTGGCAATCTACAAAAAGAGTTAAAGATTTTAAAAGCTATTATTAAAATTGCTATATTGGTCTATTATGCTATATTATATGTGTGTACATATTGTATGTCCACATGGGGAAATTTTATTAAGAGTTTTATTTTAAATGGCTTATAGATAAGATTGTCCATAAATTTAAGCTGCTAAAATCAATCAAAGATACATTTTAATTTGTGTGACCTGAATCTGTGTATCATATGTTTTAGACTTGTTGGTAGAAAGAAACTAAAAACATTTTAGATGGTTGTGCTTAAGTTTACTGGCTAAACAAACTACACCATGTTAGATATTTAAGAGGTGTTTTCAAATACATGATTCTTAAAATTTATAGAAGGCATTGGACCTTCTGGTAAATGTTTTCTTAAGTTGTTATCTAATGGTTGAAACAGTTTGCTAAGTATTCATGTGATATTGCTATTGTCAGCAAGCGATCTAGGACTTGCTCCCTCATTTCTCTATTCTAAGCCCAACTTGTTCTTTCATTTCTCTATTCTCTTCAAGGTAGGAAACTAATTCTATTATGAAGGAATCTGTAGGATGCACAATTTAATCTTTAGACCTTATAAAAGAGATGGCTAACATTTTTCTGTAATAGCGTAGCCAAAATAAGAACTTAAATAATAATCTCATAGCTAGATTCACTTTGCCATCAGCGAAGTATACAGTAAGTAGAAAAAACCTCCCTTTCAGACCAAAGGGAAAGAAAGTTTTAAAGTGAGAATATAATTTTCCTCATGGGCATTGTCTACCTTAGAAAAACTACTACAGAACATGCCTGTGACTATAGACTTGTAGTTCAGGCCACCGAAGATTAGAGATGGGAAACGGGCACTCCCTTGACTTGCATCCTCTGGTCTGCTTTAACACAAACCAGGAGGAAAAGAAAGCTCGGCATCAGAAGCAATGGGTGGCAGGCCTATTAATGGCTGATCTGTACAGTGATCTGCCCTCAAGCAGACCCAACAGGCCAGTCCACTGCAGTGGCTTTCAATGTGGTAAGCCTGGGCTTCAGCAGAAGTCAGCTTGTGAAGAGCCCTGGCAGCTCTGCCAAGAGTTGGATCACTGGAAATGGACCTGCCCTGGAGTCGAAGGATGCCCAGGTCAGAGCCACAGATCTTATTGGCTCTAAGCTGAAAAGCCCTTCACTCAGCCCAACTTCTAAAGTGACCACTGCAGCTGAGGGGACGGCCAAGTAGGGTCAGCAACATTGCAGGCAGAACTGTAAATTTCTTGTTAGAGATGCCACTTGCCTTTACCTGGCCAGCTCTCCTCCCAGGCCAGCCAAGTAATGAAAGTCAACAGAGTGCCTTCCCCTAGGAGGTTCACACCTCCCTTAGGATATACCCCATGTGAAGAGATAGATAGGCCTGGGCCTCTTAATTTACAAGGCCTAAAGCCCACCAGATTATTATCAAGCCCCTTCTATCAGGTTCTATTTGCCTCTCAATCAGAAAACTTAATTGTAGCTTAGACAGCACCTTTCTTAGCTCCTCTAATAATGACTCTGTCCTTTGTTCTAGGCCCTGTCTAGTGCACTTGGGCCTCATTCCTTTGTAATCATAACCTCTACTCTACCACCAATGGCTCTACTCCCAACCTGTGTGTACTGATGGTCCTCTTCCCCACTTAATGCTGTATAATTGTTCAAACCTGGTAAATGCCACTCTTAGGATCATTGGTTACTATCCTCACTCTGTCTTTTATGACCTTGTCTAAATATGATCAGAGTCAGGGAACTTGGAAGGCTTCCATAGCCTTGGCAACTCATGACGAGAGCCTAGGGTGGTTACTGGCGCCATAAACTAGAGTGTCAATTTGTTGGGTCAACAACAGGAGCCACTGTGCACTTGCTCCTCATGTGGGATCTCTGTCCTTAATGTGCTGTACATTGTGATTTAATGCTATAACTAGTACTCAAACAGTATGTTTCACTTTGTGTGTCTATGTGGGTGCAAACTGTTGAAATCTTTATACTAAATTGATCTTCTGTATATAAAGAGAATTGAAAATGAATCTTGATGTGAATGGAAGGGGAGAGGGAGCGGGAGAGGGGAGGGTTGCGGGTGGGAGGGAAGTTATGGGAGGGGGAAGCCATTGTAATCCATAAGCTGTACACTGGAAATTTATATTCATTAAACAAAAGTTAAAAAAATATTAATAAGTATATATAAAACATAAAAGATTTGCTATTAAAATATTTATCACTACTTGATCAATTTTCATAATCTGTTTCAATTAAATATCTTAATATTAGTATTTTGCTTTATCACAAATAATGTACCCTTGAAGTAGTTTTTCCTTCTTTTGACTGTGACCAGATTTGAATACAGCTCTGGCTTTATGGGCTTTCCATTCTACCTCATGGGCCCCATCTGCATGATCAAGTTCCATATTCCTTTCAGCTGGTTCGGGATAAAGGTCTAATTCTAACATTTTGTTTCTTTAATTTTTCTTCAAATTTCCCCAAATCTCATTTTACTAAGCCTTATTTTTTTTTTAAAATATTAAGCTCTTTTCATCTCTGCTGTCCATATTCCCTCTCTCTTCTATTTGTACCACAGTAGTTCCCTCCTTTATGTAATTATGTCCAAAGAGTAGTGGCTGCAATAAACATGTAAGAATAGGTAGCTGCTAATTTCTAGAACACTGTCAACCAGTCACATTTGAGGCAAGGGAATTTGAACTTGAGTAGAGTCACTGGCTGGTTTTATTCATTTTCTTATAATTATCTATATCAGCTCCCAAATTCAGAGCATATTTGTAAAATTATGACAATTCCCACATATTTCTCAGATGTCTTGTGCTTCATTGTCCCATTTGAGAAAATATTAAAAGGCTTATTTCTGGTTCCTGCAATAGGAATATTGGTTGAATAGTTTGGGGCTTAGGCTTCAGAGAGAGTATTTTAAGTAAGGCTCCAGGGTGGTTTTGTTGCCACTTGACCTTGGTTTACATTATAATAAATTTTGACAAAATATTAGAAAATAGCAATTAGTTGTGAATCTTTAGAACATACGCAGTACCTCATATTTGTTTCCACATGTACCAACTATAATGTGGATTTGGTATTGACTATTTGTGCCAAGGTGCATTTATGTACTAACATTTGAAAGTAAATATTGTATGGATAGTAGAGATGAAAATAAGCCAAATAAGGTAAAGGATCTATGAAGTTCTAATGAAAAATATTCACTGAGAGCAACACAAGGATTATTTCTGTGCCTAGCTTTGAAGGAATTCTTAGTCTACAAAGCAACCTTGGGCCCCATTTCCAGCCTTTCCCACCACAGCTTGGTGGATTTGGATAAACACAAAACCTCTTTAAAGACTTTCCTGAGTACAGCAGGGAAATGGCACCACTCACTAAAGGCTTGTGGTAAGGACCAAATGATTCTGCACCATAGGGTCCTAAGAGCAGGGAAAAAAGTTAGGTAGCATTAATACCTGGGTATGAAGCACATGAGACTTAATACATTGGATGCTCTGGCCTTAAGGAGCTGACAATTTTATTCTTCCTCCCCCCACAGTCTTTACATTATAATTTTTGTATATCTAGAAACGTTATCTGTCTTGAAACACACATTGTGGTGCGGTGGGTTAAGCTGCCACCTGTGGTGCCAGCATTTCATATTGAAGCGATGGTTTGAGTCTTGGCTGCTCTGCTTCTAGTGTGGTGCCCTGCTAAGGTACCTAGACAGAAGAAGATGGCCATGTCCTGGGGCCCTCTGCATCCATAGGGGAGACCTGGATGGAGCTCCAGGCCTTAATCTGCTTCAGCCCCAGCCATTACAGCCATTTGGATAGTGAACCAATGGGTCAAAGATCTTTCTCTCTTGCTTACTCTCTATCACTCTGCCTTTCAAATAAAGAAAATAAATCTTAAAAAAAAGAAATCTCGTGTTACTTCTATGGAACTCTCCAAAACATAACAGGCTACAAAGAAGAGCTATGCAGCGTGTTTCAAGCGAGGGATTTTACAAACATATCTACTCTTTAACACAGTCTTCTTGCTAACACTATTTTGTTTTTTTTTTTAATTTTTTATTTATTTAAGAGGCAGAGTTGGTGGCAAAGAGGGTGAAGGGGGGAGTAAATAAATATCTTTTATCTGCTGGTTCACTCCCCAGTCAGCCAGGGCTGGGCCAGACTGAAGCCAGGAGCCAGGAGTTTCACCTAGGTCTCCCATGTGGGTACAGAGACCTAAGTACTTGGGATGTCTTCTTCTGCTTTCCCAGGTACATTAGAAGTGAGCTGGATTGGAAATGGAGCAGTGGGGTCTCAAATTGGCACCCATATTGGGATGCTGGCATCACAGGCATCCTACTATGCCACCATGCTGGTCCTGTTAAAACTATCTTCAACCAGTTTCTCCAGTATTTCCTTAGCTGCAGAGGTTACCATTAGTGAGACAGCCAGCCTGTCAAGACCTGCTGCAATAGCTGGAGCATAGAAGGAAAGATCTCAAAGTCTAGGTTCCATTCACGATCTTTGACTTTACTACACTTCTCCCATCCATTCTGGCTAATCTTTAACACCAGCCTGGCAAATTTCAAGAAAATTTATAAAGGTTCACTTAAAACTCAATGTAACAAGGTGTCCAAACATTGAAGATTTGTATGCAGTAAAGAAAGGAGGTGACCAAATATTTCCAAATATTCATTTGGAAAACCCAGTGGAAAGGTAAAATCCCCTGGACATCCAATGAGAAGCCAGATGGATTTATATATCAGCATTTCAACACAAAATTGAGGCAGTACCGTTTCCCTGAAACATGAGTGCAATTCATTGCACTAACAAATAAAGACAAGAAAATGTTAGTGAAGCTTTATTTGGCCTATGTGACAAAAAAGAAAATGAAGTATAAAACCGAAGTAGTTAATGTACAAAGACCTGCAACTATCACAGGGAGTAGTATTCAGATGAGAAGCATCGTGTTAATAGTACAGAATTTACAGAGTTCTAAAGTTAAAAGAAAGGAGAATGGAATTGGCGAGCATGAGAAAGGTTCACAATTCCAGTGAACTGTAGCTATTTTCCTATGGTCAGATGAAATCCTTAGAGGTAAACAGCCCTGGTCCACACCCAAGCACCTTCATCACTTTAGACTGCTGAAGAAACAGGAAATAAATCAAAGAGGTTTCTGGTACAAAATGACAGCTCTTCAGTTGAAAATGTCACTCAGGTTGACAACTGATGCATAGGGGACGTGTCACAACTCATCACTGGCTACCCCACGATGTGGGCCTTGGAAGTTTCCAGAACAACAACAAAGAAGTCTGAACAACACATTGAAACCCCATTTCATAAGATGAATGAGGATCAAGGCCATTTTTATGATGGGAAAAAAAAATCATGGGGAAGAGTTATTGATTTACACCCAGGGTCGGCTGCCGTTCCGAGAAGGCTATAAGGCAGGTTTGTTGTTAGCTGTAGATCCAATTTCATAAACAGATCTGTGTGTGAATATTTTCTGTGCCCTTCATATTGTTTTATTTATTCTAATGAATTAACCTTACATTTAAAAACCAGGAGAACTCACATAAAATTGCACTTTTTAGCTTCTCTTGAAAAATCGGAAGATTCCGAAACTCAAGCAGTAAAATAAAGCTTTTCACACAGCTGTCAGGAGGTGAGTAAGAGCTTTCTGTTCACATCAGGGCAGTGGGGACTCACAGGCAGACAGGTTTGCTCATTTACCTGCGTGGCCTCGGAGACCCTTGGCTATAGCACATATAAGGTGTTTTGAAATGCATTGTTTCCATGTGTCCCTGTGAAATGGTCGATTCACTATACATATTACTGGGACTGTGATGGCTGCAACTCTAGTGCAGGAGAGTAGGCTTCCTGCAAATATCTAGGCAGTGAGAATTGGAGGGCCCCCTCTGTCACACACACACAAACGCCCAATGTCACATCAGCAACTCCAGTAGTTACCTGTGAAGAACTGCTTGGGACTTCTTCTGACCGTATGAACCATCCCGTTCCCTGGCTCAACTTCTTTCCTTACTTCACCTGTTTCTATTTCACCTGCTCTCCTTCTCCCTCTGCCTCCTGCTGACAAGCATCAAGACCCTGTCCGCGTCAGTACCTGTCTCTGAAAGTCTCCGCACTCCCACCACTTTCAGTCTGCCCCTTCACGCTCTGGTTCTTTCATCTACCTAGGGGAAGCGTCTGATGTGGTCAGAAGTCAGGGATCCACACAGGATCTTCCCACTGGGTAGATCTCAGACGAAGCCGAGGAGGAGCCATTCACTGCCACTATGAGCTCAGCTACTGACTCCTGGTCCCAATCAGAAGCGCTGAGGATATCGGGCCATGTGGTGCACAGAGCAGGCTGACTTCCTACAAGGATCTGCCAATGGCCCCTCCCTAGTGCCAGAGGGCAGGCATTTCCACACAAGAACTATACACAGACAGGGATTTTATCAGCCACCTGAACCTGAAATCTCTTTTCTGTTCCTCATTTTTGAGCTCGTGGGACTTAGAGCTATCTAGAAGAATAGAACTAAAAGAAAGTTATATTTTTATATCCAAGTGGATTTTAGGATACATTTTATTAAAAAGCCACCTTTAGTAATTTGGTACAGTTGTCAAGTTAAAAAGTTGGCAAATTCACAAGAATAGTTTGTGTTCAAGATACACCTTTATTAGTGGATATTCACCGAAATAGAAATTTATGATATTTCTCACAAGCCACATGGATTTTAGAACATTTTGTTCTTTAAAAACATGTATTTCCTTTAGACAAGAAAGTCACCTAAAATATGAATGGTGAAATTTTTAGAATAATTCCATACATTTAATTGTTTAAAGTGCTGAATTAAAATAGCCAACACTTACTGTCATATATTAACATGCAATTACATTTCTCTTGCCCTAAACTACATGGCCAGAGCAAATAATTTAGGTTCTGAAGCCAAACAGGCTCTGTATTAACTACTCAACTGTTAATCAATAGTCATCATTTGCCAAATACTGCCCTACACTGGTTGATTTGTTGTTTGATTGTTAAACTATGAGAAGAGAGGACAATGTATACGTGCATTTACTTATAATTTATATTTAATAACAAAAAGAGGACAGATTTCATGTAGTTCACGGATACAAGTTTAAAAATGATAATTCCCACCTCCCTCCCTCCCTCTTTCTAATATTTTTTGTGATAACATATTTCTAATTTATTTCATAGTCACAGGTTTAATAATCCACTAAAAACAAAAAAATCACTGTTTCTGGAAAGGCATCTCCATTGTCAAATTATCCTTTAATGTAACCCTAACTGAAGACATGATGGTCGGAAGTAAGGGTGCGAAAAGAAATCTATTTAAAGACATGATGGTGGGAGGTGAGGGTGCGAAATGAAATTCCCTTAATCCCTGAGGTTTACCTCCTCTTTCAAAGCTGAACTTCTCCAAACCCCTGACTCCCTGGTGGAACAGTGACAGCAAGGAAAAAAGGTGCCTGGTTTTGTTTTGCCTTCCTATTCCTGAGCCACTAGAAGCAGAAAATTAACTGAGCAAAAGCACCTAGGGAACAGAGAAGTTCAGACAAAGCAAAACAAGCAGAGACCAGCGGGGCAAACCCACCAAGATAATTACTAGGCTGCGGAGCCCAAACAGCAATTACTTCTTAGGATGCGAAGCCAACCACTGCATAAAGTCAGTCACAGATAAAATCTGCCTAGCACCCTGCAATGCATATGCATATGTGTATACATAAGGAGCATGCATAGTTTTTCCCCCATATACAAAAATCACTGAACAGTATTTAATCATAAACTATATTTCTATAATCATATGCTTTTTAGCCTAAAATATTGCTGAATTGATGAAAAATGCCCAATGGGACAGAATTCAGCTTATATAAAGTGGCTGTATACTAAATGCAATCCCAATACTTCGTAAGAAAATGTACATGTCCGAAGCAGGCATTAGCAGCATCCAGAAATAACAATTCATAGAAGAATAAACAGTAGTGATTTTAGAATGATAAAACATAAAGTTTAATAGTGGCTATATTTTTCTTCCCAGTAACTACTTTAAAATTAAGATCCTTAACCTATTTGCACAGAATTTGACATGTAAAATCCAGCTATGCCAAAACCTGTTACCACGACACATTTTGTTGAAACTCTCAAGTGTGATTCCCCAGAGGGGGCCTCAAGTCTTTCCTCAGAGAACGCACCTGGCTTAAGCTTCCAGGCCCGTCCATGCGGATCTCACTTCACAGTGCCTGCTCTCCTCTGTGTCCACCTGCCACCCGATCCTGCACCTGCTCTGCTCTCTAATGAGCTTCATCATCTGCCCTTGGTCTTCATGCCCACACCTTGTTCCTGTAGGCTGTTGATGCCTGTACGGGGTGAAGTGTGTCCTTGGCTCCTCCTCAAATGTGTATGCTGACGTCTGAATCCCTGGTCCCTCAGTGTGACCACACTTTGGCATAGCCACTTTAAAGAAGTCATTCAGGTAAAATAACTCGTGTCCTTAACAAGAAGAGGAGATTTGGACACGGACACACACCGAGGAAAGACCATAACACAGACACAGGAAACGTCTGAAAGCCAAGGAGACAACCACAGAAGCAAATAACCCTGATGAGACCTAGACATGGGGCTCACACCTCCAGGGCTAGGAGATACATTTGTGCAGCTGATGATAATGGGTGGAACTTGGTTACTGCAGCCCCCAAGAAACTAACACTTCCATTTTACAACCGTTCCCCTCCTGCACGGACATGCTACAGCTCTACCTTCTGTGTCTAGCGTAGCTGCGTCTTCTCAGCAAGCAAAACCAAGCCCTGGGCGGTGCAGAGGCTGGGTCTGGAATCCTGAGAACCAGATTCAGCCCCCAACTCTGCTCTGCCCAGCAGTGTGATCTGTGAGAAATAAACATCCTCCCCAGCCTTGGTGTTCTCACCTCTTAGATTAGAGATTAGAGTAGGTCCCACTGAACATCATGAGACGCTATGGGGAAAATGCAGCTGCTGGTTCTTTCTATAAAAATTATTGAATGTTTTTCTCTTCCATGACAACATAATCACGTACCACATTTTTTTTTTTTTTTTTTTTTGGACAGGCAGAGTGGATAGTGAGAGAGAGATAAAGGTCTTCCTTTGCCGTTGGTTCACCCCCCAGTGGCTACAGCCAGTGCTGTGCTGATCCGAAGCCAGGATCCAGGTGCTTCTCCTGGTCTCCCGTGCGGGTGCAGAACCCAAGCACTTGGGCCATCCTCCACTGCCTTCCCGGGCCACAGCAGAGAGCTGGACTGGAAGAGGGGCAACCGGGACAGAATCCTGCGCCCCGACCAGGACTAGAACCTGGTGTGCCAGTGCCGCAGGCAGAGGATTAGCCTATTGAGCCACGGCGCCAGCCACATACCACATTTTTACTGTTTATGGTTTTGCTTTTTCCTTCTGGTAGCAAGATACTAGAGTACATTGGTTGTGCTACTCATTCTTCTAAACAGCTCTTATCCTGCAGCTCCACAATAATTTTTTTTTTTTTTTGATAGGCCAAGTTAGACAGTGAGAGAAACAGAGAAAGGTCTTCCTTCCATTGATTCACCCCCCAAATGGCCACTACGGCCAGCACACTGTGCCGATCCGAAGCCAGGAGCCAGGTGCTTCCTCCTGGTCTTCCATACAGGTGCAGGGCCCAAGGACCTGGACCATCCTCCATTGCCTTCCTGGACCACAGCAGAGAGCTGCACTGGAAGAGGAGCAACCAGTACAGAATCTGATGCCCCAACTGGGACTAGAACCCCGTGTGCCAGCGCCGCAGGTGGAGGATTAGCCAAGTGAGCCGCGGTGCCGGCAATAATTTCTTGATGTACACAAATTAGTGAAATGACTTGTCATGTGTAATTGCCCCACCCTTATGAAAGAGTTTATTGGTGATTAGAAGGACATACATAAACAAGAGGTCAAATTTCTCATAAGATATGTACAGAACAGAAATGGTGAGGTTGGGGACAGAGGAAGGAGGAGCCACAAGTGAATTTAACTGAATAAAAATTTATTGGGAGGTGATTACTCAAACAAGATTGCATCCCATTATCAAGCAGATCAAGCTTGAATTTTGGCCTTTGCTTTTTAGTGTTAAGCACTGGCTTTGAAAATAAATTTTACTCTTTTGTTTTGTTGTTATAATTTATTATCTGACCAAAGAAAATGACCATTATCCATTTTGCTGACAATAAAAGTGTTATGAATTGGTGTGTGCATATGTGTGTATGTGTGTTCAAACTCAATAGAAACACAGATATTTAAAGCCAGTAAGGAAAAAAAAAACTATCTTGTAAATTCAGTCTTCCAAATACCAGATAATTTGAACTTTTCATTGTCCTGAAGTGTTTTCAAACATCAGCTTTTAATTCAAAGACAGAAAACGACCATGAGAGGCGGAATTAGGAAATTTCACAATGATCATCAGTATGGGAAGCTGTTTACAGTGTGAAGGTACCACTCACAGAATGCTGTCCTTAGATAAACTGTGGCCTGTAGTGCCTTCCCTTGTATTGCCTCCTAGTGCTTTAAGTGACATTTTTATCTTTCCATATTTGTTGTTAAGTAACTGCATTGTCATGCAAAGATAAAACTGACTTCAACAGCTATGTTTCTCTATTGAATGAAAAAAAAAATCCCAGGTTCAACATATTTTTCAACATATCTTAGGTAGGGTAATAGTGAAAATAACCTGTAATAAGAGCATGTGGTACATGATTGAATTCAGAGACGAGCTGCATAGTTGTGTAAAACCAACAAATATAGAGCTAAGATTTTGTGCTTTCCTAAAGGATATGTGTTTTCAAAAAGCTTCAGTAAACTTGCTGGTTTTATCTCAGTTTCTGAGCTGGGAAACATCCTACAATGAAGTAGTCTGATTTTAAAATAACTTAATTATATTGATTTGTAAAGAACCAGCCTTACTGACATTATAACTCATGAGCCATTTGGTCCAGAAAACAATAGGTGAGAGCAAACATCTACATTATACTTGCACTACCACGAGTCTACACGCCAGATATCTGACTGACCTTTTCTCAGGGGAGAGAGGTATGCATCAAAACGGAATACGCCCATAGGCTGGTGAAGAATCTTAAGAGGAGGGTTGCAGGTGGGAGGAAGTTGGGGGGGGGAGCCATTGTAATCCATAAGCTGTACTTTGGAAATTTATATTTGTTAAATAAAATTTAAAAAAAAAGATGACATATCCCACTAAATCCAAAACAAAACAAAACAAAGAGTAAATGAATGCAAGTTTAAAACTGTGTTCATCTTGTAGTTTGCCATTTTAAGGGCTATGTGGGAGCTAGATTGAGTGTCCCTTTGTCTTAATTCGGGCTTTTTGTAAATACCTGCCCTTGCATGTACCTGAGATACTGGACTAGGTAAAAAGGAGTGTGAGTGTGTGTGTGTGAGTGTGTGTGTGTGTGTGTGTGTTGGACTTTCGACTGTGTGGGCTGGACTAAGGAGAGAGGAATGTCATGAATGTTTTGGTATGACATTTACAAAATTCTTAGATAAACACAATTTTGACGACTGTTTCCTAAAACTATTTTCACTATTTTACTATTAAACAGACAAATAATTACACTATTAGTCACTTGGCAATGAATTGATCTGAGGTAAAGAATGCTTTGTACATCACAGCTATTGGCTGCATATAAATGACTTTCTGTGAATTTTTAAAGCAATCTGAATGAACAGATTTGGTCTACTCAAGTCTCAGCATTCTTGGGCTTTTTCTTTAACTGAAGTGCATTTGGGGATGGAAGGTTAGAGACATTGTTCTCCCCTGTCTGATCTTTCTCATTTCAAATTCATGCTGTTGCCTCTGATATCCCTTTTGTCTTTCAAATCTGAAGTTTCATAGGAAATAGGAGCCCAAAGGATAGAGAAGTCACATCAATGCCTCGGTGTGACACTGATGTGATGTGTTGGAAGCTTCTTTCTCCCCTGTACAGACTCAGTTGTTCCCTTGATAAGCAAAGGGAGCCTACAAATGGAGAAGAAAAATGCATTGCTGGGATGATTTGCTACAGCAAAAGATCCTTTTGCATAGATTGATGCTGGGAGGAAAAAAAAGAACTAAATGCAGAAGGCTGGCTTTAGATCAATTTGAATAATAACAGAAACACTGGGGGAGCCATCTGTTTGGGGGATTATTAAATATGTAGTGTGCACATATTCTGCAATCATCATTACTTTTCCTCACTGTCTGGATTTAAGAATATTGATTATTTGGTACCTGGCAGACCACTTTTCTCTCTCTTTCCATAGTGACCAACTGGGATAATTGGAAGCCTACCCAATGCAAAAAAATCAGCTAGAGGACTGTGATGTTCTTAAACACCAGGAAAAATAGTCTTTATAAAAATGATCTAAAAAGAATAATTCAAGAGAGCATCTAAAAATCTTCAGAATTGTGAACAGCAATGATTTTGTGGGTATTAGAATGTGGATTGTATGACAACGCATACACAAGACTGCATTTGGGTTTTATCAGTTTGAGTGTCTAGGCAGGCAAGTGAATTGCCTTCCAGGTAAGCTCTGGAGAGGACGAATGGTATTTTTTTCCAGACCATTCTCTGCCTAGTCCACAAAGATATTAAAAATAACTTTTTATTTTAATGAATATTTTAGAATTTGAAGACAGGAATGGCATCCTGTATAAAAATGGAGAATCTAGAAAATCATTACAGGTTATGGGCCAGCTGAAATGCGTTTTACTTTCCTCTGGGATGGCCTAGTCCCTTCCCACTTAAATGGTTTTCAGAATAATGTATCCTCAGTAATTTATATTTCAAAGACTAGAATATTTCATCCCTTCAAAAATGATGCAGAAATATGAAACATAAAAACTAATGAGAAATGATACTTAATCTTTAAATTTAACTGCTAAATAAGACAGCCATCATAAGTAATACATGTAATAATGGGCAATGTTTGTGTATAGTAATAGCTTTATATATCATAGCAATCATAAAGAATGTGAAACCAATTGGAACTAAGCCATCTGTCATTTGCATTATTCTAAAAATCTGGCCCCCAGTTACCCAAGGAGAGCATCTAATTATAGAGCTTCTCTTGGCCATAATATAAAAAAGTTCCATCTATAAAACAAGAATCTACCTCACCAAAATGAAATGAAATTTACCAGCACACCCTATGTCCTGGGGCCTGTGCACATTGGCATGGCATGCCGCCACTTCTAGAGAGCTCAGATTAGCACCTTCGCAAGGCATCTCTTCCAACCGTAATCAAAAGATAGAACATCCCAACCTTCACAAATATTTACTTAAAGACAAATCTGCCTGGAGGATGGACTATTAAAGTATTTTAGAAGAGCTGACCTAATATCCTGACATTCTCCTTGAAAGAAATGTCAAAACTGGGCACCAGTAAACCTGTGTCTTAATTGACAGACGGTTAGAAGCTGGCTTTCAAAGAGCATACACTTAAAAGCTACCTCAAATAATTCTTTTAAGACCACATTACTATTGATGCTAAATGCATAATTCTTTTCTTCCCATAATTGAAGTCTTAACAGAACACGAGGTCATTGCCTACAAGGAAAATGATGAAAATCCAGGTAGAGTCTTAACGTCCATATAGTGAGAATGATGTTGTATATGAGAAACAGGATGTAAAACAATTCATTAAATATTTACCAAATATCTAATAACTGCTTAGTGCAGCTATTGACAAACATTTTTTTTTTCTGAAGAGATAGATACCAAAAACTTTAGACTTTGAGAAACCTAATTCCTCTTTTGCATGTGCTGTCATGTGCAAGCAGCCAGAGGCAAGATATAAAATATGGGTGTGGATGTAATGCAATGGAAATTTGTTTATAAAACTAGACAACTGTCCACATGTGGCTCAAGGGTCATTTCTCACAGACCCCAGCTCTCAGGTGTAGAACAAATAGAGATTTTGAAATGAGGTTTTGAACGCTGACACTAATCTATTTAGAGACAGTTACTCCAAGCAGTGAGAAGTCCTAAGAAAACAGGTCAAGACCTACTATGCAACATTGGTTCTACTAAAAATAGAAAATGATTTGGGCAGATTACTGTGTTGATGGTAGAGATGGAGAAGAGCTGATGGATTTAAAAGCTATTTCAGTGGTAACAAATGGAACATGGTTATAGATTAACTCCATCATTTGGTAGATGTTCCCTGCATGACACCTAGGTTTCTGACATGAGAGACTAGACAGATGTTGCTGCACTGGCTGAGCCAGAAAAACACTGCAGGAAGCCAAGCTTTGGGTGGAAGGACATGAATTTAATCTCAGGCACACAGCATTCCAGACCCATGTGAGACATTGATGTGCAACTTTCAAGTAGGCAGTTGGATTAAAACACAAGCTTGGGGTTCAGAATAGAGATCTAAGCTAGAAATGTGAACATAAAAATAGAAAGTGTTTAGATTTAGTTGGGAATAGGTAAGATTTGAAAGTGTCTAGGATAAAATTCTAAGGAACTAAATGTTCGAAGATCAGTTAGAAAAGAAGTCAGCAAACAAGACCCCAAAGCAGGGGCAAGAATCAGAAGGGAATGTTGCCATGGAGGTCACTAAGGTGGTTCGTTAGAGGAGTCGATCTACGGCTTCTTAAAAATCAGAGATGGTGACCAGTTAGCAAATTACAGTCTTTAGTGGCCTCAATCAAAAGGTTTCTATTCAGTTTTTTGAGTTTGGATTTGGAGGGTGAGGGAATAGTGGAAAGCAGATTTAAGTTTGCTGCAGAGTGGATGGAGAGTGATACAATGAAGGACAGGAAGAGGTATCTACAGCAGTGGTAATTCAGAGAGATGACAACGTACCCTGGAGGCATTTGCGAAAGGACATACTGGTGCATCCAGGTGAGTGGCATTGGCACTGAGTATACAGAAGCCACAGGCAGTGTGTCTCACAGTGGGTGAGGCACTCCCACACATAAGAAATAGTATTCATTCTGCACTGGTCTTCAGTGCCCACAGGAATTCATACAGATAAAAAGAGCTATTCATAAATATCTGTACTTAGATCACAATGCATTAGACACACACACACATACACATACACATTCACATATTCTTGTGAAGGAACAAAAAAATGATCTACACTTAAGTTGTAACTACATTTTCTAAAAATATGTGTGTCTATGTTCATTTATATATACTATATATGCACACACTAACACATACTATATATATTAATTCTTATAAATTACAAGTTCAGTGTAAGTTAGAAAAAATATCCTTTTGGGCCGGCGCCGTGGCTTAACAGGCTAATCCTCCGCCTTGCGGCGCCAGCACACCGGGTTCTAGTCCCGGTTGGGGCGCCAGATTCTATCCCGGTTGCCCCTCTTCCAGGCCAGCTCTCTGCTGTTGCCCGGGAAGGCAGTGGAGGATGGCCCAAGTGCTTGGGCCCTGCACCCGCATGGGAGACCAGGAGAAGCTTCAGATCAGCGAGATGTGCCGGCCGCAGCGGCCATTGGAGGGTGAACCAACGGCAAAGAAAGACCTTTCTCTCTTTCTCTCTCACTATCCACTCTGCCTGTAAAAAGAAAAAAATATCCTTTTGTTTTACTGAACAATTACCAATAATTATTTAAGAAAATCACTTATCTGATGGCTCTTCCATTGGCGGGACCTGTGCATCCCAGTGTAACTCTCCTACATGAGTCTGTATTTGTAACTCATAGTGATCCTAGCAATGGTGGAAGCACATGGCATCATTATGTCTCCTTGTGTAGATTGACCAGAGAAGCTTCAGGGTGAAATACTTACACAAAATTTGAAAATATTTCTTTGGTTTTCTTTATATATGGTTTTAAAATTATGACTAATGGAATATCAAACTGCAAAACAGGATGAATTATATTATGAATTTCATGGTAGGATGGTTAAGGGCAGCCTCAACTATTTGCTATACCAAGGGAATTTTGAAACTGATAGGGTTGAGGTTCACTCACCTACAGTAAATATAATAAAGACAATTATTGAAAGAACTCTTTTTAAGATCTTGAAAAAGAAGTCGGAAAATAGAAAGCAAACTGTAGAGGTCAAAGAAATTTATCATTGTGAAACAATATGTCAAAAAATTATCAACATTTCTATGAACAGTTTCTTGTATGCCAATGATGAACTCACAGGGAAATCAAGAAAGAAATCCCATTCATAATAGCCACAAAAGAATCAAATGTTTAGGAATAAATTTAACCAAAGAAGTAAATTATCTCCGCAATGAAAATTACCAAACATTAATGAAAGAAATCATCAAGGACACAAAAAGGAAAGATATTTCATGCTCATTGATGAGAAGAATCCAAATCACTAAAATGTCTATACTGCCTAAAGCAGCCTACCAATTTAATGCAATCCCTAACAAAATACCAATGACTTTCTTTACAGATTTAGAAAAAGCAACCCTAAAATTCATATGGAATCACAGTGGACCCAGACTAGCCAAAGTGATCCTAACCAGGAAAACTCAAGCTGGAGGATCACAATTCCTGATTTCAAAGCATACTACAAAGCTATAGTAATTAAAACAGTACTGTGATACCTAGATCAATGGAACAGAATAGAGAGCCCAGAAATTAATCCGCATACATCCAACCAACTGATTTTTGACAAAAGTACTCAGATCATACGGTGGAATAAGGATAATCTCTTCAACAAATGGCACTGGCAAAACAGGATGTATATATGCAAAAGAATGAAATTAGATTCATACCTCTCACCACATAAAAAATCAACTCAAGAGGGATCAAATACTATAAATTTAAGACTTGAGACTAAACCTCTGGGAGAAAATGTAGGAAAAACACTCCAAGACATTGGTGTAAGAGACAACTTCTTGGATAAGATCCCCAAAGTATAGGCAAAAAAAAAAATAATAAAAAAAGTAAAACAAATCGGACTCTGTCAAACTCAGAAGATTTTAAACAGTAAAGGAAATGATCAGTAGAGTGAAGAGACATCCAATATAATGGGAACAAAAAATTTGCAAACCACCTATCCAACAAAGGATTAATAGCTTGACTCTATCAGCTACTTAAAAATACTCAACAATGAATAAACAACGAATCCAGTTGAAAAATGGGCAAGGACTTCAACAGATAGTTCTCAAAAGAAGAAATACAAATGGCTAACAAATATATGAAAAAACACGCAGCATCACTAGCCACCAGGGAAATGCAAATCAAAACTACAATGAAATATCATCTCATTCCTGTCAGAATGGTTAAACACAGAAAGGAGATAATGCTGGCAAGGATGTCGACAAAGGGGAACTCTTACACACTGTTGATGGGAATGTAAATTAGTGTAGCCACTGTGGAAAACAGTGTAGGGATT
This sequence comes from Lepus europaeus, assembly GCF_033115175.1. Lineage (NCBI taxonomy): Eukaryota > Metazoa > Chordata > Mammalia > Lagomorpha > Leporidae > Lepus > Lepus europaeus. The sequence goes on along the minus strand of NC_084832.1, from coordinate 11,034,843 downwards.
TCTTAAAAAATTAGAAATAGACATGCCATATGATCTAGCAATCCAACTACTGGGTATACACCCAAAAGACTTGAACAAACTGATAAAGAGATAGCTGAATGTTTAGAGCAGCACTGATCACAGGAGCCAAAACTTGGACTCAACCAAGGTGTACATCATCAGATGAATGGATAAAGAAAATGTGGTATATATACACAATGGAATATTATTCAGCTACAAAAAAGAATAAAATTCTACCATTTGCAGCAAATGGATACAATTGGAGGACATCATGTTGAATAAACTAAGCCAGACCCAGAAAGACAAATACTGCACATTCTCCCTTATATATAAGGACCAAAAATTTAAAAATAAAAAAATAAAAATAGAAAAAGACATGTCTGTGTATATCAGTATTTCTGTAAATGTAGTTTTGTAAAATTGTTGTACACATTCATGAAACCAATGGTTAAGAATATTATAGTACTATAGCTTTATTGATCTGTGATTACTTTAAAATTTACTGTATATGGGTGAAATGGACATTTTTTCCTTTCAACTGTTGTTTTCAGCCATTGTCTACATTCCCACTAAACTAGCGTCTTTTTGCTTTTTTCTTGTTAAGCTGTTTATTTGGTGAAGTATTAAGCCTTTTACCTATAATGTAAGTTTAAACTATGTTATCTCAAAAACTGAAAAAAGAAAGAAAGGGAAAAGGCAGGAGGGTGAGAGGAGAGTCCGGTAGGAGAGAGGGAGAGAAGAAGGGTATACCATTATGATCTTAGAATTGTGTTGACAAATCACATGGAATCTGTTAAAACTAAAATAATTAGAGGCCGGTGCCGTGGCTCACTTGGTTGATCCTCTGCCTGCGGTGCAGGCATCCATTATGGGCACCCGGTCCTAGTCCCAGTTGCTCCTCCTCCAGTCCAGCTCTCTGCTGTGGCCCAGGAATACAGTGGAGGATGGCCCAAGTGCTTGGGCCCTGCACCCGCATGGGAGACCAGGAGGAGGCACCTGGGTCTCGGCTTTGGATTGGCACAGCGCCATCCATGGCAGCCATTTGGGGAATGAACCAATGGAAGGAAGACCTTTCTCTCTGTCTCTCTCTCTCTCACTGTCTATAACTCTACCTGTCAAAAAAAAAAAAAAAACTAAAATAATTAAAAATTTTTAAAAATATTTATACTAGGAAAAAAGTCACATATTAAGAAAATAAAAACTGAAGAACTACAACACCTATAAATAATAGTAATTTGCTTTCCAAAGCTTTGAAATTCATTTTTGTTTCTGTGTTTCTGAACTTCCCCAAGGAAAGAAACAAATATTTTCTCTAAAATCAGCTGTAGAAAACCAGACAGTTAATGCTAGGGGCAAAGGAAAGGCCGTGAAGGGCACCCCGGTGCTGTGGCATTTGCTAAAGAAAAGTTAAACAGCTGTATGTAAGCCACAGCTACCAGTGTCCAACAACCTGACACATGGCTGTGCAAGTCCCTTCTCTTTCAGAATAATTCTGGATGACCAACCTTTTTAGAAAAATTGCATAGATAGCTGGTGTATAATAGATATAAAATTCAGACTTTCCAAAGCACAGGTTAATGTTATTCTAGAAAGTTGCTAGTATAAATGATACCAACCTACACACAACTTAAATAAAAAATGCCTTTTTAAATGAGCACAAATCCTCCTAAAAAAGTTTATAATTTTACTATATACTATATATACATTATATATATAGACCTGTCTAAAATCTATGTACCAATGTATAATATTCATAGATTACACAAAAATATACTCATAATTTACATAAGCACTAATATAAATATGTGTCAGAAAAAATCCTTAAAATAACCTATATATTCATAAGTTACTATTCATAGTTAATATATAGCAGTGTATAGAGTTCTAATTTTTTAAACACTTAAGGGTTTCTTTGTAAGGCATTAAATTATGTAGGACATTCATATGAACTTGTGAATAAATTTGGGGCACAAATTTCAAATAAGTTTAGTAGAGTTGCTCAGTGGTATCTCGATGCTGGAGAATCATAGTACTTTCTCTTTGTAAGATCTTTTCTATAACATTGTATACTCTCTTAATTCCTTATATGTAGACCCTCATACATACATATTTTATTCATCTATAAATTATTACTTTACCTTCATGTCAAACATCAACAAAAAATAATTCAAGAGTGTCACTTATCTGGGATTCATTAGGCTAAATGAATTTTGGCTAAATTTTGGCTAAATGAAAAAGGAGTCAACATTAAGTCACGTTTGGTGTGAGAGAGACATGATTTTTTGAAATAATCTAACAGTATCATTTAGTTACTGGGACATAGCAATTTACAAAAATTCTACTGGAGCATTCTAAAAATGTCATTTAATTTGAATGCATCAAAGTATAAAATCCAACTAGTCAGGACTCCTCTAACTGCAATAGCATCGTTAATATTTACTTTTGAAATGAAAGTGGCCCAGTAATGCGTTTTGAGAAGAGTCCAATCGCAATGACAGTCCTTATTCAGTGTAATATAACCAGATTTAATATCTATTAAGGTGAATTTTTTAGTTTGCTAGAATAAAATGCATTTATAATTTTTTAAAAAAGATTTATTTGAACATCAGAGCTAGAGAGAGAGAGATCTTCCTCACATGCCAGACAGCCAGGGTAGGCCAAGCCAAATCCAGTAGCCAAGAGCCTCATTCACATCTCCTGTGTGGGTGTCAGGGATGCAAACATTTGGACCATCTTCCATTGCCTTTGCCAGGCCATTAGTAGGGGACAGGATAGGAAATGGAGCAGCCGGGACACAAAACAGAGCCCACACAGGAGACCGGCCTCATAGGCCCCTACCTGCTATGCCGCATGCCAGACCCATTTTAGAGCTTTTTATCAGAGTGTCTCTCATAACTAAAATAGCTCACTATATTTGAGAAGAGGAAGAGGAAGAAGATTATAAAACAAAGCAAAGCAAGGGAGCTGGTGCAAGGAAAAGCAAGCACAGAATGCAGGAACCAGTGCTCCGTATGGTTTTCCAACTTCACCCCAGACGGCACACACTGTTAACGGCCTAAGCACTAATGCTGAACTTCAAATTGTACCGATTATGGTTCCTGATAGACAACCACTACCCTTTCCCATTTTGATCATTAAGGAGAACGCAAGTTGCATAAATATTTTCATTAATTTCCTGAGTAAACCCATAAACCGGTGAATGGCCCCCAGGTGCCAATTCTGCTGACCAGAATCACTTTCTGCTGTAATAGAAAGTAGGCTCAACGGCCTCATAACAACGTGATTTTTCCTGGAATTGGATAAAGATTACTCATCTTAAATATTCTCTCTGAAGGCTAGGAGATATCAAAGCAGCATGATCTGCATATCCATTTACTATCTCCTACTAAGCAGACTTTTTTTTCTTTTTGGTTCTATGTGTACATTTTGCTGTGCTAGGTTATTAGCAAAAGTATAGTTTTCTCCTCTAGCACTCTATAAGGTGCAAAAAATATTAAAGGAAAATAACGTGCTACAGGTCTGGGATCAAGACTCTTAGTCCAGGATATGAGTAGGTGAATAGACGTAATTTCTGAAGCAGGAAAAACATGCTTATTGAGTACGTCTGCAATACAGGAGGGAGAGGAAGAAAGTGGCTGCAGTAAGAAACTTAAACAGGAGGCGTTGGGGAGCCTGGCACTTGTTGCCAAGCCAAGAGGATACTGATTGTTTTTGAGCTGAATGTTTATTTTTAATAACTACCACAATTGTACGTTATCAGTGTAAGAAAAATGCTGGATTCCCTGGTGCTTGGTTGGGTTTTGTCTGGAAATTATATCATTACGTACAATGCTGCAAGAAATGAGGAACAATCTGCACCTGGAACGAGGGTGTAATATGATAGCTTAGTTATAATAGTTGAGGGCAGGCATTTGGCCTGGTGACGAAGATGCCTACTTCCCATATTACAGTGTTTTGGGTTGATGCCCAGCTGTGGCTCTTGATTCCAGCTTTCCACCATCACAGAACATGATGATGATGCTTCGAAAGTTTGGGTCCCTGCAACCACACTGGAGACCTGGATGGAGTTCCTGGCTCCTGGTTTTGGACTGGACCAGCCCTGGTCATTGCAAGCATTTGGGGACTGAACCAGAGGATATGAGCTGTCTGTGTGTAAAAATAAATTTATTAAAGAATAAAGTGAAAATAATTGAAAGACTACAAATAAAGGCTAAAGAGCACAATTGGTGCTGTATATTGTTATACTCAGAGTTTCTTACAATGTTTTGTGTCTAGTAGGTTTAATATATGTCTACAGAAAGAGACAAATAAATTAACATGCAAAGATTTCCACAAAATTCAACTGACAATAGAAACTTGGAGCTCAAGTGATTTAACGTGCAGATGCGCCTCAATTTAATGATAGGGTTATGTCTGTTGAAATACTTAAACTGGGAAATGTATTTAATACCCCTGGTGCTGGGGATTAATAGCTGGTGCTGCTGCCCAGTCTCACAAGAGAGGACTGCTCCACACATTACTAGCCCTGGAAAAATTCAAAATTCTAAATTTTAAGTATGGTTTCTACTGAATGCGTGTCTATTTTGCCTCATCCTATAGTTGAAAAATTGCAAGTTGTATCATCATATGCTGGGGATGGTCTATAAAAGTAATTGAAAAATATAAAATCATTTATTATAATTTGCATGTATCTTTGAGTCTACTGAATATATTTGCTTCTCTGCATCATTCATATCCCTTGTGTTATCCTTCTCTTTTATCTTTCCTTTGTTCCATCATTCTCTTCCCATGCTTCTTTACTTATACCATTCTAAATTAATCAGTTAGAAATGAAGTGTCATATTAATCATTTTTAATCTAATGAAATTTTATAATATCACAACAGTTTAAAGCTCTTAATTTAATGTTTTCCACATCATTACAAATTGAAATAAGAAACCAATTTCTCATTCCTTAATATAAAAAATGTTACTTTTTCCCCAAATCTAAAGAATGCTAAAATGGTCTTTCATGACAGAAACAAAATGAGCTGTTATTACTGAAAATCCGATTTGGCAACTATACTTTGCTATCACTCCCTTGTTCAAAAGGCATGATTCTACAACACACTATTAATTGGAAATACCCAGTGATATATTTATGTCTAATCTACTTGGACATAACCTAACAATATTTAGAGAAGTTACCAGGTAAATGGCAAATAGAGAGTGATTCTGCCCATTGTTTATTTGGTATAAAAAATCCAGTTGCGGTGCATGATAAAGATTTTAATAAAATGGTTGACAATGTTTGGATATCAGAAAGAAAAGTCTAAAACTTGTGCTATTTTTAGCATGTAATAAAATAATTTTTATTCATAACATATAAAACCATACTCAAAATAGTAATTCAATGTGCAATATAACTTAAATTTTATTCCTTTCCTATTTCAGGTGAAAAACATACTGGGGTCTTTGCATGTGATTCATGCACTTTCTGATTATCAATCCATCTTATTCTCTTCCACTCCAATCAGCTAACAGGATGTAGATAACACTAGAACACATGTTTTAAAGCAGTCTAAAGTTCTTGACTTCTGATAAATTGGGAGATAAATCCAGTGCTATTTCGCTTGAATATACAGCCTTTAGTAAAAGTATGATAGTAATGCCTTTTCACAATGCCAGCAATTTTTTGCTAACTTTATATGTCTTATGGTGAAACAATATGTCATATAAATTTACAAAAGTGGGCATATTTATAAAAGTTTTACATACAGAGAACATTTGGATTCTATAAATCTCATTTTATTTCCAGAAAACATGCTAAAGGTGTTTAACCCTGTCCCTTTTTACTAATGTCCAATAATTACCAGGGAAGTCCATAACCTCATTTTGTAGAAGTTACCACACTGCCTGGGCATTCCGCATACAGGCTACAAAGAGTTTATCATAAAATCTAAAACCAGCACAACTCACAGTAGTTAATTGGGACTTTATTGTTCTACTCTACTCTACAATTGCATCAGTGGTTCTGTGAAGGTGCTTGGAGAATTGTTACCAACTGAGGTCACCCAAGCTCACAGGGCTAAACAGGCAAAGAAATGTATGGAAAAGCTACAAGAAGCTCAAATGAAGTTCACCCTCTAGATCTAAGGTAAAAGATCTAGTTACCGTATACGATAGATGAAAGAATTTTAACAGAACAGAACTTGAGAATCCGTCCAGAACTGTGTAGTAATCCTAAGGCTGTGTAGAGTAACTCAAGACTGAATGGGCTGAAGTGGTTATTGATAGCTGCCACCCCAACAAATGGAGCCAGCTACCCAATGCATCCATATATTTCTCATGTAGAGCCCTATAAGATTTTTTCATTATGATCCACATTTTTAGAAAAAGAATCTCCCAAGGTCACATGACTAATCAGCTCATGAATTGACAAAGTAGGGGTTTGAGTCAAGAGGTTGACCTCTTAACTATGTTAAACTGTAACTTCTTGAAAATAGAACCCACATCTTATTCATCATTTTTATTGCTATATTATTCATAGACTAGTGAGCTGTGGTCACTGTACAAAAGTCTATTAATACATGACTTCAAAAATCCCACTTCATCATTACCTCTCAGATGTACCTATTATAGTAGTCATAGTTTCATTCTGTCCATCATTTATTTTAAATGAATGATACAATGAGTGTAATTCATAGTCCATGATGTTCAAAGGTAGGTGAAACACTGGGCAACCTAAAACTGACGCCCATCCTTGCTAAGATGCCATGTGAGTTAGACATCTCCTATTTGGCTAACACATAGGCAAGCTCACCATTCCATAATGGCTTCCCTATGACTCCAGTGTTCTCTCAGCTTGACTCTCTTCAGTCTCTCAGCCTCCTCCTCACACCCCAGCTCCAGTCAGATATTGTTGATGTCAACGAACCCTCAAGGGAGCTGAGTCCCCACCCACAGACAGAAATGCTTCTTTTATAGTTTCCCAAAATAGTTCCTCTCATTCAAATATCTCTGATCTTTCTTTTTCTGGATTTTTAGAGAAACCCAATCCTTTATGTAATGAAATGCTACAGGGCAAAATCAGAAACCCCTGGGCTGTACTTGGACATGACATTTGCTCTCCATGAGCTTCCCTGTTTCTTTAAAGCCTTCAAGCACACATTTGGATCCACAGAAACATTGGGAGGAAAGTACAGAAAATTTCTCGTAAGCCTCCCTTCCCCCACACAGCACAGCCTCCTCTGTTATCAGCATGTGCACCGATTGGTACGTTTGTTACAACTGACCAACCTACATTGAGAATCACTGTCTGCCACAGCCATCCCTCACAGTAGGGGTGCTGTACCTTCTATGGGTTTGGACAAATGTGTGATGGTGTGTCCCCATCCACTACCAGCTGATCAACAGTATTTTCATTACTCCCCAAACCCTCCGTACTCCACCAATTCTTCTGTCCTTATCTCTCCTCCAACCACTGTAACCGTTAATCTTTTCAGATTCCATAGTTTTGCCTTTTCCAGAATGTCATATAGGTGGAATCGTGCAGTATCTAGGCTAAGCAGATTGGCTTCATTCACTTAGTAAAGTGCACTTAAGTTTCCTCCAAGTGTGTTCATGGCACAAGAGTAGGCATGGAATAATATTCCTTTCTCTGGGTGTGACACAGTTCATTTATCCACACATGTACTGAAGAACATCACAGTTGCTTCCCTGTTGTGACAAATATGGGCACAGCTATTATAAATGGGATTTTTTTTCCATGTGGACGTGTTTTCAACTTACTTGGAGAAGAGATCAAGGTATATGTTTGCCAGGCTGTACAGTGAGAGGTTGTTTACTGAGAAATGGCCACACTGTCTTCCAGATACTGTAAATTTACTTCCAGGAATGAATGACAGTCTCAAATTGCCCCAGCATTTGTTGTTGTCAGTGTTCTAGACTGTGGTCATTCTAATAAGTGTACAGTTGTGTCTCACTGTTTTAATAAACTTACTTTTCCCATCTCTAAAATAAAAGGATTGGCCCAAATATTGAAGTTTACATTTTAGGCCTGAAGTTTGAATGTTTCAAACAAGGAATTTTGTAAATGATTGAATTACATGGTAAGAAATGAAAATAAATTCCAGATATTTAATTTCCTAAATCGAAGGGAGATATGAGTCTCTGAAACCATTATATCTGGTTTGAAAGGATTTATAACTAACCAGCTGTAGTTGTAAGTCTTCTGCTAAACCCTTCAACATTATCTACATTCTCTCCTCTACAGCAAAGAAGATGAAAGGAGGCTTAATGTCCACAGTAGGTTTAATCTCGTAAAAAAAAAAACAAACCCTCTAAATTATTTAAAGATGTTAAAGGATTGGTATCCAAGTTATTCCTCAAACTATCATCAGTTAATTGCTGATTTTTTGATTGCAGAGTTTCTGATGTGGATGGTCTCAGTGGGGGATAAGTGGGAGTGGTTAGTAATCCCAAGCTGTCAGTGAATAGGATTCAGAGAATTTGCAAACTGAAAAGGGAAGTAATACATCTTTATTTTCATTACTCTCACTGAACTTTTGCATTTCCTTCAAGTGACATCAGCGCACAGTGTAGTATCACTAATGTGTAGCATTGTGCTATCAGTAGGAATTACAAATAGTTTCATGTTCTATTTCATTGTTGCAGAGATCTCAAGATATTTATGCTCACTGATGTTTAGAGTTGCCACAATGTGTAAACTTCAAAAACATATAAATCACTACATCATTCAAAAGCATATTTTGAAAACTATATTTCAGTATAATTGCTTTCCTTAGCAATCTTATATACTTTCGTGCATTTGAATTTTTTTTTAGAAACTTTAAAGTCAAATAGATTAACCAGCAGAGTGACGTCCATGGTAAAAGTGTTTCTAGCTCACCGGTGCATGAAGATGGTAACACCTTCACAGTCTCATGTGCAGGTGGCTATAGAGCCTTTCCTTGGGTCCAGGTTTCCTGAATTTCAAAGCAGTGTCCTTTCTACCAGTGCCTTCTCTGCAGTTCACTGCTGTGGTCAGAATGGGTCTCCCAAAATTCTTATGTGGAAACTTAATATCTGTGGTGATAGTACAGATGCTCCTGGTCTTACAATGGAGTTGGGCCCTCATAAGCCCATCATAAATTGAAAATATCTTTAAAATGCACTGAGTACAGCTAACCCGCCTCACTCCCTAGGGTAGCAATGCAGCAGTGTCAGTAGCCCGCTCCCTTTCCTATGATTACAGGGCTGACTGGGGGCTGTGTTCCTGCTGTTGCCCAGAATCATGTGAGGGGTCAAGCCACTGATTAGCCTGAAAAAGATAAAAATTCAAGATTCTACATCCAGTTGCTACTGGAACTTTTCCCTTTTGCACCACTATGAATTTAAAACATCGTAAGTTGAACTCTAAGTAGAGACCGTGTATATGACAAGGTGGGCCCTTGAGAAAGTGAATAAATAATGATGGGCACACCTCAGGGCTGGTAGTAGTGACCCTATAGTGACTGGAGGGAGTGGGTTTTCTCTTCCACCAAGTGAGGACGTGGCATTTGGCCCTGTGCCCTGTCAACCCCTTCTGCCAGGTGAGGATTCAGCAAGGAAGGCCTTTGCTGGATACCAGATGCTGGCACTTTGATCTTCAACTTCCTCAACTCCTTTTTATTCTTGACCAAATTCCCCAGTCCCATGTAGTTTATTAGCAGCAACATAAATGGACTGACACTTACCACTTGCAAATGCTCTTATTGTTTGAACCTAAAGTAGTATTTAAGCAGGAAAAGAACTTTGCATTGATCCAATCTAAGTTTTTCTAGCAACAGATGTGTTTAAAAGCAAAACAAAGGCCTTGGGCACTTGAATTGCATCACCTCTAATGGAGACATTTTGTGTGGGTGGGCTGCTTCTGCAGAATGTGGCTCTCAGACACTTGTTCTGAAAACTGTTAACACCAGGCCCTTGATGGTACATAAGAGCAACTAAAACCATGACTTGGCTTAGTTTAAATGGGCAAAGAAAGCAATGCAAAGCAGAAACAAATATTTTAAAGTGAAAAGGACCTGACACTGACATAGTGAAAGGGTTTATTCATCAAAGAGGCTCTTTCCATATTGCAAGTCCTTCCATGAAACTATCAATGCTTCCACTTAACATGGAAATGGAGTGACTCTCACAGGCCCAGGGAGGGTAGCACAATTAAACTCACTACAAACAGCCTCATCCTCAAAGCAGAAACATGGGTATCATCTGTGAGTTGGTGAGAAATATAGATTCTTGGTTCCTATCCTACAACTACTCAGTCAGAATCCCATGTTAAGTGGATGCCAGGCAATTTATGTACACATCAGAATTCAAGAAACTTTGTACAATGAACACTGGAGCTATAAAAATAGCGTGTGTTGGGGGCAGGGGTGGGTGGGTGGAGAATTTTAACAGAAATGTAAAATGGGTCTATGCAAAGCCATAGTTTTATGGCTTATTGAAACATAGCTTATTTACTGTTAAATTGCTCTCAAAGGATCTAGTTCTATGAGTTTTGGCAAATTTATATAATCATGCAATCTGAACACTAACTCATTTGTTGACCACTTCCATCCCTCTTGGAAATTCCCTCACACCCTTTGCATTTAATTGTCACCTCCATCTCCAACTCCAGGTGACTGCTAATTTGATTTCTGTATTTACAATGACATGGTCTATGAAAATTTCATGTAAGTATAATCATAAAATACTAAGTGTTTTGTGCCTGGCTTCTTTAACCCGGCATGGTATTTTGGAGTAATTCTGTGGAAATCAGTAAGCATTCCCTTCTATGAATCTGCCACATTCTGTCCGTCCATTCACTAGGTGACAGACATTTGGATTGTTTCCAGTGTTTTGCTTCCTGTGAATAATACTTCTCTGAACATCCGCATACAAGTTTTTGTATTTGCACAATTGTTATGGCCTTTTAAGTTAATTTTTATTTATTTAGAAGAGCTACAGAGAAGGGAGGAGAGGGCAGAGGAAAGGAGAGGAAAGGTTAGCCATAATAATGTTTATAGTTTTTTAAGTTTATTTCTATTTATTTGTAAGAGAGAGAGAAAAGAGAGCGGAGCAGGGGACAGGAGATGGGATGAGGAGAAAGAGAGAGGAGAAATATTAAATCTGCTGATTCAATTCCCAAGTGCCTGCAACAGTAGAGGCTAGGCCAGATCAGGCCAAAGCAGGGACACCAAACTCCATCCGAGTCCCCTGCATGGACTCAACATGAATACCCAAGTCCTTCAGCCATCATCTGCTACCTACCAGAAAGTGCATTAGCAGGAATCTGGATCAGAAGCAGAGGGAAACTTGAAACCAAACACCCTGAAACAGGATGTGGACATTCCAAGTAGCAGCGTATTTCACTGAGCCACGATGTGCACTGATCCACAATGGTTTTGATGAACATTAATCAGCAATCAGATCCACAAGTATTATGTATGCAAAACACAAGAAACACAGGAATAAAGAACACAGATTTATTAGTGCCTATGATAGTTACTCTGGCAATACGTGTATCTGTGCCAACAGGGTTGATTGGAGAGAAGAACAGAGTGGAGGACTGAGTCTACCAGAGGGTTAAATGAAGAATGATCTTGCTAACAGAGGTAGACACTGATACCTGGGCTGGTGGAAAGGAAGAGAAATCGCAGTCTTGTGTTAAGAATTCATGGCTGGGAAAATTCTAACAATTGGATCAGTGAGATGAGGAAGTCAAAGGAGGATGGAGTGAATTATGTCTGTGAAATAATGGCAGGTGGAGGAAAGGCAGAAAGGAAAGGCACTCAGGGGGCAAGTTTTAGATGAAAAATAGCCTTATCAAGAGTGACCCAGTATCACGGGTTTAAAGACGCTCATTGACTGAAAAGCATGGTCCCTCGAGGGGGCCAACGGCAGATAGTCTACTCAATTCATCTCAGCTGATGCCCACCAAAGATTCTTGCATGAAGCTGCAGCTACTGGGTATTGGATGCTGTCATTGACTTTGTATAATAAGCAGCACAGAAAAAGAAAACAGAGCAGATTGGAGATGCTTGAACTAAAGGATGCTTAAGGGCAGCCAAGTGAGGTCATGGTATTGGTAACTGCCTTCAAGAGATGTGTTGATCTGCAAGTCAGCTTATCTAAGGTGCTAGTCAGCTGCATTGTAGAAAGAGCAGGAGACAACCATTGAGGTGATTACTGGGGCATGTAGATTTCTCCAAAGCACTTTTCTAAGAATATACTAGGTGTGAGCTGGGATGAAAAGGTCTTGAATAGCTGAGTGTGTGAAAGTCAAGGATGACTTGAAAAATAGATTAGGAAGTGTACCACTGACCAGTGGGTGATGGCTTATAGGCAAGATGTTATCACCCTCTCAGCCACACACGACAGAGATTTCATCTAAATTAGCACAGCTGAATTAAAATGCTGGTTATTTGGCCATGACTGTGAAGACTACAAAACTTATCTAGTAAATATAAGGCGCTGCAAAATTTAAAGTTGAAATGTTTTTACATTTATCCATGCAACTTTTGGAAACCCCTTTGCTTTCCCCATGTAAAAGAGTGGCTAAGGACTGATCTAAAAGTGAAGTTGTATAGTTGGTTAACACATCGTGAATACCAATTAATTATACTGCAGAATATACCTACTGGGCTATTGTTTTAATCTAAGCTATTTAATAAAATGAAATTATGTGAAAGTTCTACAGTTCTAGCAATCTGAAAAGAATTAAAGATCATAAATAGTATTTTACTTTGGATAAAAAATATTCAGTTCATCTCAGCACACTTTGTATAGTTTAATAAAGAAAAGTATGCTATTTTTGTACTTCATTAACCTTCTTGTACCCTTGTGTCATCCTATTGTATAGAGTCTTGATTACAAAAATCTTGGTTAAAACATAGAAAAATCCAACACATCATTTATGATATTTACTTTCATCACATATAGAAATATATTTTAAAATCACCCTATTCCTACAACACAAAGATCATCAGTGGTAACAATGGGAAAAATTTTCTCTACTGCAATGTTGAACATAATTGCTACTTTACTAAACTCAACTTTTTTTTTTTTTTTTTTTTTTTACAGGTCTGACTGTTTATTGTGGGCGGGGGCTCAGGAGCTCTTGGTGGGGCGGGTGCGCTTCCTCTTCACCATCACGGGCTTCTGGCTGCGCAGGATGGCGCTGGCTCTGCGGATGGCGGCCATGCGCAGATCGGGGCGGTACTTGTTCTTTCGGATCATGTGCCGGATGCTGGAGAGCGTGGCGCGGGCGTTCTTGTTGATGGTGGTGCGCACGTACGAGGTGGCCGGCTTCCGCTGGCCGGATCTGCGCTTCATGACCACCACGACGCCCTTGCCGTCGGCCGCCGGCTCCACGCCCACGGTCTTGCGGTGGATAAGCCCGTTGTAGTTTTTATCTATTTTGACTAAATGGGAATTTTTTAAAAGCTATGCAAAATAGCTTTTCTTTTTTGAAAAGAAAAGTTCAGGTCCACATTTCACTGCCTTTCATTTTTAAGGACTCTGTCAGAGAACTAATAGAATATTCTCATTAGAATGTTCTCAGAACTTCAGTAACTAGTTCTTTCCAAAAATGTACACAACCTAATCTGTAGTTATAATCTTCTCTCAGGTTTCTGGGGTCTGGTTTTCTCAATCAACATCTGGGTTCATGGCATGCTCAGGTCTTACATGCTGTATTTTATAATAGTTCTTTAGAAATCTCTCCCTCATCTCTCAACCTTTTCGTTATTGGTTCTTCATTTTAATATATTGATGTGATGTTTTTCTCCCTATTAATTAATAAACATAGTGTTGAAGTGCTTGAAATATAATGAAGAAAAAGCTAAATAAACCTTTAAAGTAAATCTTTCTCTGAAATGCCAACATTCACTACTTGAGATTTCTCTTCCAATAAATAAAAAATGGGCAAAACACAAACATGCAATCTATATTATTTCTTTCTGCCAAGTGTGTCATTAGGTGCACAATCTATCATACTAATGCTACCACTGGGTTCTGCAGTATCTTCTTTAGAAAGGCTCTTAAATTAATATTTTGTTTTTCATTTTATTTAATTGTTTGTCACTGATGATGACTGGAGAAATAAGGAGGTTAAATTTAGCCAATGAAGTTCTGGTTAAGGGTGCTGTATTAAGTTACACTGTCTGACTTCAAGTTTATCAGCATTCTTGGTGCCACTAGCCTGGTCCAGGTATTACATTAGTAGGAGTTCATAAAAACCAGAGAAAATTAGTAAAATTTGCCTACCAGAAGTGCTATCTGAGAAACGTCACCATTGGTCTCAAAGGATTGACAGCTATGGATTTGGTGATCAAAGCAGGAGAGAAACAGACCATACGTGTTCTTTACCAAGGACAATTATAAAGAACACAGACTATCTAAACAGATTTTCCATCATCCATATCATTCTTCAGCACTTACTTACTTTTCACTCAGTCAAGATGTGTTGGCATTAATACATCTGAACTTCTATTCAAAGCTCTTGGAACATCAAGCTGCTAAGTCACAAACTAACTTGCAGATGTTGTTTTCAACTTCTCACCAAGGGAAAAAAACACCTGCTTACACATGGAACCTTCAAAAGCTCAATGAAGCTTGAATCCACTAAGAATATTCCATGTCATACTATTAGGAGTGAAAGATTAGTGTCTGTCTTTGGTTGTTAAAACTTCTTTAGATGAAATATTTCTAGACCAAGTCCAAACTTAGTAATTTCAGAAAAGAAGTCATTCACCATCAAACTATGAATTTCTCTGCAAGCTTTGGGTGTTTGTCTGCTGGGATTTGGGCTAGGATGCCTGCCAAAGCAGGTCTTCCCTCTGCTATACAGATATTTGGGGTAATAAGCTCCATTCTAGCAACTGTTAATCCTTTAGATTCCTTATACTGGTGAAGCACAATGGAAAACAATTATACACACACACACATATAAATATGCATATAAACACACTATATACATGCACTGCATCAACTGAAGCAAAACTGAGATGAATGGGAGGCACCTCTACATCCAAAACATTAAGTTGAGGCTCATGGTTTCCTCTGGGTATCAAAACAATGTTGTGTTTGGATGGCTTGGAAAGTTTTGTTGATATATATCAATAGGTATCTTAAGAATTATAATTCAACAATAACATTTTTAAAATGAATTATATTTAATCCTCTGCCTGAGGTTCCGGCATCCCAAACGGGTGCCGGTTCTAGTCCCAGCTGCTCCTCTTCCGATCCAACTGACATGGCCTGGGAAAACAGTAGAAGATGGTCCGAGTGCTTGGGTCCCTGCACCCACATGGGAGACCAGGAGGAAGTACCTGGCTCCTGGCTTCAGATCGGTGCAGCTCCGGCTGTTGCGGCCATTTGGGGGGTGAACCAATGGAAGGAAGACCTGTCTCTCTCTCTCTCCCCCCCCCTCACTGTAACTCTACCTATCAAATAAATAAATAAAATCTTTTGAAAAAATGAATTATATTTCTGAACATCCCAAAACAATGTATCAGCTTTTAGGACTAACACAATCAACTTATGATAAACAAACATGTATGTCATCAAAATAAGGAGAATATGAACTTTGAGGGACAATGATCCCTATGCACAGCTAAGCCTGCCTGATCTGGCTTTATTAGTAGGTTTGGCCATCTGTGCAGCTTGCCAAACCTCAGCTCATCCATGCATTACCCTTCGGCTACTCCTGGTCACAATCCCGGTCTTGATCATTTTCTTCAGCTCGTTTCCTGTTCAGCTGACCGTGCAAGTTATATTCTGTGAGTTCTTATACAGAAATTAATGAAACCAAAATCTACCACAGCCATTTGTTGAATGATTACTGCATGCCAATAACTTTGTGCCCATACACTCCTCAAAACTTAATTTTCAACATAGAGACCATTTATCCCAAATTTAGAGGAGAGGAAACCAGAGTTTAGAGTGAGAAAACACACCTAATACCAAAAGCTTCATACTTCATTTAGGTCTTAAATTAATTTGTAACAAATCAAATAGTCTGGAGAAGGGTGTGAAGTAAAGAGGGTAGGGGTAGAAAGATGAGAGAAGCACCTAAGAATCTTTCCCTTATTATCAGGTTATTGTACTTATGATCAAATAAACTCAACAGAAAAACTCAGAAGGTTACAAGGATTTGCTCTGAAATCCATGATAAAATGTGTGGCAATGGGCGCCTTGCACCAATGCCAGGTCAAGGAATTTCACGTGATTAGGAAAATGTTCTAGTAAAGAGATATTTTCCTATCATTTTCATCTATCAATCATTTGAAAGTCAACTTAAATTGTAAATAACTAGGAAAGGAATAATATGGTATATTTTTGGTATTTAAAGCAATGATATAAAATGAAATTTTTTTCATATAAAATTTTCATATAACATGAATTTTTTTTTAAGATCTATTTATTTAAAAGGCAATGGGGATCTTCCATCTGCTGGTTCAGTCCCCAGATAGCCACAATGGCCAGGACTTTCTTCCATGTTTCCCAAGGGGCCCAAGCACCAAGCCATCTTCTGCTGCCTTCCCAGGCACATTAGCAGGGAGCTGTATTAGACATGGAGCACTCAGGAAGTGAACCCTTGGTATATGGGATGCTGGCATTGCAGACTGAGGTTTTACCCACTATGCCACAATGCTGGTCTCTTAATTTATTTCAAAATAACTACATCAGCAATTATCTGCTTAGTTTTATTTCTGACTTCAAAAAGGAAGGTATTTATTCTTTGCTGGCATTTTTCCCCATTCATTCCCAAAGCTATTATAATTTGGAATTTTAGAAATTTTTGTGAGGCTACATATTAAATCAACTAGTGATCTTATGACAAGAGAAAACATGTGTTTATATCTTCTCTCTTGGGATTTCAAAAACTCATTTCCATACACATAGTCATTTCTGCTCTGATGTTGAGGCTTCCCCGATACATGTAGCTGATAAAGATTCCAGGGCACATACTATATAACTAGAAAAGAGGATACATTTTGAGCCTCCACTTTATACTCATATTTTTTGTCATCTAAGATCCACAAGTATTTGAAAAATCAGCCTTTCCTAGCTATTTCTTGGTTGACAGTAGGAGAAAAGATGTAAGATGAGAATTAATTACATTGATATAAAGCTACCAAGGGACATGCCTATGAGAGTTTCTCATTGGCCCCAAAGGATATAAAATGTCAGAGAAACAGCAGCAGCAATCTATCAATGAAGCAAATGTTTCTCTGATGCTTGACAAAACCCATTACATCAATAAAAGATGTTGTGTTCTGTAATGAGATTGTACAAGAATCAAAATAACACTAGCTTTCAGCAGATATTCTATTTAAAACAAGATTTCTTTGTTTAAAACACTCTTGATAAATAGGTCAGTCCTATATAATTTTAATATTTGTGTTATTACAAGTGAGCATAATAATGTTAAATCATCATTGGCTAATAATAAAATTAAAATGGTGAAATGGGAACAAATTAACAGGTCAAAGGGGAAGCTGGGTCCTTCACAATCACTTTGTGCTTCTGAGTTGATCAAGCAAAGTTATAGCCAACATTTAAGAAGAGAAGTTAAATTTAATTAAAAACACTGTTATATTAAAATATTATCAAAATATATCATGCCTTTTTCTTCATGTAAGTTAAAAAATATCCATAGCTATTGCAATGCAAGAGTCACTATGAAAAGGAGCATCAAAAGTGTTTTTTTTAAGGCCATTTTTATACCTCCTTTTTTCTTTTCTATTGAAATGTATGTTACACATACTGAAGTTCCCACATACTAAGTTCATAGCTACAGGTACAGGGTATACAGATAGACACACACACACACATATACCAGACCCATAAATAAAAAACTTATTACCTTAGACTCACTCACAGTTCCTTCTTCTAAAAACATTCTCTTCTCAAAGATAAGCACCATTTTAACCTCTATTACCAAAAACTGGGGTTTCCAGTGTTTTTAGTTCATATACATTGATCACTCAGCATGCATTTAACTAAGTCTCTGGCTTCTTTTGCTCCTTATTTTATCTGTGGGGTCCCTGGAGTCCTGTGGCTATCAATCACTACCAAGGAGAGTAAATATAGATATATTACAATTTATGTTTCTGCTGTACTATTGATAGACATTTTGCTCTGTTCCAGTTTTTGGTTATTATTTATAATGCTGCTATTAGCATGTCTTCTGGATAGAAACTAAGCCCTCATCCATCTTGGCCATATATACATATACAGTAGACACACTGTGCTTTAATGTTTATTTATCTTCTACATTAGTAAACCTTGTCAAAATGTTTGCCTAAGTAGTTATACCTATGGCATCCCAACATCCACATACAGAAGTTCACTCAGTTTTATCATTGCCAACACTAGGTATTCTCAATCATCTTAATTTTAAAATTCTGGTAGGATTCCAGTGGTATCACTTTGTAGTTTTAGGCATTTCTTTATGGATGAATGATTGTGCTAAGCATGTTTTCAGTGCCTTATTAATTACTGGAATATCCTCTTCTGTGAAGTGCTATTTTAACTCATTTTTTCCATTTTTCCTTAGTATTTCATAGGATTTCTTCCTATGTTTTGGGCACTAGTTCTTTCCCACATACAAGAATTGCAGATTTACTTTCCAAGTCTGTGGCTCATTTCTCACTCTCATAATGTGGTTTTGACAGGAACAAATTCTTGAAACTGAATCCCTATAATGTAAAAGCAGGGCCCTGCCTCTTGTTTGTCTTCCTTACCCAAAGGTGTCTTTATCCATCTTTTATCAAAAGGAAATATTGAATTGATAGCTGCACAGCCAGCCCAACAAAGTTCTGATCACTGGACTCATGACATCATTTGCTTCAACAATAGATAAAATTTGATTGCAAGTGTTGTCCAGAAGGGTTTGTTTAGGGGAATTCCAGTTCTAGGCAGGGAAATTCCATGTCTGGGGCAGACAAATCACTTACGTGGAATCCCCACCTCCCCAGAACAACTGAAGCACATGTGGCCATCCTAAATTCCCTAAAGAGCCTGGAACCATTGACCAATCAGAGAAAGATCCTGAGTACCCCCTAATCAACCAGGAACTTGGAGATGAGCTGATCATGCACCTGTCAGTGCCAAATTCTGTTTATAAGAACCATTACCCCTATCTCCTCAGGGAGCCTGGGAGTTAAGCAATGGCTACCAGGCTCCTTGCTCTGTGCTTTGCAATAACTACCTACTTTCTTCAGCTACTCCAATGTCAGTGATTGGCTTCTTGCACGTTGGGTGGCATGATCCAGGTTAGGGGTTCTATAGCAATACCTCTAACTAGTTTTGGCAAAATTCTCAGTCTTAAGATAGTTCCATCACTTATAAGGAAATTTGGACTATTCCAGGGCTATCTAGATACCACTTTATGTTTTCATTTAGAAACTTTTTGTTCTCTTATTTTTGCTTTTAGGTCTACAGCCTCATTTTTTTTAGAAAACTTTTATTTAATAAATATAAATTTTGAAAGCACAACTTTTGGATTATAGCAGTTTTTCCCCTATAACCACCCCCCCACCCACTAACCATCCCATATCCTACTCCCTATCCCATCCCAATTAAGATTCATTTTTAATTATCTGTATATACAGAAGATCATCTTAGTATATACTAAGATTTCAACAGATTGCACCCACACAGACACATAAAGTACTGTTTGAATACTAGTTTTACCATTAATTTGCATAGTACAACATATTAAGGACAGAGATCCTATATGGGGAATAAGTGCACAGTGACTCCTGTTGTTAACAATTGACACTCTTATTTATGACGTCAGTAATCACCCAAGGCTCTTGTCATGAGCTGCCAAGGCTATGGAAGCACTTAGAGTTCACAAACTCCAACCTTATTTAGACAAGGCCATAATCAAAGTGGAAGTTCTCTCCTCCCTTCAGAGAAAGATACCTCCCTCTTTGATGGCACGTTCTTTCCACTGGGATCTCACTCACAAAGATCTTTCATTTAGGTCATTTTTTTGTGCTACAGTGTTTTGGCTTTCCATGCCTGAGAAATTCTCATGGGCTTTTTAGCCAGATCCGAATGCCTTAAGGGCTGATTCTGAGGCAAGAGTGCTGTTTAAGGCATTTGAATGGCCTCATTTAGAAGCTATATATTTATATAATGAGGTAGAAATTATGGTTTCTTCTTTATGGATACACTATTGTTTCATTTTATTGATTTTATTTGTTTAAACTTTAATTTAGCAAATATAAATTTCCAAAGTACAGCTTATGGATTACAATGGCTTTCCCCCCCCCCCATAACTTCCCTCCCGCCTGCAAACCTCCCAACTCCCGTTCCCTCTCCCATTCCATTCACATCAAGATTCATTTTCAATTATCTTAATATATCCTAAATTGATCTTCTGTATATAAAGATTTCAACAGTTTGCACCCACACAGAACAAAGTGTAAAATACTGTTTGAGTGCTAGCTATAGCATTAATTCACAATGAACAATACATTAAGGACAGAGATCCTACATGAAGAGTAAGTGCACAGTGACTCCTGTTGTTGACTTAACAATTTGACACTCCTGTTTACGGCATCAGTAATCTACTGATTCAGCATCTTTTTATTGAAGAGACTATCATATTTCCACTGAATTGCAGTGGTAACTTTATCACACTAGGAAGCCATATTTGTTTTTCAGATCAATAGTCTACTGCTTCATTAAATTTATGTATACTTGGACCAAGAGCACAAACTGTCTTATTTTAACATCTTCATAGGAAGTCTGAAAATCTGTATAAAATATGTTCTTACAATCTATTTTTCAATAACATTGACATTTTCATAGAAATTTTAGAAACAGCATGTACATTTCTACAAAAAGCCTGCTGGGATTTTGTTTTGGCTCCTAATAGATATTCAGATCAATTTTGGGAGAAATAACATCTTAATAATATTGAGTCTTCCAATATTAGACCATGGAATTTTTTTTATTTATTTGGATCTTCTTTAATTTGTTTCAACAATATGTTGTAGTTTTACAGTGCAAAGGCTTAGAATATTTTGGTTAGATTTATTTCCAGATATTTGATGATTTTGGGTGGTATTATAACTGACATTTCTAAAAGTTAATGATTTACATACTTAGTGATTTTATATAAAATAAGAGGTATTTTTGAATGGTGACTGTTTATCCAACAACAATCAATTTGTATATTAATTCTAATAGTAGTTTTAGAATATTTGGAATTTTCTATGATCATAATCGTATATCAATTGCCAATAAAAATTTCAGTTATATTTTCTCATTTTCATATTTTTAGTTTATTTTTCCAACTTTTGGGTCCCTTCTTAACCTTACTATGTTTACATTTCCATCTGCTCATTCATTTGTATGCTTTAAATATTTGTTGCAATACAGGTCAATAGTATGTAGTGTTTCCTTGAGTTCTGTGAACTATTCTAGCAAATGGGTGCATCTGAGGAACCCATAATCACAGCCAGACCACTAGCTGTTCCAATCAGCTGCAGTTGCAAGTAGCAGCTGAAGAAGGAGCAATCTTGTGGAAATGAACTCTTGGCCTATGGGATCTATCTGACATGAAGCCCAGGAAGTGAGCATCATGGTTGAACTGAATTATGGAATCAATTGCTGATGGTGGGGGAAAAAATAAAGCTCCACATCTGGCGTCAGAAGTGAAGTATTCAGAATGAGAACATGGAAAAGGAAGAAACTGTTATTTTCCCATTATACAAGGATATCCTGAATCTGTATTTCACCGAATTGCTACTGTTGAGATGACCTGTTCTCCTTGAAAAAATGCGAGTAGTTTTGCTTCAACATTTTTGGTCTTTGCCAACTACTTAGACAATTGGGATAGATTGCGGTAACTCCTATCCCATATAAATGTTGTGGTATAGCATCCACCACTATGGTAATTTGCAGGACAATCCACTTTGATATAAGGTATGTTTTCTGAGTCAGAAATTTAGACATAAACATCATAATGTGTTATTTATTCACAGAATGCAAAATAGATGGGGCACATGCTATTAAAATACTTGGAGAAAATACCAGTGTTTTAAGTTATTTGTAGAGTGATCATGTGCTTAACTTGATGTGGTTACATTCAAGAAATAAATCACATGAGAATCAACCTGTGAAGATTATAAAGAGGTTGAATCTGACATTTCCTGATATGAAGGTTAAACATCCTACAGGTAGGAATAATATATATATATTACTAAGAGGAGATACAAGGAGTACTTCAAAATTGGTTTATAAGATGTTATTCAATCACACAGTGGCTTTACCATGTATTTGTAAGACCTCTCCTGTTTACCAAGTCATAATACAGGTTTCACATAAATGTATATATATGGAAATTATATCCATCATTTAAACTGCCTGTATTCCCATTTGAAAGGAAATAGAACTGAAATTATATTTTTAAAAAATTAGAAATTTTGTTGCTCATAGTTGAGGCATGTAACCAAGAATATCTTGACCTCTGTGTTTTCCTTTCTTCCATCCTCTCAGTGTTCCGAGAACATAATGCTCTTACCACCAAGTTCTGCTTGTGTCACAGTAACCCCTAGAAATGAGGCTTTATTTCTAAACTACATTCTTTTTTTTTTTTTTAAATAAAAAGCTTCCATCCACTGGTTCACTCCCCAGATGGCCGCAACAGCCAGAGCTGCGCCAATCCAAAATTAGGAGTCAGGAGCTACCTCCAGGTCTCCCTTGCAGGTGCAGAGCTCTGAGCACTTGGGCCATCTTCTACTGCTAACCCAGGCCATAGCAGAGAGCTGGATCAGAAGAGGAGCAGCCAGGACTAGAACTGGTGCCCATATGGAATGCCAGTGCTTCAGTCCAGGGCGTTAACATGCTGTGCCACAGTGCTGGCCCCTAAAGTACATTCTATGGAAATTTACTAGGCTGGATCTAATTTCATTTATGTGTCCCATTCTGTCACCTTTACTGGCATGAATCAAATTTTGAGCAGCCATATCCTAACCAGGTCATAAATCAATAATACATTACTCCTACTTAAATGTTAAGTTTTTATAGCTTAGTTTATATTTAAGATAATTCACCACTTCTAACATCCCATAAACTATTGGCAACATTCTCAAAATCTTTTTCATGAAAATTTACCTTGTGAAATGGAAAGAATGCAAAACTACCATAAATCTGCTTCAGAATAAAATAGGAATGTATTGTTTGCCTATAGGCAAAATTTATTAATTGCCAGTTCTAGAGCAAGGGGTACACACAATTTGATGGTTAATGAATAAGCTTTATAATCTATATAATGATTTTAAAATTATCCAAAATGTAGTCTAAATTTAATATTAAATGTACCAAAACTTTCAGGCAACAAAGTAACCTGCAAATATTCCTGCAAAAACCATGTTTAGCTTTATGAGAGTCTGGGTGGGTAATGCTTAGTAGTACTCATTTTCTGTCTCATAGGGTTGCTAAGTATTAGCTTATGAAAAAACAAAAGGTCTCAGTATGCAGAGCAATGACTGCTGTCTGTAGATGCCTTAGGTACAGAGGGAACCTGGTCTTGCAAACTTTTATTGAAACAGGAAATCCAAATAAAATCATAGATGGAAAATAATGGTTATCATGGAAATAAAAAGAATCACTGGGAATTATTTCAAATAGCTATATGCTAACAAATGGAAAATCTGGAAGAAATGGGTAGATTTCTCGACACATACAAGTTCCAAAGTTGAGTCATGAATACATAGAAAACCTAAATAGACCAATAACGGAGATGGAGATTGAATTAGTAATAAAGACTCTTCCAATAAAGAAAAGCCCAGAACTGGATTGCTTCACTGCTGAATTCTACGAGACATTTAAAGAATTAATGCCAATTTGTAAACTATTCAAAACAATTGACAGGGAGGGAATCCTCCCAAACTTCTTCTAAGAGGCCAGCATGACCTTAATTCCAAAATTGGAAAAAGAGTTAATAAAGAAACAGAACTATAGATCATATCCCTAAAGAACATAGATGCATAAATATTAAACAAAATACTAGCTAAACAAATCCAACAACACATTAAAAAGGTCATTTACCTGGACCAAGTGGGATTTATCCCTGGTATGCAGGGATGGTTCAACACACATAAATCAATAAATGTGATACATCACATTAACAGATTGAGTAAAAACCATATGACTAACTCAAAAGATACAGAGAAAGCATTTGATAAAATACAACATTCTTTCATGATAAAACCCTTAACTCAATTGGGTATAGACGAAACATACCTCAATCAACAACAATGCAATATATGACAAACCCACAGCCAGCATCATACTGAACTGGAAAAGATGGTAACATTTCCACGAAGATCCAGAACCAGACAAAGATGCCCACCCTTGCTGCTATTATTCAATATAGTTCCAGAAGCTTTAGCTAGAGCCATCAGACAAAAAGAAATCGAAGGGATAACAAATGGGAAAAAAGGAAGTCAAATTATCTCTGTTTGCAGATGAAATGATCCTACAAATAGGGAACTCATAAGAGAGTTTGAAAAAGCTGCAGTATATAAAACCAACACAGAAAAATCAACCACACTTGTTTATACAACAATGCCTTGGCTGAGAAAGAACTTACAAGATCAGTCCCATTCACAATAGCTACAAAAAAATTTAAATACCTTGGGATAAATTTAACCAAGGATGTGAAAGATCTCTACAATGAAAAGTATAAAAACAAACAAACAAAACCACAATAAATCCTATGGGTAAAAAACAAAATGACATATTTTAATAGTTATTTGTAATCTTAAGAAAATGGCCCCCAGTTAGACAAGAAAGAAATTGCTATTCTGTTAATGCACAATATAATCATAAACAGGAACTTTTGCTTAAATTTTAATATGTAGAGCTGATAGAGTGGACGTCGTAGTTTGAAAACATTTCCATAGCATGAGAAAATGTATTTCTCTGCATTTAAAATACATAACAGTTAGCACTGATAAATAATCAAGTGTTAAGTAATATAAGGATAATAAAATATTTCATTGACCATCATCTGTTCTGGTAGTTTGACATTTCAAATTAAATGTAAGCTTTTAAATTTATATTTGTACATATCTTAAATAATTTATATAAAAATCATAAAAAATTACATAAATTTTTATATTGAGTTTATATATTGTATTATTCTTATTTAAAGCCATCTCAGACTTGTTCTTTATAAACTCCCTTATAATTACATTCTATATTATTTTATATCTCCAGCAAGAATAAATCTTTTCATAAGATGTGACATTCATTATCCCAATTATTTTTTAGTTTATTCATAAAGAAATATTTGATAATGAAAATAGTATTTTAACTATGGATTTTTTATAACTCAGATTTTCTATAAGTTTAAAACCATTCATGGAAGCAATAATTATGAAATATGAAAGTAACAGCCCAGGCTCACTTAGTTGGAATCAAGCCAAAGCAGTTTTTTTTATTTAAGTTTTATCCATCAGATCACATTAACAGATTTTTAGTCTAAAGACATCTGCAACTATGAAGAGAAGTGAATTTAATCACAAGTCCTACATTACCAAAAAAAAAAAAATACCTAAATGGTATAGTGACTTGTATGCTCTCTGTAGAAATGGCAGGACGCAGATTTTAGTGTCAAGTCTATAAATTATTATGAAACTGAACCCTTTGTTTTCCCATCCCAAGTGTAATTTGTTCAAATAAATTATTTATACATCACAAATAAAGGACATATATATTACACAAATAGGAATCCTCATTATCTTCAGAGGATTTGTTCCAGGACACACCAACCTCTAATGGATACAATATCCATGGCTGCTCAAGTCCCTTATAAAAGGTGCCCGAGTATCAGCATCCAACCCACCCATACACAATTTGCACATCTCATTGTGTGCAAAATGTCAATAAATTTGCTTTGGCATGGCTGATCAGGCACAGTATAGTAAATCATTTCTATAAGACTACTCATTTAAAATTGAACATGTTCACTACATCCTGCCTCCAAGCCACTTAAAATGAACATACTCTTTCCTGGTAATGGTTTCTGTCACATTAGGGCAGTCACCAACTGTCGAACAATTCCTAGAGCTATCCCAAGGAAACATTCTTTTTTGACAAGGAGATGAGAGAAAGCAGTGTACCTGACAATGTTACCAAGGTGATGTGCCCAAAGTAAGGACTGAAAGGACATCCCCTGTCTTTAGTGTTCACATAGTGTGGAGGAGTACCAGTTACATGGCCGGCACTGATGTTTAGGTTAAACTCATAATAACCATGCTATTCCAACTGGATGAGCTTAGTCCATGGATTCATTCAATTCTTTACATGCTCTAATTTTATGCCAATTATGCTTACTGGGTTGAGATAAAATTATCTCTGGCTTTAAAGCAGAAATTCCTGATTTGCTTTAGTTGTATTTGTTTTTATATATGTGCTCAGAAAGGGAGAGCATGGCTAACAGCTGAGCCCTGCTCGCATTCTCCCCTGCCTTGACTGTCTTCTCGTTAGAAATTTATCTCCAGTGTCATGGAAACTCCTGATGGTAAATTCAGTTGAGGTCAGGGAACTCCTCTGTGGTTACTGCCTCTCAAGGTCTGTTAACTGCTGTGTTCTGTTTTGGAATCTGAACTTTTGATCTCTGGAATGGGACATAGATCTGGTGCAGGTTAGCATGGACATCTGGGAGAATGACACACCAACAACCAAGGAA
The DNA here is from genome assembly GCF_033115175.1 of Lepus europaeus. Classification (NCBI taxonomy): domain Eukaryota; kingdom Metazoa; phylum Chordata; class Mammalia; order Lagomorpha; family Leporidae; genus Lepus; species Lepus europaeus. The sequence continues at coordinate 11,008,116 of NC_084832.1, read as the reverse complement.
TAACACTATCACCACTGAAGTCTTTTCAGAAAGCACAAATAAGGTATAGTGGGAAAAGAATTAGCCAGCTCACTGACAGCCTGGTTATTATACAGCCCTGTGGGGGAAGCACCTTTAAAATGCAGATGTCAAGAGCCAGGCGATATCAACTTTGACTTACTCTGTGTGAAATCAGTTGTATGCTATTACACAAAGTGTTATAGGTTTCTCCTATGTTTAATTTATAGAAAAGCACCAATTATAATGACAGAATAAAAACTGTATAACTACAAGCAATGAGAGGCTGAAAACAAGAGTTTTAACAGTGATTTAAAAGACAATGATGCAACTAAAAGTAATTAGTCTTCATTTCGGAAACTCTTCAAATTGTTCACTTCTCAACTGTTCTGGGGGTTTGGAGAACAAATAAGAATCTAATCCATTTTGAATCCCCATTTTCAGCCTAATATGAAAGAGTCCATGGATTCTGAGGCTAAAGTAAATATAACAGCCACCTCTTCACCATGGGGAGATGTGTGCTCCAAGACCCCCAGTACTTATCTGAAACTTCACTGAGTACTGACTCTTATAAAGTAATGCTTTCTCTGTCTTATCTAAAATCTTCTCACCATGGCTGTAACTTTTTTCAATTTGAGGGATAATAACAAGACAAGCAAGGATTTATTTTTCCTTCATCATTTTCCAAGTAGAAGGCTCATCCTTATTACGGACCTTAACAACCTCAACGTATTTTATTCCATGTTACATTGAGAACTTTTACTTTTTGGCCTAAAGGAAGCACTGCATGGCTTCTCTTGGCATATCTGAATTGCCAACATCACTATCTTTGGACTTTGGGGTCCACTACTAAGTAAATAAGTGTTACTTGAACACAAGTACTACAATACTATAAATCTGATACCTCTATGACTATATAACTAATGAGCAGGTAGAATATACACTGTGGATACTCTGGGCAAGAGGACAATTCATGTCCTGTGTGAGATGGTGTGACATCTCATCACTCACAGTAGCATGCAATCTAAAACTTACAAATTATCTCTGAAATCTTTACTTCATATTTTCAACCATGGTTGATCATGGGTAACAATCTTACTGGGATCTATTAGGACTGGAAGAATTTGAGAAAAACTGCTACTAGGAGGCAAACGTATTAACATATTCTACTATTTAAATCTCTTAATGAATGAGGATTTTTACCTCAATTTTGTAGGTTCTTTAAGAGAGGCTCAGAATAGGTAATGATGTTCTCAAGATCTTCAAACCAGTAAGCACTATGACTTCAGAGAAATCCTTGCCTACAGATTTTCATCGCAGCACAGGCACTGGATGAGAACAGGCTGGCCACTGTTTCTACCACTTACTTCTTGGGGGACCTTAGGCAAGCTGGTGAACCTCCTTAAGAATGACTTCTCTTATATGGAAAAGTCCTGCTGTAAGGACTATTCCTCACTATTCCAATGGCCATGGTAGAAACCTGAGAAAGCACATACCTTGCTCTGGAGAAGTGGAGCATCATCAATTAATTTTTTCCCCACATCATTATGATCTTGGGAAAGGCTCTTAGAGTTATGTTGGGATAAGGTAGTGGGGGGAGGCAGCAGCAATGGAGAAACTGTTGTTAAAACGAATACAGGGGAAAACAAGCAGAGATTCTAGGTTGGCAGTACCAACTAGTGGTAGATGGTCTGTCATTTGCCAGGTACCTTGGAAAGTGAAGGTGCCTGATCGACCAGAATTTTATAGCTGCACCAAATGGTTCCCTCCATAAGATGAGGTTTAAATTCAAGACACAATTTTGACTCCAGGTTGTAGGTGGTGTTATGTGTAAAGCAGAAGTTGTTTCTCCAAAACTCTACAGCTTTCAAGTTAACAATTGCTTGAGTAAGGGTGGAGATTTCCTTTAATGAGTCCAAGAAGTGGATCTGTTTGGTGATTTGAATCAGAGCTTCCCTTGTAGGATAGTTCTCATAACAGTTTTGGTTCAGCCTGGGCTCCTCCTTCCTTATGAGTTCATAATATGGTCTCTTCTACCACATACACCACACCACACCACTGAAATAAACCTTCTCTTTCCCAAAGAAGCTCCTCCCAGGCATTTTGATGTATCATGGAAGACAGACTAATAGAGATGGGTTAAGAAGCAAATTAATATGATCTCTAGAAACAGACTACTTAATTGGAATCCCTTCTGCACTACTTCCTAGCTGTTTGAGCCTAGGCAAATTCCTTACTCTCCTGTGACTCATTTTCCCAATTTTTAAACTGGGGGCAAAATCTTCACCATCTGTATTAATCCCATCAGCACTCTCACATAAACTTGGGGACTTCAAACAGCATGCATATCTTACAGTGTAAAATATAACCAGAGTTTCCCTGATCACAATCAAGTTGTTGATAGAGCTCTTCCATTCTAGTGACTCTAGAGGGAGAATCCAGAACCCACTTTTCTTTCCAGCTTCTAGAGGCTGCCTGTATTCCCTTTGGCTCACAGCTGCTTATTCCATCTTGAAAGCCAGTCATCACAGTTGAGTCCTTATCACATCACATCGCCATGACCTCCTCTTCTGTCTCCTACTTTCAAGGACTCTTGTTAAATTTGCTCCACCTGGTAATTCTGTATAATCTTGTGTCAAGCTCCTTAATCAGATTAAGTCTCTTTAGTCGTGTAAGGCAGCATGATCATCAGTCTTGGAAATCTGAATGTAGATACCCTGGAGTGGGGCATTATTCTGTTCACTCCACCATCTCCTACAGTTTCATGAGAATTAAATGAAAGAGCATGCCAGGAATTTAGAGAGTTACTAAACATACAGTAAATACTGTACATGTTATGGAGTTCTCATCAAAAACAATTACAGGATATTTGTCCACTCGCATCATCTACAGGATGCTTCATAACTATTTCCTGTGGAAAAATACTTACCCAGTGTTTCTTCATTCAGGGACACCATCATGCATATACAGGGAGATCCTGAATGTCTGACACCAAATTGGCATCCGCGGCCATGCAAAGTAGAGTTCCCCCAGGAGACAGAAATTGGCAATGGGATCCCAAGAATTTTCTGCATTTGTGGATTTACTCTTTTATTTACCCACTTAATAAGTATTTCATTATTTGCCTTATCAACCCCTCCATATTTCTTTGCTTCAATTTACCTGTTGAACTAGAGAATTAGCAGATCTAGTCTTCAGTTAAAGTAATCCCCATTCTGCTGCCAAACTGAAAAGGCAAAACTGATCGAAACCAGGATGAAATAAGACTGTGGAGAAAGAGGTACCACCTCAGTACTGCTGGAAAGGGTATGGCAGAAATTAAGTGTGCAATGGTTGTCAGGATAATGTTTGAGTAAGATAGTAGGGTAAACAATGACTACCAAATATATTGGGTCTCAAATTCTAGAACCTGTAAATGTTAACTTAGAAGGGGAGAATTTGTAGATACACCAGGGCCTGCAAAGCCCACAGCTGAGACTGTTGTCCTTATAGTCCTTGTTGTCACTCAGGTTGGCTGCCAAGCAAGTGCAGGATACCTTTCCAAATAGGCATGACATTAAAAGCTTATTTATTTAAAAGCATCAATGCAGCCAAGATGCTAACCTACTGACACAAAACGTTTTTCAGAATGCAAAGTTTTTATGTGGTAAATACATGTAAAAGATGTATATTTAGTAACCCCATTACTTTTTTTTAATGAATACTTTTTAACTTGTGTCAGAAAAGGAGTAAGATTCCCATTTAGGAAACATTTTCAGAATTGTTGACTGGATAGTTACTATGAACATAAACTGCTCAATGCTTAGGCATACAGAGATGAGGAAATAGGTTTCTTAAAATGTAGAATCTACAAGTTTGATTAATTTATAATGAAAGGGTCATAAGACAATAGAAGTTATTCAGAGACATGAAATAACCACAATTTTAAACAGTTACTTACAAGTACTGCTGAATATGTTTATATGTGTGTGAATATATGCAAATATACATATGTATGCATACGTATCTATCAATGTTTGTGTACATATACATATATGAAATTTTAGAATATTTGTTTGACATCGGCTAGTCTGCATACAATTTAAGTCAGTAAATAATTCTCCATTCCCTCTGGTTCAATTATAATTCAGTACCGTGTCAATTTCCATTAAAATTCAAAACCTGTTTTGTCCTGTTGCTTAATTGTAGACTTGAGGTACATAAAGCTATGCTAAATGTAGAAGTTAGTAAACCCTCTAAACTGATGAATGTACTTTGTTATATCCTGACATAAATTCATGAACTCTAATGGAATGTTCTACCCAAACAAGATTATAGTCCTCATTCATACATATTGCTATTCACAAGAGAACAGGTTAGCTACTTCATTCTTCAACCTGTCATATCAATTAGATTGAAGTGCTGTGCTATCCATATAAAAGACAAACATAAATGGAACGATTCATAGTAACAAGTGAAAACATGTGAGATGGAGAAGAGCTTGCACTGTAATGTCAAGTGTTCCAAGAATATTTTATCTTTAGAAAGCCCGTTGTTATTTGATAACGAATCTCTGATTCCACGACATTCATTCATTATATTTGGCAGTGGCCTGTTATATCACAATGCTGATTTCTGGGATTTTCCAACATTGTCTGCAAAGTAGTATTATAATCTAAACATTTGGGAATGTGGTTACCTGGAAGCTGTCTCGTCTAACAAATGAAATGAGATGTTCCATGAGCAAAGAAATGGCCAATATGTGCTGGCCACAGTTATAAAGAGACAGCAAGCAAAGATAGAAGCCCTTCACTAACTCAGCTTTGTCCTATTAAATGAAGTCAAAAGATTCTTTGCAACACCTACTTATTTGAGAGATCTTCAAAATGTCCATGGAAATAACTATGCAGTAATTTCAAATAGTTTTGAACAAAAATAAATTTATCTTTGAATTTCATTTTTCTTTTACAAAGTTTATAATTGATATTTTAAAAAAAATTTTAAAGAGCGAGAGAGCGATAGAATTTCCTATATGCAGACTCCCAAATGTCTGCAACAACCAGGGCTAGGCCAGCTGCCTTGTCTCCCATGTTGGTTGCAGAGACTCAGTTACTTGATCTGTCACCTGATGCATCCCAGGACACACATCAGCAGGAGGCTGGAACTGGGACCATAGCTGGACTTGAACACAGGGCCTGTGATATGAGATGCAGGACTCTCAAGCGCTGTCTTAACCACTTCAAATGCCTGCCCCTTAACACCATTTTTGCATGAACACTTTAGATTACATTCATCTGTGCTAAGTGTCAGTATACATTATGATTTTTAACATTAAAATAAGAAGACTGGGTATCATTTATCATAAACTAGGACTTCAAAGAGAGAGCTTGGAAAAGAATTGAGTACTTTTAAATCTTGAGATTGCCAACAAAAGGTTCAAGAGAAAATAGGACTGGAAACGTTGAAGGTACTTGGTCACTCCAAACCCCCTAGATGTCAATATTATAAGCCAGAAATAACTGGATGTGAGGTCCCTACTTTAACCAGTACAACAATCAAATATGAAGAACATCTTTCGGTCCTAAATAGTACTGGTGAAGATGTCCTGGCACCAAAAATTTCTTCTTGATTTTGATGAAGCCAATGAAAACAGGCAGCATTCCTGAAGATATTACTCATATTTACAAGTCACACATGCATTAGACAGAAAATATTTGCTGTTGGTTCCACAAGGAGAAACAATTAAATATATATATTTAAAATTTTTTGTTTCTATATAAGAATATCTATATATAGAAACAAAAGAAATATTTTTTTTAAATTGTGACAAAGAAAAAATACTGCACTTGAAATCAGGATAAATTTATATTCCTATTCTTTTTGTTTCAAACAAAGCTTCAATTTTCCTCTTGATGGACAACTCATTTTCTGAAGAACAGAATTGAATTCACTCAAACTTTAGGGTTGTGGGGGAAGAACAAGAGAGATTTAAGCTTTTATTTTTCCTCAATCTTGAAACTGCTTCTAAATTAACACAGCCAGATCAACTTCAATAACAAACTTTTTGACTCCAAGAGAACTGAGACATATTAAAGTTTCCCTAGCAAATATGAAAAAAAGAATTAGACTACAAAAGTAAAATAGATGTACAACATTCTCTCTGCATGTCCCAGTGCAACTGCATTTGTGTTAAAATTACAACTTCAGTTCCAATCTTCCTTCACATTAGTACTCATTCCCCCTTTTTACGCACACCTGGAACTAAACCACTAAAACTACGAGTCAGAAGCACATTGATAAATCTACAGTCACTTTCTTGTCCTCAACTTAAAGAACACTGCCTGAAACCAAATAGAAGCTCCTTAGGCATCTGGCAAATGAATGAGGAAATACATTTCTCTATGTAATGTCATAAATTTCAAAATTTAAATCGCAAATTGGGTCTTTAGAAATATAGGTTTCATAGGTATCAGTGCAATGAAAGAACTTAGGTTGACTTACTGTAACATGGAAATATCTGAAGCATTTCTTTCTTTTTAGCCATTTTTACTGTACAATTAACAGAACTCTTTGTTAAAACTGTATTTAGGGGTGGGAGTGGTGGTGCAGCCAGTTAATCCACTGCTCTTGATGCTACTTGCCCATTGGAGAGCCTGCTTTCAGTTCCACCTCTTCCAATTCTGATCAAACTTCCTGCTAATGTATACATCTGCAGTACTTCTTAAAATGCAAATTACAAAATTCCATGCTCATCTGGAGTTTCTGATTGAAAAGGTATGGGTAAGATTTAAATTAGGTGCTGGCAATGTGGCATAGAAGGTTAAGCCTCTGACTGCAGCTCCTGCATCCTCTATGGGCACTTGTTCAAGTCCCAGCTGCTCCACTTCTGATCCCAGCTCCTTGCTAAAATGGCCTGGGAGTGCAGTAAGAGATGGTCCAAGTGCTTGGTGCCCTGTTCCCATGTGGGAGAGCTGGAAGAAACTGCTGGCTCCTGGCTTCTGGAAGGTCCAGCTCCAGCCTTTGTGACAATTTGGGGTGTGAATCAGTGAGCAGGGGATCTCTGTTTCCCTCTCTCCTCTCTCTGCCTCTCTACCTATCAAATAAATAAAATAAATCTTAAAAAAAAAGACAAATTAGTTCCTTTCAAACTTTTTTATGTATCACCCGAGGTGCTTTAAAAATCTCTTGATGCCCAGGCTGTACAGCAGTTACACAGAATGGTAATAGGTAAAGCCAAATGTGTGTTTGCAACAAAGCACTATGCCAGAATCAGTATTTAAATGTATGTATTTTGAATAAAAATGAGAGGAGTTTATATAGAACTACATTAAAAATTTTTAAATGTACCTTTTCAGATCAATTAGACTTAATTCATTTTTTTCATTATCTATGACATTCCAATGCACGGGCATAAATTACCTAATCATTGCTCTACAATCATTCAGAGACTAAAGATTTTGCTCTTAAAAGCAATATTATAATAACCATACATTTTAATGTTCTTGGATTTTTAGTTTTTATAACTGATCCTTGTTTTAAAGGAAAATAAAAATCATTTAAAAAGGTGGTCACCATTTACATTTATAGAAGGAATGCATGAAAGGCCCACTTTCTCAAACTTGATGACACTGGGTGGTTGCAAATCTCTGAGTAGTTAACTTTTGTTAACCTCATAGACAATCCTGTGATCTTGTTCTTTTCACTTCCATGTCCCTGACTGTATTGGTGTGCCCTTTGCAGTGGTTTGTTCTTGTATTTTGTCAATTTTAGTGGTTGACTAGATGTTACTAATGCTAATATAGAAAGGTAATAAAAAACATGACTTTGGGATATAATTTCAGCTATGGCCAAATATAAAGGGAAAAATAGGCTCAGGGCGGTTCCAGGTCCTAAAGGAAGGGGCTGAGCATGTATGTGGAATATGTTCAGTGTAGGAGAAGCAAACTCTGCTCAAATCCACAATTAAGCAGTATGAGTGATGGAAAAGATGTATGAAAAGAATTCTTTGGGGAGTGGTTTAGGAGCTGCACTACAGCTCCCTACTCTTGCCATCAAGAATATGAGGGCGGCCGGCGCCGCGGCTCACTAGGCTAATCCTCCGCCTTGTGGCGCCGGCACACCGGGTTCTAGTCCTGGTCAGGGCACCGATCCTGTCCCGGTTGCCCCTCTTCCAGGCCAGCTCTCTGCTGTGGCCAGGGAGTGCAGTGGAGGATGGCCCAAGTGCTTGGGCCCTGCACCCCATGGGAGACCAGGAGAAGCACCTGGCTCCTGCCATCGGATCAGTGCGATGCGCAGGTCGCAGCGCCAGCCGCAGCACGCCTACCGCGGCAGCCATTGGAGGGTGAACCAACGGCAAAAGGAAGACCTTTCTCTCTGTCTCTCTCTCTCACTATCCACTCTGTCAAAAAAAAAAAAAAAAAAAAAAAGAATATGAGGGCATTTGCCTCCCCTTTCTTACAGTCAGTTAAGGAGATCACACAAACATTACCGAGAAAGCTTGAAAAGTGTCCCTTGATATTGAAGGGACACAGCCTAGGGGTCTGACTCTTGCAGAAAGAAATCTAAAGTGCATACGCTGGCCAGACATGGCAATGCAAGTGAGAGACAGGCTGCACTGGGAACCACCAGGACTTCTAAAAACAGGGAAGGGGGTGTGTAGATCAGAGGAGCAATCCACGGTTGTGCCAAACAACAGATAAACGACCTAGTGCACAATGTGTTTCTAAAATAGGCAGTGATTGCTATTATCTGAAGCTGTTGACAGTACATCACAAGACCATGGAATCATCACTTCGCTTATAAAAGAATGAGCAGTTAGAGTTCTCCAGTGAGGGAACTGGGGTCTCAGGAGATGAAGCTGGGATGTGTGTACCCACCAATGGCAGAGGGCAAGGACCTGAGATGAGAGCTGTGCTACATGAAGAAAGAGGTTTCTGACTGTAATCCCTCAACTATCTTCTACCAGAAATAGCAACTGGTACAGGTTTCCCAGCACTAAGCCCACACTAAATGAAGATATTTGAACAAGAATTTGGATTTGTGTTATAATGGGCCAGGATTTTAATTGTCAGGAAGTTTTTTTAACTGAACAGGCACCAAAAATGAGGATCCCTCACCCCCTGCTAGAGGACAACCCAAGGGGCAGAACCAAATGGAAATTGAGTCGAAGAAGGTTCACGTCTTCATTCATCCTTCTGATTTGAACTTCTTTAATAAACTAAAGTATAAAGAAATATATTTTTGTATATCTTGTATCCATATGCTTTATGAAATCACCTCATTATTTAATTATTAACCATTTTGCTTTTTCCTAGTATAAAACTGTATCGTGTGCAGTTGGAAGATAATTTCTAGTATTTTAGCGATAACATGTATTGTCCTATTGCATTAAATTGAACCTGCATAGATTTTTCGAAAGTTGGAAGAAGAGAAGGCATGCCTTATTGTGTCATAATTATACTAGATTTAGTATTTGATAGTCAATATGATGTTTAAGGGTAGCTTTGGGTAAATATAGTACATAATGTTTATCTCTCTCTTAAATTTTGATTTACAATTTCATTAGAAATTCTTGCTGAATATTCATATATTTTAACATCCACTAACATAATAATTGGACTGTATTCCTTTAAGTATTTAGCATATTCCTAAATGGGGAGTAAATCCTACTTAAGCAGGTGTATCATATTACTTAATAATGTACTGGAGTTAGTTGCTAGTATTTCAAGTGTAAATAGTCTGTTATTATGTATTTATCTGTATGTGTATACATTTATGTGCCATCTTGGTCTTGCTTAATTAGAATGTATACCTCTATTTTAATAGCTCTCTAGTTATTTTCTTATGATCTGTCAATTTGATACCTCTCACCTCTAGACTATGATAAAAACAGACCTGACTTTTAAAAAGACACCTAAACACTTCTCAGTTTAAATGTCAGGTCTGTTCTGCTATGCTCCATGCTCCTTATGTCAGCCTCAGGGAATTTCTACCTTCTCTTATGTCCTAGGTACCTGAAAGAATGGGGTGTGTTGTGAAAATAAAGTGAGAAAATACACGCAAAAGCATTTGTGAGAGTGTTTGATGGTTTTTACCCTCCGAGTAAAGGATGCCTGCTATCATTGTGAATGCCTGCTGGGCAATTCTACAGGGAGAGAAAAGTGCCCCCAGCAGCAGTGCTGCTTACAAAGCTCTCACATTGATTTTCAGTAAGGTCTTCAGGAATCTCTAAAATCCCTTGGTCTATTCTTCCAAGCATGTGGTAACAAGCTCCCAAGTCAAACTGCATGAAAAACCTGGACGGTCACATTCATAGTCTGTAATATATTCAGATATATATTCTAATCGTCCTTAAGAACCTCATCCTAACCCTGTTCATAAGTAATTTTTTTAGTAAAAGGCTCCTCTATGAGTCTGCAACTCCTTGTAGCTCTGAGGAGTTCTGTTCTGTTGGTCTGCCCTTCTAAGAGGTGCCCTGGACTCAGAGGGCCCCCTGTGGTTTCCAGCCGCTCCTTGGGATGCTCCTCTCCAATCTCAACAAGGATTTTGCTCCAGACACATTGATTCACGCTGAAGCCCAAAGCCAAATGTGCATGAAAATCACTAGTTGTAGACTAAAATTTATATTTGAAAGAGAATTTCTGGTAGAACAAATGAGTGCTTATGCAAAGAAACTTGGTCATAACCTTCATAAGGATTTTTCTGAGGAAAATAAACTTGACCCTTCCACTCTGAAGAGTAAGAGCTTTGTGCAAAATAGGCCCCAAATGAAGCGCTTGTGTAAGTAAACTCTGCAGTAACATGAGACATCAAGTAACTCAGAAAAAGTGTCAAGAGAAGCCGCAACTAGTGCAAACAATTTCTACTCAACCAAAGCACCCAAATATTGAAAAAGTGGGTAAGTAACATCCAGGGAAAATTTCCAAAGAGCAACAATGATCAACGACGCAGAAAGTTGCATTTTCAGTGAGTTTCCGGTGTCTTTGTTGTTTTGTTTATTTATTTATTTTTGGTCTATGTATAGGGCCATGGGTAGATGAAACCCAGGGTTACCTGTCATAATTCTCTAGGGAGCTTCAGCTTCACAAACACAGTTGCCCATACCCTTTGTATTGGCCCATCTTCTGCTGCTGTAACACAACACAGACTGGACACATTTCACAGAGAGACTTATTTTGACTCACAGTCCTGGATGTCCACAGTCAAGGGGCACATGTGGCAGCAGAGTCACAGAGGTAGCACAGGGCTTGGCGTGGCGAGAGACAGGGAGTGCTGCACACACATCTTCACGGTCTCTCTCCCTCCTCTTACAAAGCAATGTGGAATTAGTCATGGGCACTCCCCCCAGGGACCTAATTCCATTCATTTCCCAGCCTCCACCCCTAACACCGTAGCTGGACTATGTTGATAGCTTCTTAATTTTTTATTTATATAAATAGAACAGACTTCACGTGTTCATATATACATACAATTTTCAGTACATAATGATACTTTCCATCCACCTTCTCTCCTCCTTCCAGACTGGGGATTAAACTCCAACAAGGGTTCAAAGAGAACAACACTGGAGCCTCCGTATCCCTTGCCAGGTCATTAGATCAGATGCAAAGGAATCAACATGATTTCAAGCTTAGCCAATGTGTAACCAAAAGCAGGAATCCACTGCTTTAAATGAGCATGGAAGCTGTGATCACACTAACGATGGTGTTTGTTGACTGACAACTAGAACTTAAAAATCTAACTCTTACCCACTGCTCTGGATTGTGCTGTGTTTGATGAAATAACTGCTTTAATATGGTCTATTCAAATATATTTTATGATCTTTAAATTTAATGCAGAGTTAGACTCTCTGAAATTCTGGCAATAATGGTCCATGAAATGCCATGGGAAATTTAATTTGAGCCTGTACACAAATATGATCCTGAGAAAAGCCTTAGAATTTATTTAAAAGTCAAAGAAAATTTAGCATTTGAAAGTGATATTTAGAAATAAAGAGACAGGCCAGGTTTTGACCAATTACCACTGTCATGAAAAAAATTAAAATAGTGCTTCTAGTTTAGTAAATGCCACAAAAATTGGAAGAGGGGTTCAGGACAGATGCCTCACAAAACATAACATAAAGCTTCAAAGATTTTCTCTACTGCTTTCTCGATTGCTCTTTTTCATCATTTAGGTTGAATCATGCTTTATAGAATATTAGAGAAAGCCTTAGGTAAATGGCATATCATTTGGAATATTATTCCATGTGTACAGACTTAAAATGAAGGAAATTTAATAAGTGGTGAAAACCCAGTATGTACCCCATCTTTCCTCTTGGATGTTTCTGTCTAGGGAAATAACACTACTACTATATCTTCTGCACAGACTGAGGAGAAAGCAAAATTAATTCTACTCCTGGGAAGATGGCTGGCATGTTTGGATCCCCTGAACATCAGCAGGTTAATAAACGTTTCTGACTGAACACTTAGAAAAGACGTTATTTAAAGGAAGCCAAGCGTCAATCTCTTCTTGGCAAATGAGAAAGAAATGTCATGAAATGTAAATATCATATCACTTAATGCCAATGTTAAATGGATAGACACCGATATTTCAAATCTGCTCTCACAGAAGGCATACTAACTATTCGTTTAAAAAATGATTCCAGTGCCAGCATTGCAGCACACTGGGTTAAGCTGCTGTCTGCAGTGCCGGCATCCCAATGGATGCTGGTTCGAGTCCCTGCTCACTTCCAATCCAGCTCCCTGCTGATGTGTCTGGGAAAGCAGCAGAGGATGTCCCCTCTGCACCCACATGGGAGACCCAGATGATGCTCCTGGCTTTCGATCACCCTGCTCCAGCCTTTGCACTACTTGGGGGGGGGGGTGAACCAGTGGATAGAAGATCTCCTTTTCTCTCTGTAACTCTGCCTTTCAAATAAATAAATCTTTTTTTTTAAAAGAACCAATTCTGTATTTGTTTTTAATGGTCAAATAATTTTCTGGTTCTCTCATCTTTTCTATTTAATATAAAAAATAATATGGACAGACTTTGTCATTTTCCCCTATTTAAAACACATTGAGGAGAAGCAATACCTAATTTCGTGTAGATTACCTTTTATTTGAAGCAAACATTTTCTTATTTATCATTTTTTTAAAAACAGCTATTGTGTCGATTACTTCATTTTCCCACTATTCAAAATGTTTGTGAATGTCTTTTCAATGATGTGTGGTAACTCTTATCCACTGATATATACTTTCTAACAATGCAATCAACTTCATTATATAAACTTGATAGTTTTAAGAGGCTGATTTATAAATTGATAGTTAAAAGATGCCATGGATTTAAGTCAAAGGGATTGTTACCCATACCTAAATCTTTCATAAAAAGTAGTAAATGTAATATTTTGTATGGATAACAACCAAATAGCTATAACACATGGGTAAATTCCTACATACAGTAATTTTTTTTTTTTTACCTACAATAGCTTATGCATTTCTCTTCCACCTTAACCTTTCAAACCTATCCCCATCCAGACAAAATCAAGTATATATATATTTTTTTGACAGGCAGAGTGGAGAGAGAGAGAGAGAGAAAGAGAAAGAGAGAGAGAGAGAAAGGTCTTCCTTTGCCATTGGTTCACCTTCCAATGGCCGCCGCGCTGCGGCGGGCGCATCGCGCTGATCCCAAGGCAGGAGCCAGGTGCTTATCCTGGTCTCCCATGGGGTGCAGGGCCCAAGCACTTGGGCCATCCTCCACTGCACTCCCTGGCCACAGCAGAGAGCTGGCCTGGAAGAGGGGCAACCAGGACAGAATCCGACGTCCCGACCGGGACTAGAACCCGGTGTGCCGGCGCCGCAGGTGGAGGATTAGCCTATTGAGCCAATGGCACTGGCCAAGAACATATTCTTTTAGAATGCTTTAATAAATATCCCTGCCATGCTTCATTAGTTTCAAAATTTTTTTTTTGCCTCTAGACAAAAGATGGATTGGTACAAAGATATGATTATTGTAATAGTTATCTTCTGGGTTTTACACAGTTAAGCATGGGGGCTGTTTATCATCTCAAATGTGGAGCTTAAAAGTTACCTTTAGTAAAGTTAATTGATTCATTATACTTTCCTGTGCAAGCTTTATGAAATCAGAGAAATCCAAACAACATGTAGAGATATATTCCCATTGGTATTTGGCATGAAAACTGGTGCCTCTGCCATTGGTAGCAGTTAGTCTTTGATCTAAAAAGATCAAGAGGCATGTACAAGAAGGAGCTAAAAATTCAAAATGTATTTAAGTTGCTTATTATTTGTCTCAAGATTTAATTTTATCACCTTAGAATATACTGCAATCACTGCATATAGGGATAGCAGATTACCTGGAAATACCCCCAATAAGCCATCAATAGAACTCTTCTACATATTTTTACACTAGTTTCCAGGTCAAAGAAACATATGGCTTTTTCTCCCTGGAATTAAATCTACTCAGCAAGTGAAAAAAAATAGAGTTGGACCACTTAAAGTTCCATTAAGCTAAGATGACTATTAAACATAAATGGTATTTATTATTAAGCACATAATGCAAAATCACATGTTAACTAAAATGTAACATCTTCCCATGGAAGTCATGAAGCCCAAGGCTAGTAGGTAAAAAGCAGTCACAAGTAGGAAGCAGAATCCAACATGCACCCTCAGAATGGTGAAAACATATCCTAGCATTAGTGATTTTTTTTTCACAGTAATATCACAAGGTAGGTATTATTCTCTGTTTTTGTTTTTTTTTCTTTAACTTTTATTTAATAAATATAAATTTCCAAGCATCAATGATTTGACAGCAATTGCAGACAGGCCAGGTTCCATGACTCTTCCTTCCACAGGATACAGAAATGAACTTTTGATCAATCTTTGAGTCATGTTTCAGACTCTCTGTTGGATCATGGAAATAGTGATAGTCTGGGTGTCCCTGAATTATGAATGCAATTTCGACTTCATATCTCTTATGCCCCCTCTTGCCTACTGTACAGCAGACCCCAGGAATGGACTTGTTTGGGATGTGAAAATACCATACTTACTACAGCCACTTATGGGAACCACCTGATCCTCATGTAGTACCTAACTAATTATGCATAGTTAGGTGCATAACAATTCTTAAATATTTCAAGTGTTCTGTGGTAGCATTTTGATCTGTTAAAGGTAACTCTGCAACAACATTTATTGCTTACTTGGTATGATTCCAGGCTCATATCTAACTTTTTCTGAGGAACCTCAGATGCAAGGCAATAGGAGAAAAGCAGTTAAGTTTCATGGGGTGCGAGGTTTCTCCCGTCCCTTTTCCAATATTCCTCTCTGTTCTCAACAAACACAACCTGTGATGGTTGTGGCACCCTCCTCTCCTCTGTGTGTCTCTTCTATGTCTCTGTTGGCTTCATCTTAATGCACTGTGACTTTGCCTACTTCTTATCAACACAGTGGCAATTCTCTTTGGAAGGTAAAGCTTCACTTCCCGGTGTTATTACCTGTACGATATTAGTTTCCCAAACAGTAAAAGGAAAAAAAAAAAAGGGTCCTTGACAGAGAACCCCACAGGACAGGACACTGATGGCTTCAACAGGTCAAACACAGACTCAGAATTCAGAAAGCCACCAATGGATGCTACAGAGGACAGGGTAGAAATGCTTAACTACTCTGAAGAAAGAAAGGAAGAAAGTGTCTTCATCCTGAAAGGAATGATCACAGCAGAGGCAACAGCTGAGATGAGAGAGGGGGAGCGTCAGCCAGCATGTCTTCACCAGTATGGCTTGAAGATCAATAGGCATTGGCAAGTGAGTTTCTTCCTGGTTTGAGCCTTTTGGCTGAAGGAAAGTTTCTACCACCTCATGTATGCCGATCTCTAATTAATTACAAAACAAAGTCAGAGATAAGTGTAGTGATGATGATCATATACATGATCCTCCAAACTGGGACATTATTAATGTTTAAACCAGAACAACTTGTATGAAGCAGAACTGTCCTGGGCACACTAAGACTATTCATCTACATGGACACACACACAGAACTGAGGCTTTCCACAGCACATATATATTAAGTGTCTATGATGGGCCTGGGTTTATAATATAGTTGAATCTATAACTAACGTATGATCAAGTTCTAAATTTAGCAAGAAATTAAATTTAATGAAAATTAATATTCAGCATTCCTTAGGGTCCTGGCTTTTTTGGAGATTAATATTAATTTCAATATAGTCAATAGGTCTAGTTTTTTTTTTCCTCCAGCATTAAAACCAACCAAGCTCTAGCACCACCTCATTGTGTACCCGATGGAGTAGGAGATATGCACTTAGGGGCTGATCCACATTGTGTTACAGCTACAGTATGGTGAGGTAGGCAGGGATGTGCTCACTCTGAGAGCTGCTCAGAGCACAATTTGACAGAGGGAGAGCAGGCCAGCAGCCCCCATCTGGCCACATGTCATGTGTTCTGCCCTCATTGTTAGCGAGTATCCCAAGTCCAAAGTCATGGTTGAAAATGAGTACACAAAAATTCACTCAACATGGATTAAAGACTTAAATCTACGACCCGAAACCATCAAATTATTAGAGAGCATTGGAGAAACCATGCAAGATATAGGCACAGGCAAAGACTTCCTGGAAAATACTCCAACAGCACAGGCAGTCAAAACCAAAATTAACATTTGGGATTGCATCAAATTGAGAAGTTTCTGTACTTCAAAAGAAACAGTCAGGAAAGTGAAGAGGCAACCAACAGAATGGGAAAAAATATTCGCAAACTATACTACAGATAAAGGATTGATAACCAGAATCTACAAAGAAATCAAGAAAATCCACAACAACAAAACAAACAACCCACTTAAGAGATGGGCCAAGGACCTCAATAGACATTTTTCGAAAGAGGAAATCCAAATGGCCAACAGACACATGAAAAAATGTTCAAGATCACTAGCAATCAGAGAAATGCAAATCAAAACCACAATGAGGTTCCATCTCACCCCGGTGAGAATGGCTCACATTCAGAAATCTACCAACAACAGATGCTGGAGAGGATGTGGGGAAAAAGGGACACTAACCCACTGTTGGTGGGAATGCAAACTGGTTAAGCCACTATGGAAGTCTGTCTGGAGATTCCTCAGAAACCTGAACATAACCCTACCATACAACCCAGCCATCCCACTCCTTGGAATTTACCCAAAGGAAATTAATTTGGCAAATAAAAAAGCCATCTGCACATTAATGTTTATTGCAGCTCAATTCACAATAGCTAAGACCTGGAACCAACCCAAATGCCCATCAACAGTAGACTGGATAAAGAAATTAGGGGACATGTACTCCATAGAATACTATACAGCAGTAAGAAACAACGAAACCCAGTCATTTGCAACAAGATGGAGCAATCTGGAAAATATCATGCTGAGTGAATTAAGCCAGTCCCAAAGAGAAAAATATCATTTGTTTTCCCTGATCGGTGACAACTGAGCGCCAAAGGGGAAACCTGTTAAGTGAAATGGACACTATAAGCAACAATGAACTGATCAGCTCCTGTACTGACTTTAGATGTACAATGTAATACTTTATCCTTTTTAGTATTTGTTGTTGTGTTGTTGTTCTAGTACTATTGGTTGAACTCAGTAATTAACACACAATTATTCTTAGGTGTTTAAATTTTAACTGAAAAGTGATCCCTGTTAAATCTAAGAGTGGAAAAAGAGAGGGAGGAGATGAACAATTTGGAACATGCTCAATCGGACTGGCCGCAAATGGTGGAGTTAGAAATGTGCCAGGGGATTCCAACACAATCCCATCAAGATGGCATGTACCAATGCCATCGCACTAGTCCAAGTGATCAATTTCAGCTCACAATTGATAGCTCTGATAGGTCTAAGAGTCAAAGAGATCACACAAACAAGACAAGTATCTGCTAATACTAACTGATAGAATCAAAAAGGGAGAGAAAGATCCAACATGGGAAGTGGGATACACAGCAGACTCATAGAATGGCAGATGTCCTAAACAACACTCTGGCCTCAGAATCAGCCCTCAAGGCATTCGGATCTGGCGGAAGAGCCCATGAGAGTATAGCAGGCATGGAAAGCCAAGATATCATGGAAAAAAAAAAAAAGACCTAAATGAATGATCTCTGTGAGTGAGATCCCAGTGGAAAGAACGGGGCCATCAAAGAAGGAGGTACCCTTCTCCGAAGGGAGGAGAGAACTTCCACTTTGACTATGACCCTATCGGAATAAGATCAAAGTCAGCGAACTCTAAAGGCTTCCATAGCCCTGGCAACTCATGACTAGAGCCTAGGGAGATTACTGACGCCATGAACAGGAGTGTCAAATTGTTAAATCAGCAACAGGAGTCACTGTGTACTTACACCCCATGTGGGATCTGTCCCTAATGTGTCGTCTAAAGCCAAGTGATGCTATAACTAGTACTGAAACAGTATTTTTATACTTTGCATTTCTGTGTGGGCACAAACTGATGAGGTCTTTACTAATTATATACTGAAGTGATCATCTGTATATAAAGAGAATTGGAAATGAAAAAAAAAAAAACAACCTGGTGTTAAAATGGAAATGGCATAGAAAATTAATTAATTTGAAAAAAAATTATGTAGGATCTCTGTCTTTAATGTGCTGTACATTGCTATTTAATGCTATAATTAGTAATCCAATGGTATTTTTTTCATTTTATGTTGCTATATGGGCAAAATGTTGAAATCTTTACCTAATATATACTAAACTGATCTTCTGTATACAAAGAGAATTGAAAATGAATCTTTACATGAATGGAAGGGGAAAGGGAGCGGGAAAGGGGAGGGTTGCGGGCGGGAGGGAAGTTATGGGAGGGGGGAAGCCATTGTAACCCATAAGCTATACTTTGGAAATTTATATTCATTAAATAAAAGTTTAATAAATAAATGAGTAAATTATGCATAATATTATTCTACTTAGAGTTGAATCACATCTTGGTGTAGGTATCTTTCCCAGTGGTTAATATCCAGTTAGGGTGCCCAATTCCCACACTGGAGTACCTGGATTTGAGTCCTGTCTGGCTTTCGACTCCAGCTTCCTGCTAATTCAGGACCAAGGAAGGCAGTAGTGACAATGCAAGTAATAAGGTTCCTGCCACCCATATAGGAGACCAACACTGAGTTCCCAGCCCCGCCCAGCCTGGACATTTATAGGGAGCTGGGTTGTAAACCAGTGGATAGGAGCATGTTTTCTCTCTCTCTCTCTCTGATTCACATAAAAAAATTAAAAAGGAAATACACATGTGAGTAGTTTAGCTATAGGAAGGAGATGAGAATGTAAACAAATCCTGATGACAAAACACACAGGGAATATGCAACTAGATATAAGGGAATAAAAAGGAATAATGGCAAAAGCTGCTCCCAGGCCATCAGTGAGGGTGGACTTTGTCCCAGTTTATGGCCAGTGAATGGAAGTTTTCCTAGCAGAAAAGTTATTGTATATATATGTGTACATATATGTATATATATAAATGTATATATATATTTGAAGATTTATTTCTTTCTTTGAAAGGCAGAGTAAGAGAGAGAGGGAGAGACAGAGGTCTTCCACCCACTGGTTCATTCCTCAAATGACCGCCACGGCTGGGGCTGGGAAGGTGCTAAAGCCAGGAGCCTCTTCTGGGTCATCCATGTGGGTGGCAGGGTGGGGTAGAGGAAGCAAATATAGGGCCACTTCCTGCTGCTTTCCCAGACACATTAGTAGGGAGCTAGATCAGAAGTGAAGTAGCTGGGAGTTGAACCTACTTCCATATGGGATATGGCTCCATGAGACCACAATGCCAGCCCCAACAGAAAAGTAATTAATACCCACATGAGGAGAGAGAGGAGAGGATATTGAAAAAGTAAATTCCTTGAAAAAAAAAAAAAAAACAGAGCATAAACTCCACAGGATTGACGGCAAGAACATGCGACAAATAAAAGCAAATTTGGTGATGATGGTTTTCTGAATCTTTTGATTCATTATGAGGAACAAAGAATTTTAATGTGAGACATAAAGCAAACCTGTGTCACACTGGAAAGGTTAACATGGACAAGATAGGAAAAGCATAATTTAAATGTCCTAAGAGCTATGAGACAGTCAATTTCGAGGATATAGGCCCTTTCAACTAGAGAAGTGGTTTTACACGTCATCTGTTCATAACCACAGACATGAGGACACACTGAAAACCCTTAAAATAAAGGATTCTTGGAGCCAGCATCGTGGCCTGGTAGATAAAGCCACCGCCTGCACCACATATGGGAGTTGGTTCATGTTCTGGTTGCTTCACTTCTGATCCAGCATCCTGCTAATGGCCTGGAAAACCAGCAGAAGATGGCCCCAGTGTTTGGGCTCCTGCCACCCACAAGGGAGACCTGCAAAAAATTCCTGGCCTCAGCCTGGCACAGCCCTGGCCAGTGTGGCCATCTGGGGAGTCAAACATGGATGGAAGAGCTCTTTTTCTCTGTCTCTCCCTCTTCTCTGACATGGACTTTCAAATAAATAAATAAATCTTAAAAAAATTAAAAGATTCTTAAACTCATGACCAATAGGTTGTAGAAAGGAGATCTTTGAATTACTGAAACTTTTGGGAGTTTACTAAAGCTATGAAGGCCAGACATATTGCTAGACTAGCAATCACCGATTTTCTACTTCACTCATTCATAGCCCCAATGTCTTAAAATATTATGATGTTGTACTCTCAACCCAACTAAAGAGCGCATTCGTGAATATTGGCTTCAGAGTCACGCAAGGCAACACTGCCATGCACAGAATCCTTTTGGCTTTGGAGCTCTGGGGAATATGGGACATATATTTAAAGTCCGTTTATCACAATAATCACTTTTTTTTTTTTTTTTTGGACAGGCAGAGTGGACAGAGAGAGAGACAGAGAGAAAGGTCTTCCTTTGCCGTTGGTTCACCCTCCAATGGCCGCTGCGGCCGGCGTGCTGTGGCTGGCGCACCGCGCTGATCCGATGGCAGGAGCCAGGTGCTTATCCTGGTCTCCCATGGAGTGCAGGGCCCAAGGACTTGGCCATCCTCCACTGCCCTCCCGGGCCACAGCAGAGAGCTGGCCTGGAAGAGGGGCAACCAGGGCAGAATCTGGTGCCTCAACTGGGACTAGAACCTGGTGTGCCAGCACAGCAGGCAGAGGATTAGCCTATTGAGCCACAGCACCGGTCAATAATCACATGTTAACAGGTTCCATCCTTCTATGTAAGCCCATATTAACCAGATTTCACAGTTCTCTTTCCATGTGGCCAAGTTTCCTTTGTGTTATTTTTTCCCTGATAGAACATCACTAGAAATTTTGCAACTAATGATTCTGTGGAATTTGCATACACAGCACAGTTAATGCTTTTCCTATTTCATGATTTCCAACATATTAAGTGATAAAATAATCACAGGTTTCCTCAATTTGCAGTCTCACCAATGTACAGGAAGAATATAGTTCTCTTAGATCACACATCACAATTTTCTGGAGACATATTTCCATGGAAGTAATGTATGTGCTTCAACATACCCTGGGAATCCAAAAACAATTAACTAAGACCATAGAGATGATGAGAAGTCTATCAGGCTGTGGATGTGCCAGACGCCATGGCCCCTGACACTGCAGAAATGTCCAGAGGTGGAGTTAGATCCAGCAAAATCTTCCATATGGGCTAATTCTCTCTAGTGCTTGGTAGAATGTCAGTCCCCATGATCTAATTGAGATGTGAACTCTGAGCCCAGAAGGATGTATCTTACAAGCTATTTATTACCACTCCATGCATCTGCTAGTTCTTTGTAAATGCCATGGAATAGCGGAAATGCAAACAACAGTCAGAAAAATGAAGAAGCAGAGCATTTCAAAGAAAACATAATTTAAAAATATATGACCACTCAGGGCTTAGTGATATTATTAAATGTCTGGGCTACAAAAGATTACTATGACAGATGTAATTATGGTAGCACGCTTTCATTTGGTAAAAGCAAAGTTTCTGAAAATTTTAGTGTTATGTGAAATTTTAAAAATTGGTGGATTTTTCAACAACCGTAACAACAGTTATCACAGCCTATGATTGCATGTTGGAAGTATTTCCAATCTTAGACCATCAATGTTTTTCTTAATATGTCTTTATTTGCACAGAACTTTCAAAACTCACAAATAACAGTTCTGATCTGACTTGAAAAATGTAGGAAACAAGTCCTCTAATCACCAAACTGAATCAAAAGATTTCTGCTACTGTGGAAAAAAAACAGATCTCTACTGTAGCCATTACAAAGAAAAATACAAAGGTGACTGACTAACTTAGACATTCCTGGTGGTAGGAACTAATTATAACTTGGGGGTAGTGGTAAACACAGGAAGTTACATCCCACAATGAAGGCATGCTGAGAGAGGCAGGAAACACATCAGGGATGAGAGAGAAAGAGAAGGTGACATACAAATGGAGCAATTGAGCAGGAATCCTGGATTTACAAAGTGCCTAGGAGCAAATAAAGAATGGTCCCTGAACTATTCTTGAGCTGCTATAATCTGCTTTGTTTAAAGAAGAGAAAAGGTTATTCTTTGTTTTGGGGGTAAGGTAAGGTAAAGGGCACTGGGTTAGAAAAGACTCTATAGATTAGGTTGTCAACAATTCTGTTTTCCAGGGAAGGGCATTGACTCTTCCTTATAGGGGCCACAGTGGCCGTAGAGGTCAACACATAGTTTTCATCACATGGACAGTGAATATATCTGGTCAAAGCACCAATGATCTGTTTCACATGCAGGGATGTGAGTATTTTTCATGATTCTTTGTATTATGCTCTATTCAGTTCATGTGAAATCATGCAGCTAGCAACTTTAATAGGAGTTCTGTCTAATTCATTTGCCAAGTGTATATAATTCATTCATGGTACTTCTAAGATGGAAGTCAAAGTTCAAAAAAATATGATAAGCTATATTGCCTGGATTGAGTAATATAAAAATAAGTAATCAGAATTAGTACCTTACTTCTACTGTGAACATTATGATTAGTTTGACATTTTATTGGCACCTGGAAAATCAGTAGTAAAATTATATAAAAGCAGAAATTTGCAAAAAGATTAACTATATGACAAATAACCTTATAAACGTTTTTTAAAAAATAGAAATGGATTGAAACATCATAACCTGAAGCTAATGCTGTAGCATAGTGAGTTAAGCGGCTACCTGCAATGCTGGCATCCCCTATGGGTACTGTTAGGAAACTGGGGCAGTTTTAGCCAGGTGGCCACATGGCCCAGCTACCTGAGCCAGGCTCCACCCCCATCCTAATGGGATTCACTGCTCCTGCTTCCCTGCCTGCCCTCAGGCAAAGTTTTAAAAGGGCCTGTTCCTGAACACGTGCTCTCTTGGCTCTCTTCTCTTGGCCCTTCTCTCCTGTGCTTTCTTGGCTTCTCTCTGCTCTCTCGGCTCCTCTCCTCCTCTGGTCTCTCTTCTCTCTCCTCCCTCTTGGCTCCTCTCTCTTGTCTCCTTGCTAGCTCCTCTCCTCTGTTTCTCTTACTCTCTTTCCCTTCGCTGCCCCTTCACCCCGATCTGTTGGGTGTTCCCCAATAAACCCTTTCCCTTACTCCAGTGTTCGGTGTATTTTGTGACGGCTAACATTAATATATAACAGGTACTGGTTCAAATCCCAGCTTTTCCACTTCCAATCCAGCACCCTGCTAATGTACCTGGAAAGCAGTGGAAGATAGCCCAAGTGTTTGGGTCCCTACATCCACATGGGAGACCTGGAAAAAGCTCTGGGTTCCTGGTAATTTGGAGAATGAACCAACAGATGGAAGATTCTCTTTGTCACAGTGTTTTTTTAATTTAAAAATAAGTAAACCTTTTGTAAAAAATAGAAAATGTAGAAATACAAACAAAAAATTGAATAAGATCTTAAGTCAGAGTTTCTTTAGAGTTTGTTAATATACTTCTAGTGATTTTTAAAACTCACGAAAAATTTATAAAAATGGGAGGTTAATAAATGGTAACTATTATACCAAACATTGCATTTTGTATGCCTATGTTAATAAAAAATGTAGTATTTGATAATTATACTATTGTATAATACTGTGTAGCTTTACATTTTATTATGTTATTTATGATATTGAAGCCATTATTATATGCCTCTACCACTCTCAGTAACTCTACCTTTTAAATAATAAATCTTAAAGTCATAATCTATGCCTTTTGCCCTTTAAAATGTATCAGTAGTTGAACTAAACTATGTCTGTATTTTCCCTTTACTTTTACAATATCATTTATAAGTAACATCTTAATATTTCATTCATATTGGCAACTTGGATATCTAGAAACTTCCCTAACTTTCACACTTATGTTAAATAGGAAGGATGAAAATAATTATTTATACTCTTCCAATATGACAGAGTTACACAGAAAAACTGAAAATACACTGAAACCAACTTCACAGCTGAACATAGAAGAAACACCTCTTTCAGATTACCAACATAAATACTAGTGTTTGCCTTGTAACACCATCTCTCTTGCAAATGTGAGTAGAATGTGGTAATTTTTGCTTTTGATGTTTGCTGTCAGAAGGACCCAGACATATCCCACAATTAAGTAAATCATATTTTCAAAATCAACCTAAGTGAAGTGCTGAAATGACCACCTTATGGATATGATTTGGGATACATACTAATACTGCAAATTGGAATAAAAATTTTACAGAAATAATCATTACTGTGAATTACATTCCATTTTTAAAATCTTAAACATCAAAGATGAAGTATGTAAAATTAATCTTAATTTGAAGAGCAATGACAAGTTCCCTTTATAATCCTATATAAGCCTTTTTTAATTTTAATGTTTACCTAATACAGCTTCAGAACATAAAAAATGACATGAGATATAATTTTTATGGAATCCACTTCAGGGATTGTCTCTAGGTCATTTTAGTGATATCAAAGGACATTTCACATTATCAGAAAGGTAGTTATAATGATTATAGGCCTTAAATAAATACTGGTCTATTAATGAAGTTACTTAATTATAAATCTTAAAAAACGTTGTCCAAAAAGGTATAGATTTATTTCTCTATGAGCTTGTCACCTGATCAATTGAAACATTACATAAAAGTTATTTCAGCTGTCTTTAAAAATCATCAGACTTTGTGAAACTAAAAAAAAAAAAAAAAAAAAAAAACAGAAAAAACTGTGAATTACTCAGTAGCATATCAGCATAGTAAGAGCTGTTAAAAAAATGCAACCATTTTCCACCTACAGAAACTGACTCTCTTCTGGAATAGAAGGCGTGCAGTCTACGTTGACTGTCACCCCTACTCGCTGCATTTCTGCCTGCTCTCATTCAAATATCCCTGTCTGTGTTACGGGAATTCTATCCTATTTCTTCTGTGGTGCTGGGACTGAGATGGGGAATGAAAAAAAAGAGGGGGAGCATAGGATGACCTTAGCACACCCAATATCACCCTTAAAGTTCAGATTCTCCCTAGTAGAGGGATAGAACTTACGGCCACGTGCCAAGGCAGCCAAAGTAACTGTTCCTGAATTAATGATATCCTAATGTGCTAGGATGAACAGTCAGTCAGCGCTTCTACCCCTGGAGCTGATGCCTTCTAGGGCCACATGCTGCTCTCCATGCAATCTGTGGGACCAGGAAAGACTTAGAAGACTTAGAAGAAGAAGAAGAAGAAGAAGAAGAAGACTTAGAAGAAGAAGAAGAAGACTTAGAAGACTTAGAAGAAGAAGAAGAAGAAGAAGAAGAAGAAGAAGACTTAGAAGAAGAAGAAGACTTAGAAGAAGAAGAAGAAGACTTAGAAGAAGAAGAAGAAGACTTAGAAGAAGACTTAGAAGAAGACTTAGAAGAAGACTTAGAAGAAGAAGACTTAGAAGACGACTTAGAAGACGACTTAGAAGAAGACTTAGAAGAAGACTTAGAAGAAGAAGACGAAGAAGAAGACGAAGAAGAAGACGAAGACGACGAAGAAGACGAAGAAGACGAAGACGACGAAGAAGACGAAGAAGAAGACGAAGAAGACGAAGAAGAAGACGAAGAAGAAGACGAAGAAGACGAAGAAGACGAAGAAGAAGAAGAAGAAGACGAAGACGAAGACGACGAAGACGATGAAGAAGACGAAGACGAAGACGAAGACGAAGAAGAAGAAGAAGAAGAAAGTAACATTTGAAATGACATTTACACCACTGAGGTGTTTTTATTCAGCTAAAGTAATTACATCACAGGTCAGTTGCTGGGAAGTCAGCATCACTACAATTTGAACCACCTAGCACCATAAAAACAAGGATGACAAATGTTCCTTATGGGAGATTTTCCAAACAATTTTTAAAAGATTTATTTATTAATTTGAATGTCAGAGTTACACAGAGAGAAGGAGAGGCAGAAAGAGAGAGAGAGAGAGCGGTCTTCCATCCGTTGGCTCACTCCCCAGTTGGCCACAACAGCTGGAGTTACACTGGTCCAAAGCCAGGAACCAGAAGCTTCTTCCAGGTCTCCCATAGAGGCCCAGTCACTTGGGCCTTCTTCTACTGCTTTCCTAGGCCACAGCAGAGAGCTCGATTGAAAGTAGAGCAGCCAGGACTCGAACCGCCCATACGAGAGATGCCGGCACTGCAGGTGGTGGCTTTACCTGCTAAGCCACAGCGCAGGCCCCCCCAACCATTTTTAAATACTGAAGTTTGGGTCTTTTTTTGTGTATGACACCACTTTACCCTCTAGCTGAAGAGGGAACAATAACCCCGAGTTTCTTTCTGGCAGAAGTCAACAAAAAGATGATGTCAAATGGTAAGACCCTTTGCATGCTAACTGCTTAGCGATATTTGTAGGAAAAACTCTGAAGCGCGGATTCTAGCAAAAGTACTTTTGTATAGACTACTTGAAGGTTTATGATGATCTCATCAGGTGGAAGTATTTTACAGGACAGAAAATCAGGACTCAAAGATCTCCTAATAGGCCAAACAATACACAGTTAGGATGTTTGGTGTCAAGACACCCGATTCTTTTCCCATTTCTCCCATAGAATGACTCATGGTATAAGACGTCTGTTTTTCCAAAACCACATGCAAACATATGCTTTGTTTAATGCATAATCATTTAAATGTTTTAAAAGAGAGCTTAGTACATAAAATATTGGGCTATTTATATATTCATATGAAACTGACAATTCCATTTAGGTCATCATGTAAATACCAGGAACTGAAGCAGACGCCACCCACAAATAATGTGTGTTGAATGAGTAACTATGGAAAACATAGTAATCAATTCTTTTGGAAGGTTTTCCTACAGAACTTAGTTGATGCTTGTAAATGCCAGAATCAGGTTGATGCATTAGAAGTACCTGGGTCCTCGTGTGTGTGAGAACCGAATGAAAGGGATGGCGGCTAATTCACGTCGTGAGAATGCACAGTGTGGAGCACTTAGATGAAGACAATGATGGTGTGTGCAGAACAGCCAGCCTTGGCCTACACCCTGCTCCTGTTCTGTTCCAAGGTGATTTTCTTGTTAACCCATCAGTTATCTGTTCTGATGCTAGAGGTAGTGCCTGGCATTCTCACCACCACCACCAACCCCCCCCCCCAGGTGAAGAAATGGTTACAATAACCACCTAAAGAAGCAACTTTGATAGTATCCTAGAACCAACACATTTCTCCAGTGAAGACCATGATGATACATGTGCCTCATAAATTCAAACACATATTTTAAATGTTGCCACATATTACGGCCTGTACTTTATGGGGGTTAAAAAGAATAAACTGATTTTCAGTTATCCATTGTGTACATATTTTAACCTATCCACTAATTTTATTTCTGATTCATTTTCTGACATCCAAATGGTTACCTGTAGAGAAAGGTTCATTTTAGTAATACTTATATGTAGAATTGTGCTACACACACACACAATTTTTATATTCTTTCTCTGTTAATTACCACAAATTTGAGAAAACATGTGGTATTTATTTTTCTTCATCTGGCTTATTTCATTATTGCTTATATATCAGATCTACCTCAGAATAACATTTTAAGAAACAAAGTGTATGAAGAAACCCTCAAGGTGTAGGTGTTGGGGTGTGGTAGGTTAAACCACAGCTTGGGATGCCTTCATCCTGTTCCAGACCACCTGGTAACAAGCCCGTTAAACCACAGCTTGGGATGTCTTCATCCCGTTCCAGACCGCCTGGTAACAAGCCCTGGCTATTCCATGCTGTAAGTCTAGTGTCCTGCTAATGTACCTTGGATTTCCACCACGCACGTGAGAGACCAAAATCAAGTTCCTGGAAACTCCCAGGCAGAGCTTTCCTTGGAAAGCATGGACCTCCCAGAACTTGATTTCAGACTTGTAGCCTTCAGAACTGTGAGAAAATAAATTTTAGCCTTTTTTCTAAGAAAAAAAAAGAGATAGCTTCGTTTTCAATTTTGTCTCAAACATCTCTGTACTACCACAATAACTGCTATTTTCCAAAGGCTTTAGAAATACTAATATGTGGTACAAGACAAATTTCATCATTTACGCTATGTGCTCTGTACTGCACTGCTACAGATACACAACTGAAATACAAACTAATACATTTAACTGCATTTGCAGATCTCTTACAAAGATTCAAATTGTGTGAGGACTATTTTGGAAGATTCACGTTTTTGAACATCATCTTTGAGATTATATAAAAGTTTGCATACACAGCCTTGCATAAATATAAAGCTCCTGGCAGTTATCATAATTTTAGTCATCCCCAAATTTCTAAGAGTGATCACAGAGCACATTGGAGGAAAATTGGCACAGCACCCATCCATTGACTACTAAACTGGTGTTTTATCATCGAGATCTCTGTTGTAAAAGAAGCGTCAGAGAAAGAACACTGCCACTGGCAGCAAGCCTGCCAGGCTAAGTGCACAGCTGGTGAAATGCCAACTTGTTCCTAACATGAATATGATAGGCATGGCAATGTTTGCTGACCTAATGTAATTAGCTGCGACCATTCTGCCAGAACATAATCACAATATCTGAAGATTAAACAAAACATAATCAAGTGTTTCATCTGTTTCTTGGAAAGCATTTCAAATGTCATCATCATGTTACAAAAAAAAAAAAAAGTCATTCTGTATTCTCAAGGTCATCCAGAAGGCACAAGTGCTTAAACTGGTGCTAGTAGCACCGCCTGCCCTCACTCAGTCTTCTGAACTGAGCGTTTTCACTTCCCATTATACATGGCCATCTATCACGACCACTTATAATAGTCTGACAATTGAATTCTACACCATCGCCTCTGGAGAATTACAAATAACATGAATTACAGCTTATGCATCATATACGATAACCCTGGAGACTTCAATCTCATAGTACGCCACAAATGAGTATGCAGAAAGATACTTTATATACTTAAGATTACATTTTAGTAGTTTGTGATTGCAGAAAACTTACACACACGCACACATTTACACACAGAACAAACATAGTAAAAGGAGTATTTCTCCCCACTGGGAACAGATTCAATTGGGCTTCTGAAAGTTTATAGGAAAAGCAATTTTCCTTTTGAATTTACTTCCCATGAACTTTCCAGGTGTATGTGTATAGTTTCTTAACTGACACAAACATTGTACATAGTTATGAAGTAGTGTGTTATGTTTGGACATATGTGTACATTATATAATGACTTATCACGGCAAATATATCTATCCCCTCACACTTTTAACATTTCCTTATACTGAAAAATATTTTACTCCATTTTTTATAAAGAAATATATATTACATTATCATTATCTACAGTTAACTACAACACAGTACCTTCTCAACCTTTCACAACCCCCACTCCCACACTTCTCTCTGTGAATGTTTTGAAGCTTGGTTGTTCTCTGCATTCAATCCCTTTGGGTTATGGAACTACCCTTAACAAACTCATTTCAAAGTGAAATGAACAAGAATAATTTAACACATTAAAGATAACCCGGGTGGGTTAGATTGCACACATTTGCAGAATTTAGACCCTAGATTTTCTCATCTTCAACCCACTGTTCCTACCATCAACGGCTCAAATGTATCTACCACTTCCTGCCAAGCACCAAATGCATCTAGGTACAATGCTTATACTCAGGGAAAACACAATTAGCTACCGAACAGAGTGGTGGTCATTTTAACATCCTACGCTTGTATACACTAACAAGTTGTCAGCTATGCAGTGTTTCCTCACATACCTATAGGGAGTATTTGATCACTGAAATTAAGGGCTACTGCAATGTGTCCCATCTGGTAACTTCCCCTAATCACCATTAGGAACATAGTGTCGAATGCAGTTATTATGTATAAAGAATCTTAAATAAGATCATATTTTGGTACTAAGAGTTAGTGGTTTCACATGTCAGAAAAATTTCCAGTGGTCCTAAGGACTGACCACAACAAAACAAACTTGGAAGTGGTTTTTAAGGCCCAGAGAACCAGAGTGAGGAGCACCCTGTGCATTTAAACAACCATGTATTGCCGAGATGGGGTTTTTCTGCTTTTGGTTGTTTTTATTGCATTAATGCTGAAAAAATTAATAAGAACTTTGTCTGCAGTAAAATTACTACAAAAGGCTAACTTTTTATATAAGCACAGAGGAACTATTGCCCAAGGTAATTCTTTCTACTCATTTCAATGTGCAAGCCTTCTCATGTAATGTAATTTTAAATTAAATAAAGGCTCACTGTTATTTCTCCTGGGTATACATTTGGCTGCACTAACTCTATAAAACAGTATTTCAAATGAGTCAAACTGCATTAGGAAAATAGATAAACCATTTATGGCACCTATGGAACAATTTCTTAATAATTTCCTCCTTTATTTTAATTTGATATTTCACATTAGAGTTTAGAGTTTTTTTCTCCATGGATATTAAGAAAATGCTTCTTTATCCCTAGGTAAAAATTGTCTTTAAAAATTTTGAGCAGTTGAAACAGTTTTTTCATTATTGTTTCTAGAAATATATGCTTAATTTATATTAAAATTAAAAAAGTGTAGGAGTTAGGCATAATGGCCACTTTTAAGTGGCAGGCAAGGTTAGCTAATTTGTGATATCAATTCATTACTATAGGCCAAGAAGAAAAATATTTTTCAATAACTAATAAATTTTTTTTTTTTGGTCAGGCAGAGTGGACAGTGAGAGAGAGACAGAGAGAAAGGTCTTCTTTTTCTGTTGGTTCACCCTCAAATGGCCGCTGCGGCCGGCGCACCGTGCTGATCCATTGGCAGGAGCCAGGTGCTTCTCCTGGTCTCCCATGGGGTGCAGAGCCCAAGGACCTGGGCCATCCTCCACTGCACTCCCTGGCCACAGCAGAGAGCTGGCCTGGAAGAGGGGCAACCGGGACAGAATCCGGCGCCCCGACCAGGACTAGAACCCGGTGTGCTGGTGCCACAAGGCGGAGGATTAGCCTATTGAGCCACGGTGCCGGCCACTAACAAATTCTTAAAACAATTTTATTGCTTCTATTGAGAGCAATAAATGGTTACAGGATGGGAAGCAAAACATTATTTGGTAATATTGAAATTAGTAATGCAGTAGGCAGTAGGCATTACAACTGTTTCCAGGTTGGATAATTCTTCTAACCTTCATCTCACCATTTAACACAATAACAAGCATGACATGAGTATACCTCTTTTTCTTTATTTCTTTTCTTTTTTTTGAAAGGCAGAGTGGACAGTGAGAGAGAGACAGAGAGAAAGGTCTTCCTTTTTCCATTGGTTCACCCTCCAATGGCTGCTGTGGCCAGTGCATTGTGCTGATCCGAAGCCAGGAGCCAGGTGCTTCTCCTGGTCTCCCATGGGGTGCAGGGCCCAAGCACTTGGGCCATCCTCCACTGCACTCCCAGGCCACAGCAGAGAGCTGGCCTGGAAGAGGGGCAACCGGGACAGAATCCGGCACCCCAATCACCTAAAACCCGGTGTGCCAGCGCCGCAAGGCGGAGGATTAGCCTAGTGAGACGCGGCGCTGGCCAGAGTATACCTCTTGATGACAGACAGTGCTGATGAGTGATTTTTCATCTTTATATTATAATCATTTTATGTAATTAGCATAGTTGTTTCTCAGACCATAAAAAGTATGCAATGCTCAAGGCAATATACATCATGTTGTAATTTTATTCCTCATTGCTTGTGAGCAAGAGGAAACCCTGGTTTCTTCAAAGCTGTATCTTAAGCACAGTTCAGGAAACCAACACGTAAACCTTAACATAATATTGTTCACCATACAAGATAATTCACCATGACAGACATCTCCTATGCCCTGAATATAAGGTATCAGTGGTAGAAGCAATGTTATAAAGGGTCCATAGTTGAAAGACAGGTAAGGTAATTGGAGTCTATGTTGATCGAGTCATTAAGGATCAACATGTTGTCATTGTAGCCACATGAAGGGCATATACAGTTTATTGTATTGTCATTAAATGATCCAGTTTATTGTATCATCATTAAATGCTCACTTATGACATAAACAAATATTAGCCATTTGTCAGATTGCTGCCATTAGTGACTAGTTGTACTAAAAGTAAAGCAGAATAACGTTTCACATTTGTCCAGGTCACTATTTCTGACAACTAATGATCAGGATTAATGACCAAATAAAGTACCTACTTTGTCAGAGAGTAAAAATGTAATGGTTCCAAAGCCTTACAAAAAGATCTTGTTCCCATCACATTCTAGCTCTATATATCACAACAGCAAATAGCAACCAATTATGTCGTCTTTGCATGGGTTGGAGCATGCCTAATAACATGTGATTCATCACTCTTTAATATAGTGGTCTGAGCTCAAAACCAATGTCTAACTCCAAATAAGACTCTTAAGAGATCCAATATTTCCTTGTTCAGAGTACATTGTGTACCTCCCCATGAACCTGTGTTCTGAACTGAATGAATTATCTCAAGAATAAAAAACTTTAGTGAAACTCTAAGGAGCACAGAACATAATAATCTTTCCATGAAGGAATCATTCAAAATTAAAATTCAACGTGCATGAAACTCATAACAGTTAAGTTCCATGTGGCCAAGATTTAAGTCTTTTTCAACATTACTCATCTAAGCTCTAGCATGTGTTAGATCAATATTGGCTAATACAAAGGAAACAAGGCCAATATTTTCACTCAAATAAATATCCACCATGATTTCAATATTCCTGTAGTTTTAAAAGCTGTGGAAACAGAGTGTAAAAAAGAATTATCACCTAAAAAATAAAGAAAATATATCAGCTCTGGATGTATGGTATTATCGCAATTTTAGTCTTCCAAAATATGTAAATAATTTTTAAAGAAACACAACTTGCCGCAAGTTTTAGTAGCTATTGTTTTAAGTTAGATTACCATTCACTTTATGGTATTTTCACTTTCTTGGAATTTATGCAGTTCTTGCAATTTTTTTTATGGTAGGGACTGAAAACCAAGAGATGGTTCCTTCTAAAATACACTGCATCAGGGCGGGCACTGTGGCACAGCAGTTTAAAGCCCTGGACTGAAGCGCTGACATCTCATATGGTCACTGGTTCTAGTCCTGGTTGCTCCTCTTCTGATCCAGCTCTCTGCTATGGCCTGGGATAGCAGTAGAAGTTGGCCCAAGTCCTTGGGCCCCTGCACCCATGTGGGAGACCCGGAAGAAGCTCCTGGCTCCGGATCTGCGCAGCTCCGGCCATTGCAGCTGTTTGGGGAGTGAACCAGAGGATGAAAGACCTCTCCCTTTGTCTCTACCTCTCTAACTTTTTTTAAAAATTTATTTGACAGAGTTAGACAATGAGAGAGAGAGAGAGAGAATGGTCTTCCTTCCGTTGGTTCACCCCCCAAATGGCAGCTACGGCTGGAGCTACACTGATCTGAAGCCAGGAGCCAGGAAATTTTTCCTGGTCTCCCACGTGGGTACAGGCACCCAAGCTCTTAGGCCATCCTCCACTGCCCTCCTGGGCCACAGCAGAGAGCTGCACTGGAAGAGGAGCAATCGGGACTAGAACTGGTGCCCAATGGGATGCCAGCACCACAGGTGGAGGATTAACCAAGTGAGCCATGGCGCTAGTGCCTCACCCCCCGAACTCTTTCAAATAAAATAAAATAAAATACATTGCATCTATTATTTTGGACTCAATCTTTTAGATTGATTTTAAAACTCATTGTATATAAAAATATTCCTTTCATGTCTACCACCTAATCATACACCGTCCACAAATAGGAAAAAATTTTCATTGACCTAAATTGTTAGTATTTACAGTATATCGTAAAGCTTTTGCCTTAGGCAAAACTGCAGCAACATTCATGTTTCTTTTGCTTTGGTACTAAAAAGATTTAAAAAACAAAACAAAACAGGTATTTTGTATCATTTTATACAAAGACATAAAGCCCATGGCCTAATTATCATTGCTCATGCTCCTGCACTACAATGTTCAGCGGTAGCAGCATGCGGAAATCAGGTTTGATGACTGTTTGCTGGGAGATTCTCACAGAGAACACATTGCTGCTCACATTGGGAATATGGTCATGTGAGGACACAGATGTTGCCACTTTGCATTCTGTTGTTGTGGGCTTATCTATTCTTTAAGGAAATCATTGTTTTCTGTGGGTCTAACTTGACAAATAAGCAGCCTCATTTTCTTTGCTGATACTTGTTTGTCAGTGGGCAAATAGATAAATGACATCCACAGTGAATATTAGAAACCCAAGAGTCCCCAAGGAATAAATTAGTACTATTTGCTGTGGAAATTGATTCTACTTTAACAAGAATAATAGATGAAAGACTTGCTACATAACCATCACTATTGAGGGAATGATAGGAAATAAATATATTCATGGAGTAAAAATTTCTGAGGGTAAGAGGAGCAGAATTCATAGAAATCTTCTAGTCAAGATGTCCTCAGAATGCGTAACTCCTTTCTATTTGCCTTTCAAACATTTTTGTTTTTAAACCAGGTTTTTCATTAATCCTCTAAGCCCCAGCACCTACAGCATACCACCAATGAAATGCACCCATCTGCTGAATGAGCAAATAAATGATTCTATTAATATACACCTCTACCTCCAGAGCTTGACCCTTGAGCCTATATACCTACACTAGAAACGCCTCGGATATTTATTTATATAATTACACTGAGTAGAAATGATTTTTCTATACGTGATTGCAGACTCTTGTGATGTGTGTTTAGTTTTCAGTAGGCATGTACTATAGTTTGGGTATCATACATTTTATAATGATGGGCCTAGTAGAGATTGCCACATTCTGTACAGAGAGCACAGAATAAAAGCATTCAAAAGTGGACTTCTTCCCTGTGCTAAGTGCTAGGGGACTGCTGATCACCTAGAGATGGGAAATAAGTCCCCCCTATTCCTGAAATAGAACATGCGTGGGAAGGCTCTGCTTAAAGAAAATGAAGTCCCAAAGAAAATGTAACAGGGTGAGGGAAACAAGCAGTTCATTAGTCATAGATATATTTTTATTAACTTTTTAAAATCCATTTCTCAAGCAATCCCAATTTGTTGACATTGAGAGCCTGCTCTGATAGGTCACTTTCATCCAGTCACACCCCCATTTCAGCAGGTGTCTGGCAGGCCCATGTTGATAACCTTAAGCCATTTCTCCAGAGCTTTACATATATAGACTGTTAGGTTTTTTCAGGATTGCAAACCAGTCATTATTGGTTTGACATGCAATATCTCACTTTGTTTCCATTTTGCATTGCTTTATTTTCTCAAGCATCTGCAAAATTCTTGTTTTCCCTTATATGCAGGCACTAAAATACACATTTCTCGTCCTGTTCCTTCTACGGACTGAGTGGAGCAACCACAGCCAGACCTTCTCTCTATGCCCTGCCTCAGCAGCCAGCTTGTTAGGTCAATAGAAAGCCGGCATCACCCTGGTGGAGTCAATCTGTATTCCTCAAAGGGGCTGAACTGGGCCACACACTTTTAAATCACAGCAATAGTAATAATCGATGGTAAATCTGAAACGTGAAATCTCAGTGTCGCCATGTGTTAAATACATATTGATCTATAGTTTCCTAAAGTGCGCTCCTGCAGGCACCTGCATTGGAACCATCTGGTACATGTTCTGAACTGGAATCTTGGAACCTGCAGGTTGCTGTTCTGACATCCAGATGATGACCAGGCTATCTTAACTGACTAAGGTTTATGTATGTGGCAGTTTGTGAACCACTATGAGACACTTTGAGGACTTCCCATATTATTAGCATCATTTCTATGAAGGCATACACTCTAATTTTAAATCAGCTAGTCTTTTTGCTGTGTCATTCAGCATTGCCTCTACAAATTCTGTATACTTGGGAATTAAGTAATATATATTAGAAAGCTTTCTTGGGAAGTTGTGTTATTTAATAAAGTTATTTCTAAAAAATCTATTTTTAAGATGAAATTTATTTTATTTATTTGAAAGACAGAATTACAGAGAGCGAGCTTCCATCCACTAGTTCACTCACCAAACGGCCCCAGCATCTGGTGCTGGGCCAGGCCAAACCAGGAGCTTCATCCAGGTTTCCCCACATGGATGCAGGGCCCCAAGGACTTGGGCCATCTTCTATTGCTTTACCAGGCACATTAGCAGGGAGCAGGATTGGAAGTAGAGCAGCCAGGACTCAAACCTGTCCCCATATAGAATGCCAGCATTGCAGGTGGCAGATTAACTCACTTGGCCACAATGCCAGCTCCATAAATATCTACTGTCACACATGCTGATGCCCTTGACCCCATTTCTTCATCTTTGTCTCAAAGGCAATGGGAAAATGAAAACTATTGCCCTTCATAACAGAAAAATCCTATCCATACTCTAGTTAAGGCAGCCTTATACTTGACACCCTCAGGATAAATGCACTTTATTGTCACACATCACAATAGTCATGTAGTGGAACTTTATTGTCACACATGACAATAGTCATGTAGTGGAACAATGATCGTACTGGATAGCGTATGGGCAAACCCAGGGAGTCCAAAGCCAAATGGGGCATTTTTGCTTACCTAATCTCCTCCTTCTTCTGTTGTTTGCTATCTCAAACATCACAGCTCACCTCTTGCTGAGTAGTCACATCGGAGTATCAGGACTCCATGACCACCAACTCCAGACTTGCATGGAGCTCTCCCAGTTCCTCTGAAAACACTTTCAAATGTCTCTCATCCTTTCCAGGCCTCTAGTTCAGGAGCTGCAAACACTAACGTGGCTAGGCCCCGCAGAATAGATAGGTAAAGAAACAAAGTTAGCCTGCCCAGGTAGTGCCTTCCTTTGCAAAACAGAGTGGTTGTCACTGCAGCCAAGCTGAAGGCGGCACATCCCTCTGGAATGCTTTCAGACCATTCCAAACATACACAAATGCACACGCATGCACACCCATGCACACCCACCTGTGCTGTACCAAAAAGCAAGAAGACCAATGTTCTATAATTTTTAAGTTCCAGCTAGCTTAAGATTTTTATTTATTTGAAAGAGACAGAGAGATCTTCCATCCACTGGTTCACTCTGCAAATGACCACAATGGCCAGAGCTAACCTAATCCAAAGCCAGGAGCCAAGAGCCTCCTCCAGGTCTCCCATGTAGGTACAGGGGTCCAATGACTTGAGCCATCTTCCACTGCTTTCCCAGATCATGGCAGAGAGCTGGATCAGAAGTGGAGTAGCCAGGACTCGAACTGGCACCCATATGGGATGCTGGTGGTGCTGCAGGCTGGGGTTTTAACTTCTGTGTCACCGTGCTGGCCCCCTTTTCGCTTTCTTAACTCGAATCTTCAGCACCCTCACCTGGACTACTGCAATGGTTTTTAAGATTGCCACTAATCTCCTTCCACTAATTCTGTCACAAGTGTAACCCTTTGGAAGCTAAACATCACCAACTCGTTTCTTTGCTTAGAGAACAGCACTAACCAAGCATAGCCATCACTCTAGAAGAGTGGTTTAGAGAAGCTGGTATTGTGGCATAGTGGGTTAAGATGTCACCTGCGAAGCTGGCATCCCATATGAACACTGTTCTGTGTCCCCTCCTAATGTCCCTGGGCCCCTGCACCTGCAAGGGAGATCTAGATGAAGCTCCTGGTTCAGGCCTAGCTCAGCCCTGGCTTGTGGTCATTGGGGGAGTAAACCAGTGTATGGTGGACAATCTCCCTTCCTCCCCCTCTCCTCCATCTCTGCCTTTCAAATATTTTAAAAGAATATTTTAGGAAGGCAAAACAAGTGGAAGTGGCCATGGGTCTCCAGTAGACAAAGTAATTTTGGATGGTGGGAAACTCTAGACTGGGCTTTCACTCACTCTTTGATAGGGGGCTAGAATCAAGAGTCAGGTGGGCTCTAGTTCCATGATGGCCAAGTAGAATCTGCGCCCTCCCTCGCTCTATGTGTGATGTGTTTTTTCCATTCTCTAATGTGGCTGAGTACAACTTACCACTGCTGGTTTATTACCAGCATTTGTCTTGTTCTCCTGAGACCCAGCATGCTTTCTGCTCTCTACCCAAAGTCTTTATTTTATATTCTATCAAAGGGCACTGGAATTTGGATAGCCTCAAAGTACATTTGTTACCTATTACTCTAAAAATAGAAAAATCAAATGTTTCGTATTTGTCTTTTGCCCAAAAGTCTTCTTAAAATTAGTTTTACATAATTTACTCTTTGCAAATGTTTCTCAATTGTTTTTCCTTTGCATGTAGTGGCCATAGATAGCAAGAATGTCATTGTCCTAGGTCATAATCAATTACATCCTATGCATTGAGGTTTTCCATCATGGGAATTACATGAACTCTGGATGCTGCAATTAGTATTAGATGGAAATTCGCTGAAGTACCATACTTGCTTCCTTATTACTGTAGATTCATGGTATCTTTGCCAAGATAAAAAGAACAGGGTGACTTTCAACTTGGATGAGATATGTAATTAATTTGTACTATGGAGGGAAACCACAAGAAAAGATCATGAAAAAAGAAATATTTTTAAAGCATGGAAATAGGGCCAGTGCTGTGGTGTAGTAGGCTAAGCCTCTACCTGTGCCATAGGCATCCCATGGACAACAGTTCGAATCCCAGTTGCTCCACATTAATCCAGTTCCCTGGTAATAGCATGGAAAAGCAGAAGACGGCACAAATGCTTGGGCCCCTGCACCTTGTGGGAGACCTGAAAGAAGCTCCTGGCTCCTGGCTTTGGATTGGCCCAACTCTGGCCATTGTAGCCATATGGAGAGTGAACCAGTGGATGGAAGACTTCCATCTTTCCCTCTGTCTATACCTTTGCCTCTCAAATCTTTTATAACAAAGCATGGAAATAAAGCTTTAAAATATATGTTTGACAACTATTATTTAACATTTCATAAATATACACAAAAAATCTGGCCAGAATATTTGAATACATGTATGTATAACTTAAGCACAATGCATAATTCCAATGAAAAACACACACACATACAGAATTATATGGGTATGTGTATATATTCAAGAATTTGGTATATTTGTACACAAAAATCATGCATATAGTATCATAGGTTCCTAGAATACTCAGACATTAAATATATTAAATTTGAGATAGCTATTAAGGTCAGTGACCCATTCCAAGAGGTCAAGAATGGAAGAATTTTCAATTTTAAAGAGCATCTTGAGATAACTAGCTGAACTTGGAATCTTGCTTAGTTATAGCCTTGTCTTCCCTGTCCCCAGTTGGGCAGTCCTCAGCTGAGGTGCTTGGTTCATCTGTAGGGGATGTTGGTGACCAGTGACTGTTAACTACAGCAGATTTTAATTCTATGCACCTACAGGAAAAGGACTGGGGGAGGGCAATATGGGGGTGTTAAAAAGACCTAGATACATGATGAACAATTTTCTCAAGACGAGCATGTACAAGTGTCATTCAGAGATTGGAAGAGTGCCAGGGACAAGCAAAGACTTCATACAATGATTTGCAATCATTAATTACTGGTGAGGAATATTCCCTTGTGTCTGCAACTATCATGAAAGAATATTAAGAGACTGGGGAATAGAAGGTACTACAGTGAAAATCCAGAGACATTCCATTTGAATACTCCAGTGAGTAATATACAGAAGAATAAATATCAACAGGAAAATACCACTGTTCCATTATGTTTTCACAGAGTTATAGATCCCACAATAAGGCATACAATTAATGGTAGAATGAGGCAGGGGGCTTGGACATCTTTCTCTCTGGGTGCCCTTGAGAAATTGAGGACAGATAGCAACACATATAAGGACACATAAGGGATTCTGGGTGGCACAGAGAAGGGAAGGCAAGACCACCTTTGTAGAAGAGGCCCATGAAAATACTGCTGAAAGGTTTGACTATAATATCAGAAAACTCTAAGATTTTGTGGGCCTTGGAAATACTTATTGAAGAATACTTAACATTTCATCTTATTTTCCCTGAATCAAAGAGCAGTTAATTCCCAAATATACATTCATCCTACATTGGCTGCTAGGCCAGCTGAAGGTTTCTGGGTTGCTACATCAGTAAAGGGCTGTTTTCAAATCTCTATGAAAATTTAACTTAATGGTAGAGGAGTTGGGAAAATCAAGTATAGTAATCCCTCGATTTCCATAGGGCACTGGTTCGAGAGCCCCCT
The DNA here is from genome assembly GCF_033115175.1 of Lepus europaeus. NCBI lineage: Eukaryota > Metazoa > Chordata > Mammalia > Lagomorpha > Leporidae > Lepus > Lepus europaeus. The sequence goes on along the minus strand of NC_084832.1, from coordinate 10,967,613 downwards.
CAGATATAAAAACCCAGAGAATTTCCAGGTGCTTCTATGAAGTAGCCTAAGAATTGCATATCATCTACATATATCTCCCCACATACTTTAAATCATCTCCATGTTTCTTTTATTATTATTTGATAATGAAAATGCCATGGAAATAGTTCTTAAGCTATGCTGGTCAGGGAATAATGAAAAGAAGTCTATACATATTCTATACAGGTGCAATTTTTAAAAATGTTTGATCCACTGTTGGTTGAATTCAGGGGCTTGGAACCAATTGATCTGGGGGACATTTTATTTCACATTTTATTTCACTCAATGTTAGCTTTAGTGCTGGGTAGTCCATTTCATGATTTTCATCAGCTTTTCCTCATCACCATGGTCAAAAGCTGCCATCATCTCCACTCCTGCTGTGTGCTTGTTGATTATTGGAGTATCAACTTCAGAATCACTGGAAGGAGAACGATCTAGACCCTTCCACCAGACCCATGGGGCTGAAATATCAAGACATTCATCCAAGCAGTCTGCATTTTCCCTGGCTCTCCACATGATCCTATGGGCCCTAATATTTGCAAGTCCCTGTAGCAGTGCATTTTTTTGGTTCATCTAACACATCAACATGGAAGGAGGTTATTTTCTTCCCCAATTGTACACCTGATTAAGAGACTCCAATGAGATATTAACTCCAGAACCCCAAGACTGACTCATTCCCCAGCACCATTAGGAAAAGAATATTTGCATAAGTGTACGCCTATGATAACACACACGAATGAATCTTTCTACATTTTATATAAAATCTGTATCCCCTCATTCAGAAAAAAACCTATCAGACTGAAACCAGAGTTTCAAACTCAAGATTAAGTCAATGCCTTCAACGGAAACCCTGTAGCTTTGCAGATGTAAAGGTAGACAGACCCCAGGGAGCTGGAACTTGTGAGGCAGGCTTTGCACGTGGCTCCAGAGTGCAGGTGGAGCCCAGGACTCTCCCGGTGCTGCCATCATCTCCTTCCTCCTTTCGCTCTCACAACACAAACACAACAGTGCTCTTTGTTGCAGTACTGAGCATCAGTGACACTTTCCTTTCTTTCCATGTTTTCCTTTAGTGTTTAGAATTTACCTTCCAAACCTTGATTTTTAATGGAGAATTTTCTTAGTCTCTCAAAGTCACTGGTTGTTTGGAAAAATAATTTTTTTTTTTGACAGGCAGAGTTAGAGACAGAAAGAAAGGTCTTCATTCTGTTGGTTCACCCCCCAAAATGGCCGCTACGGCTGGTGCACTGCGCTGATCCGAAGCCAGGAGCCAGGTACTTATCCTGGTCTCCCATGCCGGTACAGGGCCCAAGCACTTGGGCTATCCTCCACTGCACTCCTGGGCCACAGCAGAGAGCTGGCCTGGAAGAGGGGCAACTGGGACAGAATCTGGCGCCCCGACCGGGACTAGAACCCGGGGTGCCGGCGCCACAGGCGGAGGATTAGCCTAGTGAGCCACGGCGCAGGCCTTGAAAAATAAAATCTTAATTGTTCTTCTGTCAGCACTATAAGTAGTGTAGAGTTTTTAAAAAAAGTCATCTTTAACACGTCACTTTAACTGTCTAATTCTTGAACGAAAATATTTGCTGGCTTCTGGTGTGACCTGGCAGCCTGAATTCCACCTTCAAGCAGACGCTCTCCATCTGACATTGAATCTCCCTGGACGTACCTTAATTAGCATATTATAATCATTTTGACCACAAAGGAAATCACTACTGACATTCTGTGCAAAAGCATCCACAGGGAATGAGCAACTTCTGTGAGAGATTATTTATTCACATCTCAGTCAAAATGATAATCTTTGCACCCCCAGAATGGAATTATCTGACACTGAGTATCTTCATTTGGCTAGCAACAGATTATGAGAAGTACTTCATGAAGTACAGGCAGAGGAATCACAGCTGTGATAGTCATTCCATAGATTTGACTTTGAATGATCTGGTTGTTTTGTTGCCTGCTTTCTAAATCTATAGGCCCTCAAAGAAATTGGCCCCATAGCAGACACCACTTTATGTTGCAAAAACATTAAAATTTTCTTTAAAGTAGCCATAAACGTAAAACAGGATTTCATTTCCCAGGCTTAAATCTTTCTCAGCTCTTTTTCTTTAGATGTGATCCTCCCTGGAGTTGTCATTTAAAAAAACAAAACAAAACAAAAACATTCAACTTGGGGCCAGTGGGTTAAAGCCCCAACCTGCAGTGCTGGCATTCCACATGGGTGCCAGTTCGAGTCCTGGCTGCTCTACTTCCCATCCAGCTCCCTGCTAATAAGCCTGGGAGAGCAGTAAATGATGGCCCAAGTGTTTGGGACTCTGCTCCCAAGTGGGAGACCTGGAAGCAGCTCTTGGTTCCTGGCTTAGGCCTGGCCCAGTCTGGTCATTTGGGGAATGAACAAGCAGATGGAAGATCTTTGTCTCTACCTCTCTCTGTAACTCTGCCTTTCAAATAAACAAATAATGAATAAAATAAATCTTTTTAAAAATATTCAACTTAGTTCAAAACTTCATACTTGGATTAACCATGTTTGTCAGGGCTTTTACAATTCAAAGTGCAAATATTAAGTGTAATGAAGTTCAAGAACATTAAACACCCATTACATGATTTCAAAGTCCCCCTAACAAATATATTTTGTGTCACTTATTTAAAAGTCTCCAAATGAAACACATTAAGTTTCAAATTATGCTTCTTAATAATTGCCCTGAAATAAAGTTGACTCCCTTGGTAACAATTCCCTAAAGGTTTTCATTACATCATCACACGCTTCTAACTTCTTGTGAGAACAGGTGCCAGACCATCCTATGAGAAATGTCTGGCACATAGCAGCAGCACAGTAAAGCAGTTAAAATGTAAGCTAATGAGTTATACTAAGTGTGCTCAAGCCTCCTCCTTTCTATCTATCACCTAAGACACACTGGCAGATTGTAAACTCTGCCTGCATCCTCATTTTAATTGTTTGCTTTATAGAAGATGGCTACTGGGAGGATCAATGAGCTAATTCATGGAAGGCGCTTAGCATAGTGCTAGCAGCATGTTCTATACAAGTATTGGCACTGCTATTGTCATATGAATATGCTATTATGATTAATATTCACAATTGTTTTGTATTCTTTGTTATTTTAGTAGACTCCCAGTCACTAATTATGGAATAAGTGAAAATGGAGAAACATTCTTTATATTGAAATATTTGAAGTTCAAATTTCATCTCAATGAAAGATACAGAACATTTTGTGGAATACTCAACAAAGACACAAAATCACTTTGCTTTGTCCTCTAAGTCCTTTTGCCACACAAAGGCAAGGGATTGTAAGGGCCTGGCCTGGGCAGAAGAGATGCCCCAGGGTAAAGGCTGGGCAGAGAGATCTGTCAGCTGGAGCTAGGCACACAGAGCATCTCTTACCAGACCCCAAGTCAAAGGGGGAAAACCAAGATCTCTTGGAGAGACTGGAGCTAGCAACAGAGATCCGAGAAGCCCAACAGGAAAATCAGGGAGGCGAGAAGAGAAGACAAGGCATCAGGAAGTAAGCCTGAATTTTGCTGAGACTCATGCTGGGTAGACCCAGCCAAAGCCCACAGCGGGCTTCCCGAGACCTCCTTTAAGTCACTGGGATTCCCACAGGGCAGTTAGCACCTGCCTTGCTTCTGTTCCCGCTGTGCTGTATCAGCTGTACTGAACACAACCAATATTTTATTCTAGGCCGACACATCCTCAAAATGATGTACCTACTTTTAAGAGCAAACAACATATAACCTCATGACAATAAATGAAATGTGTTGCTGCAGAAGCCAAAAGATAAAGCTTTGAATTTCCCCTGGCATCAACTGTTGTGCCAGAGTCTGATGGGGTAAAATCACCAACAGAAAGACAGCAAGAAGCTATGGTAGTTACTGTACCTGATCATTCTTAGTCCTCTCAAGGATTACTCTGGTGGTAGTGGTGGGGAACAGAGAGATAAACCAAAACAAATGCCCAATCGATGAAAGTGACTTGTATCTGAAATAAGCCATCTCTAGAAAATGATGCTGGATCTATATTGGGTTTTTTAATCACAAAGACCTTGCGAGTTTCAGCTGGATCTTGTTCACCACGCCATGCATATTCATCTTGAACAACAGGACACAATCTGTATCATGTCAGACCCATTTCTGTTGCAGGGATACCCTTCAGGGGACAAAGATAAGGCGAGGGCCCTTGAGCTGTTTCTGCTCACCAGAAGGGAATCTGCCCCTGGCCTTCTCCCTGTGATAGGATTTCCCAGGCTTGCTGAAGAAAATAGATCACATTTCTTGGGAATTACCCCAGAGAAGGAAGATATGCAGGGACTTCAAACAGCTCATGGAAAATGGAATTAAGAGACAAGTTTATGTTGGTGCAGACTTATGTTCATGCATAATTTTTATACAATATGCATTTCCCTGTCCTTTTTGAAGACCCCTTGTGCATATATATACCTGCATGCATATTGTTACATATGTATGCATCACCATATGTGTATGTGTAGGATTTTATTGTTGATACATAATAATCACAAAGTTTTAAAGAATATATGGAAAGATGACATTCAAACCCACTTAAGAGTATATTTCAAGGCATTAAGACCATATCAATAAGTGCTCCAAAAATAGTGGAAAGAAATACCTTCATCTAAGTCATCCTTGCTTGGACCTGAAGTAGAAATTAACTCTAAATTATAATGTATGGTTACAGATGTCTGAATAAGAACTATTTGTAAATAGAAAATATTCCAGAAAAGATCATATGGGTCGAGAAGTGCTGGGTTTCTAATAAGCATTAACACAAAACAGAGTTACTGAGATTTGCATAAGATATTCTTTTCAATGTTACATAGTTATTTCTCCAGTAGAATATCTACACATATGAATTCTTATCTTTAAATCCTATTACTTTTTGCATTTTTTTTAGAATTCTGTCTCATTTACAAAAAATTTTAGATTCTGTCTACAAGTAAGGTCACTTGGCATATATGGAATCTGAAAAACTATCTCTCATAGACCCAGAGAAGAGAAAGCTAAATACTAAATCCCCATAAATATGCACAGATGTTACTTGTCAATTAAGAACAAATGGACAAAGAAGAAAATGTGTGTAAATTTTTGGCAAGAAATTATCTAAGTGCATTTATATATAAAAACAAAACCTATATTAACACGAATTCTTTCAAAACTGATAGGTTTTCCACAAAATGGGTTGTTTTTAAAAAATACAATCAACTTGCAATTAAATACATACTACTGCTCCTCTTCTAGATATACTCATGCTAGCAAACGTGATGAGTAAGGAATACATAGCTCCTATGGCATTTATTAATGACCAAACTCCACGGAAAGTGTGGCAGAATCCACAAACACAGAACTTTCTGGATCTTGCTACCACCACCGCTACATAAGCAACAGTGAAGGAAGGGCCAGTATTTTTGGCAGGTACTTACTGATGGGTAGAGGTAACCTTCTCCATTCATGGCTATGTACAACCCCGTCTTCACTCCCTGGATGGCAACGACGCGCAGTCCCACGGGGATGAGGTTAAAGAGTGCTGGAATGAGAAGCATAGGCGGTCATGAAGAAGCAAAGCACTGCCAGAACTTGTTTCTCTCGCACCGATTTTGTTTAAGAAACTTCCTCTGTGTTGTTACTTTCTGGGACGTCCCAATTAAGTAACTTATTTCTCTTAATAATTACATTTCTACTATGGATAAAACTAGCACTTCATCTGCCACTTGTCAGTCTGCAGCACTCTGAGGAGCTGTGGGGTCAGAAAAGAGCTTCAGGCCTGGAATCACGACTCTGGTGTCAGTCTCGGACACCAGCAGACACCAAATAACATCAACTGAAGATTCTCAAAGTGTGGAATTTAAAACGTCCAAGTTCAATGTTTACTCTCACAATTCAGGCCAAAAGAATGGTTTTTCATTGTGGTATAGTGTGGGCCAGAAGTTAAAAAGGTAATTTAAGAACTCACTCTTGCAGAACCAACATGATACACCAGCAATGCCAAGGAAATATGTGCACCTGCTGATGGGTTAAATTTAGAAAGAGCTAATCAAACGAAATGACATGCAAATTTTAGAGGATCATTTTCTTTATTAGCAGTTTATAAAATGAATAAAAATTAAAAGGGAAAATGTTCACTTTATCCACCTAATAGGTAAGAACTCATTTATGTTTGTTTTGTTCCTTACCTTGTTGATACATTAAGAAGTATTTTTAAGTGTTTTTCACATAGTACAGATAGCAATGTTTATCATTGAATTTTAAGTCTTTAATACCTCTTTCACACATTTCCCTGCTAGTGTTCCATGTAGCCTACTTAATGAATCTTACAGAACTACTCTGAGTGAACTGCTTAATGATTTTGGGGACATAAAAATAAAAAAAAAAGATACTAATTTCCCATAGTGAGGTTGTCTGCTGTCCCAATTCCTTCTTAACTAACAGGCCCCAAGCCAAAACTGGCACTGAAATATTCAAGTAGATGTATGAAGGAAATACCAACTTTAGGATCTGCTCGTACTCCACCTAAGACATATTGTTTGGAAAATACAGGCAATCCCATCACATTTTGAGGGTCTACTAATTTCATAACTAAAATTCGACTTTCTAAATTGGTTCCAAAGGAACCAATATTTTCTCATGATAGCGTGGGAAAAGTTACATCTTCTCTTCCAATGATTATATTACTCTTTCAAAGTCTCAAGGTCTTTGAACTATGGAAATGAAAGGAAAACAGCAGACTGTTGTGTTTGATAATTATCCCTAGAAAAATTGGGTTTTCTTCTCTAGGATTCTGAGAGATTATGAGACTCTCATGTAAGACTGAGGGTTATTTTTGCTCATTTCTATTACTTATTATTAGATATGAGTGTGGAATGGTAGAGTACCAAAGAGGTCCTGTAACTCAGACTTTCTGTGCTTCTTCTCTGTGGAACAAGGCCATATTTACTTCTGTCTAGAATGCCTAGACTGTACCCACTTCCTTAATTTCTTTTAACAGGAACCCTAGGGTAATTCTTGATTTGTGTGCAAATTTGGGGAGAAAACCTAACTACATGCCTGTCTATGCTGTACTGTTTAACCAATTCAAATAGAATTATCCTAACCTTTGTACACTGCTAGTAGTATCTGTAGGCATCACACAATTGGTACAGGCTACATAGTATAATCTAGAAGACAAGTGCTTCATTAACTGACCAAAATAATGTGATGTAGAATAAGGAAATATTCTAGATTATGGTGTAAAATGAACACGCTTCAAAAAATATACAGGTTTTTATTTCTCTTTGAACTTTGGTTGGGACTTGGATTGTGAAACACCAGTCAGTAAAATTTACAGAGCAATCGTAAGAAGTGAATCTGTATAACCCCTGTAGTGTGGGGGACTACGCAGAGCTGAACAGGGCGGATCTATGGTGCTACTCAGAGCCACAACCACACTAATGAGGTCATCGTTGTATTTTCTTCTGCCGTCTGCACTTTGCATAATTTTCAAGCAGTGTCACAAAGCCTGGGAGAGTAAATGATGAAGACATTTGTGAGACTAGGGATTCCACAGAACACTCGTGTTTTCCACGTGGCACTGATTTTCAGTATTAAAACTCCCTGTATTGGCCGGCGCCGCGGCTCAATAGGCTAATCCTCTGCCTTGCGGCGCCGGCACACCGGGTTCTAGTCCCGGTCGGGGCGCCGGATTCTGTCCCGGTTGCCCCTCTTCCAGGCCAGCTCTCTGCGTGGCCAGGGAGTGCAGTGGAGGATGGCCCAAGTCCTTGGGCCCTGCACCCCATGGGAGACCAGGATAAGCACCTGGCTCCTGCCATCGGATCAGCGCGATGCGCAGGTCGCAGCGCGCCTACCGCGGCGGCCATTGGAGGGTGAACCAACGGCAAAAGGAAGACCTTTCTCTCTGTCTCTCTCTCTCACTATCCACTCTGCCTGTCAAAAAAAAAAAAAAAAAAAAACTCCCTGTATTCAGAAAGTACGATGGCCAGGTCTAACCCCAGTCCAATTAAATCAAGATCTTTGAGAGTGGGTATAGGGGTTAAAAATGTTTTTACAGTTCTTCTTAGGATAACATGCTCAGATGACAAACACCATCGTAATGCTTACAGGTGCTAGTCTCTGGGGAGGGGAGGTGACAAGTTTTACAATATCAGGCAGAGAATTTCTGGGACGAAAGGGATCTTTTACTTGGAGTCTTTTTTTAAAATTTTTATTTTATTTTTTTGGCAGGCAGAGTGGACAGTGAGAGAAAGACAGAGAAAGGTCTTCCTTTTGCTGTTGGTTCACCCTCCATTGGCTGCTGTGGCCGGCGCACCACGCTAATCTGAAGGCAGGAGCCAGGTGCTTCTCCTGGTCTCCCATGGGGTGCAGGGCCCAAGCACTTGGGCCATCCTCCACTGCACTCCCTGGCCACAGCAGAGAGCTGGCCTGGAAGAGGGGCAACCAGGACAGAATCTGGCGCCCCTACCGGGACTAGAACCTGGTGTGCTGGCGCCGCAAGGCAGAGGATTAGCCTATTGAGCCGCGGCTCCGGCTTTCTTGAAGTCTTAATATTGCCATGGTCATTGGCTTATCGGTGCCTGTACTGTCATGTGCAGCGACACCAAAATAATGTTTGAGAGCATGGACAAATCCATGGCGTATCCAAAACCAACTAGGGGGAAGATCAAAATTCTCCCTATTAAACTCCTGTAACTTACGATAATGCTGACATTCAGGAAAATCCTCAATGCGTATAGTGACGAAGTCATGAGGAGCCACTTCTGTTTGTGACAGATCTTTCTAGACATGTGGTTATCTATGAGAAACTGTCAAGTTGTGATAGCATCTTCTCCATCGTGGCCATTTGTCTGTTATCAATGGTTTCCTGGCCATTTTTCCTTCCCCGAGAGGTGTAGGTGTTATAGGCTGGAAACCCTGGGAGGACAGAGCCTTGCATGAAGGTTCTTTGGCCTTTGGCCTCCTTTATTATTGTTAATTCTTCTTTATCTTTCTTATTTGAGAGGAAAAGGAGGGAAAGGAGGGGGAAAAGAGAAGAGAGGGACAGACATGAGAGCGAGAACTCCCACTTGCTTTTTGACTCCTCAAATGTCTCCAACAGTCCCCAGCTAGGGCTGAAGCTGGGAGCCAGGAACCAATCCAGGTCTCCCATGTGGGTGGCAGGGATCAGTAGCTTGAGCCATCATTGCCACCTCCCAGGGTGCACAATGGCAGGAAGCTGGATTCAGGAGCAAGGTATGTAACCTCGGCACTCTAATGGGGGATGCAGACATTCCAAACAGTATCTAAACCATGAGGCCAAGCACCACACTTCTGTAAGACAGTTTTTCTTTTCCTCAATTCATCTAAAAGTTTTAGCAAGCACAGCCTCATAGCATGGTTTCAGTTTTCCCTTGTTCTAAATTGCTCATTCTAATAAAAACTGGTCATTAGGAAATGGGTTGAAATCAAATCATGAATATTTGAAGGTTCAAGCCTTCTGTTTTGTCTTTTGTTGATTTGCAGAGTAGTTTTGAGTTTTAGGATTCTTAATTTTTCCAATTTATGGATGACTAAATTTCCGCCTGTCTTGAGCAAATTTAGCCTGGCAGTTAAGACACTCGCATGTCATGTAAGACTGTCCGGGGTCAACTCCTGGCTCTGGTTTCTGACTTCACCTTCCTGCTAATGCAGATCCTGGGAGGCAGCAGTGACAGCTCAAGTAATTGGGTCCCTGCCACTCATGTAGAAGACCTGGGTTGAGCACCTCGTTCCCAGTATGGCTGGGCCTAATCCCAGGTGTACAACCATTTAGGGAACAAACCTGCCTATGGATGCTTTCTCTCTCTCTCTGTGTCTGCCTCTCAACATTTTTTTTTAAAAAGTTTAAAACCTGAAACATGTTTGTGAAGTACTACATCATTCTCTTCCCCAAACCAAAAGTGCTATGCTCTACCTAGGAGCTTTACATTCTCTTGTACTTAGAGGATTCCTTCTCGAGAAAAATGGCTAGAGCTGACGTGTCATCTAAGTGTAGAAGATCAGCATTTCTAAAGCAGACTCCAACTATCTTCAGTGCTCACAATTTTCCTATGATCCATAATGCTATAATCAACCAGAGACAAAATTGTATTAAAACTCATCTTAAAGGTGGCATTTTACAATTTTAAAAGGTTTTGGTACATAAAAGAAGAGTTAATTAGTAATTTCCATTGCTTTTATCAATCTACCATAATCCTTCCAAAATGTATTCAATTTAAGTGATATAATTCATATAGCCTTTCGAGAACAGAATCTTTATCTCGACCTCTTTACATCTTGGCAAATGTTGAAATAGTAATAAAACTAACCTGATGGCTTTCAGGGCACATACAATGCCATGTGATGTATAAGAAAGGAAGCTGTAGGCCAGCTCTTTGCATAGGGAATTACCGCTCTGGAGTGGGGCACTAGGATTTGGTTCCAATTTGCTTTTATGCCGAGACTCCTGTCCTGTGTCATTCCCAGGACTGACCTCACCAGCACTGGGAGGCCACAGGGGATTTCCTGAGCTACCTACAATTTCCGATACAGGTACAGGAGAGGGAGAAGTCCCAGATGTTCAAGTGTCTTTTAGTATCTCAGCTTCTAGTACATTGTTTAATATTATTCCCATAATCAGTCCTGACTGTGTGGATGCACAGAGCATCTATACCTGCACTCCCATGATTTAGAACATACATTACTGCTTTATTCAACTCCAAAGCAATATGCTTCAAAAAGACTATTTATTTGATGTGGTATTGATACTCATTGCTAAAGGTTATCAATTAGCATATGACAAAAATTAAGTAAATAAACAGATGAAACCTAGGCCAAACATGCATAAAGCATTTGTTGAAGGAAGTGAATTTTCTAAGCCTTCCAATGAAGCATTATCCTCATACAGTTGGAGTGGTTTCCTTTCTTGACAGCTTTTACCATCATATGGTTGCCACTAGTCTCTAGGCTGATAGATCTGAGTGTCACAGCTCACAGACTGATTAGAACTACAGAACATCAGTTCCTGGGCTGTTAAACTCTGCACACTGGAAGTCAGAGCACTACAGATGTCAGAGCTTAGGAACCTTTAAGGTCCTGGACCCTCAGAACTGCCACACTCAACAGAAATGCCCTTTGTCAGAGGATGGGTACCGAGTAAGACAGGAGAATAAAGTGGGCAGATGGTTCTATATTACATCAAACTATAAGAAATTTCTCTTTTGTAGGTCAAATTGGTCAAGATACTTTTTAAAGGGCCAGCCTAATCAGAAAATCTCAACAAGGAAACATGCCTGACATAGGTTTTATGAAAAACAAGCCTCATCTTTCTTCCAGGTGTCCAAATAGGTTTACCTTCTTTCCTAATTCAAAAGAGAAGATGAAGTACAAATAAACCAAGGAGCAAATATGGCTGGAAAGATGTTACAACTAAACAGGTGGGTATCATAGACATGAAGAAATTTAAAAGGAGGAAAAATGTAGAACAACAAAATTAAAAAGAAACTGAAGTGGATCTAAGGCCGGTCTAGCAGTTAAGACACCACTTGGGATGCACACATCCCATATCTCAGTGCTGTGTTGGAGTCCCAGCTCTGCTCCTGATACCAGCTTATTGCTAATGTGGACCTTAGAAGGGAACAGGTGACAATTCAAATTTTTGGGTTACTGTTATCCACACGGGAGACCTGGACTGAGTTCCTGGCTCTAGAGCATTAGGTGAGCAACCAGGTGAACCAGAGGATGCAAGCATGTGTACGTGTGTCTGTCTGTTTTACCCTATGGCTCAAAAAAAAAAAAAAAAAAAATTAAAGGCCAAAAAAGTAAACACAACGGGAAAATATCAATCCTTTACATAATATCAAATGCAAATAATACTTTATATCATTAACTGCTCTGAAAATTAGTGTTACTGAAAATTTGGTTGTTAGCATTTAAAACAGGAAGTGGCTCTAATTGTTTATATGTATTCAAATCTTCCTTTCATTTCTTAAAGCGATGTCCTACAAGTGAATAAATATTAAAGGTGTAGAAGTGTTTCTATCTACCCCGGATCACTAGCAATATTACCAAGGATTAAATATGTCTAACAGAAGTAGACTTTGCTTTTCAATAACTCTTCTGAGCAGAGATAATTTTGTCTATTTTAGAATCATTACGCTATGGTAGATGTCAGTAAGGAGGGTCACCAGTCAGAAAATAAACAGCAGAAAGATATGTGAATAGAAGATGTGGAGTTTATACTTAAGAAAAATACAGACCCGATTTTTTTTTTTTTTTGACAGGTAGAGTTAGTGAGAGAGAGACACACAGAGAGAAAGGTCTTCCTTCCATTGGTTCACCTCCCAAATGGTTGCCACGGCCAGCACATTGAGCTGATCCAAAGCCAGGAGCCAGGTGCTTCTCTTGGTCTCCCATGCGGGTGCAGGGCCCAAGCAGTTGGGCCATCCTCCACTGCCTTCCCGGGTGACAGCAGAGAGCTGGACTGGAAGAGGAGCAACCGGGACAGAATCCGGTGCCCCAACCGGGACTAGAATCCTGGGTGCCGGCGCCGCAGGCGGAGGATTACCCTAGTAAGCCACAGTGCCGGCCCAGACCCGATTTTTTTAAAAAGTATACAACCTTCTTGTTCTACCTATAGGAAACATCTTTTTCTTGTTAAATGCAAAGAATTTTTAAAATTATGTTTCTATTACTTGAGACAGCTTAATCCTGTAGTTCTTGAATTTCCGCAAGTATTATTCAGAATCTATTGGCTTATAAAATTAATACTTCCAAAGTAAACATGTAATAAATTTTCATCTGAATACAGTAGCCTACTTGATGTCTAAGATTAAAAAAATTTTCCAACTATTTTAAAAAAAAAACATTAACTTATAATTATCTTAAAAAAATGTTTCTTGTTTCTCTGTTACTCTTTTCATGAATGTGGTTGAAGTACAAATGCCAATGCCATGTTAGTGAGCCAACATAAGCAAAGGCTTGCTGTAGTATCTGAAAAGGTCATTTAAGTAGCAGTGTGGTCAGGGATGGCCTGTGGTTGCACTTACTGGAATTGGTGCTGTCATCCTTGGTTCCGTCGAGAGCTCCATCGGGGTGCATTTGCAAGTAGTAGCCTTGCCTGCAATATAACCTGGTCACTATGCCCTTGAGCTGGGGATCTGAAAGGCAAACACAGCCATCGTAAGCCTCACAGTGCATCCAGAGACAGTCTCTACTACATTATTTTTTGTCAGAAAAGGACATTTGGCAGACACGACATTTTATGTGGCTCAGGTTCCTCTTGTGTTTTTATTGAACTTGGAGGATACCAACTGGGGACAGTAAGGAATACGTGGTAACCAGCTACAAAAATAGGTCGTATTGGGGCCGGTCCTGTGGTGTAGCAGGTAAAGCTGCTGCCTGTAGTGCTAGCATCGCATATGGGCACCGGTTCGAGTCCCAGCTGCTCCACTTCTGATCCAACTCTCTATTTCCAGGGAAAGCAGTAGAAGATGGCCCAAGTACTTGGGCCCCTGTACCCACATGGGAGACCCAGAAGAAGCTCCTGGCTCCAGATTGGCAAAGCTCCAGCCAATACAGCCACTGGGGGAAGTGAACCAGCAGATGGAGGACTTCCCTCTGCTCTACTTCTCTACTTCTCAACTCTGACTTTCAAATAAATAAATCTTTATAAAAAAGCACCATTTTATGAAACAGATATTCATGTATGTATACTTAAACCTATCACACTAAGCTATATGTTTAACCATTAAACTGTAAACTAATTAATGTGCGTTGATATTACAAAGGATGGCAGTATAGGAGTTTTGCAAACTTCTGCCTCTCGAAACTTGATTACCATCAAAGGCTGTTAAAAATGGAGTTCTCCTTTTACTTAAATTGATAAGTATCCCGAAATTGTGAAAAATCCAAGTTTTTAGATTCATTTGAATTTTCTAGTTTCAGAAAAAGCACCAGTTTGGCAACTATCCCCTGGACATCTGCAGGGTCCTCCTAACTCCCCCGGAAGCATCCAAGATGCCTGGACATGATCCACAGGGAAAATGCAGTTTCAGGCTTTGGAACTCAGGGAACAGAGATTTACAGCCAGACTCAATCCGAGGCAATAATCGGGACAAATGAGACAAATTTAGCAGATAAACCTATTAATTTTAATACCTAAAAAGGACAAAGTATGCAATATAGAATCTGACTCTTGGACAACTGGCACGAGGTAGCAGGCAGTGGAAGTTCATTCTAACAAAGGAAGTCATGCGGCAATAGATTTTCACTGGTTGAGACAGAAGAGAACCACCCTAGTAAGCTAGTGCTTCACAAAGAGCCAGTTGTCCTATTTGGAAATACGCATCTACATGTAGGTTCTTCTAAGGCCACCCCCATCTCAGGACTAGATCTGAGGAGGGACATGGTAATTCTCACTATGGCAACTGGCTTCTCTCCTCAGGAACTGAATGGGACATGCAAATATGATTATACTGGCAAACCAGTACGAGTTTACACTGAATGATGAAACCAGTATCCTGGAATCAACAGGAAAATCATAGACTTGCAAACAGGTGGACCCAAAACATACCATTGCAAAACTAAGTAAAAGTTGTAGAAAAACCGACTATCCTAATTAGAAATGAAAAAGCTATCTAAAATCGGTTTCTAAGCACATCATAAAATTAAAAGTTTGAAAAATGACACCACTGTACACAGATTGCTTCATAGATGACATTTCAATTGGGGGGAAAACCTTCTGGAAAATAATGCATGAATATCACAGCATCAGAAGACTTTTTCCTATATGTTTAAACTTCTATCTATGAAATTGGTGAATATGACAAAAATGATTTAAAGAAAATATACTCCAACATTGTTAGAGTGACTAACTTTAGCATGTAGAGGTTTTTAAAAGACTTGGAGTTTGAAATGAAATGCCTAAGCTATTATTAGAATCATTTTATTATCATCCTTACTCTTTGGTATAAAGATTTCAAAATCAGTTAACTCTAACATGGGCATTGTGATAAAAAATTTACCATGGAGCCTTATTTTGTGTGTATCTGGGCAGACTTGGATTATTAACCCTCTACAACATGAGAGCCTCTTAGTTCTGTTGGAACTCATTTATGCTCTTCATTGAAAACAAGTGAGTCAGAAAAAAAAAGTAGAAGGGAAAATGCCTTAATTGTTGGGAAAACATACAGAATTCCAGAGACTGACAATTTTCTGTTATGTTTTAGCATCACGTATGTGTAAGTTGCCCGACACTTTAGGTCCTGGGTCTTGTGGAGCTGAATTTCCTAGAACAGCAAGACTATAAAAAGGCACAGCCCCACTCCCCGGCCCCACACTCACCCAGAGCCCTCCAACAGGCTTCTGGTCTGACCAGCAAGTAACAAGCAAACAATACTTTATGGTTTTGAACTCCTAATGACAAGTAGACAAAAACCAAATTGATTTTGGTTTATCCAATTTCACAATATTTGCTTTTTATTTTCAGAAATTATATAAATATTGCTTGTGTTCTCCTTGGGTGCCAGGCACTATTCTAAGAACATTCCATGACTAGCTCACTGAATCCTCACTGCAAGCCTAATAGGAAGCCCACTTTGAAGATGAAGAACCTGAGATGCAGGATAATTAGTTTAACACAGGGGGCATGGTTATGCAGCACAAAGCTAAGGGTTAACGAGGAGCACTCAGGTGGGCTTGTAGCTCAGGGAGTTAATGTGCTGCTTGGGACACCTGCATTGCATCCTGTCAGAGCACCATGACCTGTATCCACTTCCATTAGCTTCTTGCCAATGCACCGGGAGGTAGCAGGTGATGGCCCAAGGACTTGAGTTACTGCCACCCACGTAGGAGGCCCTGGGTGGAGTTCCTGGCTCCTAGCTTCAGCCTAGCCCAGCCCCTGCTGTTGTGAGCTTTTGGGAAGTGAACCAGAAGATTGATGATCTCTCTTCCCAGCTACCCCCACCTCCATGACACCTCACCCGCCCCATCTGGGCCCTTTAAATACATTTTGAAAACGTTAAAATAAGATGAGCACTCAGCTCTGGATCCTATTCACTTAACTGATACATTACGCAGCCTCCATAAGTAGAATAAATGAAACATCTTAAAATTTTAAGGTTAAATGCAAGCCAATGTGTTTAAAAAACAAGCAATAGTTCACAGTTGTGCACAGCTGTGTAAACCCAAATCCTTCATATTCAGAGCTGAGTCTTGGAAATAGAGCACAAATGCAAACAATAGAAAAGATCCAAGTTCTTGGAAACCTCTTCTAAGAGCCAGTCTACATTGCCATTGGCCGCATGTCCGACTAACCTCTGCATGAAATCCTTCCAAAAATCAGAGTTTCAGCACCGTGAGTTCAAAACTTTCCCCAGCACCATTTTTACTTGAATTCTCCTATCTCCACCACTTCAGCCAAAGGATGTTCCGTCTCCTTAATATTTCTGTTAACAGTATCAGTCCGCTCAGGGCAACACAACGCCTGTCTCTTTTATTCCCCCTGGTAAGCTGCCCAGTTCCCATAGATGCTTCTTCAAAATGTCCCCCTTTTTCCTATTTTCTCTGCCAGCCGCAGCTCAGCCCCTCGACACCTCTCCTGGGTCGTGCTCCCCCCTGTAGTCTGCCTGTTCCCATACCTCAGATCTGGAAACAGGTGGCAACATCTCTCCACCTAGGAATTACGAACGCACTCCCACAGCAACACAGCTCCATCTTTGCCGGCCTTGCCGACTGCAGCCTGCTGGATCACTGTGGGCTGCCTATAAGGGCTCTCGTGCACTCCTCATTTATGTTTGCGCCGCCTTACTCATCTCAAGGGTTCCCACCTGTATAAGAATTCCCCTTGCTCACCTGTGCAGGTGAGCCTGCCCTTGCACACACCCCTGCCTGATTACATCCTCTGCCTCCTCCCCAAGTCTGGCTCCAGCAACAGTTCATTTCTCCTGAGCCCGGTCCTAACAGCTCAGAGCAGGCGGCATCGTCCGTTGCATGTTCACCACAGGTGTGATTCATTTCTTAAGTGTCAACATTTACTTTGAAACATATTCCACATGTGATAAAGTACAGAACCCAGTACAATGTACATCCACCACTGACATTAAGCAAAGGCTTCTGTTTGGCTTTATGTATCGTGGCTATAACTTCACCTTTCTGCAGTCATATGATTCACAAACTGGACTGCAGGTTGAACGACAGAAGTTGGAAGGTGTCATCTTGTTCACCATTGGGTGTCCAAGGTTCAGATAACTAGAGGCTCTGTGTTAAACTCTTGTTGAATAAATACTGACAAGAGGGTAGTAAAAAAAACCAATAATTTTGTATATTTCTGGTAAATATGAACACTGGAACAACATGAAAACCCAGGATGGCAATTAAAATTGGAGGTGCCCACAAACTTTAACCAGGTAATTGTACTTTTCAGACCTAACTTAAAAACAAGTACTGAAAGCATGCTAATTTTATGATGAAAATGCAGAGATTTTAAGAAAATCTATTAATGCCTTTGACAAAAATGAGTAAAAATAGCATGTCATATCTATTTCCAAATAATATTGCACTTATATATGCAAATAAACTAAAACTCACACCACTCTTGTATATTAACTACCCCACATTTTCAAACACTCTATTAATCTTGTGTACAGTTATTTGTCCAGAAAGCATTCACTGTCTTTATTGCCTACAAAACTGGCCATTGTGAAATGTGACCATTAACAGTGTCAAGTGACTCTTTCAAATGATTAAGAAAAGCCTTTTTCTCAAGGATGAAAGTGTGCAACTAAATAATCATAGCAGGAAAGAAAAAAAAAAGGACTCAGTTATGTGCCATAAGGTAAAAGTATGACTGAGTTTCTAGTTCTGCTGTGAATAGGAGGATCCAACGGTCATTTTCTTACTCTATAGCAAATCTCAATTATAGTCTACAATGTACTAGGCAACTCCCTTGCAGATGTCATTTTGACACTGTGAGAGCAACCTGATAAAAAGGAACCAAGAAGACATGACATGACTGCCAGAATGGACAAAACTCAGACTAGGTAGTTTTAATAAATGCACAAATCCATGGCTGGTGCCATGGCTTACTAGACTAATCCTCCGCCTTGCGGCGCTGGCACACCGGGTTCTAGTCCCGGTCGGGGCACTGATCCTGTCCCGGTTGCCCCTCTTCCAGGCCAGCTCTCTGCTATGGCCCGGGAAGGCAGTGGAGGATGGCCCAGGTCCCTGGGCCCTGCACCCGCATGGGAGACCAGGAGAAGCACCTGGCTCCTGCCTTCGGATCAGCGAGATGTGCCGGCTGCGGTGGCCATTGGAGGGTGAACCAACGGTAAAGGAAAACCTTTCTCTCTGTCTCTCTCTCTCTCACTGTCCACTCTGCCTGTCAAAAATTAAAAAAAAAAAAATTAAAAAAAAATAAAAGCATAAATCCTCAAGTAGAGCACAGAGCATGGCATTGC
The DNA here is from genome assembly GCF_033115175.1 of Lepus europaeus. Classification (NCBI taxonomy): domain Eukaryota; kingdom Metazoa; phylum Chordata; class Mammalia; order Lagomorpha; family Leporidae; genus Lepus; species Lepus europaeus. The sequence goes on along the minus strand of NC_084832.1, from coordinate 10,949,131 downwards.
TGTATGTGAAGACACAAATGCTGGAACCCTCTACCGCTCAAAATGGGGAGCGTAAGCTTTGCTAATTAACACACGACTTGGCACCCAGCAGTATCTACAATGGGTCAACTGTTATATCAGCTCTATAGCATCTGGGACAGGTTAGGCATCCTATCTTTCTGGGGAGCAGACACAGGGACCCTGACTCTTAGTCTTTTGTTCCAGTATGTGTGTTCCTGGCTAAGTAGATCTGCAGGTTATATGAGTATTGTCTAATAACTGAAGTTAGGATAGTTTAGGGTAAGAAAATGCCACAGAGTGAATATGCATTGAAGGGGACACTCAAAATATTTAGTAAAAACAAATACCAAAGAGTAGCAAAGATGGCATTTTCTCCTATACGGATTAGGTGGTTAAAAACAAACATATAAACAAGCAACAAAAGCAAATGATGACCTATTCAGATCTAATATGAAGTCAGTCAAAGGAGTTCGAAAATGTTATAACAATCTGAAATGTATCGACTTCATAAAGATAGAAACCCAGCCTAAATAACTATTCCATACCTTGAGAGGAAAAAGAGAGAAAATATTACATAAATGAAGAACACTGGAACTGAAGTTGCATGCTCACTTTTTTCATCAAATTGATGGGATAAACAGGCTTGTGTCATCTTCCTCTAGTAAGTGTAGAATGTGAGTTTTACAGGAACAAAGATTTTTGTTTCAGTACTGATTCATTCTCAACTCCTACACTCACATTCTTAATTAATAATTGAAAGCTGGTGGGCTGGCATAGTGGGTAAAGCTGCTGCCTGCAGCGACCCATATGGGTGCCAGTTCTAGTCCTGGCTGCTCCACTTCCAATCCAGCTCTCTGCTATGGTCTGGGAAAGCAGTAGAGGATGGCCCACGTGCTTGGACCCCTGAACCTCCTGGCTCCTGGCTTCTGTTCGGCGCAGCTCCAGCCGTTGCAGCCAATTGGAGAGTGAACCAGTGGATGGAAGACCTCTCTCTTTCTGTCTCTCCTTCTTTCTCTGTAACTCTGACTTTCAAATAAATAAATAAATCTTAAAAAAAAAAAGAAATGTGGCTAAATATCTGAAGGCCTATACCTCTAAGTTAACCATATAAAACATTCAGAATATTTTTTCAGCTCATAAAATAACTAGTTCTTTATTCTCTTCTAAAACATGTAAGTGTTCAGACTATCTACTCTGCCCAAGAAAATATTTAGACTTACTCTCTCTTCTTTTGCTTAATTCCTTTTTCCCTCTAGTTTTGTCTTTTGTTTTCTATTTACTGTGCCTGTTCATTTTAAAGAAAATGCTTTGAAGATTCTCCTTGTATGAACGTCTCTGCTAACTATGCTGTACAATACTAATTAAAACAGAACTAATGAAAACTAATGTGAATGCATATCAAGTAAAAGATGTTTCATAATATATTACCCTCAACACCCAGAACTGAAAGAAATGCAAATCAACACAACTGTCTTTGGATGCAGGGAAAAAATATCCGACATTTTAATTAAAACAATCACTCTCTCAGAAGTGTGTTCAATGAAATCAATCACTGTCATAAATTGTTTTCACGCAATGTGGAAACTGACAAAAGAAATCTGGATAATCCTTCAAAACCATATACATTTAAAATTACTACTTAGATTAGAATATCTGCATATATTTTAATGTAGCAAATTCATTAATGTATACACATCCCATATATGTTTATCTACATCCAAATCTTGGTATAATTGGCTATTAGTGTAAGTTCTTAAATGTCACTCTTCTGTTAGCTGTGGTAAAATCACACTTTTTTCACAGGGTGAAAACAGCTTTTGGAATATATATTTTTACATAAAAAATGTGGCAGATCTAATTAGGTTTTGGCACTCCTAGTAGCAGAAAATAGTAATGTGAATAATTTGCCCAAAGCTATAAATTAGCATATAATCCAGCCATAAAAATAAACCATGTCCAGGAACTCCTCCAAAGGGCCCAGACAGGACGTGGGTTAGGGGATCCTAAAGAAACTGATACAACTAAGGCATGTGTGTGTGAAATCCTGCCTGCTGATCCACTGCCTGGAACAATCTCTCTACCACTTCTCTGCCTATCAGAATCCTATGTTTATAGGTACCAGGGATAGAACCTTCCATAAAACAAGTCTTGCCCTCAAAGAGCAAGGTGTTACTGAGACTCAGGACATGATACCCCACAGTACAGTACTTTGGCATGCTCAGTACTTTGAATTAAAGGACAGTGGAGGGAGTTTGGAGGCTAAGTCCCTCAGACCGTCTCCTGCCCCAATCCCAGGAGGAAGGAATTACACAGAAATGCTGAGGAGAATCTGAAGAGACAGCCCTGGCGGGGTTCCCCTCGGGCACAATTAACCACACCTGTTTTTAATCATGTTTCCACACAGCTGTCCCATCTTTACCAAACCTAGTGGTCTTTATTTCTGAAGGCTCCCCTGTCGGATAAAATTATTTAATATTTATCATGTTTTCTTGGGGTAAATTTTTAACAGACACATCAAAATTGTCTATTTTTATCATGTACCATGTGTTCGATGCATGTGTATTATCCTATCAGGTAAATATATTTTCTTCAAACATTTCTCATTTCTTTAAGGTTAAAACATTCAAAATTCTACCTTCTGGTTGGTCTCTTTTGTTTGTGGTGAAATAGTACATTAGTATTATCTATAGACACCCTATTGTGTAAACAGAGCCCCAGAACATGTTACGCCTACCTGATTGCAACATAGTCATTAATCCATCTGTCCTTACTCCTTTCCTCTCCTTCCCTCTCCAGTCTCTAGTAAACAACATTGCAATTTACACTTCTATAAGATCCTTTTTTTTCGACTCCATCCATTATGAATAAGATCCCGTGTCACATAAAACACTGACTGAATGAATTTGTTATGCTTTATCTTGTTAACCTGTCTTGAGCTGCAGGGGTGTCAGTCATAGCCTTATGATGGGTGATGAAAGCTATGATACCTTTCTGCCCCTCCACTTTCTATTCCGAGAAGGAAACAAGCACATTAAGATGGTTTCTTCTGCACTGTGTTAAATTAGCGGATCCCTTGAAGGTATGCATTGTATATTACTCAAAATAGTCTATCACAGTAATTTGCATAGAAAAAAAACGTTTATTGAAATGAATTCACTTTCTGCTTTTTAAAGAACCTTTATTTTAATTCCTAAATGACTTTCAACACAAAATGCTCTCCCTCCCCACTTTTGGTATCTTATTTAGGAGTTGGAGGAGAAGAGCAAGATTGAGATAAAGATAAATTGGATTCTGAAAGGGAAACACCAACAATTCTTAAAGTTCTTTCCCAATTTGTGGACAAAAATTCCCTCTAGGTAAAAAATATAAAAAGGATAACTGTAAAGCCCCTTTTGGGAATACGGTTTGTGGAGATCATGAAAGGGAGAGCAGAGAACAGGAACTGGGCTTCCTGTTTGCTCCTGAGCTCTACGCAGCAGCCCTCCCAGATGCACCTCAGGGCTGGAGAGTCCAGCTGTCACCAGCTCTCTCAGTATGCACAGTCTGGAAGCTCCAGAACCAAGCAAGTCTCTGCAGCCCAGCTAGAAAAGCACTCTGTCCCGTAACTTTCTTTCTTTCAAGGTCCTATCATTGTAGAGACATAGGAGAACTCCTATGGCTTCCAACATAACCCAGAAGTGGGGGTTAAAATAACCATCAGATTAGATCTATTGTCCCATCTTATTAAATCACATTTGCAAAGATGAATAATTGTATAATAAAATAATCAAGTGCACTGAACCACTCATTTGTTTTTCCAAATTAAAATTACATATTTTAAAAATTAAATAACATGTATTAAATATTTGCAACAGATAATATAGAAAATTCTTGCACATATTTAAGTTAAAAAAGCATGTTCTTGGGGAGCGGGATACACAGCAGACTCATAGAATGGCAGATGTCCTAAACAGCACTCTGGCCTCAGAATCAGCCCTTAAGGCAGTTGGATCTGGCTGAAAAACCCATGAGAGTATTTCAGGCATGGAAAGCCAAGACACTCTGGCAAAAAAAAAAAAAAAAGAAAAGAAAAGAAAACAAAAACAAAAACAAAACAAAACAAAACAAAACAAAAAAAAAAACAACACCACTTAAATGAAAGATCTCTGTGAGTGAGATCCCAGTGGAAAGAACAGGTCATCAAAGAAGGAGGTAGCTTTCTCTGAAAGGAGGAGAGAACTTCCACTTTGACTATAACCTTGTCTAAATATGATCAGAGTCGGTGAACTCAAAAGGCTTCCATAGCCTTGGCAACTCATGACAAGAGCCTTGGGTAATTACTGACGCCATAAACAAGAGTGTCAATTTGTTCAGTCAACAACAGGAGTCACTGTGCACTTACTCCTCATGTAGGATCTCTGTCCTTAATGTGCTGTACATTGTGATTTAATGCTATAACTAGTATTCCAACAGTATGTTTCATTTTGTGTTTCTGTGTGGGTGCAAACTGTTGAAATCTTTACCTAATATATACTAAATTGATCTTCTGTATATAAAGAGAATTGAAAATGAATCTTGATGTGAATGGAAGGGGAGAGGGAGTGGGAGAGGGGAGGGTTGCAGGTGGGAGGGAAGTTATGGGGGGCAAAGCCATTGTAATCCATAAGCTGTTCTTTGGAAATTTATATTCATTAAATAAAAGTTAAAAAAATAAAGAAACACACAAAAAAATTTAAAAAATTAAAAAAAATAAAAACGCATGCTCTTCAGTGACATTTGGAATCCATGTCAAGCCATTATTATTATTATTATTATTACAACTAGAGAAAGCTTTGCTGATTATATACCATGCCAGGGATTAATTTTTAAATTCTGTATATATTTAATTTACTTGAGAAGCAGAAAGAGTGAGACTGTGAGAGGGAGAGTTCATCCTCCCAACACCCGAACAGCCAGGGCTGAGTCACACTGAACCAGGAGACAGGAACTCTGTTCAAGCCGGCGACATGGGTGGCAGGAACTAAGAGCCTGAGCCGCAACTACACCTCCCAGGATGCACTTTATGAACAAGCACGATTGGAAGCAGGGGCAGACTTGACTCCAGGGACGCTGACGTGGGATGCAGGCCTCCCAAGCAGCAGCTTAACCCATACTCCACAACATCCATCCCAATAACTGGCTGCTTAAGCAAAAATAACAAAAATGTAGAATGGAATGTATAACGTAGGTCAAAGTAACATGTATGACAGCAAACAAAATATCAAGATGAAAGAAATGAAAACACACTAAACGACCCAATTTACTAAATACATCATACTCAGTTTAATGCTTGACTGATACCACCTTGAAATTCTTTAGGAATTTTCTATCAATATACCCTACAGTTTCATGTACATTTTCACACTAGGTTCCTGGAATGATATAGCCTGTGCTATTCTTACATATGACACTGAAAACACGACCTAGGGAAGCAAACACTGATATATTGAATTTCACAAAAATTCAAAACTTTTCTTCAAAAGAGAATACAAGCCACAGCATGCCTGAAAATATTTGTATACTTTGTATCTGATTTCAAGTGCATATCTACAAATACATAAAGACTTCAAACTTAATAAGAAGAAAATAGAGGTTACAATAAAACAAATAGGCAAAGATTTGAGCACAGCCATTGTCAAAGAATCTACTCATACACGAATGGCTAAGAAGTGCAGGAAAGGATGCTCGCTGTCATCAGTCTCCGTGAAAAAGAAAAACAAGACCATAATTCTATACATATTAGTGCAATCAAAATTTTAAAAGAATTATTATACTGAATGTTGGCAAATATGTAATCAGAACTCTCCTACGTGGATGGTAGAAACAACAGAAAAGAGTTTGCTTTCTTAAAAATTATCCTTTCTTAAAAAGGATTCTTAAAAGTTCAACATTAACCCATAGCATGAGCCCATCATGCTACCCCTAAGGATTAATTCATTATAAATAAAGTACACATTCTCATAAAACCACACACATGAATGCTTTATAATATGAACGCTTTGTAATAGCTGAAAACTGGAAACAGACACAATGCCCACTCAACAGGTGGATGGATAAATGAGCTATGGAAGATGCAGATAGAGGAGCACCTACTCAGCAAAACAAGGAAATGAACTGTAATAATGGATGGAACAAAATGAATGAATTAACAATTATTATCCTGCATGAAAACATACCTTCTGTGTAATTCCATTTATGCAATATTCCATAAAACATAAAATAAGATATAATACCAAAAATAAGATCTGTGACTGGAGTTTGGGGAAGGCACAGAGAGGCAGATGGTTGGGCATACAAGGTACACAAAAGGCCTCAAGGGAACTATTGGGGCATTGGTCACAGTCACAATCTCAAGTATAGGAAGGCATCATATATACAGACGTGTATTTACATGTGCCAAACTTGCAACATTATACATATTAAAGGATGGAAAAAATATACCATGCCAATAATAATCCAACTAAGTTAAAATGATAAAATAGATTAAGGAGAAAAGAACAGAATAATGGCTACAGAAGGATCATTCCATGGTGACAAAGCAGTCAACTCATCCAGTGTATAACAATGCTGTGTGCTGATGTATTTGTGCAGCTACTGATGGAGCTGTGGTGAAATGAGAAAAAGAGGCCGGCGCCGTGGCTCACTAGGCTAATCCTCCGCCTGTGGCACCGGCACCCCCGGTTCTAGTCTCGGTTATGGTGCTGGGTACTAGTCCCCGTTGCTCCTCTTCCAGTCCAGCTCTCTGCTGTGGCCCGGGAAGGCAGTGGAGGATGGCCCAAGTGCTTGGGCCCTGCACCCGCATGGGAGACCAGGAGAAGCACATGGCTCCTGGCTTCGAATTGATGCAGTGCACTGGCCATAGCAGCCATCTGGGGGGTGAACCAACGGAAGGAAGACCTTTCTCTCTGTCTCTCTCGCTCACTGTCTAACTCTGCCTGTCAAACAAACAAAAAAAAAAAAATGAGGAAAAGAGTGATATAACTTAAAGAAGAAAAAGGAAAATTTAAGATTATTATTACAGATTTCAATTCCATTCTCAAAAAAGTAGAAAAACCAGTAAGGATATAGGGGAAAAGTCTGTGTATTACATGTTAAGTTTAACACACAGTTTATTATATTAGCTAAATCACTACCAAATATGACTCCCTTCTTTCAGAAGCTAGAAATCAGATTCCTGAAATGTAAAGAATCTGAAGAACAACTCCTCTTTGACTCACTCATAGAATTTTCAAAGCCAGTCAAACCTATGACCATTCTAATTCACTCCCCAAATATCCCATTGTCTGAAATATAGGATCAGCATATGGAAACGGGGTCAACAATGGTATGGCCAAGAATCATGCCTCCCGTTGCTCAAAAATAAACGAAAAACGGGAAATGTGGTGGAATGAGGTGAAAAGGTCATTATCAAGATGGCCGCTGAGGTGAAAAGTTCATGCCAAGATGGCCACTGAGGTGAAAAGGTCATGCCAAGATGGCCGCTGACAACAGAAAATGCCTGGCAACAGGCCTTGATTGGATGGCTTCAGAAACCACATGACAACAGAGGAAACCACACGAAAACAGAGCCTGACTGACGGCAGGCCATGATTGGATGATTTCAGAAACTGCTGGCAACAACAGCCTGACTGGCAACAGGCTGAGACTGGATGGCTTTGGAAACTGCCTGGCAACAGGCTGTGATTGGTTGGGGCATAGACCGTCCCTTGACCAGATTGGCTGGTCTTGCTGTATAAGCTGTTGTACTAACTCAAATAAACGAGTCTGTGGGCTGCTCGCCTCAAGCCTGCTTTCACCCAGCTCCCGGGGTCTGTGCAGTGACTCCACGCCTCTTGCCCCCACCATGCTGCTCCTCTCAGAAAGGAATCCACTTGCAACACTGTTGAGAATTCAACTGCAACAACTACCAAGTATGATTCCCTTCTTTCAGAAGCTAGAAATGAGATTCCTGAAATGTAAGGAATCTGAAGAACAATTCCTCTTTGACTCATGGAATTTTCAAAGCCTGTCAAACCTATGACCATTCCAATTCACTCCCCAGCTATTCCATTGTCTGAAATATAGGATCAGCATGACAAATAGTATGATGTTAAAGAACCAAGAGCATCTATTAAAATTAATATGCACTGTCATTTAATAAAAGTCTATGCCGAAAGCCTTTCAATGAAAGTCATAGTGCAATCAGGATATTGTGTTAACCACGAAAGCACGAATTAACTGCAGATAGGCAGTTTCATTGGTCTTTTAAGAGAAAGTGTAGAGCTGCAAACTGGCAACTTAGAAAAAAGCATGAAAAGGGGGATTTTCAAAATTTTAAGCGCACCTTTGCTTTAGAGCCAGAAAATATTTCTGTGAATGTGTTTTGCCAAGAAAACAACCAGGACCAGGGTGGTGGATGAATTTAAGAAAATTACACATAACAAGAACTAATCACTACATTCTTCAGAGTTGAGACTCATATGTATCAGAAATAGTATCTGAGCAGGTATAGAATTCATTGTTTGTTCATATCTAGAACTACTTAAGAGACCTCCACCCAGGGGCAAGAGCTGGTTGTTGAAGGAGCTGGTAGAAGTCCTGATAAATACTTTGTAAGTGTACTTCCCTCTAAGGAAGGTTCAGACATCTGAAGTCTGATCTCTTCTAAGCCATTTGCCTGCCAGCTGCTTCTAGGAAGAGATTAGAACAACAGAAACCCTTTTGTTAACCAATGCCACTTCTTACAGAAACCCCAGAGCAGCAGGGTAAGGAGCAGAGAACAGAGAAGACGTGCAGACATCTGCTCATCAAAGTAGACACTGACATTTTCAACTGGGAGAAAAAAACATTGAAGCCAGAGGTCATAAAAAAAAAATAAAAAGAGAATTCTTTGAAATCAATGTGAGAGTTATGTGAAGGATGATGTAGAATTTGTTCTTGAATTTAGAGGTTGGTTGTGGTCAGCCATGTGTATATTGAAAATGCAAAGCTTCAGCATATTTTGTCATCAGGGAGTTATGTCTCTCTACCATTTCTATTTACTAAGCCTTGGAATGAATGACAGTTCATAACAATTTCCCCAGCATATCTATAATGGCACATCCATCACTAAAATTCTACACCTCACATTGGGAAATGAGAGGAGAAATCTTTTCCTGTGTTCTGTTTAAGGGTGTTTTCAAAATATGAGATACTTAACTTGCTCATTTAGCAGGCATCTTTAGAGCATCTATCTTGTCCCAGGCTGTTTGGTAGGAGCACAGAGGAATTTATAGCCAAATCGAATTACTATCCATTGAATCTCGTGCCAATAAGCCAACAGTGTGGTGCCTGCCATAAAACAGTGAGGCTGCTTAAACAGAAAGGTAATACCCGAACTAACGACAACAGGAATAAGAATAATAGCTATTATTTCCTAAGTTCACACTTTTCATTGGAACCTACTCTCAATACCTGATCTGTATCTATTCATTTAATCTGCATAGCAATTTTTTAAGGTAGGTAGTATTATTATCTTAATTTATAGATGGGAAACTGAGGCAAAAGCCACTAAATGACTTGCCCCAGAGCAGCACAATGTGGCAACACTGCAGCCAGTATGAAAGCCTGTGTAATGTGGCTAATCAGCTGCCCATGTGCTACTCCCCCCGCCCTGGGAGACAAGCCCAGCATTCCCAGACCACGCTGACACACAGTGAGCACTCGAAGCCGACCATGAGAGACACTGACAGCTCAGAGGAAGCTGATGCAGTGGCCTTGGAAAAACTGGGGAAATGTAGGTATTTCCAGATTTTGTAAGGCTGCCATAAAAACAGAGTGCACTTAATTGCCGTTGCTCAGAAGGCATAATTATGACAAATAAGTGGAATGACAGCAAGATGAGATACAAATAAAGGCACTGATTGTTGCTGCCTCTTTGGTCACTGCTAGCTTCCAGGTGCCTAGCACAGAGCCTGTCACACAGTAGGCATTCAAGAAATGAATGATTGCTATGTGAATAAATGAATCAAGAAGGATGGGACATTTCCAACACATGTAGCTGGCTGGTGAAAGAAAGGAACCAGTCTCCCACAAAGTAATGGGTTCCCTGTCCTTCAAAGTGCTGGGTGGTCTGTGATGAACTTTGAGAAGCCCAAGACCAAAATATATAAATACTGGTTAGCCCCACCCACAACCAGATGTGAATCTGCTCTCCCTCCAAGGCAGCAAGACCAAATTAGAAGAGTAGTGGGACAAAAATGGGCCAGCACTCTGATCTCACTCCTAACTCTAAGCAAATAGGAAATTCAAGAGAATCTATAGAGACATCAGGCTAAACCACAGACACATACTGAATTCTCCATGTTTGCCATTTTCATCTTTGACTGGCATCAAATCCAGACTTATTGGGGCAGTGCTTTTCAAGAAGTACCAGGCTGGAGATCTGACAAGATAGAAGTTAGTAAACTGGAAGGAGCAGCCCGGATTCTGCTGTTTCTTCATTGGAGTTTATTGAAACAAACGGATGAGTTAGCCATTGCAGTTACTACTTGCTCAGGTCTCATCATCCAGATGAACACTTGGATCTCAAGCAGAAACAAAGAGGTGTGTTCTTTAAAAAAGAAAGAAAGTACTGGATAGATATCAACTAAATGAGTTGGGAAGAGAGTTACTGCCCGCGTGCTCTTATTCCAGCCTTGTATGTAAAACAACACTTGCCTGAAGATGCAAAAGAAACCGTATAATAATAATAGCTGCTCTGTTCAGGGTATGAAGTTGCCTTTACTCAAAAGTATTTCTGATATGCAGTAGAACTGGATAGACCTCTATAAAATCGGAGTCCCAGAGAACCAGGGAGGCCAGTGAAGCCTGAAGTTGCACAGAAGCCCAGTACATGGAAGATGTGTAATTCTCCAAGAAGCCTGGTTTCAATGAGGAATAAGAGAGTTTGGCAAAGTTGTAGGATATAAAATCAATATACAGCCTTTATATACACAAACAGTACCATGGTTAAGAAAGAACTTGTAACATTAGTTCCATTCACAATAGCTACCACAAAATTTAAATCCCCTGGAGTAATTTTAACCAAGTAGGTGAAAGATCTCTACCAATGAACATTACAAAACATTAAAGAAAGAAAGAATAAGACACCAAAAGAAGAATCTTCCATGTTCATGGATTAGAAGAATCAATTTCATCAATATGTTCATATTACTGAAAGCAATTTACAGGTTCAATGTAAGCACAACACAACATGAATGACATTATTGTGCGATCTACAACAAAACAAAACTAAAATGTGTAGGGAAACACAATAGACCCTGAGTAGCTAAAACAATCTGAAACAACAAAAACAAAGCCAGAGGCATCACAATACCAGATTTCAAGACATACTAAAGGCAATTATAATAAAAATAGCCTGGTACTGGCACAAAAATAGAAATGCAGACCAAGGGAACACAACAGAAACTCCAGATATTAATCCACACGGCTACAACCAATTAATCTTCAATAAATGAGTTAAAATCAATCCCTGGAGAAAGGATAGTCTCTTCAGACGATGTTGGGAATATTGGATCTATGTAAGCAGAGGTATAAAACAAGACCCCTACTCTACAACTTTAACAAAAATCAACTCACAGTCAATCAAAGATCTAAATCTATGACCTGACATAATCAAATTACTACAGAAAAACATCAAGAAAACTGTTAAGACATTGGCATAGGCAAAGACTTCTTCTTGGAAAAGACCTCAGAAGTATAGGCAATCAAAGCAAAAATAGATACAATGGGATTACGTCAATGGCTATCATCCAAAAATCAAAAAATAAGAAATGCTGACAAGGATATGGGGGTAAAAGGTACCCTAATACACTGTTAGTAATAACATAAACTAGTACAACCATTATGGAACAAAGTATGGAGATTCCTCAGAAATCTGAAAATATATCTAACATATGACCAGCCATCCCACTCTTGGGGATTTACCCAAATGAAATGAAATCAGTAATGTGAACGAGTTATTTTTACCCCCATATTTAATGCAGCCCAATCCACAACAGCCAAGATATGGAATCAACCTAGCTGTCCATCAACTGATGACTGGACAAAGAAAATATGGTATATATACACTACGGAATACTACTCAGTGATAAAAAATAATGAAATCCTATGTTTTGCAATGAAATGGATGTGACTGGAAACCATTAGGCTTAGAGAAATGTCGGTCACAAAAAGTCAATATGATATGTTTTCTCTTATAGGTAGTAGCTAATATAGAATACAAAAACATAGGAATAAGACATCCATCTTGTGATTTGATTGTTTTGGTTTTAGCCCTTGTTTATACTCCTGTGAAACTGTATTATTTCTACTTGTTAAACATTATGTTTAGTGGTGCATTAAGTCTGTGATTAAAGAGAGGGCTAAAATTATGTTTTTTGTAAAAATTAAAGAAAAAAAGGAAGGAAGGAGGATTGAGGGAGAAAGAAAGGGAGTGAGGGATGTATGGTTATCTTCTTAGAACTGTAGTTATTAAATACATGAAATTTATCTTTATATTAATAAAAATTTTAAAACTGGAAAAAACAGGAAAAAATGAAAAACAAAATGTTAGCAAACTACACTCAAAAATACCACTTATCTATAGGTATTCTCATATCTAGTTTTCTTTTCTTTCATAATGTAGTTTTGCAAAAGATAAGAATTCTAACAGCTTTCAAATCCCAGTTCAATCCTTCAATGGTTGTGTACGAAAACTCTTCATTTAATTCCAGCACCATGCAAAAGATGGTCTTACAATCCAAATCTACTAAAGTGGAATTGTTTTCTTCCTTAAGATATTTACATCAAGTTGAATCAAATAGAAAACAAATGAACAATAAAAATTCTTACATGATGTCCTTGGACAAAGAAGATGGTCATACTCCAGAGTGAATTATAAAATGGGGGACTGGACATCCTCAGCCATGTGTTAATGGAAGGCTTTAGAGGGGGTGTGAGCAGTGAGCGGAGCCAGAAATACCGAGAATGTGGATGATGGAATGGAGGGCGGGTGTGGTCCAGGCAAGGAGAGCTCCTTCTGGGAGAAAATCCAAAGTATTTTCTGAGGACATTTGAGTAAAATCACGATTTTGGAGAGTTTGGGATAAAGAGAGGTAAAGCTGATGGCTGTCTTCAGACAGTTCTGTGCACACATGAAACTCAAGCCAAAATTTCTACAGACTAAACAATGGGAAAATACACTTTGCTTGGTGCTAAGAAGTGACTTGCCAAAGTCACATTTTACAGAACACTATAACTTATAAAAGGAATAAATGATACTTCTTCCCACAGCAGATACTTGGTAAAATAGACATTAAAATTTTTACCTGAAAAGATATAAATCACTGTGCTTCCAAAATTCTTAATCCAGAAACCTAACCTTTCTATACAGAACATTAACGTCATCTGTGTAAATACCTACAAACCTATACCAACATCTGTACCTATGTCTATATCTACGAGTTTCCAGTTTGTGCTCCTAGCATGAGACTTTTTAAATTCTGTAGTTGTAGGTGAATCAAGATCATCGCTGTGGTCATTTACACGAAAGATTAACTTAATTTTTTAATCAGCCTTGCTCTGTTGCTTTGTGATGGCAAAACATGTAACAAGGTCACTAATGGACAGCAACAAAGCTCTAAATCCCTGTCAACATTTTTCTGAAATGTGTTCATGAAGTTGAAGACATTCATACCCCTCTGACCCCCTCAAAGGCAGACAATTTTAAAAGGCCACGTGTTTTCAAGATCACCTTCTGATGGACAACAGCCAAACTTATTAAAAGATCTCTTTCTACCTACTTCTGTGTAATGCAGAAAGGTCTCCAAGAGAGTGTCATTGGTTACGTAGTATTCTCCTAAAACTCACATCTGACGCCCTAGACCCCAGGATCTCAGAACGTGACTATTTGGAGACTGCACTCGTAATTTTCCATGAAGAGGTCATTGAGTTGAAATGAGGTCATTAGGCCTTAATCTGATGTGACTGATCCTCTCACAAGGAGACTAAGGTGTGGATGATTGGAGAAGAAAGGCCTCATGAGGACACAGGAAGCCTGATCGACTACAAGCCAAGGAAGGGGCTTAGAATAAATCAGTCTGTCTTGTTGATGACTCTACCTTGGTGTTCCAGACTCCAGAAGAGAGAGAAAAGATTTCTGTTTTTGAAGCCCCCAGACCCCACCTCTGGTCTATGGCATTTTGTGAACCCAGCCCTAGAAAGCTACTACGGTGATTACCAATTTGAGAAAATAACATTTTAACTCCCACATTCACTGAGAGTGAAAACTTGCTTCATTTTAAAACTCTGCAGTTATAGATGAGAAAACCTGAGCTGTGTGACTCCATTCTCCCTGGATAGTTGGGAGCTGTTGTCTTTCTCATATCCTAACACATTTGAAAAATGAATTAGATCTCAACTTTCTCAGCATAAGTACTGCGGTACATTTTGTAGATTTTAAAATTTAAAGGAATGATTATTCTTATATCCCTAAATTTAATCATAAGGCACACAAATAAAGGGAGAAATCAAACAAAGGATGTTTATAAAATCACACTTGAAGAATGTATCCATGTCCTCATTGGGAAACAGACTGCAAACCACTGATCAAAAGCAAAATATCAAGTTGATGATTTCCCAGATAAAAGAAAGAGGAATGTACTCTATGTATATTTGACCTAGGGACTTTCAATGCATATTGTCTGTCTCCTTCTTTAGCCTAGGCATGTATTGTAGGAAGAAATTTTGGATCTGAGAACATACATAATTGCCAGCTATCACCCAGGTAGTAGAAGAATTGATTCCAATTCCTACATATTTTGGGCTCTGAAGGTATCTCAGCTTTGTGGATCCGCTTATCATACACAGATGCATATTTATTGTCTATATAATTTTTAAAACTATTTCCAACATCCCAAACCCATCAAAACACTGCTCTGTATCAAGGTCTTGTTTAAATATCTCCATTTATGAAACAGTCTCTTATCCTTTCTGTCAGAAAACAGTCTTTGTGGTCCCTAATGTGGATATTTTATCAAACTATCTTTGTTGAGTTCTGAATTTCATTCTGTGTAGATAATATAAAACAAAAGCAAAATCAAATGAACAGAAAGCAAAATGCTAGTCTCCTCTAGAGTGAAATATGTTACAGATGAGTTGATATTTTTTAATTGTTTCAAAGCCTTAATACAAGGTAGGGCATAGCATACTTGTGTGCAGATTTGAGACTCTTGGGAAATTTAGGGCATTTTTGTAGGATGACCACTCCTGACCTCATCAGTCCCCACCTGTGGAATACCAGTAAGCTCCATTTGCATCACCTGTGAATACAATGATTTTGGGAAAGGGACTAATACTAGCTGTTCAAGATTTTTATGAGAGTGTTGCATCTGTTTTGTTCTGCAGTGTACCAGGGAGAACCATTTGTTGAGGCCCATTTATCTCAGTCCCTTCATGGAAAGAGGGTCTGTAGTTCATAAGGTCATACTAGAAAGCAGCACTTTAAATGAAATTGGAGCTTATTAAAAACACTCAAATCTCAAAGAAGATAGCACAATACAGGTTACAACAATATGGGTTATAACCATGGCATACTCCTACACATGCTTGATGTTGGTGCAAAATGTTTCCTGTCCAAAGGACAGAATTTATCCTCTCTTTATGAGAGCAGACCAGGTCCTTGGGGTCCCTGTAAATGAGCAACTCCCTGGTTGATGCCATGCACAGCAAAAATTCCAGAGGGGCCCTTGTTTCTGTGACTATGTGTCCAGCCACCTGCAGGACTGACTTTAGATCAGCTGAGACTTGGGTTAAAGCAGGCGCAAAGGCGGATCCAGTGACTCTTTTGCCAGTTTGGTGACAAGGGGACACCAAATGGGCTTCATCTTCCAGTGACCTGTTTTCTCATCTGTAAGAAGACAAGGTGAATAATGTGTACTCCATCAAGGCAGGGTCACTAAATGAAGTGAGGCACACACTGTGTGAGAAGTGTATCCTTAGCACTCAGAGGCTGAAGCCAAGGTTCTCAAATATTCTCTAATATTATTCTCAGATGTTTTGTGAAATTGGCAATACTACTACAGCAGTGTGGGCATTTTGCGCGGGGAGACTCCATACCTTCGGTTTTGCATCTTGTTCTCTCCAGGAGCCCATGTCCTGGACAGTGAGCCTGTGTTCTCCTCATCTATGTGGACAATAGTCACACTCCAGAAACTCCCTTTACTTCTCAGCATTCAGAAAGGAGCAACCCAGAAGAAACAGAACTAATTCCCAGAAATGATGCCCGATGTGCCGTTCTTTCTTCAGTGTTCCTGTTCTGCTGTGTTTCCACTTGTAGTGGCCATGGAGCATGACAGGAACAGCACTTGCAGTAACCATGGGGTTACTGTGAATCCATATATCAAGGATGCTGCTCTCAACATTCCTTAACATCATCCTTGGAAAACCACACCAATACATTTGTATTACTCTTAATTTCATTTATTGAAAAACCTATATGTACCTGGAAACTCAATATAATTTGGAATTTGACAATGTTACCACAGTGAGTAAGTTGCACATCTTGGCTTTGATGCCTGTTTTGAGAGCTGCTGAATGTAGTAGTGACTCTAGAATTTCAATTTATTCCCCCATCACACAGGGATGTCCTGATGCTTGTTGCAAATGGGGAGTATCATAAACAGGGGAGGAAGATGATGGAATGTCTGAGAAGGAGAATGAGACATAGACAAAGGAAGAGGCCACCCAGTTCTGTGACAGTCCTTACAGAGTAACTGATGAGAGAATCAATGGCTGAATTTCAGGTAGCTAGAATTTGCAGAGGCAGGTGAAGAAAACAATAAGAAAATGGACAATTCAATGCAAAGATGCAAAAGAAGGCATCTGCTTTAATTACTTTTTTAATTGTTAAAAGTGTGTCCCTTATCAAGACTCAACCTTCCACAAAGGCTCAGTGTCACAAATTACACAAAGACTTAATATGAAGTTTCCATGTAAATTCCCTTTGTGCAGTCTTTAAAGAGTGTTCTCAAAACAAAGGAAAATGACCTTCACCCGTATTACTATTTAGTCACATAAATTATCTGTGTGTCAGAAAGGCCTAGTAAAAGATAATTAAGATCAAGGCATCCTTAACCTGATTCTCTTAACAGTAGAGAAGAAATCCCTGTGCTCTGTAATTATATGGGCCATTGAACATGTAGAGGAATAAACTTGTTATGACTTACAACCATGCCCCCAAAACACCCCAACCCCCAGGGTTATCATCTTAAGAGGAAATGAATTCACAAAATCCTAGATGTAGTTTGTCTCCAGATCCAGCCTAAAGTCTCCAAGGAAAAACCCTAACATTTGGTCATGGGTTGGCCTCCCCACAGCACAGTGAGAAAAACACGTGCTAACTGGCTGGTTAGCCATGTAGCTCCAGGTGAGTCACAGTCTCCCAGAATTCCTTTTAATGAGGACATAAAAATACCTGATCTTGGGAAGCATCTGGATCTCACACATCGTTTTAAAGGATGAGGATGAAAATAATGGGCCAGTGTCTAAAGCTTGGGAGGTCTGGTTAGTCATAGAACCAATTTGAGTTGCATCCTGACCCAACTGAAACAATTCAAGCAAGAAAGTGGCAGGGTCCTGAATAGATGTTGGAAGTGTGACTCTGTCATTGAACCTCTGGGTCTGAGGTACGCAGTTACAAGACCACACCTGTGACCGTGCTGCAGATGAGAGAGCTCTTCTCTGAGAGAGGAGCAGTGGGACACTGATGATTGCATAGATACGAGAGCTATGTAGGAGGTAGAAATGATAGGATGGATTTAAATAGAGACTTGCCCTCCACAATGGCTGCCTGCTGTTTGCAGCCCGCCTCTCCATCTTCTCAAATGCCTCTTTCCTATTCACCCCATCATCACCTCTCTGTGCATTATTTCCTGTAGTAGGTTTTCCTGGTCCCCTGCACCTGGCGCTGTGTGAAGTCAGCCTGCATTACGCTCAGGGGTGCTGTTGCACTGACTGTGCAGTACTGTGACTATTTCTTGTGATTATCTTGTTGATGTGAAAGAGTAATGGTCCCTCAATGTTGCCCATATCCTTATCCCTGACAACTATGAAGATATCACATTTCATGGCTAAATAGCTTTTATGTACAAGAATAAATTCAGGACCTTGACATGGTGAGATTATCCTGAATTATTGGGTGAGTCCATTAGAATCACAAGGATTCTGAAAAGGAGAGTGAAAGAACAAGACTAGGAGAAAACAATCAGTGAGATGAGGGGTGGGCGTCGTGGCCCAGCTGGCTAAACTATAGCCTGGGATGACTGCATCTCATATCAGCTACTCCACTTCCCATCTAACATCCTGCTCACACCTCCTGGGAAGGAGCAGATGACAATAAGAGCTTGGTCTCCTGTCATGCACATAAGAGAACTGATTTGGAGTTCCTGGTGCTTGGCTTTGGCTTGGCCCAGCTCTGGCTGTTGCAGACATTTGGGGGTATGACAGCACTTGGAAGATCTGTCTCTCTGTCTCTCTTTTGTTCTGTCTTTCAGGAAGATGGAAAAAAAAATCATAACTAAGAATCCAAAAAATAAAGAAAGAAAGAAAATAAGTCAAGATGCAGCAATGCTGACACTGAAATTAGAGGAAGGGGCCACGAGTAAGGGGCTGTCCATGGCCTCTAAGAGCAGAGTTGGGAAGGACCCCACTCCTACTCCATCATGATGACATTCCTGTTTAACCCATGTCAGAATGCTGCAGAGTTGTGAGATAATAAACTTGACTTGGTTGTTTTAAACAACAAAACTTGCACTAATTTGTTATAGCAGTGAAAAGTAACTAATGCACTTGCATTAGCAATGAACATTTCAAAGGAGGGACAGTCCCTTCTTTCACTGCTGAGCATCTCACGGGGGCAGGACCTCTAGGAAGACCCTGCAGTGATGCAATAGTTTCTGCCATTCTTTCCTGTCTGGTACTATTTTTTTTCCTTAGAACTTTCCCCCTTGTAGAATCATGGAAAGATAATTCTGAAAGAAAAACAGTAACAACAGTCTTCTTTGGCACTTGGAATACTCCTTTAGAGTTTAAAAGGCAACTTTGTGTACCTTAATTCATTGAGATTTACAAATTGGACTGTATCTATATTATGAATAAAATAATATACACTCATTCAGTTGTGGAGAATAGAGAGAAATCGAAATAGTTGTGTGGGACAGGTAAAACTTTGAACTTACCATTGTGGAATTATTTTACTGATACAGATACCTCTCCACTTTTCATGAGGTTATGTCCTGATAAGCCCATCATACATGGGAAATATGCATTGACTACACATAACTGCCTACACAGCCCAGCTCAGAAGCCTGGCACTCTGCGGGTCATTCCCTGGTGACCTCGTGACTGAATCGGAGCTCCGTTCACTGCCACTGCCCAGTACCACCAGAGGGCATCGGGCCCCATAGCACTGGCTCAGGAAACATCAGATTTCAAAATCTACTAAACGCATATCATTTTCGTATCACTGTGATGTAAAAAACAAAATCATAATTCAAATCATCTTCTGTTGAACACTATTTATATTTTGTTTTGTTTGTGGGTATTTCTTTTTAATTCTTTTAAAAATTTTTTTGACAGGCAGAGTGGATAGTGAGAGAGAGAGAAACAGAGAGAAAGGTCTTCCTTTTCCATTGGTTCACCCTCCAATGGCCGCCGCGGCCAGCGCGCTGCGACCGGCGCACCGCACTGATCCGAAGCCAGGAGCCAGGTGCTTCTCCTGGTCTCCCATGGGGTGCAGGGCCCAAGCACTTGGGCCATCCTCCACTGCACTCCCTGGCCACAGCAGAGAGCTGGCCTGGAAGAGGGGCAACCGGGACAGAATCTGGCGCCCCGACCGGGACTAGAACCCGGTGTGCCGGCGCCGCAAGGCGGAGGATTAGCCTGCTGAGCCACGGCGCCGGCCATTTCTTTTTAATTTTATTATTATTTGTTTAAAAGGCAGAGAGACAATGAGAGATCTTTCGTTTGCTGGTTCTCTCTCCAAATGCCTGGAACAGCTGGGACTGGGCAGGTTATTAACAGGAAGCTATAATCAAAAGTGGACGTAGGACTTGAATCCAGACAATCTGATATGAGATGCGAGTATCACAATTTGTATCTCAACCTTTGTGCCAAAAACTCACCCCTCTTTGTAGACATTTCTAATTGAAGCAGTACTGGGCAACAGTCTTAGAAAATATTAGTGATAGATGGTGATTGAGGGGTTATCTATTAGTCCAACGAACCCTACAAGTTTTAGGGGAGCTAAATGAAATCCACTCCTTTCTGAAGTCCAAGCAAGCTGTATCAGAGACACCAAGTCCTGCCCCACACCTGATGCCACTAGCTCATGTTGATAAAGACTATTCCCAGGTGCATTTTAACCTACTGAGCACACCAGGATGCTTTTTATAACACATTATTTTCTTGATATGTCTGTTGAGAGACTCTTAGTAAGCAGTTTAAAGTGAAAATCTGAAACTGAGCTCCTCAAACTTCTTGTCATTTGGTACATTTTTCTAATTGAGGGTTAAAAGGAAAAAAAAGAAGGAAGATATGGAAAAATTCTATTTAATAGCAGTGGTGTTGCTAATTAAACTGTCTAATGTTCTATATTTCTTTGCTCTAGAACTAGTCACCTTTGTGCATTTCCAGCACAATTTGCATTTGCATAATTGAGAGCCTAGTAAGGGAAATATAGTGTTGTATATAATTATATAGCAAAGTAAAATGGAGGATAAAGCATTTTTCCCATTTAAGGGCCACATAAAGAATATTAATTTATCTAATATGGAGATGTAGTTCAAACCATTAAATCTGGTGCTCTTAAATTATTTCCTTAATGCATCTTTTATAATTTCAACTTTGCAACTCAGCTAATATTAATATCTGTATCTCTGGACAGATATTAGATCAGGGCCTAAGTATATTTCCTTTGGTCGTAATTTTGCTGAGGGTCCTCGCTCTGGAGGTCTAAGCACCATTAATTTTCTAATGGCTATTTGGGAAGAATCATTTTACTTTCTTCAAGGTACATTTAGTCACATTTTTAAAGAAACATCAGATTTTCAAAATTTTGCAAATTCTGATCATTTAATTTTCCTTCTCATGCCTTAAGTCCTTTACAAACACAAAGAACATTAATTTCAGAACATAATTCTACCACGTGAGGTGTTTTTGTACACCTCACCCTTTATTTCCTACTCTTGTTCAATCATTCAAAGTCGATTTTGTACAGTAAAGTACCGTGTTTTCTTCTCCTGGACAGGAACATAATGCATTACCTCACATTATGCAAAGAATTATTCAGAATTGTAAAACCCTTTTAAAGCCAGATAAAAAATAATTACTTCCATTAGGAGGGTCACTGAGGTATAAACACAACTGCCCACCTTCAGAAAATTAAAACGTCCGGGCAACTATGCATCTATTTGCAAAGAATCAACTTACTATACTTCTCATTAGAAAGCAGAAAAGGTAACAACTGATGTTTGATATTCAGAAGACAGGAATGTTGAGAAAGAGGTTTATGAAAATGATATAAAGGCTCTAGACATATTCTATGCCACCAGTGCTATAGTGATTCTCATGTAGTTTTACTTAATTCCCTTCAATGGAATAGAAAAGTGAATGGTCTTGTTTTCTGGTCTCTCTAAGGGATGGGGTCCCAAGCAGCATCCGGTAAGCAGGAAGAATTTAGGAATAGTGTATTCTATCCAAAGAGTTTATCATTTGTATTCTACCCAGTAATATCTTCTTGTTTAATATGAAACATTTTCAATCACTCATTCCCACTAGAGTTGATACTGCACAAAGACAGCCTCACTTTTCCTCCTGCAAACACATCCCCATTTGCAAAGTTTCCTAACAAATAAAAAACACTTCAAAAAACCTGTTAAGGTACAGCAACAATGGCCTGTGGATATTTGTCACATTTTGCGTTTATGTGATCAAGTCAGGATCATCTAAACTTCTTGCCTTTTTCCAAATCAATTGCTCCAACCTGTCTGAATATAAAGTGTAAGACTATGGCACTCACAGCAAGGCAATCTGTCTTTTCTCATTGTGTTTGCCCACATTCCAATGCCCCATTTTCCATTTCCACTCCAGTACTTCTGCTGTCACTTCCCAGTTATTGCACTCTTCCTCAAGTTTATGTACCAGATTCACAGACTTCCAGTGATCCCACAGTGAAGAAACGTATGCTGATTGAGAGGCAGCCAAGGATTCCAACAAGAAGTTATTAATTCTTCCCAGAGGGATGTCTGAGTGATAAGAAATGCATCCTTTCTGTCTCAGTGGGATGGAGGAGCAGATGTGAAATGCAAGGAGACCTTCCCGACAGCTGGAGGAAAGCTCTATTACCTTTGTGTGTGCAAGCAAATGTGTGTACACAGGCAGACGTGTTCACAGCTGTGTGTTCTGTGTCTGAAATGAAGCAATGCTGCATCATTACACGTACAGTATACCAGCAAGATGAGCCAGGAGAAGTGTTTTCAGTCTCTGCCGATGGCTGGCTATGAGGTCATAAGACCGGGCATTCATGCTGGGGGGCCTCTTCTATATTTTGAGGTTAGCTTATTTATGAAATAAGACAATTGAACTGAAAGCCTTTGAAAGCCACTCTAGGCAAGACATAGGAAAGCATATTGTAATACAAACAAAAATAAGAAATACGAGGATATATATTCAATAACCTGTATTTCCCTCAAACTCTAAATTTTCAAGATTATGTATATATGTTTGATTTAATGTATATTCTTATATATATGAGTTCTGAGAATGAATGAGAATAGAAACATGATGTCCTAAGACACAAGAGACATGTGGTTACTCCAGTAGAAGAAGAGAATTCTGATTAAAGTAGGCTGAAAGATGTATGTAGGTATTGGTTTTCCTCTCTAATTGTATATGTATAGAGTTTGACAACTTTGGAAGTGGTCTCACATGCATTGTCTCATTGGAGTGCCATTAGTGAGACAAGCAGAATAGGTGAAACTATGTTAACTTACTCAAACAATAATGCTACTGAAGATTAGAGCCACCAAGTCACTTGCTCAAAAGCCCAGAGCCCTAACCTGACAAAGCACTTTAAGAACACGGGGATTTGAGGTGTGGCTAAGCTAGCACCAGCATCAAACTGGACCACATGATTCAAGTAAGAAGACTTGGATTTCCTATCAAGACTACTCTAGTCTCTTATGGGTATTTGCAAATTAGAACAAACAATTTGCTCAGAGTTACAGCAGCCTGGAGAAAATATCTGTCATTTTATTTTTCTTGTAAATTCTAATAGCTAAGCAAAAATCAGAGATCAATGCAAAAATTTTACAGTGCATTTTTAAGATAGTTCTATAGGTTTTTAACATTCTGGAAGGTGGTTTGATAATCTACAAGTCTATAGCTATTAACAACTACCAGAGAATCAACTTGAAGAATTAAAGAATAATTCAATTTTTAAAACAAAACACAACAGGCTTAAAGTAATTTCAGCTTGGCAGTATTGGTGGTATAATGGCAAGAAATGGGAATATACTCAAATGATGTGCATTAAGAAATAATTATTGATAAAAAACATCCATCCTTGTCCAAATTTCATTAGAAATAAGAACTGGATATGGATTTGGTCAGTAGACAACACTCCATTAAATCAATAAAAATATGGTCAGGAATTTCCATCCAAAAAAATCTGATTTACATGAAAGTTCAGCACTGAAGATTCAGTCACAGCCTCTATACCACAAAAACTCCATTGTTGTCAAAATGTTGCTTTTATTTATATATTCAGGCAACAGAAACCAAAAACTGGAAATAAAAATTTTTTGCATTTCTTAAGAAATTAGTATGAAGATTTCTTTTTCTTGATTTCTGTGCTTAATGTCATCAAAGATCTTGTTTCTGATTTTCTTCCTGGCTAAAATCTTTTTTTTTGAATTTTTATTAATATAAGAGAACAGATGTCATGTATTTCATAGATACAATTCTAAGAAGATAACCATATTTTCTTCCCTCCCTCCCTCCCTCCAACTCCCCCCTTCCTTTTTTTCTGTAATTGTCCTTTAATTTTTGCAATAACATAATTTCAATTTGCTTTATAATCACACTTAATGCACCACTAACCATAATGTTCAACATGTAAAAAGTAAAAGCCATGTACAGACAATCCAAATATGTGAACTTAGACTAAAATGATAGTAATTAATGTGTTTAAAAAACCCAAGTGATGGAGATCTAAGCAGAAAACTGGATTAATTAAATAATAGAAAGAAAATTGAAAGAAAATTCACTTTATGATTTCAATAATAAGAGAATGATTACATAAATGGAAAATAATTGGACTGAAGATAAACAGAGTGAAGTGTGCAACACAACAATTAGATCTGGGAATAGAACATGTGGGACAGAATGACAAAGACTAACATGGAGTAACTGAGGTCTCGGAAGCTCTGTGAGAGGATGTGAAATAATGGTAGACAGAAGCAGAAGTCCCTGATGCTGATGTAAAACTTACACCCCAGATGTAGAATGTGTTGCAAACCACAAGCAAGAGCAAGGCAAACAGATACAGTACCATGAACTCACTCATAGGAGGCATCTAAATTTTGTTCTCAAGTGAAGAGCAGAAGAGGGGCCAGCGCTGTGGCGCAGTGGGTTAAAGCCCTGGCCTGAAGCGCCGGCATCCCATATGGGTACCAGTTCTGGTCCTGGCTGCTCCACTTGCGATCCAGCTCTCTGCTGTGTCCTGGGATAGAAGTAGAAGATGGCCCAAGTCCTTAGGTCCCTGCACCCACATGGGAGACCAGAAAGAAGCACCTGGCTCCTGCCCCTGGATCAGTGTGGTTCCAGCCTTTGCAGTCATCTGGGGAGTGAACCAGCAGATTGAAGACCTCTCTCTCTGTCTCTACCTCTCTCTGTAACTCTGTATTTCAAATAAATAAAATAATTTTTTTTTAAAAAAAGAGCAGAAGAAAGGTTATCAGAGGGTGAAGAGAGGAAGGGGTTGGAGGTAGGGGGAGAACTGATCAATGGACACCAAGTTACAGTTAAAGGAAGTAAGTTTGGTGTTCCATTGTGCAGTGGGGTGACTATAACAACCACAGTGTACTGTATATCTCAAATAAATAATAAGAAAGGATTCTGAATACTTTCCCAACTAAGAAACCACAAATGATGAGAAAGATATGGTTACTCTGATTTGAACATTACACAATGTATACAGATACTAAAATATCACATAGTATCCCATAAATAGTACCTGTTTAAGTGTTAATTAAAAAAAAACACACAGACACAGGCACATCATGCTAAAATTACAAATAAAAGAGAAAGACTTAAAATAGCCAGAGGATAAAGAACATATGAACTTCAAAACAAGCAACAATGAGATTACATCTGTATTTTTGAGAGGATAATATGGACACCAGAAAGAAATTATGCAATAACATTATTAAAGTGATTAAAAGAAACAGCTTGCAATCTGGAATTCTAAGCCTGGTAGAAATTCTATTTAAAGAGAAAGAAAATATAAAGAAATTTTCACATAAACAAAACTGGAAGAAATCATAACAGGTAGACTGCACTTAAAAACAATAATAATTATAAGCTGATGCTTGGGTAGAAGGAAAAAAACACTAAGTGGTATCACAAAGTGCAGACAGGAATAAAGAGCTCTGGGAAGACTAAATATTAAACAATAAATGGAATTTTTGATGAGTTTTGTATGTACAAAGAAATAAAAGCACATCAAGAAAGAACAAATGGAAACAAGAGAGATTAAATGACCAAGTACACACCATGGTGTAAAATTGTCTTGAAAGGTGGGAAGTATTCAAGTTTATATTAGAGCCTATTAGGCTAACATTAAGTAGAATGATATCTAGGATAATTGCTAAAATAGAGTATAATGGATAAATGACAAATTAATGATGGTTAAAAATAAAGTAATAAAATTCTTAATACCAGAAACACAAGAAAAGAAAAAATGGACACGGCAGAGTTAGACAAATAGAAAAAAAGCAATAAGATGATAGATTTAAACTCAATTGCTCATTTAAATGTAATTGAATGGAATGATATAATTAAAAGACAAAGCTTTTCCAAGTGGAATTAAAATGCACACTAAACCAAAACAAAATAAATGCAGGCTTACATGTTCATCCTGAATATAAGAATACAGATAATCTAAAAGTATGGACAATAATCGCCTGTAAATATTAAGCATAAAATGTTGGTATTGTAATACTAATAGAAAACAAACTAAATTTAAATTATTAAAGAAAAAGGTAAGATATGAAAAAGGATATATCTGCCAATGGGCTATAATAATTTTATGTTAACTTACAGCAATTAAAGATAAAAAACTTACGTATCTGAATAGATATAGAAAAATGGAAACTTACAATGAAGATTTTTAACATAGCTGACAAAAGCAAAGACAGGACTGAAAATAGTAGAAAATTTTAACTACATAATTAAGAAATTTGATGTTATTGACACACATAAAATTTTGCACCTGAAAGCGAGAACAAAAATTTTTTATTTTAACCTGCAAATTTCGTGTGTCCTCTGGTTATGTTAGATTAAACCTAGAAGTTATTTGTTATCATAGAAATATAACTAAATCATTTCAAAATATTTTAAAACTAAAAAAGCACCTCTAAGCAATCATAAATAAAAGAAGAAACCATAATGGGAATTATAATATATTTTGCTAAGTAAAAACTAAAATTAAACAGAGCACAGCTGGTGCAATGCAAGTTGAAACCACAAGTACAGGTAAGTTTACAATCTGACTTGCCCACTTAAAATTCTTACAGGCTTCACCACTGAGCTTACAATCTGTATTTTCAGGAAGTTTGAAAAGAAGCGAACTTAATATAAAGAAAATAGAAATAATAAAAGTGAGAACAGAAATTTATGCAATGAAAAAATATACAATAGAAAACATTAAGAAGGCCAGCGTTTTTGCATAGTGGGTTAAGCCATTGCTTGCAAAGTCAGCATCCCAAATCAGAGTACCACTTGGAGTTCCAGCTGCTCTGCTTCCAGTCCAGTTTCCTGCTAATGCACCTGCGAAGTCAGCATAAGATGGTCCAAGTACTTCAACCCTGGACATCCATGAGGGAGAGCAGGGTGAAACTCCTGGCTCCTGATTTCGGCCTGTCCCAGACCTGCCTGGCTGTTGGGGCCATCTGGGGAATGATCCAGCAAATGGAAATTTTCTCCCTCTCTTTCTTACTCCTTTCTGTCTGTGTGTGTTTCTCTCTCTCTCTCTCTCTCTCTCTCTCTCTCTGTCTCTCTGTCTCTGTCTCTCATTCTCTCTCTATAGTTCTGCCTTTCAAATAAATAAATCTTAAAAAGAAGAAAAAAATCAACTAAACTGAAAATGACTTCTTTGGAAAAGACTAGTAAAATTTAATGCACCCTAACAAAATGGCACAAGAGAAAAGGCACAAGTCACCAACATCAAGAACACAGGGGGAAGTCATTACAGATTTTATGAACTACTATCAGAATTAACATGAATGAATCATCAAACATAATATTAAATAAAGGAAGACGGACCCAAAAAGCCCATCGTTGTCTCATTTCATTTATACCAAGTTTTCCAACAGGTAGAACTACCATGCTGTTGTAGAAGTCAAGAGAGTGCCTGCTGTTGGCGGTTGATTAGAAAGGAAAGTAAGTGGAGTTTCTGGGGCTTGATAGTATGTTCTTTTTCATTTGAGTGGTCTTTGCACAATTTTCAATATACATGTTATGCTTCAGTAGTATTTAAGATTGAGATAGTATTCTGAATTTAAAAACTGCTATAAAATTTATGAACTAGACTTCAGTAACACCCGTACATCATTTTCATTAGATATACTAACCTTGTGAAATGCTCAACTCTAGGAATTTTTATATATTCAACCATAGTCTTGCATGAGAAATACTGAGAGGATTTGCCAACAAAAAGAAAATATCTGTAGTAAAAATAAAAGCTAGAGATGGATGGACAACCTTTATGTTGCAAAGATTGGGGAAGAACATGTATTCTGTTAGGGTGTCCTGAATTTTATGGTCTTGCAAATTTTATGTAGCTGAAAGTATGTCTTTAACTTTCAAAAAATAGAGTTAGAATTGCCCTCAATTAAATAGCAACATGTGAGAGAAAGTGGTGGGAGAAGACGGACCAAAGCCATCTCCCTGCCACGTCCAAAGTGGTGGTTTTCAACCCTTATGGGAGAGAGACAGACACTTCTGAAATGCAGAAGCTGCGATCTTGGCAGCTGCACATTTTTCTCATTCATTGTAAAGGAGGGAGCTTTCCCATAATGAAGTAGCTCTTTTGCCAAAAATCCAAAAATACAAACTTGCAATCCTACTATTAATGTGTTACACAGGATATGTCACAGGAAAAAGTACTTTATGTCGTGAGTTTTTATTCCTTTACTTGAAAAGTATGGATAATATGATCAAGGATTTTTAAGACTTTTTAAGGTATAATTGATATACAAAGTATTGCTCATATCTAACAGTTGACTTTCCATGAGTTTGGAGTTATTTATTTACTTGCAATACCATCGCTTTAATGAAGGTTTTGTGTACTTCAGGGGAGATAACGATGATGTATGATGAACTAGATACTGGTTGCCTTATTTTTACTTGTAACATTAGAAGTGCTTCCAGTGTATCAGCTTAAGAACCTCCTTAGCGTGTCAGAAGAAAAAAAATAAAATCTTAAAGAGGACCCAGATCCAGCAGTCACTATGCCAGGAGAATACATACAAAAGTATAAAATAAGGTCCCCATCCTCAAGGATTCTGGAAGTTGATCATACCTTCTATATTTTAAAAGTTGTTCTCCGGGCCATCAAAGAAGGAGGAACCTTTCTCTGAAGGGAGGAGAGAACTTCCACTTTGACTATGGCCTTGTCTAAATAAGATTGGAGTCGGCGAACTCAAGAGGCTGCCATAGCCTTGGCAACTCATGACAAGAGCATTGGGTGATTACTGACGTCATAAATAAGAGTGTCAGTTGTTAAATCAACAACAGGAGTCACTGTGCACTTACTCCCCATGTAGAATCTCTGTCCTTAATGTGTTGTACTATGTGAATTAATGGTATAACTAGTACTCAAACAGTACCTTATACTTTGTGTTTCTGTGTGGGTGCAAACTGTTGAAATCTTTACTTAGTATGTACTAAATTGATAGTCTGCAAATAAAGATAATTGAAATGAATCTTGATGAAGAATGGGGTGGGAGAGGGAGTGGGAGATGGGATGGTTGTGGGTGGGAAGAGTAGTTATGGGGGGAAAAAGCCGCTATAATCCAAAAGTTGTACTTTGGAAATTTATATTTATTGAATAAAAGTTTAAAAAAAAAGTTGTTCTCTACTTCTTTGTATAATGTTCTGTCCTTTGTTCCAGCTTCTTTTTAGCTTTCTGATGTGCAGTGTATCAGTCTGTGAGTTATTTTGCTCTATGATAGTTCACAGCAGGAGCATTCTTTGGTGCTCTGGCACTTGCAACCTGATGGCCTTCAAGCACGAACTTGTCATTAGAGCTGCCAGGTAGAAGGATGTGGTCTCTTTTTTAAAAACGACGTCTACAAAAATTCTGAGGTAAACTCAGTGGGTTTTATTCTGAAAAAGTGAACATAATAAAATAGCCCAGATCTGTTTTTCTTTTTTTTTAAGATTTATTTATTTATTTGAAAGTCAGAGTTACACAGAGAGAGAAGGAGAGGCAAAGAGAGATTGGTCTTCCATCCACTGGTTCACTCCCCAATTGGCCGCAGTGGCCAGAACTGAGTTGTTCCAAAGCCAGGAGCCAGGAGCTTCTTCCGGGTCTCCCACATGGGTGCAGGGGCCCAAGGACTTGGGTCATCTTCTACTGCTTTCCCAGGCTATAGCAGAGAGCTGGATCAGAAGAGGAGCAACCAGGACTCAAACTGGTTCCCATATGGGATGCTGACACTGTAGGTGGTGGCTTTACCTGCCATGCCACAGCACTTGTCCTCCAGATCTGTTGTTCTTATGGATCAGGCACTGCCTTTCTCACACGTCATCACCATTACTCACCACCATCCCCATCACAGCCCAAGCTTCTACACGACCATCTCCATTATGGCACAGTGCACTCTTAATGGAATCACCTTGGACCCAAGTGTTAATAACCACAGAATAACTAACTCTCTGAGGATATAAAGGAATCCTCTTGACTTCTAATTATTTTGTTCACTAGGAAAATTAGCATTTACTGAGATTTTTACCAAGGGATTTTTTTTCCTGCTCCAAATTATGTCATGGTTTTGAGAGTTGGAAGTTTCCCTGACTGATTGCTAATAAGAAATACATTAGTCTAGTCTTCTTTCGAAAGCAGCACTTCTTTTTTTTTAATATTTGTTTATTTATTTGAAAGGCAGAGTTACAGAGACAGAAAGAGAGGGAGGAAGACACAGAGAGAGAGGTCTGCCATTGGCTAGTTTACTCCCCGAATGACCACAAAGGTTGGAGCTGGGCTGATCTGAAGCCAGGAGCCAGGAGCTTCTTCTGGGTCTCCCACATGGGTGAAGGGGTCAAAGGACTTGGGTCATCTTATGCAAAAGCAGCACTTATACAAATCTAATAGCTTTAGTACTATTTGACTTATTTGACTTCTTAATATTGAAAACCTCACTTATGTACTGCTTTTCCCTCTCTTTCAATAACAGCTTGTTGCTACTATCAATGTGACTGGTTAACTCCAACAATCCTTTTCCTAATCCATCTGAAATTGACATCTACATTATCTTTTGCAAGTTTTCTATTTAGTCATTTTCTTTATCATGTTTTTCAAATGCATTCTAGTGGGAATTTAGGACTATGATATGTGGCTCTTGAAGACTATGTTCAATCTAACTGAGGGCTTTAAGATGAAGATTTGAAATTGCTAATGAGGCACTTTGACACAAAAGTCACACACCAGGGTTGTGGGGATTCTGGTTGTGGACTACATGCATTAGCGTTGGTGTGATATCTGAGGAGTCTTTGAGAAGTTCACAGAAAATGCTTATCATGAAAAATCTATGTGCGGATTTCCACATTTTTTGCACCAAAATAACTTTCTCTTTTAATTCTATTTTCCATGAACTGTTTAAAGTGTCTGTGTGTGTGTGTGTGTGTGTAGATCAAGTCAGTTACACCTCTTTTTCAGGCTCGCCATTGTTTCCATGTTTCCCCAGGGAAGCTCCATTCTTTATACATGGGTGGTAACTTGGCACCTTATATGCCTGGGTCATATGTACCCAATCTGCAATGTTTTTTTAAAAAACTGTCCTATGCAGATTCCACCTCTAGAGGATCATAATGAGGATTACTTAAGCTAAAGCAAACAAAGGTGTTTAGAAGAACCAAGTTGTTTAAGTATTGGGAGGCATTAAACTGACTTTTAGTAAAGAAGTGATTAGGCTTCTTTTTTTCCTGTCTCAATATTCACATCTGTGAATATGGGAGGATTGTATCTTTTGTACACCTGTCCATAGAACAAGGTGACTACAGGGGAAGGGGGAAGGCTTGGCACATCAAATGTAATTACATGAATTTGGCTGAATATACTTAGTTTTTATGCCTTATGTCTCACCTGTTTTGTATAGCATGCATCACACTCATCTATTTATTTACAGACATAACACACTCAGCTAAAAACACCATTAGCTACTATTACCACCCAGATAAACGTTAGATGGGATTGCAATTATTTGGATCTTGAACCATAGGAACCAGAATGTATAAAAATATGCAGGAACAATTAACTAACAATTTTCAGACTATATTTGATGAATAGTCAACAGGAAGCCTGGAGCCACAGGAAATCGTAAAGCAAAGGGGTGGGGAAGTGTGAGGAGCTGGAGTTTAAACTGGGGACAAGACCCAGGCACTGAGCAGCAGCTTGCTCGGGAGATGGCCTCTCACTGTAAGACGGAGTCCCTGTGGCAAAGATGTAGGGCTGTCTCAATTTCCTAAGACCTAGCCATGGACGTCTCTAAGCGAGTGCACAAAAGAATTTAACACCAAAGGGTGTCTTCTGAATCACCCTGTGCAACCTACTCATTGCATACAGCTCTCTGCATTTCACCAAGTTTCTGGTCAACTCCCAGCAGTGATGTCCCAAGGCTCCAGTGTCTTTGTCCAGCGGTCCAAACAGGACCCATTGTGCCACAGAGGGACAGCTGTGTGAAGTGTGGGCTGTGACAAGGGCAGTTGTAAGAAACAGTGACAATGTGTGTGGAAGGAGCAGTGCCAAATTTCATATATACAGTTTGACTTTTTAAGGAAAAACACACACTTCCCTCAGAAGACAGAACTGAAAATTGTGTAGAAAAATACATTTTTTGTAAAGAAACCACAGTATGAAGGCAGGCAACTATGATGACAGTTACTGTTTTAAAATCTATGATGCTGCAAAATGCCTTTTCCTTTGGTAAAAAGTGAGTTACTTAGGAATACTCATGTTGTGAACTAATGTTTCTAGGGAGATTGTGCTGAATAATCTCTCACTGCCATGATCACAGGGAAAAGAAAAACTCATGCAAAGAATGTTTTCCTTTAGGCTGATTGCTTGGTATAGAAGCTGCAAAAAGTGCTGTATTTTGGGTCTTCATTTCACCTGTTTAATAATAAAGTTCCCAGAAAGTAAAAATGATAACGCTCATGGGAGCGTGTAAGCAACAGGGATGTCTCCCAAGATGAACATGGCATCAGCTCCGTGTTAGTAGCATGGGAACAGCCAAGTTTGGCTCATTAGTGCCATATTCTGGGAATCTTAGTGACTTCTGTACTATTCTCCAAAATACAAAATACAAATACAAATACAACATAGAAATACAAATGCAAATACAAAATACAATACAAATACAAAATACAATACAAATACAAAATACAAAAAAAAAAGTTGAAGTAACCTGAAATACTCCAGACCCTACTGAAGCACTTTAGCATTGTCTCATACTCTGTGTTGGCTTACGGCCCAAAGGAAACTGTGAGAGGCTGGTAAATAGGTGTGCCTGAGTTCTGCTTTTCTGTGCAGCTTGTTGTCCCAAGATTGAACAGAAAAGGAAAAGTAGAGCGAGGCCAGAAACAGCACCACCTCTCTACAAGGTGACTAGCATGTGTGGGAAATCACTGGGTACAGGAGCTGCTCTGGAATCAGTATTCTCTAACATGGAACTTTCAGCAGTGATGCAAGGAACCTTGTGGTTCCTTTCTACCCAGCGCAGTCATGACCCCAGGTGCTGACCTCTGCTGTGACTTAGCCCCTATTGAGTGAATTCTAAAAATGTGCACCTTGTAATCAGAGCTGAGTTCAAACACCACCTCTGTCAAGTCTGAGTCCCTGGAGAAAGCACTTCACTTGTTTGCAGCCATGAAAGTTAAAGTACCAGCACCCGCTTTCTGTGGTCAGAAGGATGAGCTGAGGATCCTAGCAGATGCAGGGAAGATGCTTCCTTGCTTTCCCTACATTTTCTTTTTAAGCTGTCAGGCACGAAGCCAAGACAACTACCTCTGCCTTGCATAGATAGATTTGTCCATCCATTCAAGTCAGGCCCTGTCTTCAGGGGGAAGAGAGACAGCAGATGAAT
Organism: Lepus europaeus; assembly: GCF_033115175.1. Classification (NCBI taxonomy): domain Eukaryota; kingdom Metazoa; phylum Chordata; class Mammalia; order Lagomorpha; family Leporidae; genus Lepus; species Lepus europaeus. Next base: position 10,915,472 of record NC_084832.1, on the reverse strand, counting down.
TCCCTCCATAAAGGTTGGCCTTAGCTTTACATTCTATTCATGAAAAACACAGTCATCTATCTCATTTGCTGGAATAAAGATGAGGTCATTATTGAACAATCTAAGCCACAGAAGTGATTAAGGTGCCAGTGGCATTTACTTATGCAGAAAAATAAATAGAGTTAAACAATTGTAAGTTGACCAAATGGTAAGAAGTATAAAAAAGTCCACGAACAAATATTTAAAGGGTATACTGTTTCTAAGGATAGGCAGGAATTATTTACAGAAATTTAGACAGATAAAATGAGGCATGTGGTGGAATAAAAAGACATCAGATAATAAGTTTCTGACTGGGTTTCAGATGTTTTCCAAAAAAGAAAAAATTGCTATATTCTGAAGAAAACAAACAAATGAGCAACTCCCTACCCAGCATTCGAGCTTCCTGACAAAGGTACTGTATTCAGGCAGTAGCTGTTGAACCCAGCAGTCATAGGACACATGGGAAGATGGAACAAGAGGAGACAACACAACTCTTTCAATGTATTCCCGAACTCCAATTGAGAGGAGATAATACCATTCTGCCTGCCATTTTATTCCTACACTCCAACTGTCAGCTCTTTGCCATTTCTCCTACTTTAGGAGCTCTTTGTTATCCTGACAGGAAATAAAAGAGGAAAATCCAAAACATAAATGTAAAAAAGTTGACTCTGTCAGCAGAGTTCGTAATTATATATCTACATATCATGGGTAGGTACTGAAGACAACGTATCAGCAATGCTTACATTCGAAGGAAAGTCTCAATGGTTCCTTCAAAACCATCATGAAGAGAAAATGGATCTGTGAAAATATTCCACAAACAGAAAAGAAACACTGGAATGATCTTTTCTTTTTATGACATTTCTTCCAAAAGAATACTTGAGTTTGATGTTTGACAGTAAGCAAATTAACCAATATTTTTATTTGCCAAGGTCTTTTTTTTAGCTATGATAGTACTTAATGAATTTGAGAAACAGTGATCAATTGTATTTGAATATAAATATTTAAAAATATTTAACGGCCATCCAGAATTTTCTCTCTACTTTATGAGGACAAGTCAGTCCAAATACAAACGCATGTGATGAAAAGGATATTCTTTCAAGTAAGAAGACACCAAGTATTGGTTTCTAATGGTACTCTAGTACCAACTGAAAACATTACTTGGAAGAATATTATTTCCTATGATGGTAATACTCAATTAACATACTCACTAACATACTCAATTAGAAATCCAGGTATACGGTAACTATATGAAAAGATGATCACATGTAGGTTCATGTGGAGTAACTATTAGGTTAAAATACTTTGGGAGAGTTGGCCTACTGGTTCAGCTGCTGGTTTTGACAGCTGCACCCATATCAGAGTGCCTGGTTTGGAGTCCTGTCTCTGCTTCCAATTCCAGCTTCCTGCCAATGCATGAAATAGGAGGCAACAGATGATGGTTCAAGTGGTTGGGTCTCTGTCACCCACATTGAATGGACTGACTGAGATCCTGGCCCAAGACATTTAAGGTGTGAGCTAGAAGATGGGAGTTCTTCCTGTCTGTCACTCTTTCTATACCTCTGAAACAAAACAAAACAAAACAAACAGAAAAAAACAGCAGTTTTGAAAGTATTTTGATGCTAACTTTACCTACATCATACTAAAAATTACTAATTTTTATTGTGGGGAATTTAAATGTCAAATGCTGTACAAATAGGATGAGGACTAAGAACAGACACTTTGATTTGACTATCAGTGACCTTTGCAAGATAAATTTTGTGATGGGGGTGGAACACTGCCTAGGAAACATTCAGAGAGAATGGGAAAAGGGGAGTTGGTGATTTCTCTGTTAAGGTGTTTCGCCAATAACAGACAATTGGTTCAGTAGCAAGAGAGGGATGCATGATCCAAGAAGCGGACATTTTAAAAATATACAAGATTACAGCATATTTACATGCTGGTGATAATAATGCAGTAGGATGTAGAAACTCTATGATACAGAAGAGGAAGGAGAAGATTGGACTGATGTCTTTCAGAAGGATGGAGAATCCATTGCTCAACTTGAGGAGGCCTTGACATTATATTGGTATGCGAAGAGTTCATCCCCAAGTTTGTCAAAAGAGGAATGAAGGGATCGGTCTGCAGATGAGTCTGAAGACAGGGGACTTAAAAGTTCAGAGACTTTTTAGATATCTGGGCTCTGTTATTTGGTAGGTAGAAGTCTTTTTGCAAAACTTGAAAAGTCTTTGAGCCTCGATGTCCTATGCTATTAATTGGTGATGAATCTCAACTAATTGAGATAACAAAATAAAATATGTGGCAATAGAGAATGAGCATTTGTTAAGAGCAAGGATTCTGGAGTCAGTTTGGCAGTCTAATCCAATCCCACTCCTTAACCTGTGTGAGTATGGGCATTTTACAGAACTTTTGCTGTTTCAGATTTCTCATTTTAAAAATGGATGGATAATATTAATACATTATCCATAAATGAATATTTGGTATATCAATGTATATATAATCTAGTATGCCTACCACATAGGCTTGCTGTAAAGATGAAAAAGGATTCAATACACAGAGAAGGTGTCATGTAGGTAAATGGCTAAATATAGCTGTAAGTATACAGCCAATGACAACCATTTCTATGGATGCATTATTTTGCACTGTCACTCTATGTCACTGCTACAGGGTGTCATCCTGATAAATGCTGGATGATTCATTCTCTTATGAACTTGTGGAGGGTTTGCTATGTGCCAGGCACTGTCCAGACCCAGACTAGAAGTGGTTGTCCCCTACGATCAAACAGTGGGGTGCTATTAATCAAATAAACATGAAAACACAGAATGAAACATACTTCCCTAAAAACATTTCACAAAATATAGCTTTATGACCAGAGACTCTTCCCTGAGTTACAATGTGTTAACTACAATCAAGTGGTTTAAAACTGCGTCAAAATCACTGGCCCTACTCCCTACAATTATTCTCACATCCCAGGGCATAGAAACAGTGACATAGTCATGTTTTCTAAAATGAATGTTGGGGTCACTGTAGATAAAATTGCTAAATTAGTTACTTTTTATTCCTGACAACACTGTCATTGCCTTTAAGTTGCATTGCATTAAATTCTCTAATTTTTTTTTCATACCTGAGATTATATCATTCTGGCTTTTATATTTAGCTGGTGGGTGCTAAAATATGAGGGTATTTCAAAAAGGCTTTTTGAAAAATGCAATTTAAGTATAAATCCAGTTTTGTACAAAATATTTTAAAATTCATGCACATGAGTAGCATCATTTAAAATATAAGATTCTCGGTATCTCAATATCATAGTCCTTTTTGGTTAAGTTTCTCATCATTTGGGGAGAAATAATGTATAGTATAACTAGAAAGAACCTAGCTTTATAGAACTAAATGAATAAATCAGGTTGAAAATCCTTTTAATATTTGCCATTTAAAAAATAAGATAAACATAATTTACAAGACTTATAATTTTCCATGAAGGGAGAAGAGGTTCATGTTTAGTTTGAAAACAATCATTCTCATAGTAACATTATAAAGAATGGAATTATTAACAACAACCAAAGTTTGGGAATAAATGTAAAACTATACTAATGATTTCCCTGGTCGAGTGAAGTCTGTGATATATTATGGTAATCTCAGGGGTAGAGAGAGCACAGACAGGCAGTCTAGTGCCTCTGAAAACTACTTTCAGGAAATGTTGCAGAATTTCTTCACCAGTTGGCCAGGAAGTACCAAATATTTTCTTAGTATATTTAACTCAACTCAATCTATGCCTATAACTCAACTCAAAGCAAATCATCATGTTTAATCTTCATTACATCTTACCTAAATTAGTAGCTATTTAACACTTTACTCATTGTGCCACTCTAAAAATTTATTGTACCACTGCAGTACTAACCATTTTCAAAGCCATACAGAAAAAAGCAGAATGTTAAAATCATAACAATTAAGTCATGAGGGAGAAATAGCTAAGCAAATAATATACAGGACTTTGGTTTTTTAACTTTGCTTCATTTGCCAATTCAATAATACTAATATGATATCTCACTTAGAAACTACAATTATATATTTCATGTTAAAAAGAAAAAGAGGTTCCAGGATTGTGGCATAGTGGTTTAAGCCACTGCCTATCATGCAGGCATCCTGTATGGGGGCCAGTTAGATTCTGGCTGCACCACCTCCAATCCAGCTCCCTGCTAATGCACCTGGGAAAGCAACAGAAGATGGACAAAGTGCTTGGGACCCTCCAACCCACATGGAGACCTGGATGAAACCCCAGGCTCCTGGCATCAGCCCAGCCTAACCCTGGCCATTCTGGCCATCCACGGAGTGAACCAACAGGTGGAAGACTGATCTATGCTTCTCTTTCTCCCTCTCTCTTTCTTCCTCTCTCTGTAACTCTGCCTTTCAAATGAATACAATAAATCTTTAAAACAAAACAAACAAAAAAACTAGACATTTCAATTTAGAACTAGTATAATTTTATCTGACCTTAATGCAACTAAACAAAACATAAAATTCTGACTAACAATAAATTAACAGATACTATCAAAAGATATGTAGGAAAAAATGATACTTCAGAGAGGAAAGAAAAATGTTATCTTGCTTGGCTGTATTCAACAGCTAACATAAGTAGGTGGCCTTAGGACCACGTATACCAGAGAACCATTTGGAAAAAGTGGCACAGAAAACATGGTTGCTTTGTTACTACTTGCTGTAGCTTGTTTTCTGAGAGGATAGACATTCCTGCATAGGACATTGTAAAGAGGAAGGGCCCTTTTTTTTCTTTTCCTTTTTTTTTTTTTTTTGGACAGGCAGAGTGGACAGTGAGAGAGAGAGACAGAGAGAAAGGTCTTCCTTTGCCGTTGGTTCACCCTCCAATGGCTGCCGCGGGCGGCACACCGCGCTGATCCGAAGCCAGGAGCTAGTTGCTTCCTCCTGGTCTCCCATATGGGTGCAGGACCCAAGCACTTGGGCCATCCTCCACTGCCTTCCCAGGCCACAGCAGAGAGCTGGCCTGGAAGAGGGGCAACCGGGATAGAATCCGGTGCCCCAACCGGGACTAGAACCCGGTGTGCCGGTGCCACAAGGTGGAGGATTAGCCTGTTGAGCTGTGGCGCTGGCCTGGAGGGGCCCTTTTTCATACCTTTGGGTAAGTGATGGCTTTCACTATCACACTGGAGCAAAGTCTTTTGTTCATATGGATGCACATACATTTATGCTTCTTATGTTACAGATCAACTTGAAAATATTTTAAGTAGCTCATTTTTCATTCTTTATTTCTATGACACTGTGAAATTTATTTTAAGTAAGATATGTTAGTAAAAAACCCACACAACAACTAATTAAACATGCGTGGCACACAATGCCATCGCTCCTCTAAGCAAAGTCCCCCAGAAAGTAAATGTTCAATAAAACATTGAATTTACAACACCAAAGATTTTGAAAAGGAATTATCTTGTAAGTAAGAAAGGCTCTTGTTTGGTTTAAGAATTCATAATAAAAATATAACACTTTTAGGATAAGATGTTCATTAAATATCACTGCACTCAGTTTCTATTTTAATTTTCATCTTAAGATTCCAAATAATAAAACTGTTTGCAAAGTGCTCGTTTTCTTGTGTGTTCCTTTCTTTAGCTAAATTATCACATATCCTAAATATGCACTTTCATGCATTATTTAAGCATCAATATTAGTTTGGTAATATTTTTCATTCTTGTGAATCACTCACAAATATGTAACCACCCTTTTAAAGGGGGTAAGTTATATGTAGTTATTTGGGGAAAGGAGAAAGGTCTGAAAATTTGAGAAGTTATTTCTTTTTAAAATGATTTAGCTAGAGCCCTGTGGTTCAAGGACATTTTTTGAAGCTTTGGGCCTGTTGACTTTTTTTATTTCACTCCAATTCAAGGGTAACAGTGAGCAACCAGAGCCGAAAACACAGACTTGGCTTCTTAACTACAATCAACTGCATTTGTGTGAAGTAATTATTATTAGACATAAAAAAATAATGGCGCATTTGATACCACTGGGAGTTATTTTTAGTCCCATGCAATGAAGGATGTCTCTCAGAGGAGGTGGCATTTTCTCAGGACTTTCAAAAATAGGATGATTTCAACAGGTGGAGATAGAGTGGGGAGATTCTAGGCACACAATAAAACACAAAACCACAGAGGCTGGAAACACTTGGGGAATGCTCAGGTGTGGTTGACTCTATGGAGCTAGAGAGGGTAAAATGAGATGAATCTGGAAATGAGGTTAAGTTGGTGTCCACCCCTTGAGCTACCTTGCCAACCTCGTCTATCATAAGAGCAAGTCAACTGGTACAAAATCACCCTCGTAACAACACAGAAGTGATGGAGGTGGGGAGTTGGTGCTCCAAGTCAAATCTCTTTATATTAAACATTAATACTGTTTACATTAAACAGATTGCTATGTCCTAGAATACTGAACAGAAAAAAATATTCCTGCATTGAAGAAAAGTATATTACCCTTCCACCAAACAAAATGTGGAGTGACTCTTTACTATGTGCAAACATGTCAAAATGTATCCCTCTTGACAGTGCACTTAAAATCTCTGCACCTCTTTTGTTTTTTCCAATGGGTGGATCTTCCCACCTCAAGAGCTTCATACACACTGCTCTCTCCACCTGCCCTTAAAACCTCTGCATGCCCCTCAGATGTGAGCTGTCAACCTGTAGACCTCTTCGAGGCCCCCTCAACCTCTTCACCTAATTTGATGCCTGTCGCCACCACTGTTGCCTCCACACTTCTCCACCTCAGCCCTTCAATGTTTTATGAGACTTTGAATTTTATGGTCTCATATTAATTTGTTCCTTTGCACATGCAATGACATATGGGAACTTCATCTGATCTCCCTACTGCTCCACATAGGATTCTTGCAATAAGCCCTGTCATCTTTTAAAGATTTAGTAATTAATTGTCAAGTTAATTGTTTTCAAATATAAAGATACATAAAACTGTCACACATAAAGGCTGCATCTTTAAATTAACAAAGCAGGCTTTGAAAATTTTCTGGGGCAATTCCTATGCAAGCAGTAAATAAAAAAAAGGTAAATATTTTAAAAGTATTAACCCAGATAATATGTAATTAAATGATCAAGTAGTTATGTGTACTTATATGTAATAATATATAATCATATTATTTTATATAAATGTATAAATTATACCTATAAAATTTTTATACTTGTTTGGCTTAAAATTACTAATACTATTAAATTAATTCCTACCTGATTCTCAGGAACTATAACTATATTTTCTTCATTAAAGAATATATTTCTTTTTGTACAAGCAACACAGGAGAATAAAAGAAAACATTCTGATGAAATTTCCTTCTAACCTATTTTCTCTTTCATTTTCCAACCAAAAATAAGGTAGCACAAGTGACCCCAAATATATTTTTCTTACAGAGTACTGAGGCATGCAGATCACTTCAAACTCATGAATACCAAGAGAGCAGCCGGGGTTGACAATGGAGAAACAGCCGATTAGGAAGCTCAGGTTTCTTTCCATGCTGGAGAGAGGCATGCCCCCATCTTAAAATTCACTAAGTGTAAACCACATCCTCTTCCATCATCCAACATGACAGGACACGCTTAACGCTCACATTTATGAAAGAGTCGGCTGGTTACATGTCTAAAGAACACATATAATAAGTTTTAATCATTGTTTATATTAAAACAAGCTTATGTAAAAGATCATGTGCTTATTTACACTAAGCCGACAGGAAACTCAACAGCTTTGCCTTGTGAAAATTGTATTGGAAAGATAATCTGATGCAACAAGGGGAGCAACAATTTAAGTCATCCAACGACATTCCATGTGTCTATCAGCAATGATTGCCAACAGTCCAGTCGTTCTCCTCACACAAAGGTGTGCAGGAAAAGGCTCTCGGCTAAAGTGGAAAATTAAAAGCCATTTGTCTTAATAGATTCTACACTAGTCTGAAAAAATAATTGTCCCTGTATTCTACATCAAGAAACTCCCCCAATTACACTCATGCACTCTGATTTCTCGCAGATGTTTGTCTTTTAAGCTTGACCTGAGCACAAGTAGTCTCCAATCCCTTACTGTGACAACGAGTGACTGTCCTCAAGGATTTATCATAAGCTTAAACACACACGCGTGCACACACACGCACAAATCAGCTTGCAACTTTGGGTGGTAAATTTGTACGTGTGTGCACACACACACACTCACCTAGGAACACACGCACAGCGTCTGCTCCGCTCCCAGTCTTTGGAACAACGGGGCATTTCAAACAAACACAGCTGGCACCAGGATAAAATGTGCTGGGCAAACAGATAGTCCCATTAACGTAAATATGTGCTCCAGTGTTTCCTGCCAAGCCCACTGGGTTAGGAAAAGCAAGCAACACCCAAGTCTTCCTCAGAACCCGAGGGCTCGCCAAAGGCGCTCCCTGAGCAGGGAACAGCTCAGACAGGGACCAGAGCACCCGCCCGGCTGCTGCTCCACGCTTGCCTTCTCACACCCTGACATTCTAAAGGCAGCCAAAGGTCATGCTGGGTGCCAGTGGATTGTCAAACCAAACCAAACCACCACCACCACCAAAAACCCCTATGGAAGGTGACTGTTGTGGTCACGTTTCTGTGGCAACCGCTTCCTTTGCCCGACACAATTCACTGGGTTTTCAATTACAACTGACACCCATTAGGAGCTGGCATCCCCGCTCCCTCCCAGTGTGGGCTCATTCTGTGACTCGCGGAGCCCCCTCCCCAGGCCGATTTGGGTCTGTGGGCTTTGCAGCGCTCGTGGCCAACCAGCTTCCTGGGGAGTCTCGACTGAACTAGTCCCCAGCTCCCGCACACACCCCGGCTCAGCGCTGCTGGCACCCGGCGGGCATCACCACTCTTCCCCGGGGTCTCCGGTCGCCAAGATTTCCGGGGCAAAGATTCCCCAGTCCGGCCGCAGGAGGCTCGGGGAGCGAGCGCCCGCCGGCCAGGAACGGCCCAACTTGCCGGCTCCCAGCCAGGCTGGCTGAGTTGCGCGCGGCCACAGGTTGCCCGCGGCAGACGCTCGGGGCGCTCAGAAGGGGGACCTGGGCGGGGGCTTGGGGAGGGGGAGACCGGAGAGCCGGAGCGAGGGGAGCCGGGAGACCAGTGGGCGCGTCTCCGGACAGGGACCCACACAGACCTTGGCGCCGCAACCTGCGCTTCTTCAGGCCGAAGATGCGCACTTTGGAGAAGATATCCACCAGGTTGCCGTTGCACAGCCCGCGGTTCTTGCTGGGGCTGCTCCGCCTCCTGCTGGCCGACGGCCGGTCCCAGTGCTGCTCCCGCGCCTGCCGCTTCTGGCGGATCAAGCCGCTGGCGATGGCCGCGGCCATGGTGGCCCAGGGAGTGGGTCCCGGGGAGGCAGGGACCGAAGAAGGGGCCCCGAGGGGGGACAGGGGCGGTGCAGGCCGCGGCTCGCCCTCTGGGAAGAGGAGGCAGAGTCCAGCGCGCTTGGGGAGACGGGTCGGGGCGCTCAGTCCCGACTAGGACCCATCGCCCTGTCCGCAGGTGCGCCCGGGGCGCAGCGGGGCGAGCCTGGGGAGCCGGAGGTCGTGGCCGCCGCCGCCCGGCTGCGTCCGAACGGAGAGCGGGTTTGCAGCTGCGGGCGCTGCCGGTCACCGCACGTCGCCGGAGCCCTCCCGGGGGTCGCCACTGCCACTCGCTCTGCCTTTCTTCCCTGCCCGCCTCCCGGGCGGGAGGTAGGGCCGGTCGCCTCCGCCTGGGCACAAGAGGCAGGGCAGGTCCAGACAGGGTCTCAGCACGTCGGTCGGTCCAGGGCGAGCTGAACAGGACTCAACGCCCGGCTCGAGCTGCCCCTGGGCAGGTGCCGCCGCCGCCGCCGCCCGCTGGCGGCTTCTGCCGGTGATTGTCAAGTGCTTTGGAAATCAGCATCTGGAGAGAGCAGTGCTCTCCCCCGAGATCTCTAATCAGAGCGCTCCGTGCCCAGCCCACTGCACCCCCTCCACCTCAGTGGTCCCCTCCTGTGGATCTCTTCAGAAAGAAAAAAAAAGGTATATCTAATAGTGATTTTAAAAAAATAATAATACAAGCTGAAACGAATTACAGGGGGCGGGGTGCAAATAGACTGTGCCAGAGCAGGTGGAATTGAAGAGATCTCGGTGCGCTTTTCTCGGGTAACACTCGCTGGTTCCTGAGGCTTCGCCGCTCAGTGGGGGCTTCTAGCTCTCAACGTGGCTCCTGGTCCACAGGAACTCTGTGCGCAGCAGCGGCAGGAGGGCGAGGTGGTTCCCGCCCTCTTGCCCTGGCCCATCCCTTCAGCACCCAAGCCTCCCCACCTCAGGAAAAGGAGAGTGTGTCCTGAAAAGGGAGACGCCTCTACTCGTCTCCTACTCCACCCAAACTTGCTGGACTCCTCTTCTCCTGCCGGGAAGGACAGGTTTGTTGTGTTGAAATGTCAACACGGAGCCAAAGGGAGGAATAGGGCCAAGGAGGGATGTGATGATGTGTCTGGAAAGACCCCCCCACCCCCCAACCCCCATCCCCCCCAACCCCCACCCCCACCCCACCCCCCGTTCCCGGATCTCCTGCAGCAGCTGGATAGGAGAAAAGCTCAGGAGATTGCTGAAGAAGTCAGGGCAGAAATATTAGGGGGAGAGGAGGGTGTCATGGTCTTCCTAGGACAGCAAAAGCAGAGAGAAGAGACTGATCTGAACAGCTGACTTTTGGTTGACCCTGGTTGGAGAAGCCAGGTCAGGGAGCAAAGCCATATATGCACTGTGTCTGAAATTCAAATATCACAGCTGCTACCTCCTCCCGTTGATTTCCTGTCTGTGACTTGACAGCGTTCTGTCTTGGATAACTGAAAACATGGGGGTGCAAGAGGAAGAGAAGGTTTGGAAGGCACCAGGGAAAAGGAGGTTGAAAGAGAAACACTTCATGCTTGGATTGACACAGATCTATGGTTTCTAGGATACACGAGGGTGACAGAACCAAGTGCAGGTCTTTCCCCAGGCTGCTTGCTTCCGCCCCCCCTTCCTTTCACCCTGTTGTGCTTATCACCATTGGAAGGTAAAGAAAAAGGAATGCAAACCCTGGGGTTCTCACAATCCAATGTGAAGATGAGGAGAGAAGATGCATTTGGTAACCAAGAGACTTGTAAAAAATTTCTGCAGGGACAGCTGCAGGACTGGAGAGAGGGGAGGCACACTATGCTGGAGGCCCTGGGAACAGTTCTGAACCCAAACACACTTTTTCTTTGTCTCCAGAACAGGCAGTGAAGTACCACAAAGACTCACCACCAGGCAAGTGGGAACAGCACAGCCAAGGGCTGCCTGTGGGAAGGCTGGATGCCTTCAGCTCTGCACAGCTCTCCCACCACCTCTCCATGGAAGCAATTACTGCCCAGCTGCTATTCATTACGTGTTACTCCATGTTTACTAACAAGTCTCCCTTAGGGAAGAGAAGTTAATGTAATGGGAGTGTGCAGATTTAAGTCCAAGGCACATAGCAGTAGGTTATATTGAGAATTAAACAACAAACTGTCAAGTTTCCTCTTCTTCATGTGCTTATGTTCCAGCTGCAAATTGTCACATTATTAAAGGAGAAATATCAGAGGAATTTTGCCACAAGTTTGTGATCCCTAACCACCCATGAGATAGAGGGCATATTGCCATTATTTTGCTCCACTTTACCTTGATTTCCTGCTTCCTGTGTCTTTGTTCTTCCATTTTCAGGAGTGTGTATTCATGCTGTGTAGCCATGTCTCTTCTTCAAAATGAAAGGCCATTTATAGAGAGATGGGTATACCGAATAAAATGGCTATTAAAGTGTGTATGTTTTTCTAAATTCCCTGAAATCAGTCCCACTGAATATCCATAGTCACTACTCAGAAATTCCATTGCTGTAGAGAGGCCATTTGGACATGTCAGTAGTTGTTGGCTGGAATTTCTGAATTTCTTCACCAAACAGGTTTATCTAAAGATTCTGAGAGTGAGTTTTGCAAAGAAGTAAAATGCTAGGTATGGTGAAGTCTTAAGTCTAGCACAACTCTGCCAACCAACAAACCCAGGTTGTTTTTAAGGGTGTTTGAAGCCTTTGGATGTGTGTGACCACTATTATAATTTTAAAGGCAAGATATTAGCTTTCTTGTTGTTATAGCTGTGTTAATTCTTTCCTTTCCAGGTCTTTTCTTATATTCCACAGACTTTGCCCCCAGATCCTTGGATTGACCAATTAGGGAGGTTGGTGGTTTGCCTTCTTCAGATCCCTCCCCTCAGACCTGGGATTCAGCACCACGGACAGGGACCCTGTTTCTCCAGACCCTTGCCAAGGTCCAAGGACAGTCAGGACGCAAGCTATGAGGGTTTGGGGAGAGTCTTCCCCTGAAAACGCGGTTTTCTATAGTCTGCGCCCCACCCCCACTATGGAAAGAAAATTAATCCTCATATCTTCCACTGCCGTTAATAACACACCTTGCAGCACTGAGCCTTTCCGCTTTTCCACAACCACGAAATACTGTGCTTTCTTGCTGGTCCGATTCCCCCGTCCCGCGCATCGCCTGAACGGAGTCTTCTTAGGCGGCAAATTCCGCGAGCCTCAGGCGCCCTTTTCTATTCTGTGTTTTCCTACTTTAAGCTTGGCGACGGCGGAGCCTCGAGATAATCAAGGTCTTGTCGTTGAATCCTTACGTTTTCCTCTTCCCTCCCCAAAACGCTATTTAGTTGTTTACAGACAGAGGTGAGTGAAAGAAAACGCAAGAGAGCCATCTGCTGTCTTAAGCTGTGATAAAAGAGGGTGGAAAGAGAGGAGGGGAAGAGACTGAGGGCGGGTGAACAGGAGCCCAAGCCTCAGGGTTCTTCAGAGAGAACTTCTTACCCGTTAGAACCTCCCCAGACTTGCTAACTTCAACTTTGACTTCACAAGGACACACAAAAATGAAGCCGTGCCCGGATGGCATAGCTCCTCATCACTTGTTAGGAAGCCAAACTCTGATTTCCAAAACTCTCGGCTCATCGCTTGACTCTGCAGCTTCCTGGCTCTGTGATTTACCTCTCTAAGGTATTTTAGTTCTTTCTCAATTTCGTCCTCACTAGAACTGAAATGGCAGCAGAAGCTCCTTTTCAACTGTCGTGAGATTAGATCTGATAAATAAATGTAAAGACTACAACAGGTCTTGACATATCCCAGGTGCTCAGCAGAGGAGAATTGTTTTTATCAATGTCAAATCACTCATTTCTATCTTGTAAATTCTTCTCCAACTTCATGTTTTGTAGATATCTATCATGTACATCTCATACATGTATACATGCATCTATATACCTGTATCTATTTCCTCACTCTCTTAATGAATGCATGACCAAATTTTAAATATCAGAAATGTAAGAATTATTTGTGGTTTTGGTGAAAGACAACCAAATCTTTATTCACTGGATTCATAAACTTAGCACTGTAAGCTCATTTCCCCATGTACTGAATACTGCTAACAAAACCCATACCTCTCAGGAATTATTATGAGCAACTATTTCTGAATCATAAAGTAACCAACAAACATCAGCTTGTTGGGAGGTCACTAGTCCACTCCTTCCTTGTTCTTGTAGATCATGGTCCCTTTGACCATCCAGCTTTGCACATGTTTTTCCCTCTTCTGGTAACATTTTATTGCCTTTTCCATATACCCTTCTTGGTAATAGAAAGCAAAGGCTAAGACCCCCTATTGGAATAAGTAAACATAGGCTTGACCATGTGTTATTGCGTAATTCATTTAACCCATCTAAACCTCAGTTCTTCTTCTGTAAAATTGCCTTAATAATACAATAAGGTTGATATGAGAATTAAATGATAACATGCATGGAAGTCTCTAAGAGCAGGGTCTGTCATATATGTGAGCAATTCAGAAAGTGGAAAGCAGAATTTAAATGTTTATTTTGGGGCAAAACATTTTTAAATGCCTACAGTTTTTCATTGCACACGTTTTCCACAGATGTTTCTGAAGACTATACCATTGTGTAAATTCAATAAACAGTAACTGATGATAATCACCTAATTCTGCATTACTTAGCCATTCATTAGTGCAGTGATCATGTCTGTTGAGTATCTACATACTAAGTGACCCAACAGATTTGTAAATCACAAATAAATATAAAGCCTTTGATTCTGTCCTCATGTAACTTGTAGTCCAGGTGTCAATCTGGATGTCTTCTGTGAAAATTCTCACTTCCCACACAACCACTAATACCTTCAACTAATGTCAAATCGAGCATCACTTCTACACACTTACAAAAATACTTTCATTAACATTTAATACTTGTTAAAAGAAGAGACAGATAGATGGACATTTCTACAAAGATGTGTAATTGATATTTCATACTTAATGCGGCCCAAACTGTACCACTGTTCTTCCTTTTTAAACTTTTTTTTTAAATTTTTGACAGGCAGAGTGGACAGTAGAGAGAGAGACAGAGAGAAAGGTCTTCCTTTTGCCGTTGGTTCACCCTTCAATGGCCGCCGCGGTAGGCGCGCTGTGGCCGGCGCACCATGCTGTTCCGATGGCAGGAGCCAGGTGCTTCTCCTGGTCTCCCATGGGGTGCAGGGCCCAAGCACTTGGCCATCCTCCACTGCACTCCCTGGCCACAGCAGAGAGCTGGCCTGGAAGAGGGGCAACCGGGACAGGATCGGTGCCCCCACCGGGACTAGAACCCGGTGTGCCGGCGCCGCAAGGTGGAGGATTAGCCTATTGAGCTGCAGCGCTGGCCTTAAACTTGTTTTTCTTCCAATCTTTGTCACCTCTGGAATGGAAACTCCATTCTCGTTCCTTAAGCAAAAAAACTTTGGCATTGAAATAACTCATTCTTTTCTTTAACATTCCATTTACAGTGGTACAAGAACTACTCACTCTATTTTCAAAATATATACAAAATATGATCATTCTCACCATTCGTACTGCTACCTATCAATTACTGTCATCTTTTGGGTATCACAACAGCAAGCTGATCAGTCTCCTTGAATTCACCTTCACATTTATTGGTACGATCTCAACACCACTGTGGCCAAAGGGTTCAAGACAAAACCAAATTGTATCATAACTCTGTTTATAATCCTACACATCAATAGAAACCAAAGTCCTTCTCTTTGGCCCACAATGTCATGTTTGATTTGTGTCCCACCTCTGCCTGCACTTGTTCTCTGTCATCATCTTTATTTCTCCCTCTTCACTCATTGCTTGCTGTTCCCTAACCTACCAGGCATTTTCTTATAGCAGGACTTTTATATTTGCTATTCCACCTGACATTCATCTCTTTCATGCATTCTTCACATATTCATTAAAGAATCTATTGAAAATCAACTAAGGGCAGGTGTTTGGCTTAGCTGTTAAAGTGCCAGTAAAGAAGCAATGTTCCATATGGAAGAGTTTGGGTTTGACTCTTGACTTAGCTCCCACTTCTAACTTTTCCCCTGTGCCAGTCCTGGAGTCCCTTTCATCCACATGGGAGAACTGGAATGAGTTTCTAGTTTTCAGCTTTAGCTTAGCCCAACCTTGGCTGTTGAAGGAATTTAGATAGTAAACTACTGGGGTAGTGAATGCAATAAATCTTTCCCTCTCTGCTTCTAAAATAAATAATAATAAAAATATCACAACCTATAAGTATAGGCAGTTCTCTTATATTTCCCTGCCCTATGGTTTATGTCGTACATAAAACTTGTAAAATTTCTATGCAGTTTTTTTCATTTGAGCTGCTTTCCTCTTTCAAAATGTAAGCCTACGAGCATAGAGCATAGAGATTTTATCTATCTTTGTTTCCTGCCACATATTCTGTTTTTAAAATGGTGCCAGGCAAAGCAAGTGCTCAATAAATATTTATTTGTTGAAAGAATTAAAAGTCGGATACACAGACAGACAGGTGTTAATACTAAATAAGAAGAACAGAAAGTCTAACCTAGCTTTGTCTGTCAAGGATGAATTATGCCATGGTACTTGATCTCTTTAAGCATAAAGGCATCTAAGATTCCGTCTGATTTATACACAATCTCAACACCATAAATGGGAAATAGAGAGTATTTAGCATATGTTTGATGGCTTAGGCTCAACGTGACATGACATGTAGTTTGAGTTTTGAATTCCAGCAGGGCTTACTGAGGATGTGAGACTCATTCCACTAGAATCACAGAAAACTTTACTACTGATCCTTGCAATTCACCTACCTTATACACAAACACATGCATACACACACGTTTTTCTCTCTGCTTGCAGATTCCAAATTGACAATATGTCTCCTTTAAAATTTGCTGTATCTAATTCTTTTTTTTTTAAACTTTTATTTAATGAATATAAATTTCCAAAGTATAGCTTGTGGGTTACAATGGCTTCCCCCCTCCCATAACTTCCCTCCCGCCCGCAACCCTCCCCCCTCCCGCTCCCTTTCCCCTTCCATTCATGTAAAGATTCATTTTCAATTCTCTTTGTATACAGAAGATCAATTTAGTATATATTAGGTAAAGATTTCAACATTTTGCCCATATAGCAACATCAAGTGAAAAAACTACCATTGGATTACTAATTATAGCATTAAATAGCAATGTACAGCACATTAAAGACAGAGATCCTACATAATTTTTTTTTTCAAAATAATTAATTTTCTATGCCATTTCCATTTTAACACCAGGTTGTTTTTTTTTTTTTCATTTCCAATTCTCTTTATATACAGAAGATCACTTCAGTATATAATTAGCAAAGACCTCATCAGTCTGCGCCCACACAGAAACGCAAAGTATAAAAATACTGTTTCAGTACCAGTCATAGCATCACTTGGCTTTAGACGACACATTAGGGACAGATCCCGCATGGGGTGTAAGTACACAGTGACTCCTGTTGCTGACTTAACAATTTGACACTCCTGTTCATGGCGTCAGTAATCTCCCTAGGCTCTAGTCATGAGTTGCCAGGGCTATGGAAGCCTTTAGAGTTCGCTGACTTTGGTCTTATTCCGATAGGGTCATAGTCAAAGTGGAGGTTCTCTCCTCCCTAATTCTATATCTAACCAGGTGGATGTATTTTCCAGATTTATAAATATAAAACTAAGTGCACCCTGGATGAAGATGGCATATAGACAAGAAACATCCTAATTGATATTGGTTTCTTGGATAAAGGAGCTTTCCTGATTGCCTTCTGAGTTTTATGATGTTCCAGGTGATTTTGTGTGTAAATTCTTGAGGTGCAGACAGATAAATTTTCATATGGCTTAATGAAAAAGTACACAATTGTTGTTATTTCTTCAAATAAATATAATATCCAACATATTTTGTATATTCATGTCTATTTTGTATATTCATGTCTCCATTAAATTCTATTTCTTTTAATGTTTCCCAAATTACCAATATATTTTCTCTCGTTTCTCATATTTCCACAGCTGCTATTTCAACTTTCTAAAATTCATGAAATATAACAAATAATTAATTTTTGAAATGCACCATTATTTAGGCACCACATAAAAGAAAAAATATTCTTTATTAAACTATGTAATTCCATAGATCAAAATATTCATAAAATTTTAGGGATGTTTATGCCTCAGAAATACTCACATGTTAGTATCAATGAAATATACTATAATGGCATTATATAAGTCTATACATGGCTATTGTACTCTTGTTAACTCCGTTAAACTCTGTATTTTGGTTAAACAACATGTAATTTGGTGAAAAAAGATTTTAACCTTTTCAGAGCACCTGTAATCCGAAACATATCTTTTTGCTGTTATTATTTTTAAGTCCTTTACCCAACAGTGTCTCTGAATTGGAGCAGTACATAGGGTGAAATAAATAGGCACCGAATATTTTCTGTTCATCCTACAGTGAATAATTCATTCCATTTTGACACATCACTTCCTTTGCATTGATCACTTTTGACATTTAAAAATAATCTTCTAAATTAAGGATCAAATAGGAGAATACAATAGTATTTTCCAAGTTAAATTGTGACAAACTAATTTGGGGTGAGTTTGAGCAGGATTAAAGAGAATATATTGGCATTTGTTGTCAGCCTAGGCCTGGATAAATAGGTTTTATTCAGAAACATTTTGAGATACTTCTGGAAATGTAATCAATACCAATGTCTCTTTTTCTATTTTACTCATTTAGGAGAACATCAGAAAGTAATATTCAACTAGTTAATTATGATTGAATGCCTATTAACTCATTACAGTTAGAGTTCAAAATCATATTCTATTTTTTCTGTGAAGGTATTATTGACCTTTATTTAGATTCAAAGGATAATCAAAATAAACATTAACATTTTAAATTCTATTTTCAAGAACTAAGTGATGGCATTAATGCCATAACAGTCTTGTCAATTAATTCTGCTGGATATATTTATTTCTAGCAGGCAACAGATTTCATCTATTAAAAAACCTGGAAGGAATTTTATTGTTGTTTAATATTTTGATTCAATAAAGAAAAAATGGAAATTACTGGTACCAAAAACTTGTGAACATTTTCCCCTATAGAAGCAATACCAGATTGATACTAGCAGATGGCTTAGCTTTACAAATCTAGTGTATTATCTAAATCTGGTTAATAAGTTGGAAAAATATTCTCAGTGGTTTCCAGCCTTCTACATTAAAGTGAATGTGCATTCTTTTTCACTGCTGTGACTATTGACTTGTCATTTCTTATTCTGAATCAGTTATGGGTGGTGATATCATTTTTTTTTCTTTTTGACAGGCAGAGCCAGACAGTGAGAGAGAGAGAGAGAGACAGAGAGAAAGGTCTTCCTTTATCCGTTGGTTCACCCCCCAAATGGCTGCCACTGCTTCCTCCTGGTCTCCCATCCAGGTGCAGGACCCAAGCACTTGGGCCATCCTCCACTGCCTTTCCGGGTCACAGCAGAGAGCTGGACTGGAAGAGGAGCAACCGGGATAGAATCCGGTGCCCCCAACCAGGACTAGAACCTGGGGTGCCGGTGCCACAGGTGGAGGATTAGCCAAGTGAGCTGCAACACCAGCCAGTACCATCATTTTTTAAGGATTGAACAGTGGATTTTTAAAGAGTATTGAATATTTCAGCACAAAAAAATTCCCAAGATTATTTGGAAAATATTTATCACCTCAAAGCAAAAATTAAGTGTATAGAGGTGCTATAATCATATATTTGACACCATAACCATTTTGCATCCAGTGATTACTGGAATGGCCATTTTTATAGGAATTGAGAGCTCTGGGTTCTGATTGTTTTCTTTGCATTGATCATTTGTGGGTCAAATACATTTATAAACGTGAATCTATACACAATGTAGGCATCTGAATACCTACATGACTGACACTGTCCAAGGGAGCATTAGTGATTGCTAGCATTTTGAAGTATGAGTGATTTCCAGAGATAACTGACTTGCAGCCTCCTAGTTCCATTCTCTTAGAAATCTGTTTGCATCACTACCTAAAGAGTATAGACTCTATCTCAATTTCACTTAGGAAATTTTTCTAGATAATAATTAACTAGAAATTATTAATAAATCAGAGTATACATGTTATAATTATTTTAATATGAAGACTATGCTTCTTAATTTATGATACAATATTTGTATAAAAGTGTGAAGAGCTACTAGATTTAGTAAAGTCAGTGTCATGATCTGCAGCCCAAAAGAAGAGAGAATTAAACCTCAGAGATATTAAATGATTGTCAAGTTTTCCTGCTAGAAAGTGGAACAGGACTTTCAATTTTTTTTCTACCACACTATTGCCTCTTCCCCCAGTAGTGAATTATGTGAAATTTAACTGCCTGTCATAGCATCAAGTGAACAAAAGAGATTCCCAAACTCCTATGGTTTTCTCCAATAGCATTAAGACTATCTGTGATTTTCCTTGTGGGTAGTCTAAAAATACAAAGGGTTCACAATTTTCATCCAATTGTTAAAGAAATCTGTGGCCAAAACAAGAGTAAGAACCCAGAACTCTAGATGAAGACAAGGAAGAACATATAAAAGTAACACATACTCATTGAGAGCAATACAGATGACTTCCAATCCCAACACTAAAACTGGTTGACATTTCCCAGTTTTTCTAATCATTTTACATGAAAATTTGCTATTTTAAGTATGACACAGTTTAATGACTGAGGAGATAAAACTGAGTTAAAAGTCACTGTAGCAAAGATCACAAACTTTAATTACAGGACCTGGAAGTCCATCAGAGACTACTGTATTCTACCGTGCTCCAAAAATCTCTACAGCTCAGAGACTCCTCCATTCTAAGTGCTATTGTGCATGCTTTAATCTCTGGGGTCAATCCTTGCTTTAGCCTGTAGGCTTTCAGGAGATCTATCTAAATACCAAAAGTCTTGGCGTTCTGGCAAAGTTACAATTAATCTGCCTCTGATCTTGTAATATACTTGATACATGTGAAAGTAATTTTCAAATGCAAGCACTTAGGAGATGTCACAATTACAAGCTGATGTCGTATTCCTATTTGTACCAAATCACAGATAAAACAGACCTTTAAATCAGTTCTCCAAGTTTTCCCCAGTATCCAGCAGTATAAGTTTCCTATTGCTTCTGAAACGAATCACCACAAATGTAGTTCACTAAAGAAACAAGTGACACCAGTATTGTGATGCTAGTATCCCATACTGGAGCACCAGTTTGAGTCCCAACTGCTCTACTTCCAATTCACCTCACTGCTAATGTGCTTGGGAAGGCATTGGAAGGTTGCCCAATGGTCTGGGCCCCTGCCACTCAAATGGGAAGCCAGGATGACATTCTGGGTTCCTGGCTTTGTTCTGGCCCAGCCCCAGCTCTAATAGCCATTTGGGGAGTGAACAAATGGAAGATTTCTCTCTTCTCTTCTCTTCTCTTCTCTTCTCTCTCTCTCTCTCTCTCTCTCTCTCTCTCTCTCTCTCTCTCTCTCCCTGTGTGTGTGTGTGTATGTGTGATTCTGCCTTTCAAATACGATAAATCTTTAAAAACAAGAAGAAACAGAAATTTAGCCTCTTGCAGTTCTGGAGATAGAGAGCCTCAAATCAGTCTCATGGTTTAACTTCAGATGTCCACAGAGCCTTCCAGAGAGTTCAGAAAAGAATCTGCTCTCTGACTTAAAAAAATTCTAGAGGTCATCTTTATTCTCTAGCTTATGGAGCATTCCTCTATCTCTCCCACCCTTGGCTTCCATTGTCACATCTCCTAGTACTGACTCTGCTCCTCCTCGAGTCCAACTCCTAAAAACTAGTGATTTCCCTGTACCCACTTGGATAATCCAGGATAATCCTCCCATTTCAAAATACTTAATCACTTCTTCAAAGTGCTTTTGCCATGTAAATTAACATAGTCACAGGGTTCAGGATGTAGATAGAGGAATCTCTGGGAAGCTGCTTGTCCATCCGCCACATCTACCCTGTATCTAAAGTGCATGAAAATAGATCTTTGCCCAGCATTAGACAGTTACTCACCCAGCACTTCCACCATGGACAGAATAACAGCTTCATAATGCCAATTTCTAAGTTAGAGTCTTGTTTACCATATATATATATATATATATATCTTATTTATTATATATGTATATATATGTGTGTGTAAATATATATATGTATGTATGTATGTATGTGTGTGTGTATTTAAAATAACCTTTTAATTGGATCTCATGGCTATTGCTGTTTGCTTTGCTCCCTGGTCAGAATGATGTGTGATCATTTGCTGGACCTCCCAGGTACTACCTGCTTACCTGGATTTCTTATGTCTTTAATTATTGCATCTCTCAGGAAAAAAGGTACTGCAATTCTTAGCAACTGTGGAAACAGAGCCATTATGCTCCCCTGTGGATCCTGAGAATGCATTTCTGAGCCCCACATAAATCCATGAAAGATTTAATTTTTTGAGTTTATAACACGCCTTTCATGAGATTTGAGGCCATAGAATCAAGCTAAATAAAACTAAAGCTAGATATGTGATGCTCTACAAAATGAGATTTGGGGCCTAAGGCTATCACCAAATGAAGGAAATCGATTCTGAAAGTCTTCTTTTCCTATCCCATTTTCATTTTTTACGTAGCTGCAGGAGTAGTAGATAATTACTCTTTCTTTTTAGAAATGTAGCCTAGCTCCTTAGGTAAGAATTTGCCTGAGCCGTCTGGTTTGACACTAACTGCAAAAGAAAGGTATCATTTAAGTGAAGGATTTTAAGGAAACTAGAAATATTTCCCAGAGCTTTATGTAGACAGAGGAGAAACCTCAGGAAATAGAATCATTTCAAGCAGAACACCATGGAGATTTTTGAATAAACAAATTTGAGGACCCTGGGAGAACTCCAGGTTCTAAATTTCTCTTGCGCATGCCTTTGCCCCTTTTGTCCTTGTCATTCTCTTTACCTTCCTCTGAGTTCCCATGGAGTCTGAAATTGGCTTCTTGAGATGAGTGCACCCCATGGTTTAAAGAAATCATTGGCTGTGAGTCAAGAATAGCAGTTATTCCACTTTACAGGTTTTCTTTTATATTTGTTTTATATTTACATAAAATATTTTAAAGCACAAAAACCTATCAGTAAATGGATCTCTCCCTAGAAACCAGGGATAACTCAAGATGCCTGCTCCATGTAGCCAAGGAGGAGACAGCTCTGGCCATCCTCACAGCTCAGCATCCCTTTCTCCAGGAAATGGGCTGAGTCAGTTTCCCAGGGTGTTAGCTCTATCAGGACAAGTCTCAGAGAATCTGTATCATAGATTTTTTTTTTTTTTTGACGACAAACAGAAGAGAGTACCAGCATATTTTCTTATCGCAAAGTTTGCATGGTAGCCCTTGGTGCCCACTGGAAGGGTCAGAACAGACGTGTAAATACATTTAGTTACAAAACCTTTTGTGTAGCTTACATTTTCATATCTTGGAATGTTCTTTACAGCCTCTTGAAGGGTTATTCTATACCCCCTCAGTAAATCCGTGCCCACAACTTACAGCTTGTCAAGCAAATACCCCAGCCATCCCTGACCACAGGACTTGGCTTGCCTCTTCACCAGGGCAAAGTTATCACAGGGAAGGAGAGAGAAAAGAAAAACATGGCCCCAGGATCTGAACTTCTCTCAATCTCTTTAATTCCACACCAGGAAGTAACATAAACCTGCCCTTGGTCCCTTTCCCCTCTCATATAACAGGGAACACCACGACAGCATGGGACTACAGATAATACATCTCCAAAAGGAGCAACTCTGACTCTCTGGAAGCACTAATAGAGGCTGGAGGGGCTGAGCCCAAGGATGTCTCCAGACCATACCCTGGAAGGATGCTCCACTTGTAGAAGGCACTAGAGATGGTGCTGCCCCATGGATTGCTCCAAAATTGAACAAGACAAGGATAAAAGGTCATTTCATTGCAAGATCTCTGCATCACTGGTAGTAATGAACCTGAAAATAAAATCTCAGTTGACTAATGCAATAACTGAGGGCCATTTTTAAACTTAAGTTACTGAAAACTAATTGAGTTTGCAATTGCTAATGTAATTAAAACATCTTAAAATTGCTAATTGCTTGTGTGTGGTGTATAGTTTTGTTAATGTTAATAAACATTATCAGTCGCATTTTCTTTCTAAATTTCAATCATGTATAGATCTGAACACTGAAATCTTAATCTGTTGTATTATAATTCCTTATCTTTAAAATTAGAACAAGAAGTACCCCTAGAATTGATGTGATCTAATAATGCATTGAGTATCAATAACTCAAGCCTATGAAGGTCAATTAACTCACTAAGGTCACATAGCTAACTGAAACAGCATTAAGCCTTAATTACAGTCTCATCATGTCATGTATGGGCCTCTCTTATTCATAGAAGTCCTTGGCTATACTGGAGAAGCATGGTCTTTGTACTCTGGGACAGGACTACCCTTCCTACCCTCTTGGGAAGCACAGCCCATTATATGTATGTGTGTGTGTGCACATGCTATTACTAAATAACCTGTTCACTATAAAATCCGCCATCTGACATTGAAAAATTGGCTGCCTATGACCAATATATTCATAGAAAGATAATTCATACAGGCAGGTATCTTAGTTTAAGAAATCAATTTTCACTTATGCCCTGCTCTTTAATGCCGTCAAATAACAAATATGCTGATCACTATCTCTCCATGCCTAGGCTCATCCTGGCATTCATACATCAATACAGAGCAATTCTACCTGAGTGCATTTGGGAAGATGGCTGGGTGGTAGGTGTGACTCAGAGGTAGAGCTGCTCTGTGTGGATGATGGGCACACATAGTGGGATGAGTCACTTCCGCCTAGTGTGGGTCAGGAAAGGTCTCACTGGAATGATAACACGTGGAGCTAAGATTAATCAGAAGTCTCCAGAGAGATGGGATGGGCATGGGAATTTTAGGCAGAAAGTATCAAATGGGAGAACTCCTGTTGTGACACAGCTGGACACGGGAATGTAAGTGGAGGCCATTCTGTTCCTCAGGACCACTAGTCTGTGTTGCGGGGGGAGGGTGCAGAGAAGACACAAAAAGTCTCAGCAGGAACCCAGTTAGGAGCCTCATGTGTCATTTGGAGAAATGTGTATAACTGCTGAACCAGTGGAGCAAATATATATTGTGTTGAAGCCAGTGATGTGGCACAGTTGGTTAAGCTGCCTCCTGCAATGCTGGCATCCCATATGAGTGCCCATTCAAGTCTTAGCTGCTCAACTTCCAATTCAGTTCCTTCTGCAGTGCCTGGGAAAGCAGCAGCAGATTATCCAAGTATTTGAGCCCCTGTATTCAAGTGGCAGACTGAGATGAAGCTACTGGTTCCTGGCTTTGGCCTGGCTCAGCTCTGGCTGTTGCATTTGGGGGGTGACCCCACAGCTGGGAGACAGCTCTCTCTCTCTCAGGCTTTCCCTCTCTACTGTGTCTCAAATAAATAAATAAATCTTTACAAAATACTTATTGTATAATAATCTACAGAGAACTATGTTTTTCCATATAGTTTTGTAACATGATCCACTTACTCAACTGTCCATTTTCACTGCCCACTTCCTGTGCTTTCTGTTAATATACAGCCATAGAGAAACAGTCATTGGTGTTAAAATGTATGCAAGAAGCCATGGCAACTCATGACTAGAGCCTAGGGAGATTACTGACGCCATGAACAGGAGTGTCAAATTGTTAAGTCAGCAACAGGAGTCACTGTGTACTTACACCCCATGTGGGATCTGTCCTTAATGTGTTGTCTAATGTGAAGTGATGCTATAACTAGTACTGAAACAGTATTTTTATACTTTGTGTTTCTGTGTGGGTACAAACTGATGAGGTCTTCACTAATTATATACTGAACTGATCTTCTGTATATAAAGAGAATTGGAAATGAAAAAAAACGACCTGGTGTTAAATTGGAAATGGCATAGAAAATTAATTAATTTTTTTAAAAAAAAACTATTATGTAGTATCTCTGTCTTTAATGTGCTGTACATTGTTATTTAATGCTATAATTAGTACTCCAATGGTAGTTTTTTCACTTTGTGTTGCTATATGGGCAAACTGTTGAAATCTTTACCTAATATGTACTAAACTGATCTTCTGTATATAAAGAGAATTGAAAATGAATCTTTATGTGAATGGAAGGGGAAAGGGAGCGGGAGGGGGGAGGGTTGCGGGTAGGAGGGAAGTTATGGGAGGGGGGAAGCCATTGTAACCCATAAGCTGTACTTTGGAAATTTATATTCATTAAATAAAAGTTTTAAAAAAATGTATGCAAGACACAACGCATGTGTGTGCATACAAACGTGTCATATGTTAACTAAATATATATATATATATAAAAATGGGCTGAAGGGTGGTGGGTTACAGCTCGTTATATACTTTTATTTGCTGCACTGTTTCCTAATTTTTCATGAGAATATGCTACCTGCAAAATCATAAAATTTTGACTTTTAATAAATAGAGATGTTGATTTAGAAGAGACAGAAAAAGAGCAACATATATATGAAGAAGAAAGTCCTTATGTTTAGCAGAGAGCAAGCTGTGGGTATCCATTAGCTGATTAGAAAGCTTTTTCTTCTAAATTATATAGAATTCCATTATCCTTTTAATATAATAGCATATTCTATTGTATGGCATTAAAAGGCTTGCACTTAGAATTCTTGAATATCGAAATCTTTCCTTACCCTTCCTGCTTTCAGAGATGTAAAATATAGCTACAAAATGATGATCATATAAAAAAATAACAACAAAAAAATGAAACTTTTCTTCCATGAAAATCAAGGTTGCAATCTTAGGACAAGTTTAGGTTTAGCTTTTTATGGATATGAGTAATGTAATTCACAGGTGGAGAGTGTTTACAAGGTGTCTTGTCAGAAAGGACAAAATTCATTTCCTGCAATAAAACATTTCAGTGTTTACAGTTATACCTTGGCTCCTAAGCAAACATACCCCATTTTCTTTGTAGGACACTCAGGTCACCATATTCCAGTATTAATATTTTGTTGATAAACAAGGAGATAAATCTGTCACTGGATACTCAGCTTTCTGGATGCTCCCCGCATGGTTACAAATCATTCAGTGATTTTCTTTTTAGCATTTAGAAACTCAGTCATTTGTGAAGTCTTTTCCATTAGTTTTCTTGAGCTAGTTGGTATCAATGATTTAATTTTAATTTCCTTCTCTTGGTAGAACTAATTATTTTACACTGTAAAAGTCCTTGCACATTCAGTGTAGATTCAAACACACACACGCACACACAAACACACACAAATTTAAACCAACACTGATAAACTCTGTAGTTCTGTTAAGGAAAATAAAAGCAACTGCGTCCACATACACATACTGTCCCAAGTTGTTAAATTCACATTCCTCTTCCACTCAAACTTTTAGTAGGAAGGGGCCTTGGAATTCCTCTGGTCCTACTTTGTTCTAACTGCCACAGGAAGAGCTGTGTGATTTCTGTTTGCACACTCCAGTGATTTAGGACCCATCAGAGTCACTGTGCTCTCTTTCCAGATGGCTGGAACTTGAGAATGCCCTTCCCAGAATCCAACCTCAAACCTGATTTTTTAAAATGTCCAGTCATCTCTCATCTTACACTGCCCATTGGAACAAAACGTTTTTTTTTCTCTTTTCCACTCGAAAGTCTTTAAATATTTTACTAAAAATATGCCCCCTCCACTTATTCTTGTCCTTCTAATTGTAGAACAATTGCAGACATTGTCCCACCCATGAGTGTGGCATCAAGGTCACACACCCTGTAGCTTTCTCTGCCTGTCTCTGGAATTCAAATGAGGGCCTTCTTTCTTCTTCCTTGTCCTTGGCTTGCTGGGCATTCATATCTACCCTCAACACTGCCTCAGTTCCAAGTCTACACACCTGTCTCGTTGCAGGTTTTTCACTAGAAATCTAGTTAGTAGTCTGTATCCATGTTCCTTGAAACTTCTTCAGAATATATATTTGGATGCTCTCTTCAGTATAAGAAACAGACTTCACAGTGAGACCACATTTATCTTAATTCTCTTAAAAGCTTAGGACTGCCTGCTCCCCTCTCCCCTCTCACATCATGTTTGAAAGATGAGGGAGATTTTCGGTTTCACTGAGTCAGGGACATTTGTTGCCTGCTTATACAATAGTCTCCCAGAGCTGAGCCTTGTGCTTGGCCCATAGATGCAGGTCAATGAACAGTGGTTGTTGATTCACTTTGAAAGGTTGGTTTCCTCTGGATAACCTGGGTGCGGTACTCAGCGCATCAGAAATACACACAGAAGGGACAATGGGGAGAAGGGTTTCAGAGGATGTCCACAAGGAGCCTGAGCACCACCACCTGCCCATCAGCAGCCCTCTGTCATCTTTGCAGTGCTTCCTGTTGTAAATTAGTCTTTTCCCTGAGTCCACAAGAAGATTCCCATGACTGCTGCAATAGGAATTGCAAAGCAAACTTGAACATGGAATCTCTGAGAGTGGCTGGGCCCTAAGTCTCAGAACCTTTCTAAAACCCCTCCAAGACCAACTTCAGTTATTAATAGATTATGTGAGTGATCAAGCATGCCATTAAAATTATGAGCATCATTAAATTTTATGTAGTATTCTATTATTTAAAACTGAGTTATTTTTACCTCTAAAGTATGTTCAAACAGGTACAATGAAGCCAAATAAAATGGGGCAGGTCTTGTGGCACAGTGAATTAAGCTGCCACCTTGGATGTCCATTTCCTATATGCCTGGTGTGAGTCCTAGCTGCTCTACTTCTGATCCAGCTTTCTGCTAGTGCACAAAGGAGGCAGAAGATACTGGTCCAAATGCTTTTGTCTGTGCCATCCCCATTGAAGACCCAACTGATGTTCTTATCTCCCGACTTCAGCCTGGCCCAGCCAGCAGGCTGTTGCAGGCATTTGGGAAGTGAACCAGTGATGGAAGACATCTCTCTCTCTCTCTGTTTTGTCACTCTGCCTTTCAATGAGTAAACTAACACCTCTTTAACAAAACTAACAATAACTTGTGTATGTGTATGAAATTTGACACACACACACATGGAGTGCTGTATTACCATGTAATTTTGGTAAGTAAAAAGCCACATATCTAACTGTGGTCCCATAACATCATAATGAAATGAAAAATTACTTTTACATAGTGATGTTGTTGCCATGGTAACACTGTACCACAACACAGCACTCACATGTTTGTGGTGATGCTGATATAATCATACTTACTACTCTGCCAAGCAGAGTACAATATGTACAATATATAATATTGATAAATATAATAAATGACTATATTACTGCTTTATGTACCTGTTATATTAAGCATTTTCCTGCTTAAACAATGTGCTGTGTTATGCCGTGTTATTCCAGCAAGTCTCAAACATCAAATTTCACTGTGTTGAATCAAGAGGTCACATCAAGAGGTTGACTTGTACTCTCAGGGTTTCTCTAGGTGTACTCTATTATGTTCACACATAACGAAATTGGCTAGCAACACATTTCTCAGAACATTTCCCCATCATTAAGCATTAGGTGACACGTGACCATATATACACACTCTTACAAAAGAGGATGTCAAAAAGTCCATGGAATTATGTAAAGATAATGTGAAATGTTCATTTATTTCTGAAACCTCTCATATGTATGAGTGTGATTCAGAGCAGGAAATTAACTTCACAATTTATTTTTGATTATAATTGCTGACAGAGCATGAAACTATGGATTCTTGATCTGATTTGATTAATTCTTAAATGATGATTTTTCTAAAAGCTGAGAAATAATGGGAAGATAGGAAACATTGAAATACTTGCTAGTTTTAGCCATCTAATTAGGTTCAGCATCAAGGGAAGGAAGTAGACCTAGAACAGGCCAGTGATACACAAGATGGAAGACCTTGAAATGGTAAACACACATGGTTACAACTCCAAGCTGCATGGTATGCGATGGCAGCTGATTCTTCAAAACAGTGAGGGAAACAACCAAATGTCCATCAATAATGGAATGGAGGCCGGCGCCGCGGCTCACTAGGCTAATCCTCCGCCTTGCAGCGCCGGCACACCGGGTTCGGGTTCTAGTCCCGGTCGGGGCACCAACCCTGTCCTGGTTGCCCCTCTTCCAGGCCAGCTCTCTGCTGTGGCCAGGGAGTGCAGTGGAGGATGGCCCAGGTCCTTGGGCCCTGCACCCCATGGGAGACCAGGAGAAGCCCCTGGCTCCTGCCATCGGATCAGCGCGGTGCGCCGGCCGCAGCGCGCCTACCGCGGCGGCCATTGGAGGGTGAACCAACGGCAAAAGGAAGACCTTTCTCTCTGTCTCTCTCTCACTGTCCACTCTGCCTATCAAAAAGAAAAAAAAAATGGAATGGAAATCAAACAATGATGTGTTCATACATTGTAGTATTTCTTGTAGGTAAATAAATAAATAAACACTGTGCTAGACAATAATAAGAATAAACCTCAAGAATTTCACCTGGATAGTTAGGAAGTCAATACAGAAGAGCACAATCATAGTGCTTTTTGAAAGTAGAATCTGGGGCCGGTGTTGTGGTGCAATGGGTTAAATTGATACCTGTGATGCAGGCATCTTATATAGTTGAAGTCTGGGCTGCTGCACTTCAGATCTAGCTCCCTGCTAATGGCCTGGGAAAGCAGCAGAAGATGGCCCAAGTCCTTAGGACTCTGTACCCACATGGGAAATGTGGATGAATCTCATGGATCCTGGCTTTGGCCTAGCCTAGCGCTGGTTGTTGTGGCCATCTAGAGAATGAACCAGGGGATGGAGGATCCCTCTTTCTCTGTCTCTTCCCCCTCGCCTCTCTGTAACTCTGTCTTTCAAATAAATAACATACATTTTTAAAAGAAAAGGAGAGATCAGTTCTAGTGCCCACTGCTTTACTTCCAATCCAGCTCTCTGCTATGGCTTGGGAAAGCAGCAGAAGATGGCCCAAATCCTTGGGCCCCGGCACCCATGTGGGAGACCTGGAAGATGCTCCTGGTTCCTGGCTCCTGGCTTAGGATCAGACCAGCTCTGGCCATTGTGGCCATCTGGGGAGTGATCCAGCAGATGGAAGAACGAATTCTCTCTCTCTCTCTGCCTCTACCTCTCTGTAACTTTGCCTTTCAAATAAAATAAATAAATGGTTTAAAAGAATAAGAAGTGGAATCTCATATCTAACACACCAGAAGAGTCTTTTAGGACAGGGAACTGACTAGAAAGCATCAAGGGGGAACTTGCCAGGATGATGGAAGTATTCCTTTTCTTCCTGAGAGTAATCATTACAGGGATGCACAGATTTGCCAAAATTCATTGTGCTGTACAACTAAATTACTTGACTTATATTTTGTGTATATTAGACCTTAAAAATACTGTTTGAAAAATGTGTAACAACATAAACTCAAATGAACATCAAATCAAAAGCATCAAATGAAGCAGGAGTGCTATGCACCATTTCCACCCATGGTGATTCTCTGGAAGTCCATCCTGTGACACACTCATCATCACACTCATCTACACAGAGACCCTTGGATGGTTAACGGAGTTTAGGGGAATATAATGTGCTCAGCATGAAGATGTCAGGTCACTGAATGTTTCTATGATCTAGACCATTACAAAGGAAACTCCATTATGGATTTTTTTTAAAATATTTATTTATTTGTAGAGAAGAGCTAGAGAGAGAGAGAGAGAGAGAGAGAGATATTAAATGAGATCTTCCATCTGCCGGTTCACTCCCCAAATGGCCACAATGGGCTGATCTGAAGCCAGTAGCCAGGAGGAGCTTCTTCCAGGTCTCCCATATGGATGCAGGTGTCCAAGAACTTGGGCCATCTCCACTGCTTTACCAGGCCATTTACAGGGAGCTGGATTGGAAGCGGAACAGCCCTGACTCAAACTGGTATCCATATGGGATGCCCGTGCCACAGGTGGTAGCTTTATCCACTATGCCACAGTGCCCACCCTCAATTCTGGACTTAAAAAATATCTAAAAAATTTTATTGTTGTAAAAATACTTAATATGAGAGCTACCCTTTTGTTAGACCTTCAAGTAGCAAAGAAAAAAAAGAGGTTGCCATCTTAAGACACAATGATGTACAGCAGATTTCTGGAACATATTCATCTTTCGTGACCTATTTTAGGCTCCCAGAGATACAAAGGAGATTATGGAGTTGTCAGTATAGTACATTGGAGTCCAAGACGAGGACAGGAACAAAGAAAAGGGCAATTATTCTCAAGAATACATTTTAATAAAGTGCTAAATGGATGCCCATCACTTTCTAAATTTGGACTTGGGCAAACTGTGAGCAAGCTGGGACACCAGCATCCTGCTCTCTGTTTGGCCAGTGCTGTTCTCAGGAGCTGCTCGGCCCCTACCCCATCCCCACTGTGGAGAGCTTCAACCCAGGCATGGCTGACCCTTCACCTTCACCCAACAGGTGAGCTGGGTGGCTCTTTGTCCAGATTCTGAAACTGACTCCAATCCCAACCCCAACCCCAACCCCAGCAGGTACACAACTCAAAACAAAACACACACAGATATTCTACCTGTCCATCAAAGTCTTTTCACAGGGCTTTTAAATCGTCGTCTTGCCATTGTGAGTATACTAAATGGAGTGTACTAATAGCAGTGTACGAAATGCATTGTTTTGCTGCTCAGGTGAGATGTTTTAATTCTTAACAAGCTAATCTTAAACATGGTACATGGCCTCAGTGAGATGGCCTGTGACATTCAATGAAGAGCGAGGTCATTGAACGTGTTGCTGAGAAAGGTCTTCCTTTGATGTGCAGCGTTGCTTAATGAATGCCAGGCACCGCAGCAGGCTTTTAGCAAAATTCATTGTCCCATTTAAAACCCGAGATGATCTCATACGGAGAAATGCTCCCTTCCATTCCCCAGACAAGGAGAATGCCATAGGGTCACGACCTGGGTGGACTGCTGAGAGCAGATCAATGCTTGGTAAGGCACCACTCATGAAAGTTCTGGGTACTTGTGTGGTGAAAGAATGAAAAAAATCCTCACTGTGGATCTGTCCGTGATTACTGAGAAAGGCTGTTTTGAGGGAGGCACTGATGCTGCCACTTTCTCCAGGGGCTTTAAGGGAGGCGTGCTTCATCCCCCACACTGCTGAGTAGCAGGCACCATGAATTGCAGAACCCGAGTCAGGGATACCAGCCATCAGCACCAACCGGACTCTGAGAAGCTGGTGACTGTGGAAAACAACACCCTGACAGTTCACAGACATTTTGACAGTGCACGGGGATTTGGGGTAAAATGTTAAATAAAGAATTATTTTATTTTCTTGAAAGATTTACAGAGAGAGAGAGAGAGAGAAATTGAGAGAAATTCCATCCTCTGGGTGACTCTCCAAATGAGTGCAACAGCTGGGGCTGCACCAGACTGAAGCCAGAAGTCAGGAGCCAGGAACCTCACCTGGGTCTCCCATATGGGTTCAGGGGCTCAAGTGGGGCCAAGCACATTAGCAGAGAGCTGGATGGGAAGTAGAGCAGCTGGGACTCATACCAGTGCCCATAAGGGATGCTGGCATTGTAGGCAGCACCTTAGCCCATTTCACCACAGTGCTGGCCCTGGGATAAAGCACTTTAATTAGCATCTGACCCACAAGACCCAGAATGCTGGGCCCCCATGCCAAGTTGGAAGGCAGAAGTCCACCCTCTGCAGGCTGATTTGGATACTTCTTGTAGTTCTCTTATTTCTCGTGTTTTCTAGAGTAAACCAAGTTATTTGATTTGTTTGCCATCACCTCTCTGCTGCTCAGCACATGCAACCAGCTGTCAATCATGTTTGTTGGGACAAAAAATGAAGGATTGAATGAAAGAGAAAACATGCTCATAATGCAAGAGTTGCTCAATAGCTCCAAAGCCTTAATTTATCCTCCACAGGATGTTTGGAAATGTGTGTCCCTTTTCTAGACAGAAAAATTAATGATATAGGAAGAAATCAGCTTAAAAATGTCCAAGTAAAGGGGTAGATAAGGGAAACATAGAAATATTAGCAGAATGAAGCCTGCATTTTATTCAACTCACGTCTCTGTGAAACACACAAACTCCCCTTGCTCAAAAAGGATGGCATTTTAATTCGTCACAGCACTTGCAAGCCTGCCTCAGCCCTGAAAGCCATTTGAGAAGAACTGAAACTTACTGTCATTGTGGGTAAAATTCTCCCTTTACATCTATGGTCTTGTTTGGATTATGGGAACTAATTGAGGATAATGAGTGTGTTAGAAAAATCCCTCACTTCTGTGGCATCCACATGCAAGCTATTTGTTATGAGCAGAACTGTGTCTGCTTGCCCCCATTCCCATGTTGAAGCTGTAACTTCCAGTGCCTCAGAAAGTGACTGTATTTGGAGACAGGATGAGTAAGTCAAAATGAGGCTGCTAGTACAAGCCCTGCACCAATCTGACCTATGTCCACATAAGAGGAAACCTGGATACACACAGACAACTGAAAGAAGACCAGGCAGACACAGTGAGAATGTGGCCACCAGCAAGCCAAGGAGAGAGGACTCAAAAGTAACTGGCCATAGTGGCATTTTCATCTTGAACTTAAGTCTACAGAGCTCTCAGACAATTTCTATTGTCCAAAGTCATCCAGCCTTCAGTATTCTATTATGACCGCCCTACCTAATATATTCTTTGAAAACAAAGTCACCTTTCTATAAAAAGCAAAAAGTTGAAATCAGTGCTGGCATGGTGGCATAATGCCAGCAACGCCAGCATCCTATATGGGCGCCAGTTCGAGTCCTGGCTGCTCCACTATCAATCCAGCTCCCTCTTAATGTGCCTGTGAAAGCTGTGGAAGATGGCTCAGCAGCTGTGCCCCTGCCACCTACGAAGACCTTCAAGACCTTGAAGAAGCTCCTAGCTCCTGGCTTCAGCCAAGCGCTGTCCCAGCTGTTGTGGCCATCTGGAGAGTAAACCAACAGATGGAAGATCTCCTTCCCTGTCTTTCCCCATCTCTATGTAATTCTTGTTTTCAAATAAATAAATAATCTTAAAAAAACAAAACCCTGGAATCAAGGAGGCTGCCCATATAGTTGTTACACAGCTTAGACAAGGGAATGGCTGTGCCACTTGGGACACATCCTTAGAGGGTCATGCCAGCAGTGTATAGCCACAGTGACATATGGGTGCAAGAACAGTCAAGTCATCAAATTTGGTTTGAATTTCACAGTTTGGCCTTGGAGACTATGCACACCCATGAACATGAAGCACCATACACTAGCAGGCAGAATCTATTGTCGCCGTTGGGTTAACACCTTGCAATGTGATTGACTGGTGAAGAGACGCCTGTCACGTGTGTTAACCAGAAATGACGTCTCTTTTTCATGCACTGTTAAAATTACTTATGAGGAACATCTGGGGAAGGATATCTTAATGAAATGAATGTTTACAACTATTACCTCAGCTCTTAGCTCTTAGCTTTGTACTAGAAGTTAATATAGGAAGAACATTTATTTAGTTTCTAAAAAAAATGCTACTCAAGTATCATTGTGCCATGTTTGTCTCTATAAAACCCAAGTCAAAGAGAACATTCCACTTTATAAATCTGGTATTCAGTTTTCCCATTTATTGGCAATTGAGTATGATATAATTTATTTTCCTGTTTATTTTATTCTCTTGGGATCTCAAAACCAAATGTGTTCTTTAAATACAACTGCTAACCTCAGAGCCCAGATACCTGGTATACATTTCTTTCTCTTATTTTTAATTTTACATTTAATCTTTAAATTCACAAATGTATCACATAATATTTTCTTCCATAGCTTCTTTAAAGCCTTTTCTGGAATTAAGACAGACATAAGTGGCAATGGTTCTTCTGAGAAATAGAATATCTTCATCAAGAAGCAATGGTTCTCCACTGGGGACAATTTTGTATACCCTGTGCCAGCTACAGAGGCAGACACATTTAAATTAAATTAAATTAATAAAATTATTGAAATTATTATTTTAATTAAAATAATCCAGAGACATTTAAACTTAACATGACTGGGCATGATATGTGCTGATGGCATCTAGTGGAGAGAGGTCAGCAACGCTACACATTGTACATTTCACAGCTCAGTCCTTCCTATAGCAAAGAACCGATCAGCTCAAAATAATAAGATTGCCAAAGTTACACAAAAACCTGGCATATTTGTAATACTAGAGTAGATTAGCAATGCCATAGTTAAAACACTGAATGTCTGACAAATAAAATTAAGCTGATGGGTTTCAGATTTTATATCAATCTCCAAATTTTCCAATGTTATACTTTCACTGCAGGAAACAGCTGCTCAGTATGAGTCTGCACATTTCATAGATGCTCTGCTTTTGGCCTCTTTTCGCCTGGGTATTAGTGGTAGTGCTTCCCTAACCCTCTTGGAAATAGATTTATTTATCAGTCACCAACAGCACTATTATACACGCTCACTTGAAAGATGATTAGAAATGGCTCTAGTATGCTGTAGCCAGCTTACAGAACAAGTTCAGGCCATTCTGTATTTTTATTACTTTCCATGGTCACAGGAGTCCATGTATATCCTTTCTGTGTATTACTGGTGACCGTAAGTCCAAACCCCTGGTTGAGTGAGGTTGAATGAAGTAGTAAGAATTGGGCCAGAACAGCTCCGGCCATTGCAGCCAACTGGGGAGTGAACCAGTGGATAGAAGACCCCCTCACACACACACGTCTCCTTCTCTCTCTGTGTAATTCTGACTTTCAAGTAAATAAACAAAATCTTTATAAAAAAAAGAATTGGGCCAGAAAGGCCCCCAGAAACTTGGAGGTTAATACAGGACCCTAAAATGTACCACTTGCTGTGGTCAGGTTTGTATCTTGAGTAATAAGCTTTGTAAGAATCGCACCAGTCACTGATACAGTGTATATATATATATATATATATATATATACACACAATATATATACAGTAATATACAATAGTGTATATACAATACACAGTCTACAATATTTTTCCTCGTTTCTAACTCACAGGCTGCAAAAACTCAACTGTTTGGATGACTGTATTATCCATCTGAAATTGATCTAGTATGAGGAGGATTCTATCTGTATATTGTCTGCATTTAAACTAGTTTCTTGGGAATCAAATCTGGAGCCAAAGGCCAGCAAAATCTTATAAGAATTAGAAACCTGACAAAGAAATACTGTGCTGTGGAAAGAAATAGTATGAATAAATGGCCAGAAAGTTAAAGAACTGTAAAATCCAAGAGGAGAGGGAGGAAAAGTCAGGGAGAGAAACAGAATTTTGTAGAAGAATCTGTTACAGCACACAGAACAAGGTAAATCAGAGGTCTCCAGTAGGATGTGGAATTCCTTGGATCCCATTGATTGGAAAATTGACATTGGCCAAGCAACTTAATCTCTTTGGACCTGCAACACAGTGTACATATCCTAAATGACCTTGATTCATGACCTTCTGAGCAGTAGAATGGATATTTATGTGTCTGTGCCTTGGGTTGAGTAGGGAGAAACTCAGTTATCAGAGAACCTAAATACATGGACTTCAAATATAGGCTAAAGCACAGAAGAGCAATTTAAAAGAGTGATTGGAAGGTCTTCCTAATGAGGTCACCTCCTCTTCTGGGTGTACGTGGGAGGCAGCAGTTAAGGAGAGAAATGAAGGTACAAGCATTCAATGGAGCTGTAATTCTCCAATGGGAGATGAATGGGAACAACATTCCCTGTGCTCACCTGTCCTTCCCAAGGTGAAATGGAAAACAGTGCATGGAGACAGGATGGCCTACTTTCCATTATTGAAACATAAAATGCTTGTGCTTGCCTTGAAGCTTTTGTACAATTTTTTTTAACCTGAAACACACTTGGTTGGCTGACTCCTGTCATTCAGGTTGTTACCCCAAGATCGCCTGTTCTGTGGGTCAGCCCCAGGCCACTCATGATGATCTGAAGAAACTGCCTGCACTCTTCAGACCTCACCTATTTGCTTTGCTCAGTGTAATATCTCATCCCGATTTTTCTCTCTTTGCATTTATTGATTAGTTTCCTTCCACAAGAATGTAAATTCCATGATTGCAGGCATCTCATGAGTCTTGTTAATTGCTCTCTTCTCAATACCAGGTACAGAATAAAATTTAACCAATATTTGTAGAAAAGAAAAATGAATAAATGCATAAGAAACCCTGCAAATAAAATTTGCATGTAGGAAGATCTGGAAGATGGCAGATGGAAATAGGATATGGTAAGAACAGATAAAGTCTTCAGATCGCTAAGACACCCATTGAGTGGCACACCTAACACTTAGGACAGATTTGAATGGACAGCTCAAGTGAAGGCCTGAAAAGTCACTTAGGAATTCGCTCATAACCCGAATGCAGCAAAATTGTAGAGATTCGTGTCAGCAGTCTACCAAGTCTTGGTGCCTAGGATCCCACAGACCTAAATCTCAATTCAGCCAAAAGCAGGAACAAATTGATCAGAAACACAACCAGTCACAACATTTTAATACAATTGAACAATCTTTATCAATATGCATAGAATCTGGTTTGGTATATGCACCCTGCTATAGCTGTAATCACTCAAGATCAACTCTAACAGACACTCAAATTCAACACCAGCTCTTAGCTGGTAGGTATGTGATAGAATAAATTGCTGTTTGTGAATTTCTATAAATTTTACCATTAGACCTTTTTATCCATGTATTTTTGTGACATTTTTTCCTACAACAAAGAAACTCTCACTTTTACCATGTACAAATATAAATTTTATGGAGTTATTTAAAAAAAAGTGAAAACCTGTCCTCAGTTGCAATAAATCTCCTGATAGTTAAATTTGCTGAGCCCTCTGCTGCCTGTTTTTGGCATTGAAATCCTGGAAGCCTTTCTAAAGCCCACAGGTATCTTGCAAAATAAGCCATTTCTACCTAGGCCTTCATCCAAAAGTTCACTGAAATAAATAACATTCTTAGATTGCAGAAAAAAAAAAAACTGTACCTCAAAAGGATCAGAAAGTTGAAATGTCCTTAAATATTGTGGATAAATTAAGAAGGGGCAATCTCATCCCAACCATCTATTCCTTTTCTTTTCCCTAATTTATAATGCATGACCCGAAAAGAATAATCTCAGCTAAATTCTTGGCACATTACTATCTTAACTCGTCAAACAACTGCAACATCATGAAGAAATAATTGATCTTTCTTATTTGATGCACTAAATACAAGCTTTTTTGAGCAATAATATATTTTTTGCTCTTAATATTTTAAAATTCAATTTTCTTATAATGGGAACTGTTAATGTGTTATACTCTTAGGCTACGGGGGCAGATTGATTATTAATAAGTCATTAATTGCTTATTGGACTAATCAAGAACTAACAGTTTTTGAGAACCACAGTGATATCCTTGGAGAGCTCATGCCTTAAAAATCTTGGCTGAATGCATTCTCGAGAAGGTAAAATACCATTCCTCATGTACAACTGTGTGAAATGTGGTGCAATTATCAGATCTGCCAGCAGTGGACACTGTTACTCTAGTTATCACTGTATAGTGATGAGGGAAAAGCCAGTTTAATATCTCAGGAACTGCCTGCTCTTTAGTCTCTTAAATAGCATGAAACTAAGTAACATAGGCAACTATTCTGGTAAAAAAAAGGAAATTTTAGAAAAAAAAATGTTATTCTTGGATACTGAAAGATTATTAGGGAACTCATACTTAGGTTCAAAAAATGTGA
Organism: Lepus europaeus; assembly: GCF_033115175.1. NCBI lineage: Eukaryota > Metazoa > Chordata > Mammalia > Lagomorpha > Leporidae > Lepus > Lepus europaeus. Next base: position 10,876,371 of record NC_084832.1, on the reverse strand, counting down.
TACTCAATTGATTTCATCCTTTTAATTTATAGAATATTTATATCAGCTACAGAATACCCAGTCATCACTGTTCCCAAGTGTATCTTATATATCTACAAAAGGAAATGTAACAATTGATGTGAGAACAGCACTGAACTACCACAAGTAGATGAGGCCATGGCCCTTGCTTCCCAGGAAGCAGCTTGCAACACCAAGAGGACCACTGTTTCCTTTCATCCTGGCCATTTCCTATCTGAAATGGAAGAACCCAAACTTGATTATCCACAACAACTAACTACAGCTCTGATATCTATGTTTCTGTGACTCTTTCAGGACAGACTCAAGCTAATAGCCTGCGCTACACTTCCATAAACAGGTAAAAGTATCACTTATTAAATCACCATCCAGAAAATTATCATATAAAAGAGCCATTTGTTTCTTGAGCAAGCATTATAGAAATCTCAGTGGAAAGCTAATGAAAAATCAGGCAATGGATCAACACAGAAAACCTCTCACTCTTCACTTGACCCTGCACAGCAGCAGGGCTCAGCAGGTCCATTTTATAGATGAGAAAAGTATGGCACAGAAAATCTAAACTTTGAATCCTATCTGGAAAGTCTGTGCTTAGGAAACCACACAGTTCTTTTTTTGTGTGTTCAATATTGACTATCAATATAATAGTCTCCTGTTTCAGACTTAACCACACACGTCTGTGGCCACCTGCCAGAATGTATGAACTCTCCAAGGCAAAAAATCAGAGCAGCATGGGGTGAAGACATGGGAATAGACCATGCTTCTCTGCTGGAGGTGCACCCTGGCTAAACTCCTTCAGGCAACATATGGAGACGTTTTTGTCTGGCCCCTGAGAGAATGGGTAGAAGCCAAGGATGCTCTTAGACATTGTGCAATGCTCAGGAAAGACCACCTTCTCACACACACGTGGAAAATTTATCCAGTGAAAACAAGAATCACGACAAGGCTGACAAACGCCACTCTAGAGTAGAACCTGGGGTTTGAATTCTGGTTTGCTGACCTCCCTGTTTATGTGTTTATGTGTTTATGTTAAGCTATACTTTGGAAATTTATATTCATTAAATAAAAGTTTAATAAAAAAATCTATGCTATATATCCCATTAAGTAAACAGCATGATATTGTTATTTATGGTTACTTTTTACAAATATTTATTTATATAGAACCTAGTGGATTTACTATACTTTATACTTAGATAAAGAATATTTTAGTGTTTTTAATCACTTTATGTTGAGATTCCCTGATAAATAAATCCTAGAAATAAAACTTCCGTTAAAACAAGTTGTGTTCAAAAAATGAAATCATTTGTAAAAGGCAATAATAACATATAAAATGTGTGTTTAATTAGTGGAAAAAAGACTTTGTAAATCTAGGACAGTTCTTTTAGGGCAATTAAAGGATGCTAATTCAAATAAAACTTTAAAAGTTTCATCTTTAAAAAAAGTAGAAAATTTTGCTGAGAGGTCAGGCATCCAAATAGGCCCTGTGAATGCACCTCCATGGCCATTTTATCTTTTTGTTATCTCTAGAGTTTTATTCAAGAGACTTTTTAAATGTGCTAAAATTTAGTGATAGTGTATAATAGCAGTCCAGGTGAAGCAAAGGCTTGGTCACTTCTGTAGACAGCATAAGATGTATTACTGTTAAAATTCATTTTCCTATTAATAGTACATAATTAGTCATCAAAGTAAATTTTAAAATATCTCAGGTTCTATAATATAAGACATATATATGTATATTCAATATATGTGATCTTCAAAAAGTCCATGGAAAATGCATATGAAAAATCTATGCATTTCAAAAAATCTTGTAATAAAATAAACACCTTTTAATTATATTTTCTATTAACTATTTTAAATACTCTTTCATAGTATGCCAAATACACATTAAAAATTATGCTAACAAACAATTCTACAGGAACCATTGAGATGGAGGTTAGGAGGGAGGGAAAGAAAGGAGAGAAAAGAGAACTTAAGTAGTTGTTTTAGCTACATGACATTTTCACAATCAAAAGAGGATACTTCTAGGCTTCCCTAATGAAGTCAGCTTAATTGCAAATGCAGATATTAAAATGATCTCATTAGCAATGATATTAAATGAGTTCCCAATGGACAAGTCTCATTAAAGACAGAGAAACAATAGTTAAAGTATTTTTCTTTAAAAAAAGATGACAAATAAAAGTGGAGTTTGGCACAGAATTTGCACATTTGCCAAAGTTTTAAAAATTAATACAATCACCAAACACTCCTAGAACAGTTCACATCCCAACTGTAAGTTGCCCTGAAGTTTGAAATACAAATAACCCACTCCCCTGTCTGCAGAGGTTCTTGTTCCGTTTTTTTTTTTTTAATATTATTGTTCAATCCACTGAATCTAATTCCAGTGACTATAATGGCCTCATTTGCATGAATTTGAAGAGATAGATTTCCTGTCTGTTTTCCAGCTGCATGAATGGAGAGGGGGCAGTTACAAAAATTATATGATGGGCTACACGATTACGGCACTGCTCCTCCTTCACCATTGTTTTTTTCATGTTATATTTAGATTCAATTTCTTTCTGTGTCCGAGTTTTCCCTCTGTGAAATGATCAATGGAGATTGTCATTGGTTCAGTTTCAATGAAGGAGACTGGTCTCTGGCTAGAAATTGAGAAAGTAGCTTAACACTTACATCCAGACCCTTTCCTGATAATAACTCAAATTCTGTCCTACATTCTAGTGCAGTCACTGCCCAATGTGGAATTCCAGAGACAGTTTTGATGAAAACTATTTGGCCATCCTGTCTACAAAGTTTCTTTAATATTCTTCCTGTGTGCCTTCACAGCTGTTCATCTATGGCTTTGCAGAAACCTGAGAGACTAAGCTAGGAGCTCCTTGGGGCCACTATGGTACTATTTAGTAAATGAATGCCATTTACGGATGCAATTAATTTTGTAAATGCTGAAAAGTAAACAGAAGAAATTCAATAAAAGCACACTGGTGCTTGGAAATGCATGCCCTTTAATTCTTGTGCTATAGGGATTTGGAAGAGCTTATGCATTTCTCCGAATGCCCCAATCTCCAGAAAAGTTTTAGCCTTCCAAAAAGGATCTAAAAGGGGTAAGATTTTAAACTTAATGGCATGGGAGACACTACATTTTTCATCAAATAGCTTTCCATTTCTTTATGTTAAGAATCCAAATTTTGCTCACTGTAGCAAATATGATCCACCATGGAATGTAACAAGTTTGCTGCAAGCCAGTTATGGCTGGTATACTTCCCTTTTCTAGGAAGTTATTTCTCCTATTTTGCTTATAGATACAAGGCCCAGTTCCTGGACAATGGGATGTAAGTAAAAGAGGTAATAAAAAAGATGCTAGGAAGTTTTCATTTTCCTCCTTGATAAAACGATAACCCATTTCTGCCTGGCCTCTTCTTTTCTGTTTTGTAAGATGGTACCAGTAAGAGATCCTCAGAGCTATAGAAGTCATCATGGACCCATATGATGCCCAATAAGTATTGGCAAAGCCTGAGTTTCTAGGTCATTAGTGAGCCCCCACAAGCCACAGGATCACCCTCCAGACAACTCAAATTAAAACAAAACCTCATATATACTTAGATATTAAGTCTAAGAGATTATTTGGCATTTTTAACTGAATGCTTTCTAAGAGACACATTTGGATGTTTCCTAGGTTTGAAAAACCACATTAGCTATCCTTAGAGAAGCTCAACTCAGGAGCTGCAAGGTCTGGAGCATTAGATTTTCTTATGTTGATTTGTGCCACCTTCATCTTCTCCATAGTTTGTGAAGTTCATGGTGATGGAGGCCAGGCCTTTTACTGTCTGCTAATATTCTCTCACTAAATACTGTATCTAGAGTCAGGTGCCTTAGAAATACTTAATTAAAATTTGAATAACTGTCAAACATAACATCAAAAATTCATCATCACTATACCCAACCTTTCACAAAAGCCTTTTATGGAACCACAACCTCAAAATACTCTGTAGTTCAAAAGGAAGCGAAAGATAAGCACTGCCTTTGCTGTCAGTGCGTTTTGGTTTCTGAACACCAAATTCACCTAGGATCGTGACTGATTGTCAGGTTAAACTGATCATCTCATTATTCAGTTCTTTAAGAGGTTTTGAAGCTCATGGGAGAACAGATCCAAATAGTTAAAAATGAAATGTTAAAATGGTCAAACTAAAAAATGGTGAATTAAAGTGCTCAAATCAAAAAATCGCTGAAACAGCAGAAAGAGAAAGGAGTTACGTGTGACTCTGATGTTCATATACTCTGAAGAGAAAACTTTGAAGGTTAAGTAGGTCTGCATATGTAAACTTGATATTGAGTTGAAGTGGCATAATGACTATTCTAACTTAAAGAAAAGAGCTACAGTAATACCATGCATTTTTGATGCAATATATATGTAACCAAGGGAATGTGGTGGGGTACACAGCTATTTGAGGTCATATCACAAAACAACTTACAGTCCAGGATAAAAATATTGTTCCTTAATTTTTTTAAAACAATACAAAATTTCCTAAGTTTTTTTAACCACAAAATTACACTAATGATATCATAGTTACACTGTATGTAATGTGAACTTATTTACAGTAGCAAAAGATATATTATTAGCATAAGAGGGGTAACAGTTAGGGTTGTGCACCAGTCTAAGAGGATGATAAAAGTCTAAGCATAGACCATGGTAGTGGAAATAAGAAGAGAAAGAATTCAATTATTTCTCAATACCCAATTCTATTCTATAAATCGGACAGTTTTATCAATTATAAGAGAGAAGCAAATAATTGTTTTACATATTAAATTAACTCTTTGAGCAGAGAAACACTTAGAAAAAGGTTGTAAGTGTTAGACTCAAAATATATTTCCCAGGAAGATTAATACTTCTTCTTTAATTAAAAGATGAATTTCAATGGTTCCTCATCTTTTTAATGAGTGCTCAGGCTTATTGGTTTTCAAACCAGTCGACTTCAAACGTTTAGATTTTATCAGTATACAATTGGACATCATCCAGAAATAATAACAAGTTTTTAACTAGAATTTCAAATTGGAATCTCGATACTCTGATTCCATGTCCTCTTAGCAACATGGTATGCCATCATTGTAATATATCTGTCATGACAGTAGTTAGTAATAATATTAACAACCCAGACTACTACAACCCTGTTCAGTTCTTAAATGTGTTAGTGTCTGAAAGAGAAGAATATATCATATTAAATTTCTTAGAACAACCTATCAAATATTTGACAATGGCCAATAGATCACTCTACTGCTTGCATCAGAGAGTTTTCCAATTATATACATAAAACGACTCCATTTTATTTGATAACTTACACTTTATAAATGTCACATAATTCATTTAACTAAATCCAGTCAGCATTTATTATGCCTGCTATGTTAAACATTTACAAGTCCCTGCTATGTTGAACATAAAATATTTTCTGCATTTAAAAAAAATTATCTTTACAATAAGCAGGCAAGCTACGCATTACTGTTTATCACACCTCACAGGTAAGAAAATGGAAGACGAGAACATAACTTGTGCAGAATCTAATAAACTAAGTTTTAGAGCTAGGACAAGTTCTACGTCTTCCCACTATGGATGCAACAGTATGGTCTGTGGGCCAGGCTCCACCATCATCATCATAACACCATGTGGTGCACCATGAAGTTAGATGTTGCAGCCAGGGGTTCTCTAGATAGTTCTTTAATGTATTACTCTGTCTGTACTCAGAACTACTCCTCTGTCCCCTTTGGTTTTTCTCTCTTGTACTCATGTTGAGTACCTGCCTCCATCGAGCTCCTGCTGTCTTTCCCCTGAGATATTCGAGAGCATCCTTGTTTCTCAGAGCCGACAGGAGTCCCAGGGCCTTTGCCAGCTTTTCAGTCCCTGAGAGTCGTGTAATGCAGTCAAGCCTGCCATTCTCACTGGAGCATGTAGAAGAGTCTTAGCTCTGGAGGAATAACCACAGCAAAGGCAGTGATGTGACCACACTTTAGAATTCACCAACACAGTTACCATAGTTATCTCACTGCTTGTATGCTTCATAACATAACCCACTCTTTAACATTTTAAAACATTTATTTATTATTTATTTATTTGAAAATCAGAGGTACAGAGAGGGAGAAGCAAAGAAGGGGCAGGGTTCGGGGAAGAGATTTTCCATCCAGTGGTTCACTCCTCAAATGGGCTCAATGGTCAGGGCAGAGCCAAGCTTCAGTCAGGTTTTGGGGTCCCATGTTGCTATAGGGACCCAAGGCCTTGTGCCATCCGTCACTGCTTTCCCAGCTGCATTAGTTGGGAGATAGATAGGAAGTGGAGTAACTGGAACATGAACCAGTGCCCATATGTGGGACGCTGATGCTGCAGGCAGCAGCTTTACCCAATACATCACAGTGCTGGCCCCAATTCTTTAAGTTTTGGTAAGTAATAAAGTATAATTTTATCAGACACCCATGCCTGAATATAGGAGTGTATATACTCTTTCCAGCTGTAAAATCTGGGGAAGAATCTAAACAGTGGGTCTTCTCGGCCCTACTGGAGACCAGATCTGAACTGCCAAACGTCTCCTGCGTTACTGTCCTCAGAGCACATAAACGCCTCTGTATAAATCCTAAGTCAACAGTAGCAAATAACAGCCACAAAAGAAATCTGACACCAAAAGAAATGGCACCTGGACCATTCCTAAGTCATTGTCGATCAATGAATCCAAATAAAATGGGGGGGGGGGGTTGCTTGGTCTAGAGGGTAAGGTGTCAGTTAGGATGCCTGGGTCCTGAACTGGAGTATCTGGATTTACAAACCTGGCTCCTCTGGCCAGTGTTGTGGCACAGTGGGTTAAACGGCTGCTTGTGATGCCAGCATCCCATGTCACAGGCCAGTTCAAGTACAGGCTGCTCTGCTTCTGATCCTGCTTCCTGCTAATATGTCTAGGAAAGCAGCAGAAGGCTGAAGTACTTGGACACCTTCCAATCGTGTGGGAGGCCTGGATGTTTCTGGCTCCTGGCTTTGGCTTGGCTGAGAACTGACTGTTGTGTATACTTGTGGAGTGGACTCAGTGCATGGTAGATTGATTCTCTCTCTCTCCCTCTCCCTCTCCCTCTCCCTCTCCCTCTCCCTCTCCCCCACTGTCACCCTAACTCTGCCTTTCATGTAAATCTTTAGAGAGCAAAACAAGGGGCCAGCACTGTAGCTATGGCCTGAGAAAGCAGTAGAGGATGGTCCAAGTCCTTGGGCCCCTGCAATCATGTGGGAGATCCAAAGGAAGCTCCTGGCTCCTGCTTTGGATTGGCCCAGCTACTGCCATTGCAGCCATCTGGGGAGTGAACCAGTGGATGGTCATTTTTCTCTGATTCCTGGTCTAACAGCTCCAGTCCTGCATTTCGATGAAATTTGTCAGCTGTTCTCATTTCCAGGTTCGGAACACAGTACTCCTGATGGGAGGTGGTAGGCAGACCCAGTAGGCCAGAATTAACCATCGCAGAGTTCACTGCAGCCAGATCACATTCGTGTGGGATGCCTGAAAGCTAAAGCCATACTCCAAAATGGTTTTCCGCACGGAGCCCACTCTTCAGGAATGTCCTTGAACTAGTTAGCAGCTGTCTGGAAACTACTGTGTACTGCTACTGGGTTTAGCTTCAAACACGCTAATTTAATGGGCTTCCATTATCCTCACAGCCAGAGGATCCACTCCCTTGCTGCTGCTGTGGTCATTGGTGATGGCTTCCTCTCCCTGCCATGGATAAACTGGCTTCCTGGGAATTCACAGAGGGATGCAACTCTGACAGAAAGGAAACGAGCTTATAAAGACAGGAAAATCAGCTTTCAAAGTGATTCATTCTAGTGCTTCCTGTCAATAAAATAAGACAATTGTTTAAAGCATTATAAAATACATATGCATTTAGAGACCACTGTTCCATGAGCCTGTTGTGGACGTTACTGGGTGTATATTCCACACCGTCTTCAAACTCAAGGCTCCTAAAGGAAAAGGCTGAGAGATAAGTGTCCAATACTGAGTAGAAACTGTGTGCTTTTCATTTCTTTATCTTTTCTGTGGTGAAAACTACTGTAATGAGATGTACCAGTCTGAAATGATTGCTATAGAATCGACACCTTTTGCTGCAACCTAACAGGAAAGACGCATTTGATGAGGAAACGCTTGCATGCATATTTGAAAGAGCTATTTGCCACCGAAGTAAACATGCGTTCATCATCTGAATTCTCTGCACAAAGATAAACTGCAGAGTTGGCATTTAAGCCTGGCACCACCCAGACAAAGTGGAAGGATGAACGCAAGTCCTACGGAAGTATTTCATTCAAGTATTTGGTGAAGAACTAGAGGGAAAAATAAGGAGGAAACAAAGTACTCTATAACAAGATTGTACCTTTATCATCTGAAAATACTTTATCTTTCCTGTGCACCCGTCTGACTCCCTCAGGGAACAAGTCAACTCCATTAGTTTCCCAAACATAAGGGAAATACTGCATGAAAACCCCATAGCCAGGTAAAGTGCATGGTTCATTGGTTCACAAACTCACATGATAAATTGTATCATTAATATGATATTATACCTCAGATGTGGGTGTGTGCAAGTCTTATAGTTTCTCCCTTAAGGTAACACAAGTGACATTTAATGCTATTATTTGTATTTAACTCATCTCCATTTTTGATTATGCTAATACTACAGTAAGCTTTTTAAAAGAATTGTTTATTTACTTGAAAGGCAGAGTGACACAGAGAGGGAAGAAGGGAGGAAAGGAGCGAGGGGAGAGAGAGACACAGAGAGATCTTTTACCTACTGATTCACTACCCAAATGGCCACAACAGGCTAGGCTGAATCTAAGAGCTTGGAAGTCCATACAGGTCTCCTACATGGGTGGCAGGGGTCCAGGTATTTGTGCTATCTTCTTCCTCTGCTTCCCCCGACATATTAAAGGGAGCTGAATCAGGAGTGGAGCAGCTAAGATTTGAGTCAGTACTCATATAGGATGCCAGCTGTGCTACAACGTCAGCCCCAAGTGGTGCATACATTTGAAAGCATTTACTAGAAAATCTAATTTTTCCCAAAAGCCATATTAGGATATGATCATCCCATGAGGTATAATGTATAATGGACAAATTCTAGGATTTTCTGGGAGACTGGAAGTACATTGCTGACTTCATAATCACCAGCAATTCACCTTCATTCTGAACCTCATTTCTCAAAAAATGCAAGGAGGACTTTCCTACATATCTTGTAGAGCTGATGAGTAAAAGTAATGCAGTTTGCCACAAGCTACTCATGTAGTGAAATAGCCTGTAAAGAAACTATTATGACTATCATTTGGTTGGCTAAAGAAGTCATTGCTGGTGGCTTTTAAGTATGAAGATCCCTGTTGAGCTTCATATATTATTCAATTAACAAAAAAACTAAAAAAAAAGAAAATCAAAAATTATTTTTCTGCCAATCTTTGAGACTTTAAAGAAGCAGACTGCTTAGAAAGTCCCAGAAAAAAAAAAAAAAAGAGAAAATGTCTTCCTTTGTTCTTGCTCTCTCTCTCTCTCTCAGTCTCAGTCTCTCCCATACATAGGCTTCATTATTTCATATTAGAGGTAGAAAATTAAATTCTTGCTACATTTATACATTTGATTGGGAGGATAATGAAATCATAGCTAAATATAATGAATATATTCAACACAATCAAAGTAATATGTAGAAATATAATCAAGAGTCTGCATCACTAATGCAGATGAGTTCTAAAATATAAAGAAAACACCGAAGAGAATCTATACTCACAGTGTTTAATTCCAGGCACTCAACTTTGCATTTAGATATGAGAGACAAAATGTAAAACATAAAATAAAATGAAGTCATTTTAATCAATTTCCCTTGAATTCTGCACCTTTCTTTTCTAGTTATGGTTTTCAAAGGAAGCACCAAAGGGAACAGCCATTCAACCTAGTGGTTAAGATACTCAAGTCCTACAGGGAGGGCTTGGGTTCGATACCCAGCTCCAGCTCTTGATTCCTGCTCCCTGTCAACAAAGACCCCGAGGGACAGCAGGAAAGGCTCGTGTAGCTGAATTCCTACACCCATGTGGGATACCTGCATTGTGTTCCCCGTTCCTAGCTTTGGGACGGGTCCAGTCCCAGGATTAAGGTCATGTAGGGTCTCAGAAGCAGTGGATGAGAGTTTGCTCGTTCGTTCTCTCTTTGTACACGTGTGTGGTGTGTGTCTTTGATTTCTAACTTTTTTGACTCTCAAACAAGGAAATTAATCACAAAATAAGTGAATTTTAATTATCGTTTCTAGGGGAAAAAAAGCAGAGGTGAATGTGGAAGAAAGGAACAGAGACAGCATATACATAACACAAAGATAGGAGGAACGGGAAAAGCAAGTACAGAATCTCTGAAGAAACTTACCCGGAGCTCACAGATTACTGAACAGTTAACAAACTGAGTAAGTAAAAGGCAAACTGAGCCTGCTACTCAAAGTGTGGTCTCCAGACCAGCAGCATCAGCATTGCTCAGTGGCTTGTTAGACACAAAAATCTCCTATTTCCTTACTCACCAAATCAGACCTGTATTTTAGCAGTCTCATATGCACACAAGCCCGTGAGCAGCTCTAACCTACAGCCATGTTTCTTGACCTGCTATGATTGACAACTCAGTGTTTCCATCCTCCCCACTGCTCCATAGCCAGAAAAAATTCCCATAAGCAATGCTCACCTACTTACATAGACCTACAATTGTTTGTGTACCAGTGTGGGATGTGTGGCCTGGTTTAAGGAAACCATTATCACTCCTTTAATTTATACTGTGTGTGTGTGTGTGTGTGTTCACAAGGGTTCATTTCTTCAATGTTCAGACGATAGCAAGAGAAAAAACGGCAGAGGACATGGAATAAAAGTTCCCAATGGTTCCAAACTCATGAATTAAAACATAGTAACTAAAACAATACCTATGACAAAGCTGTTAACGTGTAAAAACAGCTCTCACCTGAACAACTGCCAGCTGGAAATGATGACTTTTTTCTACTCCATTCTCATCTCACCTGCTCTGCAGGAACACCATGTGCTTATTAACTCAGGTGTGTTCCTGGGAGGCGGGTGGGGGATTGACCAAAGGACTTTGGAGAGTTCAGCATGACACTGAGCCCAACACCCTCCCTGTCCTGGTTTTCTGGTTAGCTAAGCTGTTATTTCAGCTTGGAGTTCCTTTCCTCTAACTCCTCATGAGGGAAACTGATTCTCTCTCCAAGCTCAGGTCACATTGTTCAAGCACGTCTCTCTGATTTCTGCAGTCAACATGATCGTTTTCTCCTTAGAGTTGTGTTTATGCTCTGTTTCCGACATTCCCTCTATGAGATCTTGCTCTGTGGTTATTTATGGCCTCCTTTCTTCCTCAGTAGAATCAGTAGCTCCCTGATTTATCCCGTCCTCTGGTTAGGGTATAATAAACACTAATAAATATTTGCTGAATTGGAATAGAAGTTTCAAGTTGCTGAGTTAAAGTTGAAAATGTTAAGAGGTACATGATTTTAGCTGAACTTCAAATGTTTTCAACTAGGGACCAGCATTGCACATACTGGGTTGGGCAACTGCCTGTAGTATTGGCATCCTATATAGGCATGGTTCAAGACCTGGCTGCTCTACTTCTGTTCCAGCTCCCTGCTAATACATCTAGAAAAGTAGCAGAATTTGACCCAAGTGCTTGGGCCCCTGCAACCATGTGGCAGATCCAGAAGAAACTTTTAGCTCCTGGCTTTGGCTGGGCATTGTGGCTATTTGGAAGCAAATGGAAGACCTCCCTCTCTCTGTCTCTCCCTCTATCTCTCTGTAACTCTGCCTTTTAAATAAATAAAATAAACAATAAAATGGCTTCAAATTTTTGACTAACATAATTCAGTTTCACTTATCACAAACTAAATATTTTTCTTTAATATTTTCAGTTCAACAGGCATTGAAATTGATAATTTTAAGCACATAGGTAGAATTTGAGGGCTTAAATAAATGTATACATTTTCTCCTTAATCAGATTATAACTTTGATATGATATTGGGAAATGCAAACTGAATTCATGGGTCCCCATATCCCATAAAATAACTAAAGTCGTGATCTAAGTCAAAGGCACTCAGGGGAAGTCAGAAAAACAATAGAGAAATTTAAAAATATCAACTTAGGAACAATAAGGCTCACTTTTTTCTAAAGCAATAAACAAAGTACGCAAATCCCTACTGTCCATTTCTGGTAGCTTCGGTTCATTTTCCACACTTCGGATATAAACCTGTGCTGACTCCATGGCTGCAGCTGCATGTAGCACATGCTTATGCTTCTGGTTGCATGGTGATGTGGAGCGCTGGACCCAGACTGCTGTGTGTGAGTCAGGCCCCACCATCTGCCATCTGTGTCGTCGCAACTTAATCATCACCAGGCCTCGGTGTCCTCACCTGGAACGTGGTGATGACACAGTGCCCTTGCTAGGAGGACAAAGTTAAAATCTGGAAACTGCTGGGAATAGGCCCTCACACAGGACGAGGAGTATAATTATTAGCTATGTGACGCCATGAACAGGAGTGTCAAATTGTTAAATCAGCAACAGAAGTCACTGTGTACTTACACTCCATGTGGGATCTGTCCCTAATGTGTCGTCTAAAGCGAAGTGATGCTATAACTAGTACTGAAACAGTATTTTTATACTTTGTGTTTCTGTGTGGGCACAAACTGATGAGGTCTTTACTAATTATATACTGAATTGATCTTCTGTATATAAAGAGAATTGGAAATGAAAAAAAAAAAACAACCTGGTGTTAAAAAGGAAATGGCATAGAAAATTAATTAATTTGAAAAAAATTATGTAGGATCTCTGTCTTTAATGTGCTGTACATTGCTATTTAATGCTATAATTAGTAACCCAATGGTAGTTTTTTCACTTTATGTTGCTATATGGGCAAAATGTTGAAATCTTTACCTAATATATACTAAACTGATCTTCTGTATATAAAGAGAATTGAAAATGAATCTTTACATGAATGGAAGGGGAAAGGGAGCGGGAAAGGGGAGGGTTGGGGGCGGGAGGGAAGTTATGGGAGGAGGGAAGCCATTGTAACCCATAAGCTGTACTTTGGAAATTTATATTCATTAAATAAAAGTTAAAAAAAAAATGTAAACTTAGACCCAGTGACTGTTGCTAGCTCCAAGGAGTTCCTCTATTCTCAAAGGTAATAAAACCCAAATTTCTGAGTCAAAAAAAAAATAATTATTAGCTATGATTGCTGTAACTCATCCTGCATGGCACTGTCCTAGTTTCCCTCCCAGCTCCATTCTTCCAGATATGATCCAGGTTCTCACGTTGAACATCATGCAGAAGGTGTTTCTCACGGGCAGGGCCTTCGGGCCATTCAACCCTGTTCATTGCCCCATGCTGATGCTCCCTTGTGAACAACCCTGCTGCCTATACCCGGGACCATTTCCCAGCTGGGCCAAGCACCGTGTCGGCACCAGTGGGACTCTTGGTCAGGGATGTCAGCGCCCCGTTGTACTCCTCCAGGCACCCTTGTCCATTGGTCATCACAAATTGTCAACAGCTCTTCATTTTTCTGTCGCACAATGCAGGGGCTCCTGACTATGACTTTCAAGGAGATCCATGATGTGAATATGTATATTTTCTGTCGCCCTCCAGTGTGAATAAACTTATTAAAAGCCAGCATGAGAATGTTAATACAAATCATGAAATCACTCTTCGCTCATAATTATTTCATTGTTATCCTAAAAGATGTAATGAGCACATACTTTGTTCTAGATACTGTATTAGTCATTGGGCATTAGAGAAAATTTCAGTTGTTGGACAACTGTGACTATGAGTGATCCTGAAGTTCTTAGCGTAAGGCAGAAATGTTATCAGCTTCTATTTTACGATAGAATAGAATAAGGTATTAGGGCAAGAAGAAACGACAGTTTGTTTAAGGTGAGACAAAATACAAAACAGCAAAAACCTATAAGGCTAAAAGCTGAATCTGTGTCTAAATATAATTAATTTATGATGCAACATGGCTGCTCCAGAATCACAATTCTACCAGCAAGATAATTGGACATAAAAATCAGAAATCTGGTTTTACAAGCTTATATCTAGTATTTAATGACTAGAAAAACATTATTAGTTTAATTTCCTTTATTAAATATATTAAATTATGGATTTCCCATCTTTGCACAAATTGTGCTATCACACTGACATTTTAATTTTAGATACTTTTAATCTGGGTATTTAAGAGTTTTTAATATCTTTTTTGATATATTACACATTCATTTTGCTAATAAATGTCCTCAAAACTGGATATGAGATGGGAGCATCTTCCTAGGAAAGATGTTTAACAGAATCTTGCCCTATACCTTTCTGATCTCGCAGTCCAGATGTTGATTCTCTCATCTTGTGAAGAGCAGCTTGCTTTGGGGCCAGCGCTGTGGCGCAGTAGGTACATCCTCCACCTGCCGTGCTGGCATCCCTTTTGGCTGCTGGTTTGAGTCCCAGCTGCTCCAGTTCTGATCCAGCTCTATGCTGTGGCCTGGGAAAGCAGTGGAAGATGGCCCAAGCACCTGAGCCCCTACGTCCAGGGAGACCTGGAAGAAGCTCCTGGCTTCTGGCTTCGGATCAGCCCAGCTCTGGCCATTGGGGCCATTTGGGGAGTGAACCAGCAGATGGAAGACCTTTTCTCGTCTCTACCTCTCTCTGTCTGTAACTCTGCCTCTCAAATAAATAAAAAGTCTTAAAAAAAGAACAGCTTGCTTTATAAGGGACTGAGAACTTCAACCCTTATATATCTGCACCTGTCTCTTTTTTCTCAGAGCAAGAAAACTGAAATGAAAACAATCAGAGCCTTGCCTGATCTCAGCACGCAACATGAACAGAGCAAGAAGATGACATAAGTCACCATCCAGAGAATATCTCAAAGCCCAGGAGAATAGTCAGGCTGCCTCATGTCCTACAAGTCCCAGAAGTACCATATTAATAATAAAATTAATTACCCATTAGATGGCCCCATCTTGCTTGCAATTCTCATTTGTCTTCCAGCCATTAAAAAGAGCTATTTTCTTTCTCTCCCTATCTTAATGCTTTTCATTCTTTTCCATGGCAAGCTTCACGAGCCAATTTGCCCCTTTATCCAGCACGTGGATAATTGTGTATTTTTCCCTGATAGAGAAACTTGCAATAGTAACTATTAGTTTCTCATTTCTATTTTAAGCATGTTCTCCTCCTGGCTTTTATGCATATCAGTTTGTTCCAAATCTTTTCAGCTGTAGAGTGGAGCTATTACACAAGCCTTTACATGTGAAAATTCCCAACTGGATCTCCACAATTCAATGTTAGCTGAAGAAATGATATATTGGAATACCTTCACAGTCTTATCACTCACCACATAAAATTATGGACAATTTATTTTTTTTTCTTTTTATGCTTCCACAATTCTTTTTTATTTTATGAATGCATTTTTACACAGATACAACTTTAGCAATACAGTGGTTCTTTCCCCCATGCTCCCTACCCTGCTCCCTTTCCACCTCTCGTCCCCACTCCCTTCTCCTTCTTCATTATGGATCATTTTTAGTGTGACTTTATATACAGAGCACCAACTTTGTGCTAATCTTAGACTTTAACAGTTTGCCCCATGCCCACACACAACATACAGAGTACAGTTTGGGGAAAGAATGTGCAGTTGATTCTCACATTGCAATTCCATAGGGATAGAGGTCCTATCTGGGGAGCAAGTGCACAGTGACTACTGTTTTTCCTTTAACAATTAACACTCTTTTTTTATGACGTCAGTGATCATTTGAGGCTCTTGTCAGGGGCTGCCAGGGCTGTGGAGGCCTTTTGTGACCATAGACTCTGTAGTTATTTGGACACGGCCATAAACAAAGAGGATGTTCTCTCCCTTCAGAGAAGAGTGTCTCCCTCTTTGAAGACTCTTGCTTTCCTCTGAGGTCTCGCAGAGATCCTCCGTGTAGGTTTTTTTTGTCCCCCCACCCCCAGAGTCTTGTCTTTCCATGCCTGAGATGCTCTTGCAGGCCTTTCAGCCCGACCAGGAATCCTTATGGGCTAATTCTGAGGTCAGAGTGCTATTTACTGCGAAAGTCATTCTAGGAGTCTGCTGTGCGGACTGCTTCCCATTGCTTCCCATGTTGTGGGCAA
This sequence comes from Lepus europaeus, assembly GCF_033115175.1. Classification (NCBI taxonomy): domain Eukaryota; kingdom Metazoa; phylum Chordata; class Mammalia; order Lagomorpha; family Leporidae; genus Lepus; species Lepus europaeus. Next base: position 10,860,199 of record NC_084832.1, on the reverse strand, counting down.
TTTATTTGTCAAATTTGGAACAAAAGTCAAATATGAAATTTTTTTTTTAGATTTCTTATTTGAATTTGATTTTCAAAAATTAATGACTAAGTGATTAATAACAACTGTCAGAATAGTCTAAAGATCTACCTTTTTAAAAAATCATCTATTTGAAATGCAGAGTTACAGAGACACAGGGAGACATAAAGGAAGATCTCTTCCATCTGCTGTTTCCCTCTCAAAACGGCCACAAGAACCAGGGCTGATGCAGGTTGAATCCAAGAGCCAGGAACTCTGCAGGTTTCCCACGTCAGTGGTTTCTCCAGGCACATTAGCAGCATTAGATGGAGCCAGAAGCTTCACCTGGGTCTCCCACATGAGTAGTAGGGGTTCACACACTTGGGCTATCCTCCGCTACTTTCCGCAGGAGATCAGCGCGTAGCTAGATTTGAAGTGGAACATCTGAGATTTGAACCAGTATGCTGATATTACAAGTGGTGGCTTAAACCCTTGCACCACAGAGCCTGCCCCTTGAGGAACTGTGGATCTGCTTTCAAGTTTCGACAACTTGTCAAATTTTATTTCAATCCAAATGTTCAAGGAGAGAGTAAAAAAATTTTTTTCCACGATCTAATGTTAGAGTGAACACAAATTCTTAAAAAGGATTTTGTGCTAGGTTTTTAAAGTAGCATGACAGAAAAAAAAACAAAAACAAAAACTAAGAGACAAAAATATGGACAGGAAGAAGTCAATCTGCTCTAAAGGGAAAAAAATAAGAATTCTCAAAATACAGGCATTCAATTTAAGAGTTTTATTCAGCTCCTGGGATAAGATTTAAGCAACTCCCCTTCTGCCACAGCCTAGTTTTAATAGTGCTCAAAGAAAAAAAAAGTTGAAAGTATCATCTCAGGGAAAAAAACCTGATAGTTTTATATTTTATAAACATATCAATATAATAATGGAAATATAAATACTATATTGATACAAGTATATAAATATACCTTTATATTTTATAATTCATCTAGAATTCTGTACATATCAGTCAATAAAACCACAACTCAATCTTTCTCTTACTCCTATTTAACCACTTCTGAGTGCTTAAATGTATCCTCTACATAATTAAAGACAAGGAATCCTCATGGTTTGCCCTGTGTTCCCTCCCCCCCAAATAAGTATAGTGAATTTTTATACTCGTTTCCCCCACAATGTGACCTGAGTAGGAGACGGTGTCTTTACCAAAGTAACTGAGTTAAAATGAAAACATTTGAGCATGCTAAGACTGGTGTCCTTATAGAAACGGGAACTCTGGATACAGCAAGACAGACACACGAGGAAATGTCTTGTGACGATGAAGGCAGAAATCTGGGTGAGGATTTATAATAGCAATGCCAAGAGCCTTGGCTATCACCAAAACCCAGGAAGACAAAAAGAAGGGTTTCTTCCTGCTGGCTTCAGAGTAATCAATATATTTTGATTTTGGACATCTCAGCATCCAGAACTGTGAGAAAATAGATTTTTGTTGTTTAAACCCCATGGCTTGTGATGTTTTGCTAGGGCAGACCTCAGAGAACGCAGAAGGATTATTAAATAGTTAGGTGTTGGTGGAATACAGCTCAATTCCTGAGAAGGTAAGAAAAGGGACTTAAAGAGTGACTAAGAGAAGTACTCTTGGCATGGTAGAATTTGATTAGTCAGTTTAAACCTACATGAATAGCTATGTAATCCAGGTCCTTGAATAAGAACATCATGCACATATTCAAGAGTATAATGTTTAGTTCTTTGAAAAACAGCACCAAACTGGCACTTGTGTGCTGTTGGTGACTCCCTGCTACAGGTGGACATCTCAGAGTGTGGTCCTGGGCTTTCCTCATCATGGCCACTTAGAATGAACCTGAGCACGCAGTTTCCAGGCTCTCTCCAGACTCACTGCATCAGAATGTCTATGGGTGGGATAGCTTCTGTGAAATAAGGATAAGAATTCTTGGAGTGGGATATTCCTTTAAACTATGTTTCCATTTTTAACCATTCTCAGATATCTTTGTACACATTAAGTTTGAGAATCCATGTTCAGTATTTACTTGACTATCATGTTTTCCTTCTGCCTATGGTAAAATTAAAATTGTCCAACTAACGTGTGACAATAGCAGATTCTGCAGTATGAAGCGTGGTTATTTCAAGGTCATGTAGTGAGAACATTTGTGCTGTACGGGAGGAACTTTCTCAGGAATAATGCACACAGTTTACAAGAAAAATGATGCAAATGTATAAAGACACAAGTAAGTAAATCTGTTCTTTAAATCTTCTCCTTTTATAGCTTATTCTAATCCCAGGTTGCTTCTTTCAATACCTTACATCTAAAATTTTTATGTACCAGTGTTTCACCAGAGCTTTGATTCTGAACGGTGTCTATGGGTAAGGACCCTGTCTTTGCTTGTGACGTATTTGCATCTCCCTGGAGTTTTCCACCTAATCTATTGCATGCCACAGACACATTTAAAAAAATGCAACAATTCTTGCTGGTAATGAGGAGGAAAATCAGATACCTGAATGCTGTTGGGATAAAAAGGGGTGATATTTGAGCACATGTTGAATTGGAATCTCACCTATGGCTGAAATGAAAATGAGTCACTGGGCCAATGGTCAGACTGTGAAGGTATTGCTCTCTGCCAGCTCCTTAAGATAATTTTTCAAATGACTGTCTGCATTTTATTAAGATTGATGACTTGGAACAGAAACCATAATTGATTACATTCTACAACCAATCTCTGTTACTCAAATAAGTGAAAGTGTAGCAATAAGTATATAAATTTTGTCTCAGAAATGAAGATAAATTAATGTAAATGAAAAAAGGTGAAGCGGTGGTATAATGGCTATATCTAATTTACTATGCTTGCTGTTATAAATCTGACAAGAAATATAAAAAATATTTGATTTTTTTTACAACTCACCAAACAGTAATATTTTAACTATTGGTTGTACAAAATATTGCTTTTCTATAATAGTCATTAGGCACACTACTGTTTTTTTAATACCAAAAAAGAAAATATTTAGGAAGGGCTCACTGCTCAAAATTTCTAGGATTTTACGTTTAGGAATATCCTTTTGCCAAAATGGACAGTACTGCTCCTAAGCCAAGTTTTTCCTAAGCCCCCTTATCTCCTGTCTCATGTATTCTTTAATTATTCATTCCATTAACAGATTGTTCTGATCTGGGCATTGTCTGAGCTGAATGAGGTGGGAGTTTAGAAGCAGATCAGAAGGTGCTCGAAGAAAGTTGGACTTTTATATAACCAGGTTGCTTTCCATCCACAATTTCATGATAGGATTCTTCGGTTCTGGACAGGCAAGGAAGATACCCCTAGAGTCTGATACCAGCACAGAATTCACTTATGGAAATGCAAGAGGACCTCCATGGAAGGCAAAGGTAGAGGAAAACAGGTCCTTGGGCTGCACGTCTAGGAGACACTCACAGATCCTCCTTGCAAACTAGTATACCATCTGGCTCTTCATAACCACCTTTTCCCAATACTTACCTCATAGATGGTATTTGCAAAGTGTTGGTAACTTCATCCATAACCTGACAACTTCACCTCAGTGTGACTTTGAATTGAAGGGTAAGAAAGGGTACAGTCTCGTGTTTCTGAGTATCTTCATTTGGATGGTCGCAGGGAAATCCAAAAACCTCTGACTTTGAAGCTTCAGAGTACCTTTTTTTTTTTTTTTTTTTTTTTGACAGGCAGAGTGGATAGTGAAGAGAGAGACAGAGAGAAGGGTCTTCCTTTTGCCGTTGGTTCACCCTCCAATGGCCGCTGCGGCTGGCACACTGTGGCCAGCACACCACGCTGATCCGAAGGCAGGAGCCAGGTGCTTCTCCTGGTCTCCCATGGGGTGCAGGGCCCAAGCACTTGGGCCATCTTCTACTGCTGTCCCAGACCATAGCAGAGAGCTGGCCTGGAAGAGGGGCAACCAGGACAGAATCCGGCACCCTGACCAGGACTAGAACCCGGTGTGCCGGCGCCACAAGGCAGAGGATTAGCCTATTGAGCCGCGGCGCCGGCCCAGAGTACTTTCTAAACACTGTATTTCAATTCAGTGAAGGGATGGGCATCAAGCGAGTAATCTGTAGAATCCTACACAATAGGCTGATGGCCCTCGCTCCTTATTTAAGTCACTACACACACTATGTTCAGATGACTGTCTAATGGTTACCCCAAATTAAACTCAAAATTGGCATACTTATACCTATTTTAAATTTGGACTTGTATTGGATTTTATATGAGAAATTCACTGCTTTGAATACAAAAGCAATATCCAATTAGGCGCTTATGAAAAAAGTAAGGAATCCTCTTTTGCTGAGGCACTGAGTGGTGATGACTGGGGTAGAAGCAGGGGTAGGGCTAACTGTCCTAGTGCCTAGAATACACTCCCATCCAGACAGAAAGTGCTGTCAAAGGATAAATTCAGGGCTCTTTTTTTTTTTTTTTTCATTATTCATGTGTGGAACAGACGATCATTATCCATGGAACAGGAAAGTTTGGATGCTCTGTTTTATGGTCCTTTTCTTTTAACGACCTCTTAACCTCCCTTAACCTCCTTTAATTCTTTTCAAAAGAAACAGCTGTGGGGCAGCTTTTGCTTATTTTCCACACTGGCTATCAAGTCGGGAGGAATGCCAGTGAGGGCTCATACTCTGAAGATGAGAGAACTGCGACTCACAGAGCTTGCTTACTTGTCACATCTTACAGAAACAATATATGAAAAGCTAGACCTTCCTTGCACTCAAATATTACTCTAGCAACATTTCTTCAACTCAGTCTGTCCCCAGTGTATGTGTAAGAGGTATCTCACCTGAACACAGTATATTTCATTCTTGCACATGGACCTTTGACTAACTGCATTTTTGAGACTGTTTTACAATTTTTGCATTCCTGAGAGGCACTGCAGGTCAATCGAATATGCAGATACTGGGATCCTAGCTAAGGAAATTATATAACATTGCTTCTATTGTTTCTTTCAGTAAAAGTGTCTCCGGTTACCTAACGGAGCATATGAAAATTCAAATTTTATATCAGAACAGTGGTTTTTTTTTTTTTTTAAGCTCCATACCATTTAGGTTCTGAGAAAGAATGTTTTGCCATGGAAAAGATGCCACAGAAAATGGACTTAAACTTTATTTCTGTGTGCAAAGTTCTTAATAAAATATTGAACCAGCTGCTTGGTGCATAATAGGAACTGAGTAATACACAGTGATGTTTTGAAAACGTTACCTCTCCTCCAGACGTTGTAGTCATGGAAACCTTCTAAGACCTTTAAATAAAATAGGCCCATTCATTTAAAGGAAAACTTTAACAGCATGTGCAAGGGTAAATGTTTTATGACATAATGTAAGTTGGCTTGGAGATTTTCTCCCATGCCCTGTAATTATTTTGCTTTCCCTTTTATGCTTGATAAAGAAATCCCCCTCTTATGTGTGTGGCTATTGCTTAGTGCAGTTGCTAGTGGCAGTTATACTTGCTTCTGTAGATAGTTCCCTGATGGTCTAGATTTCTATTTTTACTTATTAGAGTAAAAATCACACCCAACATTTTTTATTACAATCATCAATTGCTATTATATTGACAAACCTGGCCAGCGCCACGGCTCAATAGACTAATCCTCTGCCTGCGGCGCCGGCACACCAGGTTCTAGTCCCGGTCGGGGCACCGGATTCTGTCCAAGTTGCCCCTCTTCCAGGCCAGCTCTCTGCTGTGGCCCAGGAAGGCAGTGGAGGATGGCCCAAGTGCTTGGGCCCTGCACCCGCATGGGAGACCAGGAGAAGCACCTGGCTCCTGGCTTCAGATCAGCGTGGTGCACCAGCCGCAATGCACCGGCCGCAGTGGCCATTGGAGGGTGAACCAACGGAAAAGGAAGACCTTTCTCTCTGTCTCTCTCTCTCACTGTCCACTCTGCCTGTCAAAAAAATAAAATAAAAAAAAAATGACAAACCTAAACCTAATTAGTAAACACTCTGTGTCTTACGGATCCATTTTGATTTGCTGCAACATCAACTATTCAGCAAAGAAAGAACAGAGGAATAAGTGAGTTCCTGGAAAGTGCTCAAAGTCGTAGAAGAGCTACCATTTGATGGCCCACCATGGCATGCTTTTAGAACTCATGTAGAGTTTCCAAACTCCATAACAGCTCTCAGAGTCAGGTATTATGTTATCCATCTTGGATGAGGATGCTTAGGTTCAGAGAGGTTAAGTAATTTGTTCAAGGTCACATAGATACTAAGTGGCAGAGCTGGGACTTTCATATTAGATTGCAATAAAATACACCAAGCATTTAAATCAGCTTTATGACTAGCTTATATTAATATAAACCAGCTTTAATGGCTGAACCATCCCTACATAAAACTACAGTGATGCATAACAATGTTTTTAGTGCAAATCAGCCTATTACAGTATCTGAAGCCACTCTCTGAAGCCATCTCAATTTGAGCACCTCCAGGGTCCTCCATTCCCATGATGTTCCATAGATGGATCCTTAATCAAGCTATGCCTCCCAGACCCTGCATGGCCATCTGTGACTTTATTCCCAAAAGCCAATCCCAGTAGCAGTGTCAAAAATTGGTTTCCAGCCATTAATAGGAAAAACATCTTTTGATAATGCACATAAAGTCCACGATGCAAATAATAAACCATGCAGACATTCAGTAAGGTGTTGCTAAATGCATGGATGCCCAGATGCAGATGAGAAGTGAGATTTCTCATTGAGTGTGAAGGATAAAGAAGCAAAACCACTTGAGGTCGAATCAATAAACATGTGACTGTTAGAGAAACTAGCTTAAATACGGAGCAGGGTGTAGGGGGTGGATATTGACAGAGATAGAGAAAAATGAACAGAAAAGGATGAGGGAAGATAAACGTGCATTTAATGGTGTGTCCTTTCTTCCTACCTGCCCTTACAGGGTGTTTACTTTACATGACTACATGAGCTGTGCTCAAAATCCCCAAGTAGAGAATTAAGCCCAACCTTAAGAGAACATTAACGGGTAATTTAGCATTGCCCCAGCTGTATTTCCAGCCTCATCCTACCTTACTCTTTTCACTGCCCTGTCTCTGTCTGGACTGCAGCTTCCTCCAGCAGCTTGCCAGGTGCCTGGGTAGCTTTCTCCAGCCCCTTTCCCTCAGCTGAGAATCATCGCTAAGTCCTTTCCTCCAGGAAGTGCCTGGGAGACACGCTCATGCCTGAAAACCCATAACAATGTCAGTTCCTCCCAAAGTATTGCACATTCCCTTCATACAGGAACAATTCTTTGTTCTCTGTTCTCCACACTTTCAACCTCATTGAACATCCTCTACTTCCTGCCTTCCCTAGTGAATGACAGCCCAACTCCTTCTACTATGTGCTTTGACTTCTCAGTTTCAGAGCTGCGTCTTTACCATGGTTCTGGTCTGCATGGGATTGAGCATGGATGAGGCACACAGTAGCCAAATCATGAGTGTTTGCATTGACAAGTGACAGTTCTGAAAGGGCTGTCACATGCCAGCATACACACAAACTTCTACACTCAATCAGGAGCCTCTTGGCTCTTTAAACCATCAGGAAATAGAGCTTCAGGGAAGTAATTTACTAAAATAAAAATGGTAGCATTAGAATCAGAATCTTAACCTAGGCTTTCTAATCACATGACCCTTTCACTCCTATATTAAGTTTTTTCTGACAAGAGAAAGAAAAAGCCAGTTAAACAAAGTAAAAATAAAAATACACACACACACAAAAAAAACCCTACTAATATGAGCCAAAAATATATCCAAGTCCGTAGCCCCACTGAACCACATGTTGGCCCTAGGCCAGCCACGTACAGCTGGGTTCTGTGGTGAAGCATCTGGAACTCTAAACAATCGGCTGCAATGACCAGAGAGATTACGGATGCTCAGAACACTGACCCAGGGTAAATGGAAAAGCAGGTCTCATCTATTAAATATGCGATGCTTTAGGAGGTGGAGAACTGCACAACACATCACTGACTGCTTCTAGTTCACTAATTTGCTCTTCTGATTGTACAGAAGTTAAACAGTCCAGAAATAGTGGAATCAATGAGTACCACACTTAATTCCTACTACTCTAAGTATTTCAAGTTATTTTTTTCATCACACTCTAGGCCAAAAGGAATACAAACAAGTTGCATTTATGAAACAATTATGCTGAAGCAACTTAATAAGCATTGATTGTCTAACAATGGAGCAGTCTACTGAAAAAAATCAATACAATAATATTTTTATTTCATTCTTCAATAGGCATAATTACTAATTGGATGTATACTCCTACTGGACACTGTACAACTTCTTATACCTTAGAATTAAATTGTATAATATGCTACCCTTATTTCCTACTCCTTTTTGATTTTTTATGTAGTACTTGGGTTTATCATAGTAATTGTCCAAACAATGACAAAAAAGGAAACACAGCACCAACAACAATGAAAACAGGTTGCAAAGACAACCATAAAGCTGAAGAGAGCAGAGCCTGATGTCCTATAAAAGCTATCCATTACCCCAGGCTAATCATTTACACAGTGGTTGGTGGCAGCTGTGGACTGCTGTGCTTCCTTCAATGTTTAAAATAGCCCATGGAATCAGGAAGTGCTTGCCATGGAATATCTAAGTACACAGTTTTAGAACTTTGGAGATCATCATTTTGTAAATAAATTTACAGTAATGTAAATTACACAAGTAATGTTAAAACATTTTATTTCTTTGTTAAGTTCTATATTTAGTATACCTATGGAAACATAATGATATGGAAAGGTTTATAAATCAGAAATTTATAGCTTTGGTAATTTTTCAGAAGGTGAACACATGTACGTAATTAGCAACTTTATCATTGGCAACCCCCATGAAAACCCCTCACTTCCCATATCTGGGCACTGCTAATTTCCTCTCTAAAATTAGCCACTGTCCTGACTTCTGCCACAGTCAGATTTGCCTGGTTACAAATAAAAGGTACTGTTTTGAAACACAGCCATTTTCTACTTGCAGTGAGCAAAATAGTTGTTTCCTATTCACCTTTCCCTCTTAGCCATTGTAAAGTAGCCATGAATATTGGCAGCTACATTCCAAATTTGTCTGAGAGTCCATGATGGACTTCTTATCTGAACCTAAATCAATAGCTCCCTGTCCATAGTTGGCAAATGATCTAAAACGACCCAATCAAAAAAGACCTCAGAAATTTCTTGCTTCTGTTTTTCCTTTTAAAAACAATGTTACCCTCTCTCTGAGCGGGTACAAAGGGCAGGTGACCCCAGGAGCATTTGTTAATAATCTTGCAAATGGAAGCCAAGCAAGTCTTGGGGCAAAGCCAACATCACAGAAGGCAGATTGGTAAAAATGAGAAATAGTATCCAGCATTGTATTAAAACAATTGAGTCATGACTAGACTTCATAATTTTGTGAACCAATAAATTCTCATTTTATGTAATTCAAGTTTCGATTTTTAAACTTATATGCTTAATAAATCACAAGAGCAGTTAAATATCAGCTAATTTGAAAGTTCATGATGGAAAACAACCCCATTCCCAAAGTGAGAAAACTAGAATGTAATTTTCTCAACAGGAAAGAAAATGCTAGTGAACTGAAATTTCCATTCGAGAGGAAAAATCAGCCAAGCCAGCTTTTGCAAAAATTACTTCATCTTTCTAAGCCTCAGTGATTAACCCTCCACTAATGCCTCTTCCAAAAAAAAAAAAAAAAGAAACATAAACAGACTAAGAAAAATTGGGGTGCTTTTTGATGATTTCAAATAACTATGTTTAGTACAACAGTTCAGCTGCAATAGGCACATTTCTTTTAACAGATTTGCATTTTCAAAGCTAAATTTTCTTGCTGTCTATGTCTTGCTAATGCAGTTTTCCATTTACCTATAATCTGTGCAGAATAGGGATATTTGAGGTGGCATTTCCTTGACATTTCTGTCCTCTGATAATCACCCTCTTTAATTGTCTCTTCCTCATTTGCACAGTAGAGCTGACATCTGATTTTCATCATAACCCCATGGAGCCGGAAATGTTACTAACAGCATCCAAAAAACACTGCTAACAAAGACAGTTGTGCTAATGCTTTTAAAAGGCCAATGCAAAGCATTTTTTTTTTGAAAAATTAGGTCATCTGCATATTTGGTAAAATATAAAGGATGGCTTTTAAATTAAATACGAAATGGGTTTTCTAAGCATTTCAATAGGGTAAGCATAGGGCCAGACTACAAATGCATCTTTGATGTTACCATGCTGATAACATTGGAATCCATTAGACATTCATGGGAAACAACGATAATTATAGAAGATGTCAGACCTACGTTCAGAGTATCTCTGTAGAAATGAATAAATTCTCTCTTTTCACACCACCAAGGGGTATTGCTGTAACAGAAGCATGAAAATATCTCTAATGGTTGAGCCCTCCCTGGAGGACAAAAATTACTTTCTCCAGCACTGAAAGCACTAGCCCTCAGTCACCACACCTCCCACAAAGGATGGAGATGTTCCTGGTGAAAGGGCCAATATGTGATGGAATTGCAGGCAGAGGAAGCAGAGGAGAGAGCCAAAGAAACGTCTAGGCACCAAAGCAGCACCCATGGGCAAATCTCCAGATAATAAAGCTGTCTCCTTAGACCTTTTTCTTAAGCTAACAGGGCAGGTGTGGTGAGGTTAGGAGCATGGGCTCCATAGCCAGACCTCTCTCAAATCCCACCTTGAACCACTGCCAGCTGCATGGTCTCCAAGAAGATACCTAATTGGTAAGAGGCCCAGTTTTCTCAAGTGTAAATAGGTCGGAATAATAGGACCTATGTTGATGGGAGTTATGAGAATTAAATACCTTAATATTTGTAAAGTACATAGAACAGTGTATAGATTTGGTAAATAAATAAGAAAATGGAAATGAGTTTACTTTGCTTGCTGCCATTTTACCCTTTTAATTGCTCCCCAAAAGAGGAAAGATGCTGTACTTTCTTGATCTCACTGCATATCTTGAACAATCAGAAGAGACATCATTATCTCAAGTTCACAGAAGAGGAAACTGAGTAACAGGGGTTTAAGTCTCTTCCTCCAGGATATTACGATTTGCATCCAAGTCCCCAGTGTTCCCAAAGCTGATGTGTTGTTTGTTTGTTTGTCTGTTTCTTCTCCCATTGCACAGCCTGACACCTAGAAGCTGTATTAGAACAGTAAAGGACTGAAGTGGATGTAAAACAAAGACATAAAAATGAAGCAGGTGTTAACAAATGCTGAACAGTCAAAGGCAAGAGTGGACAGATGCTTTCACGTGTGCTATCACCGTCACAGTCAGTACACTCCATGGAACAACAAAGACAACATGTTTATCACAACTGATTCCTAATGAAGAAGACAAGAAGAAAAGCAGGGAGGAACGAGGCTGGAATTCACTTGACTGGCCATGATGCGTCATTTACTACAAGCAAAGGGGAAAGCAGAACCAGAAAAGGCATCAGAAATGCGGGAACTTCCAGCTTCCCAAATAAACTGTCAGTCAACATTTAATTGTTGGCTGCAGGGAAAACAGCTGTCACTATCAGTACTAAGGTAACCAATGCCATTTTAAAGGACGTTTTGCTACCTAGAAGTGCCAAGACTCGTGGTGTTACTGCTACTATTTATAAAGAATGCAAGGATTAATTATCTGCAAGTAATGCCATCTCATTACTTCCAGCATTCCGTACTGGAAAATACACCCTGTTCTTTCATAAACAGATAAATGTGCAATGAAGTCTAATTTAATTAGGTAAACTGAAAAAAGATGAGGTAGTTTATTCCTAATAATTTAAGTTACCTAAACAACAAGCATAGATCTACTATATTTATGCAGATTTAATAGAAAAATGACAAAGGGCTAGCAAACATTCTGAGTTTTTGGTTAAGGGAGCGTTGCCATTTCTTTATTTTAATTTTTTATTTGAGAGGCAGAGAGAGAGAGAGAGAGAGAGAGAGAGAGACCGAGCAAGTACACATTTCTGACTGCTGGTTCATCCCCAAATGCCTGAAATATCCAGAGCTGAGCAGGAGCTAGAACCAAGAGTTGGGAACACAATCCAGGTCTCTTATGTGGGTGGTAGGAACCCAACTACTTAAGCCATGATGACTGCCTCCTGGGGTCTCTATTGACCTGAAGCTGGAATCAGTGCTGGAGCCAGGAATCAAACCTAGGTACTTTGATAGGGGACATGGATATTTTAACCACGTGGCTAAATGCTCACTTTGAGAGTGTTTTTAAGAGTCTCTGTATATATAAGAATATAAATAAGTCTATTTTAGACTTATCTCAATCAGAAAACTTAATTGTAGCTTAGACAGCACCTTTCTTAGCTCCTCTAATAATGACTCTGTTCTTTGTTCTAGACCCTGTCTAGCGCACTTGGGCCTCATTCCTCTGTAATCATAACTTCTACTCTACCACCAATGGCTCTACTCCCAACCTGTGTGTACTGATGGTCCTCTTCCCCACTTAATGCTGTATAATTGTTCAAACCTGGTAAATGCCACTCTTAGGATCATTGGTTACTATCCTCACTCTGTCTTTTATGACCTTGTCTAAATATGATCAGAGTCAGCAAACTTGGAAGGCTTCCATAGCCTTGGCAACTCGTGACGACAGCCTAGGGTGGTTACTGGCGCCATAAACTAGAGTGTCAATTTGTTGGGTCAACAACAGGAGCCACTGTGCACTTGCTCCTCATGTGGGATCTCTGTCCTTAATGTGCTGTCCATTTTGATTTAATGCTATAACTAGTACTCAAACAGTATGTTTCACTTTGTGTTTCGATGTGGGTGCAAACTGTTGAAATCTTTATACTAAATTGATCTTCTGTATATAAAGAGAATTGAAAATGAATCTTGATGTGAATGGAAGGGGAGAGGGAGCGGGAGAGGGGAGGGTTGTGGGTGGGAGGGAAGTTATGGGAGGGGGAAGCCATTGTAATCCATAAGCTGTACACTGGAAATTTATATTCATTAAATAAAAGTTAAAAAAAAAGAATATAAATAAGTCTATTTTAAGTAAGAAAAGTGCTGAAGTTTAAACTAGAGCACCATAATGATTCTTATATACTTCCTATTGGAAAGCAATTGATACAAAAATAATTGTCATGGGCAGATTTGTATTTTATTTGTTAAAAATTTTAGGACCTTTGATGAAATGTCTACCTTATCAAAAACATCACTTATGAGCTCCAAATACATTTGAAAACATTTGCTGAAACAGAGAAAAGTATGTTCTATAGAAAAACTCTCCTCCCCTGTCAGGTACCAAGAAGCCATTAGGTTGGGTTAACACATTACTGTGCAACCCTTAAAGTTTCTTTTTTTTAATTTCATTTTCCATCCTTTTATTTAAGGTATACAAATTCCACGCATTTATATATACAAATTTAGGAACACAGTGACGCTTCCAACCCTACCCTCCATCCCACTGGCACTCCCACCCTTCATTCTCCTTTCCTATTCCCACTCTTAATTTTTAACCCTTAAAGTTTCATATATGTCTCACAGTACAGGGAAGAATTCTAAAGGAAGAGGAAAGACAAAGATTTTTTGAACAGATCGATTTAGATATGTAGTATGGTGTGAATGTATGTCCCCAAAATCATATGTTGGATCCTATTCATCAATGTGATGACACTAGGCTGCAGGGCCACTAGGAAGTGGAAATGAGGGGTTCCTCCTATAAATCCTTTCAAAAGGATTAGTGTCCTCAAGAATGTCCCCAGGGAGCTGTGCTGCCCCTTCCACCACGGCAGAACATAGCCAGAACGTGCATCTGCAACCCAAGAACCAGGTGCGAAATCTTCCAGGACCTTGATTTTGGGCTTCCCCACCTCCATAACTGAGGGAAGCGAATGTCTTGTTTCTTAAGTGACTCAGTCTGTAGTACTTTACTACAGCAGCACAAACGAACGAAAACTTACGACAGGGATGGAAAATTATGGTGGGGATCACCGAGATCCTGGTAAAGCACTCTAAGCACTGCTGACAGAGGCAGAAGATGAAAACCATGGGAGAGAAGCTTGCTGCGGTGAAAAAAATTAACTCAAAATTATTTCATTCAAGTTAAGATCCCCAAGGGTTAATTGGTGGTTAAGAATGCTCTCCAGAAGAAAAACGCATTCAGATTCTTCACCAAATAGGGGTTGAAAAAGAGATGGAACAAATTTGCTCCCGCATTAACGATGGTAGCAGGAAGCTATCTGCTGGTGAAAGGGATGAGGTCAAATCAGAAGAGTGAACCTTGAGGGAGCCCACCTTGTGTTCTGTCGATTTAGCTACCATGGCCACTTCTTTTCCTGATTTGCAGGATCTCAGTGGGGTAAAGGTGACTGGCAAGGAGACAGCATGGCCTCAAGTTCAGAAGAACCTCATCACTGTCCAGTGCTGTCGCTGAGAGAAAAGTGGCTGACAATTGCTGAATTACTCTATTTATTAGAGTAATCATACAATTTGGCATAAAAACTCTTTTTGAGAAGTACTACTAATAATAATTATTGAAACAACAGAATTAAGAGGTTGGAACAACCTTCCTAATTCTAATGCTTATTTGTGTAATTTGGTTCCATCAGTGTTATTGAACACATGAAATACATATTTCTAATTAATACACGTTTTTAAATTGTGTCATTCTATTTCACATAGCAGGTTTAAGTCTAAAGTACTTGATTGTTTTCAATACTACATTCATTCTCAAATTGAATTCTCAAATATTAAGGTTTGATACTACGAAATGTTTTAAAAATGTGCCACAGCATGAGATACGATTACAAAAGAGAATTTCTAGCAAGGCTTTGAATACTATAATACACTTGCATGAGGGTGTGCACATCCTGCCACCTAGCAAAGAGATGAATTAAAATGCAGCATCTTTTTATAAGGATGTCTAATTTGCAGAATTTTCTATAAAAATAGATCACAACAATTCATATATTATCTAAAAGTGCACATTTACATTTTAAATGTGTTTGAGAGCTAGACATGCTATATCTCAGGAAAAAAATTAAGAAACTGTGCTATAGAGACAAAAAGCTCTGTACTCGTTTTGCTTGAAATTTCCTGTAGATGTAGTTGGACCTCTCTGTCTTGGAGAACGGAAAGAAAAATCAGACAAAGAAAACTTCATTTATTGTCTAAACTAATTCTCTATTATGCATAAAAATACACAAAGCTCTAAAGGCTCTGAGTTATTCCACCCAGATTTCAAACAAGCAGATGGACAAACTGGAACGAATGTTTTCCTGCACACGGACATGTTACAGTCTCCCTTCGTGTCCTGGGGCATTGGTTTCAGTACCCATTCACGTACCAAAGCTGTAGCTGCTCAAGTCCCTTATATAAGCCACACACGCATCCTTCCTTATGCTTTAAGCCATCTCTAAACTACTTACAATGCCTAACAGTGCAAATGCAGCCTAAATAACAGGTATACAATATTGTTCAGGGAATAGTGACAAGAAGAACATCAGTACATATTTAGCACAGATGCAAGTTTTACCAAATATTTTTGATTCACGTTTGGTTAAGTTGACATTTCCAAAATGCATGGGTAAGCGAGGCCCATTGTACTTAAGATAATGTTGTATAGAAGCTCCACTATGCATGAACATTCTATTTAAAAATTCCTATGGCCACAATCACCCCAGATGCCAAACAATAAATATCAATTGATTGCTGCCAACAGTTGATATGAGTAGCTGTTTGTGTGATTGTCTCCTTGAAGTAATAAATAAAAACAACTGGCAAAAAGACTAACTTGCTAGAACTAACTTGCTAGAATTCAAACTTTTGTGCAGCTACTCATTACCCAAAAATTCTACCCCTATAACCCTCCAAACAGCACCATTATCCAGAATTCAGAAATTAACCCATAGTACAACAGTATTTCTACATCTTTATACTAGAATTATAAAGGGTCCTATTAAATATTGAATTATTTTTGGTAGATATTTCACTTTCTACTATTATAATATTTCTACTTCTTTGCAATTAAAATTCAAGTCTTTGGTTAATTCTAAACTCTAACTGAAAGCACATTTTAAATATTTAAAGTAGATGTGATCCTTGTTAGGAATAAGAGGATATAATATATAGTGAACTCAATCATCCAAATTAAACATTTAGTGTCTTTTATTATTAGCTCTGAGTCTACCCACAAATGTAGAAATGGCAACCCAGTTAACTGCATTTCTTGTGGGCAATTCACATTGCTTTCCTGGCCTTAGTTACCACGAGTTGGACTACTTTATTTTTAAGAATTAAGGAATTTATCCTAAAGTTTTTGCTAGGTGGTCCTAAGGTAGCATTGAGGGAATATTTTTTTTTTCATTTTTCTTAAAAAATATTTTTATTTGCTTGAGAGTAGAGGGAGAGAGAGGGAGGTGGAGGGAGAGAGAATTTTCTCATGTACTAGTTCACTCCCCCAAATATCTAAAACAGCCCAGGCTGTGCAACATCAAAGTCAAGATCAGTGAACTCATTTGTGGTCCCCTACATGGATGGCAGGACCCAGCTAATTGACCAGCACCTGCGGCCTCCCAGTGTGTGCATTAGCAGGAATGCTGGACACGGGAATGGAGTCCAGACTCTGGTCTCAAATTCAGGCACCCTGATGTGAGATGCAGGCAACTGAAGGGACATCTTAACTGCTACTGCAAACACCTACCGCAGAATAAATATTTCAAAAGACTCAACCTCAGGGCTGGGATAAGCCATTTCTGGATTGGCATCAATGACGTAAAATTAGACAAAGACTAGGTGTTGGCTAAAGATGGGTCCTCCCAATGCCCACCTGTCCCATATCCATGGGGAATTGCCTGACTTTCTCCTAAGAGCAGCACTTAAAGGCAGGTAGCCACACGCTTGACATCATTTGTTGATGATCTAGGCCTACTGTGTCGTCATAGTTGCCTATGCTTTTGAGTCAGAGAGATATATATACAAAACTAGATTTGCCACTTTTTCCTGTGATCTCAGAATTCATTACTTAATTTCTTTGAGCCTGTTGGTCCATCCATATTTAGTTGAGATAGTATTCCTATCTTTACAGCATTGCCCTGGGAACATAACAAGATAATGTGTGTAAAGTAACCGCTGTGCAACAGGTGCTCAAAAATGTACCTTTTATGTTATTTCCATAAAATACTTGGAAAATAAACTCCAAGATTGGCATTGTGATGTTTTTCTATTTTGTATCTTTCACACCTATGAGAAATTAATTGCATAGACCACTGACTAAAATATCACATTTTAATTATAAATTTTCTAAGAACTGCACATGAATTCAATCTGTCAGCTATTATCACCATGAACATTAAGAAAATATAGATGAACAGGGCTGGGTGTTTGGCATACAATTAAGATGTCGCTTAGTACACCTGCATCCCATATTGCAGTGCCCAGGTTCAAGCCCTGGCTCCACAGCTAATTCCAACTTCTTTCCCATGCCTACCCAGGGAGGCAGTGGTGATGGTTCAAATAGTTGGGTTCCTGACACCAGTGTGACATATTTGCATTGATTTATTAGCTTGTGGCTTTGGCCTAGCCTAGCTACAGCTGTTACATGCATTTTAGGAGTTAGTGAACCAGAAGATTTATGTCTGTCTGTCTCTTATTCTCTTTGAATGGTTTCTAATAAATAAATAAAATATTTGAAAATGTACAGATAAAACAAGTTTTACTCCCTCTCTCCATTTTCAAACAATCTGATACCTGATTTTCAGTCTGTTCAATGATGGGAAACTCTATAGAATTATACTTCTTTGAATGTCATTTACATATAAATGAATGAAATACATTTTATTCAAACTCATTTCCTGCTGCACTTTTAAAAAATGCTTGAAGAAAAGAATTATTTCATTTTATATTATTTCACTATCATTTAACCAGTGTAAACCAATAGTATCATCAAAGTCTAAGAACCATAAATCTATAAAATGTAATGTCCTTATAGGTAGACACCTACTTTAAGAGGTAGACAGGATCTGTATTCCCTAAAAATAAAATTGGCTTAAAAAAACAAACCATGGGCCAGTGCCATGGTGCAGAGGGTTAAGCCACTGTCTGCAGTGCCAGCATCCCATATGGGTGCTGGTTCAAGTCCCATCTGCCCTACTTCTCATCCAGCTCACTGCTAATGCACCTGGGAAAGCAGTGGAAGATGGCCCAAGTCCTTGGGCCCCTGCGCCAATATGGGAGACCTGGAAGAAGCTCCTGGCTCCTGGTTTTCTCCTGGCCCATCTACAGCTGCTAAGGTCATTTGGAGTGTGAACCAGCAGGTAGAACTCTCTGTGTGTCTGTCTCTCCTCTTTTTCTCTCTCTTTCTATAACTCTACCTTTGAAATAAGTAAATAAATAAATATTTAAAAAAATAAAACGTGACAATTAAATTGTGTTGCAGATCTGGTCACAAATTTTTTAGAAAGATTTTTTTTTTTATTTGAAAGGCAGAGTTACAGAGAGGCAGAGGCTGAATATATCTATATCTATATCTATATCTATATCTATATCTATATCTATATCTATGAGAGAAGAGTCTTCCATCTGCTGGTTCACTACTCAGATAGCCACAACAGCCAGTGCTGAGCCAATCCAAAACCAGGAACTTCTTCCAGGTCTCCCACATGGGTGCAGAGACCCAAGGACTATGGCCATCTTCTATTGCTTTCCCAGGCGATAGCAGAGAGTTGGGTTGGAAGTGGAGGAGCAGGACTCAAACCAGTACTCATATGGGATGCTGGCACTGCAGGTGGCAGCTTTACCTGCTACACCACAATGCCAACCCCTGTTCACCTTTTTTTTTTTTTTATTTTTGACAGGCAGAGTGGACAGTAGAGAGAGAGAGACAGAGAGAAAGGTCTTCCTTTGCCATTGGTTCACCCTCCAATGGCCGCCGCGGTTGGCGCGCTGCGGCCGGCGCACCGTGCTGATCCGATGGCAGGAGCCAGGTGCTTCTCCTGGTCTCCCATGCGGGTGCAGGACCCAAGCACTTGGGCCATCCTCCACTGCACTCCCTGGCCACAGCAGAGAGCTGGCCTGGAAGAGGGGCAGCCGGGACAGGATCGGTGCCCCGACCGGGACTAGAACCCGGTGTGCCGGCGCCACAAGGCGGAGGATTAGCCTGTTGAGCCGCAGCGCCGGCTCCTGTTCACCAAATTTTAAGGTAATACTTTTTGCCAAACAGACCTGAGTTGTGAAAATATTACAATTATATATAAGCAGGTACCACTATAGAATCTGTATAATTTATAATAAGAAAAGCACAAAAATCTTCCATTCAAAATGAGAAAATTAACTTAATCAATAAACCACATTAGTACTCAAGAGTGTACTCAGAACTGGGCATGAACTCAGTTTTCAGTGAAACAAAGATTATCTTAGGAATTTGCTTTACAGAGGATTGTCTAGTCTTACATAAGCAGAGAGTTTACTTTTATAACCTTCTAAAAGGGCTTTACCTCTAAACAGATGCATAAGACATTGAGAGTACTTCCAATTTATCTTTAAGTTAGTTTAATTTTTAAGTTTAATTAAGCAAACTGATAGAATTCTGTGTGTGTGTAATTTCTATCAAAAAGTGGCATGTATTTGAATTTTATGATCTTCACACAATTCACTATATTATCATGTTAAATCATTTCTAGACATCAAAAACTTAACATGATATTAAAGGGTCTATGGACCATGTGTTAAGATGATTGCATTCCTAAAATGCACAAAAAATCTCATTATTTCAGTATCTTGCTGTGTTTCAGTGAACCATCAGCATTAATCATAGATGACATATCCCTAATGCATTAGTCCTGTCCTTCATGGTATAAGAACATCTACCAAGGAAATAGCTTTTTCTCTGTTGAAAAAAAAATCCATATGTCAGTTGGAAAAACCTGAAAATAGGTGTTTTTCATCTTTATCTATGGTTCTTCCTGCAGCTCCGAATGAAATCCTGTAAAATTCTCTGCACGTGTTTGAGTCATTACTATTCAGTTGATGATAAATATTACTCAAAATATAATCTGAACAAGCACAAAAATTTTGATGCAGCTTAAGTATATAAAAGTAGAATAAAATGGTATGCCAGTTTCCCATTTTCTCAAAAAAATCTTGTCAAAATTTATCTCCAAGTTATTATGTCGAAATAGCTGCTTGATAGGCCTTGCCATTTTCATTCTTCCTACCACACTGGGAAGAATTCATAAGATACTGAACTGTTATCTGAGGTTAGGTTTATAGCTGTGATTCCAATAACTGATCTATGTGGAGAAGGTAGACACAGGAAGCAGAGAAATACCCAGTTTAAAGGTTAAGAAATTAGCTGATCCTGGAGAAAGAACTGCAAATCCCATTTGATATTTAAGGATTCTTGTTTGGTTGCTTGAATGTCAAGTTGACCATCATTTAGCTCTGTATGAGATTATTTGACCACTATTATCCAGGGGAATTGCACTCATTATTATGATACATAATTTTTGCTATTTGTGTTTCCTTTGCTTTCTTTTCAGGAAAAAAAAAAAAGAAATCTTTTTTGTTGGTCGATTCTACCTCTTGGCAACACCTACTGAGGAGCCTAGAAGTAATAATAGTTCAATTACTTTAATGGTTATTGAATCGACAGCAATCTCACACTGCAAACCTAAATGTCTTTCCATGGACATTCTAACTCAACAAGTCACAATTATAAACCCCCCCCCCCCCCACTGATGTATTGTGCTTGGTTAAAATATTTATAGGAACCCGAAAGTAAGATATGTTCTGAATCAAAAGAATGGGAAACTGTGAGTCAAGTTAAATAGGTCTTTTGTTACTGCTTTTATTGCCGAATTTCCAAAAACTTTTAAAATAAGTCTTGGAAAACATTTTATAAGGACAGATCCAGATCACAGCTCAGAAAAGAATAACATTTTGAGATAGTTTCAGAAGCACACTGTACAGCTACCTGCATACCACAAAACCTCTCGTCTAATTGACATGTCAAACTCCTGCCTACAACTAAACTCTGTATATCTCATCTGAAATCCATCCATATCTTCCTCATTTTATTAGATGCTAGTACCATCTTTTCTGTTTTTCAGGCCAATAACTTTGGAGACTTTCTTGCCTTTCTCTCTATTGCTGTAACTGTGTCTGCAATTTCTTAGTCATTCTTACACACCCACAAACACAAACATACAGACAACAAAACTGTATTAGCCCTAACTTCATACTTACTGTATTTAGGATTTAATTATTTCTCACCACTTTATTCCAAGGCAGGTAAAATATGGTCTTAAATATTTAAAACAGAGATGGGATGAAAGAATATTTTGATAAAGATTTTACTTACAGTGTTATTTTTCTTTTCTTTTTTTTTTTTTTATTTATTTGACAGATAGTGAGACAGTGAGAGAGAGAGACAGAGAGGAAAGGTCTTCCCTCTGTTGGTTCACCCCCTAAATGGCCGCCACTGCTGGAGCTATGCTGATCCGAAGCCAGGAGCCAGGTGCTTCTTCCTGGTCTCCAAAGCGGATGCAGGTGCCCAAGCACTTGGGCCCTCCCCCACTGACTTCCGGGGCCACAGCAGAGAGCTGGACTGGAAGAGGAGCAACTGGGACTAGAACCCGGTGTCCAAATGGGATGCTGGTGCTGCAGGCAGAGGATTAACCAAGTGAGCCACGGTGCCGGATGCACAGTATAATTTTTCTAAAGAGCTGTATATACGTGAGAGAATTAATGGTGTTCAAAATAATCAAGTAATTTACTGTACTGAGAATTCTCCTTACCAAATATATAAAATGCTAAAATTTTAATTTATAATCTTTGAAAGATTTACTTATTTAAAAGTCAGAGCTACAGAAAGAGCTGTGCCATGCCGAAGCCATAAACCAGGAATTTCTTCCAGGTCTCCCAAGCGGATGCAGGGGCCCAAAGACTTGGTCAACTTCTACTGCTTTCCCAGGCTCATTAGTAGGAAGCTGGATGAGAAGTGGAGCACCTGGGATGAAAACCAGAGCCCATATGGGATGCTTAAACAGCTGCACCCCAGTGCTGGCCCCAAATTACATTTTGTAAACTACATTTCATAAGTAAAATTTTCAGCTGTTTATGTCTTCCCTCTTCAACTCCTACATACATAATATTTACACCTGTTTCTATTTTTCTGAAAATTATGATGAATTTTAGACCATTTGGTAGGTAGGTAAGCAGGCACTATGGTTTTCCCTAACAAAACAGAGCATTTCTAGTTTCTCCAGAATGGATCTCTTGTAAGAATTAATTAGATACCTCACTGAATGAGTTGTTTTTCATACTTTTGGCTGTCATCCTGAAGTTATTTCTCCAGAAACTTCTAACTATAAATTCTTGCCAAGTTCTATTACTCATCTGAAACATACGCCAGATTTATTATAAGATTAACAAATTACCTCTAAGACAGTTCTGTCTTAGTTTCTTCCAAATATTTTTACCAATTTTTCATTTACAAATAACTTTTCAAAATCTCATGAGCTGTGGTACTCATAAAATATTATGAGTCAAAGCTCTGAACACAACAAGAAGCTCTCAAATCCATGTCTGGATTTCACAAATGGGGACTTTACTGCAGGCAGGGCTGGAAGACAAAGGACCCAACGCCACCTCTCCTTACCCCAGCGGATAATCAATACAAACCACATTTGGTGTTATAATCCCTCTGCACAGGGAAGCACAGGCTGTACTACAAGTTGACTGGATTGGTTAATGCAAGCTGAATTCCAGCTGCTATCCCTGAACTGGAATCTAAGTGCAGAGCTTAGTGGCCTACGTAGTTAAGAAATCACATAATTTTCAATTATTTTATTTTCTGATAATTTGTATTATCCTATTAATTTAATACTAGTAAAAAGAAACATATTCAATGTAGTTCATAGACACAATCCTAAGAATACATTGATACTCCCTCCCTCCCCCTCCCTCCTTCTTCCCTCCCTCCCTCCCTCCTTCCTTCTTTTCTTTCTTTCTCTCTCCTTTTCTTTTCCTTTTCCCTTTCCTTTTCCCTCTCTTTTCTGTCTTTCCTTCCTCTTTTCCTATTTTCTTCCTTTCTCTATTTTTGAGACATCTTTTTAATTAACATGATAGTTCCACTTAAGAAAGAGATCAACAAGTAAACACTAAAGGACCCCAGCTCAACCATAACACAGACAAGGGCTATAAACAATGATAAAATGAAACGATAAATAAGAACAGGTGGTTATCAAAACTCTTTTGCATGTTTACTATATTTTGCATTCTAATGAAGTGTGCAGTCATAAGTATGCCTTGCTGTGTGCTAACTCTGCAGTGCCACTTCACTTTGAAGCAGGACTGTCCTCCAGGATGGCGGGTCCGTGACCCTGTTTGGCACTGCACTCATGTCTGACTCTGATGTGGACGATGCATAAACCTGCGGGGATTCTGATTTAGACATCTTCAATTGTAGGAGAGAAGCACAGGCTCATAAAGCATCTACACACAACGTAAGTAGAGAAAATAATTTAAATCAATCCCAGCTTGTGAGAAGCTATGTGATCTTAATTACATTTTTCTTGAGGTCTCAGTTTTTCATATTCAGCATTAATATAACACATTTCAAAAAGTTATAATTAAGAAACTTAAATTTGAATTTTTTAAAAAATGTACTTAGAATGTCCTTAATTTTTTGTAAATTTATAAAATTTTCACTTACATTTAACAAGTAAAAATATTGCAACGCTTTCAAAATAGAATCTGAGTCTAAATGAAAAATGAAAACTGATACTAACATACTTCTCTTAAAACTAATGTGTTGGGGCTCACTCTGTTGTATAGTGGGTAAAGCCACCATCTGCTGTGCCAGCATCCCATATGGGCTCCGGTTCAGGTCCTGGCTGCTACACTTCCAATCCAGCTCTCTGCTAATGGCCTGGGAAAGCAGTAGAAGATGGCCCAAATCCTTAGGCCCCTGCACCTGCAAGGGAGACCTGGAAGAACATCCTGGCTCCTGTCTTCGGTTCAGCATAGCTCCGGCCAATGTGGTCATCTGGAGAGTGAACCAGTGGAGAGAAGACATATCTCTCTCTCTCTCTCTCTCTCTCTCTCTCTCTCTCACTGCCTCTGCCTCTCTGTAACTCCACCTTTCAAATAAATAAATAAATCTTTTTAAAAAAACTAATGTGCTTCCTTAACTTTACATCATAAATATTATTTTATATCTTTCAGAGATTATTTCTGAAGATTAGTCATAAATCGTCTATGTATTTTTTAAAAATAATTTTATGTAGATACAATTCATGTGCTATAAAATTAATTCATTTAAATATTATCATTTCACCTTTGTTGAGCATATTCACAGAATCGGGTAAATATTACCACCCAATAATCAATTTAATTTTTAATTTATTTTTGCAGTATCGTCAAAGGATTTCTCCTCCATAATGAAACACTTAGAAAAAGTCACAATATAAAAGTTGCATAATTGAAACAAGTGTTTTCTTTGAAGATTTATTTCATTTGTTTGAAAGGCAGAGTTGCACACACAGAGATCTTAACATCCCTGGTTCACTCCTTCCCAAATGGCCTCAATGGCTGGGGCTGGGCCAGAAGAAAGTCAGGTTCCAGGAGCCTCTTCCAGATCTCCCCTAAGGGTGCAGGGACTTCTGCTGCTTTCTCGGGCACATTAGCAGGACGCTGGATAAGAAGTGGAGCAGCTGGGACTCAATCCTGTGCCTATTAGAGATTCTGGTACTGCAAGTGGCAGCTTTGTCCACTATGGCACAATGCCAGCCTAGCCCCAGTAAAAACATTTTTAAAGAAGTTGGAGTTCAGTTGGATTGTTCTAATTATTGAGACTATGGGACACAGTAACTAGTTGAAATATGGAACCCCTGTGTTGCTGGGTCAAAGTCAGAAATTTTTTGGACGTCTGGCTTCTGTTCTCTCATGTGTAAATGTGAGGAGCTGCCACTCTGCTCTCGGCAGCAGATTAAAACCTGAACAAACTGAAAATCAGCAACTCTTAGATGCAGTCCTCGGATTCTAGAGAACTGAGATTACAGGGCCAACTGGTTCTTCAAACACTGGAAGGACAGTGGGTATAAAGACTCAACATTAGGCTGGTGCCGTGGCTTAACAGGCTAATCCTCCGCCTTGCGGTGCCGGCACACTGGGTTCTAGTCCCGGTTGGGGCGCCGGATTCTATCCCGGTTGCCCCTCTTTCAGGCCAGCTCTCTGCTGTGGCCCGGGAAGGCAGTGGAGGATGGCCTAAGTGCTTGGACCCTGCACCTGCATGGGAGACCAGAAGAAGCACCTGGCTCCTGCCTTCGGATCAGCGCGGTGCGCCAGCCGCAGCACGCCGGCTGCAGCGGCCATTGGAGGGTGAACCAACGGCGAAAAGGAAGACCTTTCTCTCTGTGTCTCTCTCTCACTATCCGCTCTGCCTGTCAAAAAATAAATAAATAAGTAAAAAAGACTAAACATTTACTGGCAGTAGAAACTCAAGTCCAGAATCCTACAGATGGAGCCTGTGCCTTAGCGGCGGGATTTACCGGTAACTCAGTGTGGATTAGCTTGAGAGTTAAAAAACCTCTGAGGAAGTGGCTTCATCTTAGGAAATGATATATTCTTGAATATTTCTCCAGGATCTCCATTAGGGTCCCAGAGAAAAACCTTGTGCTTCCAGCAGGGAGAAGGCAAAAGTCTCCATTTAGAGGTACACCCAGAGCTCTCTGTCCTCCTTTAGAATGCCCATCATAGGAAAAAACTATGTCCACACAGCCTAAGTGACCTGGATTTCACAGAGTAACTCATGTAGAGGAACGGCAGTTCCCAAAATCCACTGCTCTACCCAACCCAGATTGCTGAAGCTTCTTGTAAAATCACAAGCCAGGAAGACTGGCTCGCAAAACACAGGCCCAAGCATAATACGACAAAATTCTGCTTCTCTCTCCAAATAAGACTTCTACAAAAAACATGCATTTGCAATGGAAATAACTGCAAACCTGACGTTATTTAGTAAGTCTCTCTTGAAACCCAAAGACAACAGGGAAGCCAACATTAAAGAGAGTTTAGGAAATTTTAACCACTGACATCACAGCTACAGCAAGTACAGCTTCACTCCTACTCAGTAAGCCTACTTGTTTCAATTTCTTCTACCCAATACACCATGTCTTCTTTCAGCAAAAACTTACAAGTCATGCCAAAAAGCAAATACAAAACAAAATACACACATACACACACAATCTGATATATCAAAACAAGCATCAGAATGCAACTCAGATGTAGTGAATGTGCAATTATCAAACTTGGAATTTAAAACAAATATGATTAATACATTTAGGGATCTAATGGGAAAAGTAGACAAGAAATAAGAAGAGTTTGTAAGTGTACGCTGAGAGTTAGAAACTCTAAAAAAGGAATAAAAATAAATGGAGGAAATGATCTTTAAAACTAAAATGAAATACAAGTGAAGAATAATTTTAATGGGCTCATCAGAAAAGTTGACACGGCCAAGGAAAGAATCATCGTATATGAAAATTAGTCAACGGAAACTTCCCAAACTGAAAAGCAAAAATAAAAATAAATAAATAAAATGAAGATAAAATAAAAATAAAAAATATCAAAGAACTATAGAATAATTTTAAAAAGTAGCATACACATTTTTTGAATATCAGAGAAAGAGAGAGAGAGAGAAAGGACATGAAAACACAGATCTAGGAATCTCAGAAGACACTAAGGAGGGTAAATAACTAAATATCACCACTTCTGCATATCAAGTTCAAACTGTAGAAAAACAGAGACAAACAAGAAAAATCTTGCAACAAGTCAGGTGGTGGAGAAACAGTACTTACAGAGGAACAAGAGTAAGAATTACACCTGACTTCCCTCTGAAACCAGGCGAGGAGGAGGAGAGAAGAATGAAATTTTTTAATAATGTAACAACATATAAACATAACAAAAAGACTACCAGCCTAGAACTCTATACCTTGCAACACTGTCCTTTAGGAATGAAGGGAAAATTACTTTCAGGTCTACAGAGCTTGAGAGGATTTGTTGTCAGGGGTCCTTTCTTGCAAGACATTCTAAAAGAAGCTCAGGTGAAAACTTGGATCCAAGTAAAGAAAGGACAAGCACTAGAGAAGCAATGGGTAAAATCAAAATGGAATCTCTTCTTTTTATCACAAATGTAGATTGCAAACTCCTGGATAGCCACTAGGCAATCCTAAGAATATCTATAATTGGTAATCACAGGAGAAAATATTGGACCCTACAGAAATCTCAATTACAACTTGAGAAGGAATAAAAATAGTGTGCAGGGGTCGAGGGGAAAGAGGGAAGAAAAGCTAACAAAGATGATGTGGAAAGAGTTAGGGAAATACAACTACAGGCTGGGAATTAGATGACACTTAGGAACTCTTTCATGTATTATGTGTGATAATGGAACAATGGTTACGTGGAAACAAATTTTATTCTAAAAAGATACTTGAAATATGAATGTCATAATGTCTGAAACTTATTCTCAAATGACTCAAAGTGTGGGTGTATGTGTTTATGTACAAGACAGAGATAAACACATCACAAATTTCATTAGTTATTAACTGTAGATGATGTTTATATGGAAGTTAGTGTATAGTTCCTACTACTTCCCCATATGTTCAAAAATTGTAAAATTAAATGTTGGAAAAATAGAATAAATGGTTTTATTTCTATCAACATATACCTTTTCTACTTGTTCTAGAATAGCCTTACATCAAAGATCTTAATACTACTCACATTTTAAGTTTTAATGTATCATTTAGAGAAACTCAAGGCAGAGGACTGATTTCTAATGGGCTTGGGGACATAAGGTTTCTTTAATTTAATTTACAATTAACAAAGTCTTTTCTGCTTGCCATTTATTTTTACTCTGATTTTTGAGATGGCATTATAAATTTGTTTTGGCCCCAAGAGACTAATAAATCATCAGTTATTCTCCACTTAAACATATTAATCACAAGTTATCCAACTTTAATTTTACTTCCTAAGAAATGTAACATAATTATTTAGTGAGAAGTAATTTGAGGTTGACAGGAACTTCAGGAAATAAAATTAGTAGTATATGAAATTAAAATTGAGCTAACAAACACATTTTGCTCCATTTACAACTATATCACATATAATTCTTTATTGAAAAACTAAGCCTTGTGAGTCAATTTCCCAGTCACTTGGAATATGCTTACATTCCATAGTATTTTCTCAACATGATTAAAAATCTTGTTATAGTGCTTTCATGAAACATATTATGAAATTAGGTATGGCACATTAATATATGTCTATTCAAACTGGAAAGACATCATAAACACCCATCTTTCTACTTTGAATTTTTTGTACTGGTATTAACATCACAAGATCAAATATAATTATAATAATTTGAATAGAACATATGCTTTTTAAAATAAGGATCATAATGTCTGTTATCAGCTGTCATGCGTAAGTGATCACAATAACATCTAACGGACATTCATTTTCTAAAAATACCCCTGAAAGCCTCATTTATCTTTTTGCTTTTTCTTTGTCCTTCGAGATCATTATATGTTACTACATGTGTTTTGGATGTGTGGTACTCAATATAAGACAGATGGATAGATGATGGGATTTTGTGAGCATCATGATCCTAAACCAAAAAGGATCATTTGAAGTGACAGCAGAAAGCTGTCAGAATTACAAAATAAGAAATACAAATATACTGTGGCTCAGGAAACAGAAAACGATGGTTTTCTAGCTTTGGTGGAACAGCAATGCAGCAGTAAGTCGAACATTCTGCTGGAGTAAGAGCTACATAACATAACATGTTCCATGCTACCTTCAAATTAAGTTTCTCGCATCACATTGTCTTAAAAACTGGGTGATGTAAAAATGACTGAAGTAGAATCCTTCAAAATAGAATAGAATCTAAGGAGAGATAATGGATAAATCACCATCCTGACACCACATACTACTCAGCATGTGTGCATTTAATCTTGATTTATTCCCATTTTTGTCTGTCTTCCTCTAGTAGGAAAACATGTTTCAGGAGAGCAGGGCCCGTTTTGGACACAGCTCTACTCTCAGATGCTAGAACAGCACCCATTCTCCACCGAGTCCTAAATGAAAATCAAATGGATAAATATTGTTTTGCTTTTGGACTTGGAGCCACCAGATATCCTAATTTCACAGATTCTCAGGTAGATTAGTTACCACATGGCATAATTCTTCAGGAAGTAACTGTGCCCTTATCTGAATTCAAATAAAATGGATTCCAAGATTTATGGAGACAGCTGATGCTGCAGTTACTCGGGGTGATGATAGTAGTTCTTAAATCAGAGCAGGCTTCAGCACACGCTTGCTAAAGCAGATTGCTGGACTGCAGGCCCAGGGGGTCTGATTTAGTGGTCTGCAAATCTAAAATATCAAGTCCAAAACCTTATATTTCTAATACGCTCCCAAGTGATAACGATGCTGCTGGTTAAGTGCCTCTTGAAAAACCACTGCACCATCAGCTACAGCATGATCGCAGCAGAGCATAGAAGACCCCTTCATCAGGGAGATGAGATGCCTCCGAGTTTTGCTGATGGAGTAGGTCCTAAGAGGAAGAAATCACTCTTCCTTTGTCCAAGTCTTGTGGTCTTCCAACCTATTTATTTTTTGGTTTGATTTTTAAATTTTTACAAGCTGTATTGAATACACTGCTAATGTATGTTACAGTGTGTTGTGTGCTATCTGTAGTCACCGAATATCCGTAGGTAGTATAGTGAGAAAGTCCCCACAGCCATTGTCTCACATCATGACCCTTGGCGTGTGTGTGGCAAGAGAGTAGTTCAAATCTACTCATTTAGCCAAAGTTCTGATCGTGATCCACTTTGGAAATACCCGGAACTCTTTGGGTTTCCTAATTAGAATAAAATATTACACTCCACTACTTATTTTTTTTTTGCCTTGCATTGCTCAAAGAAACCTAAATTTGTATTAAAAGATCATTGAAGATGTAACATAAACAAAGAAAGACCTTGTTGGAGGAGAATGCACCATTCCAGCCCCATTTCCCTCTAGACAAAGTGAGCACAACATTGAGGATTTCTGGATTGTTTCCAGCCCACAGAACCTCCTGCCTCATTCAATCTCTTGAGTCCTTTAGATGTCTGACCGAAGACCATATAGACTTTAATGACTTATGAAACATAAAACTATAAATAGAGGGATGGTATTCCTATAGTTCCAAAGAGAACACCTTTGAGAGAAAGTATAGGGCCAGGATCACCAAAGTCAGTTTCATTATCCTCAGGGTGTGAGGAAATCACATTCCTGTCAATCAGATCTTGAAAGTTCATTTATGATTTATTGCCTTTTTTTTTTTTATCTTGGAAGGATTTCTGAAGCTTATTTCCAGCGGCTAGGTAATAGCTTCAGAAGTTCTCCTTTCTACTCTTAGACACTGAAAATCTTCATGTGTGAGTCTACACAACAGGCCCCCTTATGTTTTGTGTGCCTGGGGTCATGGTGTGACAGAAGGAACTCCAGAGGTGGCCAAGATGTAATTTGCATACCAGCTCAGCTGTGTGGCTCTGGATCTCTCTGCTTTTGTTTGCTTCTGGGTAGCGCTGGCAAAATCCACCTTGCAGAATTGCATACAGTGATGGTCTGAACCACCTAGAGGGTGCATGCTCTACAGCCTGTGCTTGTTCACGACCCATTTCTTTTCCTTTCCCAAAATACTCTCCAAAATGTCCACGAGGAAAGGCTTAGCCCTTCCAATTTAAGAGGCCATATAATCCATTAGCTCCAGTGGATGATTTCAACCAGGCTACTCAAATCCCTAGGTGACAGATCAAAGGACAGGAGTGGGGAGAGGTGGTCTGTGACATAATTTAGAAAACTCTCAAGAAAAACACTCCAATTTCCTTGTCTAGGTAGACAGTATTCATTTCATAATTTAACATTTTACTAACAGAGAATTTGGGTTTTAAAATTATTATCAAAGGTGATGTGGGCTTACAAGCGATGAGAAACAATGATGGAAATCCATAACCAGTTAAATTTCTGGGTGAGATTCAATGAAAATGGAATAAATCCAGCACTATGTGAAGAGTGACTTAGAGACAAAAGAAACCCACAGTGTATTAGACAGTCACTCTGCCTAACACAGCCAAAGCTGTTTCTGCCTTTGTACAGACTCAGTATTTCCTTCTCTCAATGAATAGATATTTCTAGAAGCACCAAACTACTTTGCAAAATGGTTTTCAGTAGAGGCAACTGCCTGCTAGAGATGGGGATGTGGGGTGAGGGGTGGTGAAGTCAGCTGGATCTGTGAGTAGGTGGGAGCTTAGCAAAAGGCCCATCTTGGGGTCAGCATTGTGGCACAGCAGGTTAAGCTGCTGCTTGCCA
The DNA here is from genome assembly GCF_033115175.1 of Lepus europaeus. NCBI lineage: Eukaryota > Metazoa > Chordata > Mammalia > Lagomorpha > Leporidae > Lepus > Lepus europaeus. The sequence goes on along the minus strand of NC_084832.1, from coordinate 10,828,824 downwards.
CACCTGCAAACTATATCAGAGTGGTGATTTGAATCCTGACTGTTAGTCTTCTGATGCAATCTCCTGAGAAAGATTCTGGGGAGGAAGCAGAAGGTGGCCCATGGGCCACCCATGTGGGAGACCAGAATGGAGTTCCTGGCTCCTGGCTCCTGCTTGGCCCAGTTATGGAGTGAAACAGAAGGAATATCTCCTGTCTCCTCTGCCCATCACTCTCCCCTTCAAATCTTCATTCTCATTTCAGGGGCTTTGCCCTGAGTTCCATGTTTCCAGTTTTTATCAGAATCCTGTGCCAGATAATTAACTACTCTTCATCCATTACCCTCAGATAAAATGTTAACTCTAGGTGCTGACAGGGCCTCATAGGTGGACTAACTCAAGTCTCTAATTTTATAGATGAAGGAAAGAAGCCTGAGGTGTGGGGTAGGGAATCCTATCCTAAGATGACACGGTCATAGGGAAGTGAAGGGCAGCCCTTATCTTTTGACTCTTGAAGATGTTTTCCTGTTACTGGATCCCATTGTCTCCCCTCTTGCAATGCCACTGAGAATTTACTCAGAGGCCAGCACTGTGCCATAATGGGTAAAGCTGCCACCTACAGTGCTGGCATCCCAAATGGGCATCGGTTCACGTCCTGGCTGCTCCACTTCCAATCCAGCTCTCTGCTATGTCCTGGGAAGGCAGCAGAAGATGGCCCAAGTCCTTGGCTCCTGCAGCAGTGTGGGAGACCTGGAAGAAGCTCCTGGTTCTTGGCTTCAGATCAGCTCAGCTCTGGCCATTGCAGTTAGTTGGGGAGTGACCAGCAGATGGAAGACCTCTCTCTCTCTGCCTCTGCCTCTGCCTCTCTGTAACTTTGCCTTAAATATAAATAAATAAATCTTAACAACAACAACAAAAAAAACCTCAATATTTAAAAAAATAAAAGAATTTACTCAAAGGAGGTTCCTCCATAAATTGTGCAAATGGTTCCTTTTTTTTTCTTTTTTTTCTTTTTTGACAGGCAGAGTGGACAGTGAGAGAGAGAGACAGAGAGAAAGGTCTTCCTTTTCTGTTGGTTCACCCTCCAATGGCCGCTGCGGCTAGCACACCACGCTGATCCGTTGGCAGGAGCCAGGTGCTTCTCCTGGTCTCCCATGCGGGTGCAGGGCCCAAGCACTTGGGGCATCCTCCACTGCCTTCCCGGGCCATAGCAGAGAGCTGGCCTGGAAGAGGGGCAATTGGGATAGAACCCGGCACCCCAACCGGGACTAGAACCCGGTGTGCCGGCGCCGCAAGGCGGAGGATTAGCCTGTTAAGCCACGGCGCCGGCCCCTTGGATTTTTTAAATCCTTCTTAGACAACCTACACTTTGAGGGATAGCGGACTTGCTACATAAATAACACAGAACCTAAATACTGATGCACAGTGTATCTGTTTTATGAATAGTGTTCTAAAATATTTCACAGTGTGTGAAAATGCTTATGACATGTTGTCTAAAGCCTGGGTAGAAAGGGAAGTTACATTACATTGCAAATATTTGAAAAGGTGGTGTATGGAAGGTATACATCAAAATATTAATGTCTGTTAACTCTAGCTACTAATATTGCCAGTAAATCCAATCTACTGCTTGGCTTTCCACACTGTTCCCTGGGTTTACTGCCTCTGTTGATTTTCATCACTGACTACTGCTGTAATTGCTCTCTGGACATTCATAGCAAATGCCCATACTGATCTCAGCAAACCCACTCACCACTGGTAATCTAAAAGAGTCCAGAGCTCCCTAGGTACTTGAGGGATTTGGCTGTGAAATATTCTATAATCAGCTCATAGTATGAGTGAGTTGGTAGTGTTGTAGGTAAAGACTGGAAAGCTATCCGCTTACCAAGAATAGCAAAAACCAAGAGAAAGAAGCAAAATATTCTTGAAGCGCCAAAAGACTAGAACAGCAGGTCAAAGCAAGAGTTTAGGGTAAGAAGCAGTGTTTTGAGCTGGGATGAACAATAGTCAGGAAACAAACAGGAAAGCATAGCAAAAAGCAATATCATGGAAACTGAGGAGAAAATTCAAGAGTATTAAATGCTACTTATTTATACATATGAGTACCATCAGGACAATTGAAGAACAAGTTGAAAACATTTGAAATGACCCATGGAAAGTATTATTTTGATTACTTCAGAACACAGAACACTTTTCAAGAAATTAGATTTAACACAACTCAGTAGCTTATTGATGCAGTATAAACTTCCTTTCACTTGTAATCATTCAATAATTTGATGCATGGAAGAGATGTGTACCTTTATTATCATAAAAACATACTGCATTGCATTTTTAAGTCAGCTTTTATGCCACAGGTATAACAATTACTCATGCTAACATTTACTCAACATTTCTTGGAGGCAAGCATAGTTTTAAGCCTGATACATGTATTGGCCCATTTAATTCTCATACAGCTCTATGAAGTAGGAGCTATGATTGTGTCCATTTGTAAAAACTGAAGAAAGAAAGCTGAAACCACTCCCAGGGGGGTCACAGGGCTGGTGTCATCAGGCCAGGAGTCTTCCCACACAGTCAGGCTTCACAGCTTGTGCGCTTTACCTGAAAGCTGCCACTCAGCATGGCAGACCTGTCGACGGTCAATGCTGAGGTAGATCTAAACTGGGAATCTTTGGGGCCAACGCTGTGGCACAGCGGGTTAATGCCCTGGCCTGCAGTGCCGGCATCCCATATGGGCACGGGTTCATGTCCCAGCTGCTTCACTTCCGATCCAGCTCTCTGCTATGGCCTGGGAAAGCAGTACAAGATGGCCCAACTCCTGGGCCCCTGCACCTGAATGGGAGACCTGGAAGAAGCTCCTAGATCCTGGCTTCAGATTGGCACAGCTCTGGCTGTCGCAGCCATTTGGGGAGTAAACCAGTGGATAGAACACCTCTCTTTCCCTCTCCCTCTCCCTCTCCCTCTCCCTCTCCTTTCTCTGTGTAACTCTGACTTTCAAATAAATAAATAAATCTTAAAAAAAATAAACTGGGAATGCATACTATCTGTTAAATAAAGTCACACAACACCTCTCCAAAATATCAGAGTATTTTATTATCATTTAGCTAATGTTTCCTCAACCTTCTGTTCTTCTATCCACTGTACACAAAATGAAAGGTGGTGCCATGTATAAGAAAAGGCCAAATCTCTCTGAGAAGACCAAGGATTTTGCATCAGTAAGTATTTGCCAGGTCTCTATCATATGTCACACAGGCACTGTACTTGATTTTGCAAGTAAGAAAAAGACTGACATGAAGTTCATCCTCAAAGAGCTTACAATCTACAACCACAATTCTTCACAATTACATTCATATCTGTGCACCTTGAATATATACTATTTATAGCAGAGCAAAAGGAGATGAGACTATATGATCCACACTATGCTAAGTTCTAACAAGTACCCCTGAGACTCTGAGGATCAAAAGATCCCACTCCTATAAGCCTGACTCTGAAATGAACCATACAGAAAAACAAATAAACTACTTACATTACATTTCATGGCAATACGTAGCAGGAATTTATGTCCCATGCCAAGGACATCACGAGGGATGACAGAATACTTAAAGAAAGGCCTAATTCCACATGGACTAATTAACATAATTATTCACAATGATATATCTAAATTAAAGCCAATTCTTTTACCAAGAGAGTTAAAGGGGAGAGAAGAAGACTCCAAGAAAGCTAGAGAGAAGGGGTGGGGGAAATGTTCACCCTAAGGAGGGTGCACTTCGGTTTGTCCCCCATGACTCCTGGAGGGGTCCAACAGGCTGGCAGGCGCCTAGGCCTGGAGCCTGTTCCAGCCTGTGTACCTCCTCTGTTCCACACTACCTACTGCTGAAGGCACTGTAGGTCATGCTCAGCTCTCGTGACAAGACTTTGGTTAGGAGTAATGTTTTCTGAACATGGCAAAGTGTAAAACAAAACGTGTTGAATGGCAGCTGTGCGCTCTCTATAATGAGATTCTGGCACGCTGATTCCATTGTCCATGAAGAGCAGTTTCCAGTTACTTATAAACTCAAGGATCCAGTAGCTCACTTTAAAAACATAGGATAATGGGTACCAAAACAAAATCAGATAGAAAAACAAGTTCCAGTGTTCCACAGCACTGTGAGGTGACCATAGTTCACAAAAACATATTATATATCATATGAAGAACTGGAAAAGAACAGATGGTAGGCTCCACACACAGAAAGAACAGATAAGGAAGTAGAAAGGCTAGCTGCCTGATTTGATCAATTTATGATATATATATACGTGCTGAAACATTGGACTGTACCCCATAAAAATGTACAAGTATGACATGCTAATCAACAAATTTCAAAAATTATTTAATAAAGAATACAGAAAAATATACATAGTGACATTGGTCACTGAGGTCACTCCTTAATGACATGTACTAAAATCTGGCTGTAGAAGCTGGACTCGTGGCCATGTGAGTCCATATGTCAAGCCAGTTCTGTTCTTTGGGAGATATTCTCCCTCTGTTTTAATGGAGAGGCATCAGATTCCTTAGCAGAGGCTCGCAAACGGTAAGAAAAGCAATGAAACTGGCTCTGTGAAGAAATGGAGGAGGACAGATTACCTTGATATGGGTAAGAATTTTACAACCAAAACCAAGTTTAAAACGGAATGCCTGAAATTGGATGTGAGAGCTCTGAATGCAAGAGGATGTGCAGGCTACTAAAAGACCTGACCTTTTACTTGAGAGAGTTAAAAATCTCAAGCCAGTTTCTAAGCTTAGCCAGACTTCTACTTACCACCGTAGCACTTTATTACCTTGTACTCATAGAACATTCTTGTCTCCTATCTGAAGAGTCCTCTCTAAGTGATTATAAGAAATATTATTACCAGCAAAGCTGGGAGAAGATTTGACACTGGGCTGCACAGTTCTCTGGATTCCTGTCACTGCAGAATCTACTGCTTGTCATCACCTTGAGAATCACATTAATCTAATGAACCCAACAAATGACACACTGGTTCCTGAAATAAATAGAAAAGCCCAAGAATGACAAGCTTGAGACTGGACATGTAGCAAAACTCCAAAGCTTAGCATAAATATTCCATTCTATGTGTTACATGAACGTTTGGAAATTAAAGTGTGCCTATACAAAAAGAAAGGGAGAACTGAAGTCTGTAATATTGAAGGATCTGATCATTGGTTTCCACAAGAAATGTGTGATGAACGTAATTCAAGTTTGATTGGCAGTAAGTTTTGCCCAAGTGAAATACATTTGATGAGGCTGACCAGGTCATGGATGCGTGAGTTCATGTGGCTAATGATGGTGGGGAGCGTGGAGGATGAGCTGACCCAGCAACCAGGTTTCTGTTTCTGTGAAACATTCTTTTGGCCTAGCTGAGAACAGTCATGTTGAGAGTATTGGTCACATGGGGTGGGCGCTGTGGTGTAGCAGGTAAAGCTGCCACCTGCAGTGCTGGCCTCCCATATGGATGCCGGTTCAAGTCCCAGCTGCTCCACTTCCCATCCAGCTCTCTACTGTGGCCTGGGAAAGCAGTAGAAGATGGCCCAAGTCCTTGCGCCCCTGCACCTGCGTGGGGGACCCAGAAGCTCCTGGATCTTGGCTCCTGGCTTTGGATTGGTGCAGCTCTGGCCATTGCAGCCAATTGGGAGTGAACCAGCGAATGGAAGACCTCTTTCACTCTCTGCCTTTCCTTCTCTCTCTGTGTAACTCTGAATTTCAAATAAATAAATAAATATTTTTTTAAAAAAAGAGTATCAACCACAAAGAAAATGTAGTCATGCCAACAATAGCATGTTCTAATTTTTCCTGCAAGGGGTTAACTTTTTTGTTAATGTGGGCAGGGGAGCAATTTGTATAGGAAATTCAAGTCATGATGCTGAGAAATAACTGGAGATTGTACACATGCCCTTTTCTTTGCTAGCTTTCTTCTGGTTTTAAAAAATGGCAACCTCTAGGTGAGGTTAATGGATTTTTAAAATGCTTCTAATGCCCATATGTAGGGCCAAAATAAACAGCCATTAAAATTGATAAGATAATTGCAGTCACTCTCCAATGAGTGATTAAAAGGAGACTGATATCACCTTCCTGCTAATAGGCACCGTGGGAGGCAGCAGGTGATGGCTCAAGTAGTTGGGTCCATACTAGCAGTATGGGAGATCTGGATTGGGTTGTGGGCACCTGTGTTTGGCCCTACGCCTGTGGCCATGGAATTTTGAGAAGTGAACCAGCAGACAGGAGGGTTCTCTCTCTTTTGCACTCGCTCTCTTTCCATCTCTTCAATAGATTTATTTAAATGGAGGAGACAAGATTCTCATCTTTCAGCTCACTCTCTGGTGCTTTTTTTTTCTTTTCCCAGAGGTCCTCTCTGATTTCACATAGCTCTCTCTGGGAGGTTAACTGTATGCCATCCCCTCTAAGATTTCCAACTTTAATAAAGTGCAGTTGAGTCCCCGATTTCATCAGGGTACTTGTAATCCATGCTTCTTCATTAACTAGCTTCATTCAAGCAAAAGAATCAAAACAAAGCAAAATTGCATTCACTTTTCAGGTTGGAGAGTGAAGCATGCGGTCTCTTCAAGAGAGAAGAATACGCAGAGGATTTCATTAGGCATATAGGTGAAAAGGGGCTAGACATCATTCTAGGCATTTTCTAAGAAACTAGTTACGTTTGGGAAGACAAGAGATGAGTCACTTCAGAATGTTGAGTTTCTATGATTCAATTTAGGGCCAGAAAATGGTTGTTTCATCAGAGCAGACAGGGACATGTCAGGTGCACTGTTAACAAATTCAGGCCTGGCACATGCCTGGTCTGACCTGGACCCTCCTTGTGGGATCAGCAAACTTTCAGCCAAAGTATTTCTAGTCTTCACTGGAATGTGTGTTCAATGTTGGGTCCATGACCCAATGTTGGGTCCTCTCTCTAGCTGTAGTTACTCCATGCACTGATTAACTCCCAGATCTGGACATTCTATCTCTTCCCTTGGTACGTATTTTGACCAATTTGTCTTTGGAGAAACAAGCGTTTATATGGAGTCAATAATTCCTTTCTAAAGAACAGACTGAATTAGGAATGTAAGGCAATGGATGACATATTTGATGTGATTTATTCCTGGGATTTATTCTAAGTAATCTAGAATTAAATACAAATTGTGCAATTTTTGCTTTACTATCTGTTTTCCACAGAGATGACTGCCTTTCAGTTTTTATACCCATTTAGTGGTGCTGTTATAAAAATCTCTGCATAGATACATAATCAAATGCAAATATGCCAAAGAAATGTCTATTTTGCTCTAGAATTACAGCGTTTCCTATGCAAATAGTAGCTTTTAACTTCACAGAGTTTTCTCTATTCACAGCCAGAACTATACAAAGCATCTTAATGTGGCATAGGCTCCGAGGCTTTATTACTTTTCATCTTTTTTTGTGCATAGCAGGAACAATATCAGTTCACTGATCTCTCCACTAGGTTAGGAATGTTTTTTGATTGAGTTTTGAAGTTCAGGGCAAAACAGCAGCAAGCTCTGTCCAGCTAAGATGGGTAGAAGCAAATGGTCCCTAAAATTCCAGATTCATCTGACAAAGAGCCTTAGGTAACACACTTTTGCAAGAGCTTATCATCACTAATAAAACATGAAAATGTCTGGTCATGTGAATTAACCTCATACAGTTAAGTGTGTGGGTAGGTGTTTGGTAGTTAAAACACCTGCACTCTGGGGCTAGCATTGTGGTGCAGAAAGCTAAGCAAAGGGGCAGGGGCCGGCGCCATGGTGCAGTGTGGTTAATCCTCTGCCTGTGGCGCCAGCATCCCATATGGGCGCCGGTTTTATTCCTGGCTGCTCTACTTCCAGTCCAGCTCTCTGCTATGGCCTGGGAAAGCAGTAAAAGATAGCCCAAGTCCCTGGGCCCCTGCACCCACATGGGAGACCAGGAGGAAATGCCTGCCTCCTGGCTTTGGATCGGTGCAGCTCCAGCCATTGCGGCCATTTGGGGAGTGAACCAATGGAAGGAAGACCTTTCTCTTTGTCTCCCTCTCACTGTCTGTAACTCTAACTCTCAAATAAATAAATAAAATATTTGGAAAAAAAAGCCAAGGGGCAACTGCATCCCATATTCAAGTGCAAGCTTGAATCCTGCTGCTCCACTTCCAAGCCAGCTTTCTGCTAATGTGAGTGGGGAAGGCTACAGATGGTGGTTCAAATGCGTGAGACCCTGCTACCCATGTGAGAGATCTGAATGGAGTTCCTGGCTACTGGCTTCTGTGTGACCCAGGCCTGGCTCTTGGCATCTGGGTAGTGAACCAGCAGGTACTCAATCTCTCTCGCCCTATGTCTCTCCCGCTCCTTCTTTAAATCTTTCAGATATATCAATAAATCTTAAAAAAAGAAGACATCTGTGTCCCATATTGAAGAACCTGAGTTTGCTGAACAGCTCCAGCCCCTGCTAAAGAGAACCCTGGAGAGCAATGGTGATAGCCCTTCTATGCCTATGGGAGATCTTCACTGAGTTACTGGCTCCTGGCTTCATGCTGATTCAGTGTGAACAACTGCAAGAATTTCGGGAGTGAACCAGTGGATGAGAATGCTCTCTCCTCCTCTCCTCCTCTTCTCCCCATTCCTCTTCCATTCCTTCTCTTTCTGTCTCTCAAATAAAAGAAAAACTGCCTTATAAAATACATTAACTGATACGATGAATGAAATAAATACTAATCTCTCCTGAAAGAAAATTATTAAAAGTATTATAATTTGTAATTGATTTGGAGACACAGACCCACTTTAATCTCTCAAGCATTATGAGTTGAATTAGATAAAACCTTTGTATAACTAAAACCATTATTATAATCATTTGGAAAAGATATAAGGAGACTTAAATAATGGCTTGTTCCTGTACTTGCAGGCACACTGGGTGTTTGTATCATATTTGTAATAATACAACCATAGCCTCTTATTTACAGAATGTAAATCAGTTAAAATTTGCTTTTCCAACTCTCTTTATTCCAATTTACTGACGACCAATAAGTACTAAGTATAGGACAAGTTCTTCTGCTCCAAGGGACTATAAAGACAAATGGGACATATTCTCTGTCGTCAGGATGTGTAAAGTCTTAATGAGATGTCAAAATGAGGGAAGTAGACTAGGTGTACACAAGAACTCCGCATAGTGTCTGTACCACCTTTTCTATAAAGCTGAAAATATTCCAACAAAATATAATTTTAAAAAATCTTACTGGTGAAATAAAATATATTCGCATATAATTATAAAGAGAGAAAACAAAGACTGCTGAGGGAGACTAACAGCAGGTGCTTCTACTTAACTGTCAACAAATAGTACTGACAGCATGTGCTCCATAAGCCCAGAGCAAGGCAGACGGCTACCGCAAGGTAGATTTTACCTGTATTGTGGGGCTCCCTATTTTGAATCTGTTCTCGTTACGTAGTGAAACTCTGAAAGCTTGACAGCCAACTTTCATAGAAATTCCTTACCTTTTACAAGTCCCATTTTGTTCTCCCCAAACATAGGAACAAACAAACCCAAAGTGGCCGAACTGCATTTTGAAATACTCAGGCCTTTTAACCCCTGAAATAAGCCAGAACAAACCACCAAACCTTACAAAATGCCAAGGTCTGGAACATGAGTCACAAAGTCTTCCTTGTGAGAGTTGCACAAATATCAATAGGTCAGGAAGAAGTCTGTTTTCTAGAAAACAATTTTAACTATAATTCCCAGTACAGTGATTAGAGCCCAGGCCCCTGAGTTTGTTGTAGAGAAAACAAAAGGAAAGGAATGGAAGTAAAGTTTTTAATGAATGATGATGATCATAGTGTTACCTCCCTCTGAATCATATACTGTTCTAAACTGGATTAATGTTCAGTGGCTATTGTACATGTTCAAGTGAACCTGAAGCATTATCAGCACATTAAGGGAATCAGGAGTTAGTCAAAGTCTTCCTGTTAATCAATGGTACTGGGGTGAATGCCACAGAAGTCACCCCTGAAGAGAGTTCAGGGCAAAGAGTGCGGAAGTGTGGAAATACCTGTGATTGCCACTAAGACACTGACAGGGGATTATGGGCACTTTCATCCTGTATGGGTACATTTAAATTAAATTAATATACTAATGAGAAAGCTATAATGATGTGCTATATTTCCAAAGATGTTTTGTTATTTGTTACAAGGAAGTAAAGCCGATGAAGAATAAAGAAATCAGAGGACTGGGTTATAAAATATGGAGCCGTAGATCATACTGAGGAGCAAGAGAGAGGAGACCAGACTGTAGGTGCCCACTGAGTCATCCTATCTCACTGCATCTCCTATTGAATTCTGCTAGAAATCACCACAACAATAAAGAAAATCAGCTTAGGTGTCCTGTAATTTCATTTTAGCAGCTGATGCTCTCACGCCCACCAAGAGAAAACTGAAAGAAAATCAGATGACCTGTTGTCACCGCATAGTGTGTATCTACTGTGTACACATCAGCCACTAGAAACTGGGGCAAATCTCTCATAGCTGAAGGCTATGGAATGTTCTTCTGATCTGTCTGCTTTGAAAACATATTTATCCATTCTTTTTTTCTTTTCTATTGTCCATAATTGCTAAATGTCTTATTATTTCCCAAGTGAAAAAAGATCTCTTTAAATGACTCCTTTGTTATTAAAATACTTTCTGCTGAGTATTCATTTGATGAACACACCTCAGTACTAAATAATGCTATTTTGTGCTTCCTTAGGTATTTTTGTATGTGGGGTTGCATAGATCTTGCTGTTAAATTGGGCATACTACAGGGCAGGCACAAGAAAATATGACATCTTGAACTGGGGAAGAATAATAGTACTGTCTTTAAAAAAATTTTATTTATTTATTTATTTATTTATTTATTTATTTATTTTGACAGGCAGAGTAGACAATGAGAGAGAGACAGAGAGAAAGGTCTTCCTTTTCCATTGGTTTACCCCACACTGGTCGCTGTGGCTGGCACACCGCGCTGATCTGTAGCCAGGAGCCAGGTGCTTCTCCTGGTCTCCCATGTGGGTGCAGGGCCCAAGCACTTGGGCCATCCTCCATGGCACTCCTGGGCCACAGCAGAGAGCTGGACTGGAAGAGGAGCAAACGGGACAGAATCCGGCGCCCCAACCTGGACTAGAACCCAGGGTGCAGGCACCGCAAGGCGGAGGATTAGCCTATTGAGCTGCGGCGCGGGCCCCTGACTGTCTTTAAGCACCTTAAAAGATTGGTGTATTTCTCAGTTCTTTCTACGTGATGCTTTGATTGGTATCTTGAGCAAGAAAATATGAATATGGGAATATATGTTAGTGTTTTCTAGGATGTGAGTATGCATCATATAGGTGGGACATAACCTACTTAATTTGTATCTAGTAAAACTGATGTGCACTCAAAACTGAACTCAGTTTTTAGATGGACAAGACTGTCATTTGTCAATTGTTGTAATAGTTAATTTTACAAATGTTGTATTATTTAATTTTAAATCTATATGATATCACTATGAGGATCAAATGTATACAGCCTGATTTACAGAAAATGAATTGAAAATTTAGGTCACTTTGCAAGTTGGTGGTTTTCAGGAAGGAATTACATAAAGTATTTTTTTGTTAATACAAAACCTTGCATGTGCTGTTGGGAAAACATGAAAGAGCAGACTTAAAAGTGAGTAATAAAAAGCATATGACTCCAAACGGATTACATTTTTAACACCTTGTATATTCTTTCAGAATTTGCCAAATATATTTGGTGCATTATGTGAATAAGATAATAGTTACCATCATGCTTCATAACTACTTTTTGTTCAATAATTTATCATAAAAAAACTTTCTCTGTGGACAATGGGGGAGGGAGAGAGGAAAAGGGAGAGGGAGAGGGAGGGAGAGAAGGAGAGAGAGAAAGAGTCACATCATTTTTGTTGGCTAAGCAGTATTCTATTCCACTAGTAAATTTCCTGTTCAATCTCTAATTGCCAATCGGTTGGAATCTCCTGTTTGATGTGCAAAAGTTTGTGGTGTCACATGTATTGTAATCCATATACTTATAGTTCCACCTGAACACATGTTCCAAATTATTTAATTAGTATACAATTTGATAAATAGAAGATTTGAGTAAAAGTATATATTTTTTTAATATTTTTATGGAAATTTCAAAAATTTCCTTTAAAATGTAACCAACAGCTTAAACATTCACTACCAGGAAAGGAGAGTGGCAATTTCTGGGCACATTCTCAATCACTGGTTGCTATCTTTGAATAAAGTTAGTTATGTCTTGTTTTAACATATTAATATGTTAATGATTTAAATGTTCAACTCATTTATGATTTAAAGAACTATGGACTGGATACAAGGATTCTCAGGGAAATAAGCTGAAGTAAGCACTCTCTCTTCTCCAATAACCTTCTTTAGGAATATGAAGTGTATTAAGTAAGCTTCTCAAAGCCACACAGAGAGGATGCAAAGAACCGATCCTGTCCAGTTCTTTACAGGAATGTTGTCAAGGCTGACAACAAAATTTCATAATCCAAGTTCTTGGATTTTGAAATATATATATATGTATATATATATAGACTGATATTGGAGATATATATGTGTGTATGTATGTGTGTGTATATACATATATATATATATATATATATATATATATATATACTGATATGGGATCAAAAGTCAAATCTTTCTCCAATTAAGCAGAAGAGTAGAGAGAAAGAACATGGTTCTGTGCTACCTCTGGGCCCTATTTAGTTACTTTCACACTTCAAATGAACCATTTTCTTTGGACTAAGTACAGAGTTGAAATAGCATAACTCCTCACTTCAGTTTAGAAACAGAATATTCTATCACAGCGGGTCTATATTATATAACCAGCTGGAAACAGAAATTAAAGCCGATGTGAATCCATTAACACAAACATTTAACATGGCAGCATATGGCCCTGGTAACACCATGGCAGGGGCCACTCCTACAGAGAAGGGAAGGAGCCTGGAGACATTTCTGCCTGGCTCGAGTGCATTTTTGAGTACAGAGATGTTCACCTTCTGCAGGGACACAACTGAATTCACTTCCTGTTCTTAGGTGGGAACACTGAGAAGAAAAGGAACATGTGCTTACCCTCCATAAAGACAAGGTTGCATGTATTTATTTATTTTTGCACAATTAGCTTTGACTAAAGACTTCTTATGTTGTCAGTGCGGAAGGATATCCTGGAGAGATGATCATAGCTCAGTTTCTAAAAAATACTAGGTTTTAAAATGATGGAGCTTAAGTACAAAACTAGTTTCTAGAAAATACTAGATTTTAAAAAGAGCTTAAGTGGCCGGCGCCGTGGCTTAACAGGCTAATCCTCCGCCTTGCGGCGCTGGCACACTGGGTTCTAGTCCCGGTCGGGGCGCTGGATTCTATCCCGGTTGCCCCTCTTCCAGGCCAGCTCTCTGCTATGGCCCGGGAAGGCAGTGGAGGATGGCCCAAGTGCTTGGGCCCTGCACCCCATGGGAGACCAGGAGAAGCACCTGGCTCCTAGCTTCAGATCAGCGAGATGCGCTGGCCGCAGCGGCCATTGGAGGGTGAACCAACGGCAAAAAGGAAGACCTTTCTCTCTGTCTCTCTCTCTCTCACTATCCACTCTACCTGTCAAAAAAAAAAAAAAAAAAAAAGAGCTTAAGTATGAAACCAGCTTCCCTAATTGAATATGTTAACTTCCTTCAATTTCAGCTTTTGTGTATGCAAAATAAAGATGATAATAACAATACTCTCCTTACTTGACTAGTGAATTATAGAAAATGCATCCAACACAGCACCGAATGTGAAAGGTAGGAAATAAGGGGACAATGTATCAGAGTGACAACTACTTGCTGGATTTCAATCATTTTTGAGTAGGGATGAAAGGTACAAGGATGTGGATGGATTCATGCTGCAGAAAATCAGAGTGTGCTTTTGTTCTTCCAACATCACACCTATAAATTGGAATATGCTAAATATAAGAAATGAATGTGCTTAAACTAGATTTTCTATTTTTAATAATGCCATTGTTCATTTTAGTGCATTATTTTAGTGATGTGCCCTTTATGAAAAGCTGAGTCCCATCTCCATGGGAACACTATTTTAAAAATGTGAAGACATTGTCTTGGTTATATTGCATTTTTTGAGAGCCATTTAGTGTGGTGTAGCAGTGCTATATATGTATTTTGTTAATTAATTATTTTTCCATTTTATTCTACTAAATACTAAATGGAGAGAATTATGGTAACACACATTGACTATTCTCTCATGGATCTGCCAATAAAACTCATCCAATAGATTAATAAACAAACAAAAAATCCTTTTCACAAAATACACATTCCTTCCCTTTCCATAGCACTTGGGTAGCCACAGGAATGGTTCTAAGGCTTAAATGTATGGCTTCCTAGAACTATATGACTTTAACTGAGCCTTAGAGAAAGTGCTTAAAGAGCAGCCTAAACAAACAGGGCAAGAATATTTATGAAAGATGCTGGAGCATCCAGGTCGTGGCAATCCTTAGGACCACAGAACCACAGATCGCCCGGTTACACAGCTCTCGGAGCATCCACTGCAGTGATGTGACTGGAAACCGGATTCCATGCCCACCCATCTCCATCCAGTTTACCCATTAGCTTAAGTAAATACTTCTCTTGCCCCAGAGTTAGTGGAGAGCTGCTTAACGCAAAGATGAACAGAGCACACTATCTGTCTTCTGTTAGCACTCATGACTGTGAATGAACAGTCATTTGTGGACAAGTATTTATTGTTTCTTGCCAGCAAGATGTTCTCTATTGAGATTTTTCTAAGATTATCTTGGAGACAAAACCAGAGACAGGAGAAAAATGACAATGATTGTGTTGGAGAAGTGTCACATTCAGTCTTGAACAGTACCTAACTTTTAATATAAACTCATCAGTTTGCCATTCAGTGACCTGACAATAATTTGGGAAAGAAAAAATACCATTCTCCAGGCTATATCTCCATTCTCCAGGAATATTCTGAAAATCTGTTTCTTTATCAACATTATATTTCTCAGTCTTTGTACCTGAGTTTATAAGGAGAAACTGAAATCTTTGATGGTAGTATAACAAATGGGAACTCTCCGGTTCCAATCCACATTTCTCAGCAGGGCTTTGCTAGGTCTGGGAGTGGGTCATTTCTCTGGACTACGTGGTCTGCCTATGCATACTTAGACACACTCTCCCACCAAAGCCACGATCTGCAGGCCATTTTAGTACCAACCAGGATCTCTCTAGACAAACATGCAGCCATAAATGAAGGATATGCAGGAAGTAAAACCCAGTATCTCACTGTGGGCTGCATTCACAGTGAAATCAGAGTCCTATGAGCAAGTAGAGTAAACCAGGTGAGTGGGTGAAAAGTACATTCACAAGGAAACATAACATTCTAGGTTTTCAGAACCTGACAAAGTTGAGATGGAAGAGAAATGGTTGGGATGGTGCAGATAATGCAATCTCCCCAAGTAGGACCCACCCTGCTCTCTATTTTTCAACACCTCTGTCACAGGTCCTGGTACGTGAACAAGGCCTCCTGGGTGCCTAGGCCTCCTTTATGAATCCCACCTCTGCTCATTCTCTCAAAATAATGCAAGTCATCAACTACTGATTTCAGACAAACTGAGGTGTTAATGGCTGCTACTGTGTGATGGATTATTTCTCCAAAACCTTTGACTGTTTATTTCTATGGAAGAATATAGATATTAAAATGGAATCACCAAAAGGGAGAAAAAGGAGGAGAAGAGGCAGAAAAGGAGAATATGGAGAAGGAAAATACATAGAAAGTTAAAAGCATCATAATCCTCCCATATCTGAATTTCCTACTGATGTATGTGAAACATTCATCTTAAAAAACTCAACTAATCATAAGCTATTTTTCTACAAAAACATTAGAATAAGTGTAAAAAAAATAAGGGATTTCAAGAGAACAATAGTGATTGCATGCATTGCCAGTTTTCTGAAGATAATCTTTTCAGAGGCAAGCATACTTGAATGGCATTTTAAATTGCTCACAAATTATCTACTTTCTTGCTAAGGGGCTGTTATTTTTCAATGAAACATGAATGTATAAATAAACATACTTCTTGGGACCAGCACTGTGGCTTAGTGGGTAAAGCCACAGCCTGCCATGCCAACATCCCATATGGGTGCCAGTTCGAGTCCTGGCTGCTCCTCCTCTTCCAATCCAGCTCTCTGCTATGTCCTGGGAAAGCAGTGGAAGATGGCCCAAGTTCTTGGACCCTTGCAACTACATGGGAGTCCCAGAGGAGGCTCCTCTTTGGATTGGCACAGCTCTGGCCATTACAGCTATTTGGGGAGTAAACCGGTAGATGGATGACTCTCTCTCTCTCTCTCTCTCTCTCTTTCCCTCCCTCCCTCCCTCCCTCTTCCTCTCTCTCTCTCTCTCTCTCTCTCTGCCTCTCTAACTCTGCCATTCAAATAAATAAATCTTTAAAAATAAATAAACATGGTTCTTAAACCCAAATGAATTGTACAATTCTTCAGTTATAGAACCCATGAGCTATACAATTTGAAAACTTACATACAACACCTGATTTCCTGGACACGAAATCTTCTCTCCTAATTTCACTATAGAAGCACAAGGTTGGGGGCTGGCACTGTGGTGTAGTGAGTAGGGCCACAGCCTGCAGTGTTAGTATCCCATGTGGGTGCCAGTTTGTGCCCCGGCTGCTCCTCTTCTGATCCAGCTCTGCTATGGCCTGGGAAAGCAGTAGAAGATGGCCAAGTCCTTGGGCCCCTGCACCCACGTGGGAGACCTGGTTTCTGGCTTCGGATCAGCTCAGCTCCGGCTGTTGCAGCCATCTGGAGAGTGAACCAGAGGATAGAAGACCCTTCTCTCTCTCTCTGCCTCTCCTTCTCTCTGTGTAACTCTGCCTTTCAAGTAAATAAATAACTCTTTATTTTTTTAAAAGTAGCACAAGATTGCTTAGAGGGACTTATTTTTGACATCTGTTTGTCTCAGAGTTCCCTGCTACCAACTAACCTTTGTCGTCTGTGGCTCTTACTGTTAAGTAAGGTTAAGGAATGTTCCTGGGGGTAAAAATGAGATGATGGGGCCAGGCTTGGATCCTGGCACTCTGCTCCCTGAGTATGTATTGCAAGTCACCTTACACAGGGCTTTGACAAGTGAGTGGAATAAGGCCTGTTATGAAAAGAGGTTTAGAAGTGCTGCCTCTTCACACGGGGCACCTCAATGTTAGGATAAGGAGCACAGAATAGAGAGGAGGCAGTGTACAAATCTACAGCCAGACCGAATTTATTCAGAGAAAATACATTCATAGAGGTGGGTCACCAACTGGCAGCGCGCATATCGATAGAACACATGGCAGAAGGCCCTGACCCCCAGGGACCAGGCCTTTTTATATTTTAGCAGGGTTAGGGATGGGGTAGGGGTTAGGGGCAGCAGGTGGAAATGAATTCCTGGAACTGGTCTTTCAGGTGGCCTTGCAGGGCTTTGGAACCAGGGAAAGAATGCAGGGGCATAAAGGCAATAGATTGTGAGACCGAATTGAGATTTAAGGGCAAGGATTAAATTCCAGTGTTTACCTATCTTTTGGGCAATGAGCAACAATAGCTATGGCTTATGTCTTTGTTCCATCAAGGCAAACACTGATGATATGAAAACCCTCCTGATTGCATCTTCTCTTCCATTTTTCTCTTTTTTGTTTGACTGAGATAGGTAAAATACAAAAACAACTTTTAATTTCTTAAAGGAAAAATTTCCTTTATTTGATTAAGAACACTATAAAACATGTAGACTGATCCAACCAAGCATAACCATGATGATGTATGTGAAAACCTTGAAGCTCCCTAGGAGAGAGTCCTCCCTTGCCATGCAAGCGAACAGCTGTGGCATTCAGCTGTGACAGCCTCCTTGGTACACCCATCTTGTGAGAGTGTAGGGTTGGAAAGTGCTGAAATCCAGTACGGAGCTATGGTCTGTCCTGTTAATGCCACCTCCCTCTCTGAGCATGAGACTGCTGTGGTGGATAAAGTGGGGATAAAAACATCACAAGGTTGTTGAGAGAATAAATTTAGAAAACCACAATACGCAACAAAAACATAAAATAGCGCTGTATATGTTAAGTTGGGATCTAAAGTCTTCAGCTTCCTCTCCATTAAAAGTAATGAAACCTGTTCTCATTAAAGAGCTATAGCTGTAGCAAATCTCTCCAATAAAGTTATTCTGCTAGACTAGAAATGACGATCAGAAGTTGTAAATATGGTTACATTGTCTGTTCCAGATAATAAACTTGCAATAAATTATGAATCATGAAAAAAGGCTTATGAATAAGAAACCATTTAATTTGTTTTTAAAAATCCCAATCACTGGAAATATAATAAACAAAATGTGTTGACTTCTCAAGGAAATGAGTGGATTTTTCAGATTTTAATTTGCTAAAGGACATTATAAAATACAGAAAGAGTGGGAGAGAGGAAGGAGAAGGAGAAAGGAGGAGGGAGAGTAACAAAGGGTGAAGATGAAGGAGGGAGAGATTGTGGGGGATGGGAAGTCAGGAGGAATGAGAGCTGGGGCAAGAAGAGAGGAGGAAGCCAAGGGAGAAAGGGGCATGGTGTACAGCATTTCCCAAACAGCATCTAGATCCCTCGAAGAACTACTTCCCTTCATTAGCAATGAATATTTTGGGGAATTCTAAGTACCTAAGTGTGAAAAATAGCCAACAGGTCAGAAGACCATGTCCATATGTTGTATGTATCAAAACAAAGGCACTGGCTTGGATCCCAGGTTAGCTAAAGCAAACAATGAACAAGGCAGAGGGACTGATCCTCAACAATTATTTCTATTTAATTCATCCACAAAACACATTTGTCAGCTCTTTTCTTGGTCTAAAAGAATTATCATTTGAATTTTTTAAGATACACAAAACGGCTGTTCATTGTTCTAAATCAAATTTCTCCATTTTATATTCCATATCCTTTCATGACTTAAATGATTATAATATAGAAGAGTATAAAAGTCACAATAATTCTCCTTGTTTCTTTTGTTCCAAAAAAGAATGGTAAGAGGGAATCAGAGTTAAGAAAAGTCAGGTGCACAAAAAATGGGGCCCTGGGCCCGTGTTGTGACAAAGCTGTGCCCCTGGCTTCCCACATGGGTACCTGTTTGTGTCCTGGCTGCTCCATTTCTTCTTTTTTTAAATTTTTATTTATTTAGTTGAGAGGTAGAATTACAGAGAGTGAGAGGGAAACACAGAAAGAAAGGTCTTCCATCCACTGGTTCACTCCCCAAATAGCTTCATGGCTGGAACCGGTCAGAAGCCAGGGCTGCTGCACTTCTGATCCAACTCCTGCTAATGGCCTGAGAAAAGCAGTGAAAGATGGCACAAGTGTTTTGGCCCCTGTCTTGGATGATGCTATGGGCTCTTAGTTTTGCCCTGGACTCACTCACTCTCTCTCTCTCTCTCTCTCTGCCTTACAAATAAACAAGTAAATCTTTTTTCTTAAAAAGGATTATTTGAAAGGCAGAGAGACAGAGACAGAGACAGAGAGAATTTTCCATCTGCTGGTTCACTCCCCAGATGGGCACAACAGCCAGGGCTATGCCAGGCCAAGGCCAGGAGCCAGGAGCTTTTTCTGGGTCTCTCACATGGGTGCAGGAGCCCTAGGACTTGGTCCATCCTCTGCTTTTTTCCCAGGTGCTTTAGTAGGGAGCTAGATCGAAGTGGAGCAGCTAGGACTTGAAGAGGCACCCAAATTGGGTGCTGGCACAACAGGCCACTGCTTTAACCTACTGTGCCACAGCACCAGCCCCATAAATAAGTAAATTTTTGAAAGAAGGCAGGAAGGAAGGAAGAAATGTGGAAGGGGGCCAGGTGTTGTGATGCAGCAGGTAAAACTACTGCCTGCAATGCTGGCATCCCATATGGGAACTGGTTCATAACCTGGTTGCTACACTTATGATCTGGAGAGTCCAACAGTGAATGGAAGGTATTTGCTGGCTCTTGTTCTCTCTCTCTCTCTCTCTCTTTCTCTCTCTCTGCCTCTCCCTCTCCCTCTCCCTCTCCCTCCCCCCCCCCCCCGTCTCTCTGTAACTCTGACTTTCAAACAAAATAAATAAATCTTAAAAAAAAAAAGAGGCCGGTGCCCCAGCTCACTTGGCTTATCCTCTGCCTGTGGCGCCAGCACCCTGGGTTCCAGTCCTGGTCAGGGCGCCAGATTCTGTCCCAGTTGCTCCTCTTCCAGTCCAGCTCTCTGCTGTGGCCCAGGAGGGCAGTGGAGGATGGCCCAAGTGTTTGGGCCCTGCACCCACATGGTAGACCAGGAGGAAGCACCTGGCTCCTGGCTTCAGATCGGCACAGCGCTGGCCATGGCGGCCATTTGGTGGGTGAACCAACGGAAAGAAGACCTTTCTCTCTGTCTCTCTCTCACTGTCTAACTTTGCCTGTCAAAAAAAAAAAAAAAGAAAGAAAGAAAGAAAGAAAGAAAGAAAGAAAGAAAGAAAGAAAGAAAGAAAGAAATGTTTGGAGTCCCGATCCATTCAAAATGAAGTCTTTGTTGTGCTAAAATGTATATATTTCCTGCTGAAAATTATATTTTAGGGTACAGTGTGAAACTCAGATGCGTATGTACAGTATATGATGATCAAACTTGCTAACATTCCTAACCATTTTTATTCCATTTCCAATGATTACAGATACTCGAGAACCAAAAGGTTCATAGTAGGAGAATAAACTAAAAAAAAAAAAAAAATCCTTTTAAGGCTAATAACAAAAATATGTACTACCAATTATATATTAGTTGCTCTTTTCAACCATTGTCCTTATGCATAGAAATAAATTCTTCTGAAGAGAATCCATGATAGGCTGTTTCTAAGAGTTCTGTCCCTGGATAGGGGATGGGGACTGAAGATCATAGGCTGCGTACTGCACATGAAGCATGGAGGCAGTGCACCAGTGTCCTGTCCAGACTGTCAGCTCTCCATGAGGTTAAAACCTTTGAGGATGGGGAGGGAGGAGCAACATCAAATCCTTCTGTGCGATTTTTTCAAAATATCTGAATCAACAATCATTTTTAAAAGATTTATTTATGTATTGCAAGTCAGAATTACAGAAAAAGAAGAAGACAGAGACAGACAGAGACAGAGAGGGATCTACCATCCACTAGTTTACTCCCCAGATGGCTGCAATGGCAGGGGCTGAGCCTAGATGAAGCCAGGAGCCAAGAGCTTCTTCCAGGTCTGCTATGTGGGTAGCAGGGGCCACCTTCTGCTTTTTCCAGTTCATTAGCAGGGAGCTGGGTCAGAATTGGAGCAGCCAGGACATGAGCCAGCACCCATATGGGATGGTGGCGTTGCAGGTGGCAGCTTTACCTGCTATTCCACATGGCTGACCCTGAAACAACAATCTTAATAAGATGAAGAGCCCAATACATGCTATTTCCTAAATGGGAAAAAAGTTCCTAAAAAACACAATTTTCATTCTTCCTTATAAAGACCCTGAAAATAGTCTTAGTTCAAGTTTAGTTTTTCAGCTTCAGTAGCATTCGGAGCAAGCAATGTGCTATTAAAATATCACACACACAAAAAATCCTCTCAATACATCATTAATTTCCCAAACTGAGCTGATAAGTTGCAGAAATATCGATCCCTCATTCCTAAGTTTCTTTTGAAAGATAGCTATGTGTATTTTGGCATAACTAACATCCTTTCTCAATAAAAGAAAATGAAATTGATTATTGTCATGAATAGCCACCAGCATTTGTGTGGCCAATATAACCTAAAAAACATGCTAAGTTTTTAAGTATGTTTAATTATCAAAATGATCCTAGAAGGTAGTTCAGTATTTATCAATACTATACCCAATATGCAGCTGCTAAAATTCAGGTTTAAGAAAGTTAAGTAGGGGCCAGTGCTGTAGTATAGAAGATTAAGCCTCCACTTGCAGTGTCGGCATCCCATAAGCGCACAGGTTGGAGCCCTGGCTGCTCCACTTCTGATCAAGCTCCCTGCTACTGCACCTGCGAAAGCAGACAAGGATGTCCTGGCTTCTGACTTTGGCCTGACTCAGCCCTAGTTGTTGTGTCCATTTGGGGATTGAACCAGAGAATGAAAGATCTCTGTCTCTCTCTATATATCCCTCTCTCTCTCCCTCTCCCTCTCCTTTGCCCTTCCCCTCTCCCTCTCTTTCTGTGTGTCTCTTTCTTTATTTCTGCCTTTCAAATAAATAAATAAATAAATAAATAGATCTCTTATTTTTTTAAAAAAGAAAAGTTAAGGAAAACTCCCTACTCTCTTTTCCCACAGTATAATATGTATGACTATTTTTTTTTTAAATAAATTTTACCTAACCTGCCACCAGGATAATTTTAAAATGTTTCAAAATTCTAAACACAGTATCAAAGAAACAATTTAAAAGAAAAAAAATTAAATCTACTCAGGAAAAAAAAAAACAAGGAGTAACAGAGATTAATGACTTTACTTGACTTTCCTAGGAATTCTTATATGGAATCAAAATCTATACAAATAGGAATATTTAATTTAATTTAGAGTATTTAGAATTTTATGAACCATTTCACACAAGTTTTAGAATCACGTGTCATACTAAGTACTATTTCCACATATGGCAGCTCTCTACAAATGTGATATATCTGAATCAATGTGGAACTTACAGAATTATAGCCTACAAAGTAATATTCTCCATCTGCTGAAGCAAAACCTGCAATTATGACAATCAAACATGCACAGTTTACAAAGGTCCACAATGAGTCTCACAAATCAAAGCTAAAGATATTTGTCGTTAAAATTTACCACATTCAAATGCTGCCTCCTATATCAGTCCTCTATAAATGCAAGGTAATGGAGAACGACACCAAGTCTTAACTGAATAGACTGTTCTTGCCAGGCATTGAAGACAATATGCTTACCTCTGTCATGAGCCAACAGTCAGGATAACACTGAGAAGTTGGGTAGCTGGTCAAACCTCACGTATTGACTCATCCCAGAGCTTCATCTTGACATACAAGTGACACAAAATTGAGGCCCTCAACTTCCCTTAGGAAAGGACACCAGTTCTTGCCATACTAACTAGTGGAGTTTATGAATCATTTTCTGCTTCTCTGATTTTTTTTTTTTTTTGACAGGCAGAGTGGACAGTGAGAGAGACAGAGAGAAAGGTCTTCCTTTGCCGTTGGTTCACCCTCCAATGGCCGCTGCCGCCGGCGCACCGCGCTGATCCGATGGCAGGAGCCAGGTACTTCTCCTGGTCTCCCATGTGGGTGCAGGGCCCAAGAACTTGGGTCATCCTCCACTGCACTCCCGGGCCACAGCAGAGAGCTGGCCTGGAAGAGGGGCAACCGGGACAGAATCCGGTGCCCTAACCGGGACTAGAACCCGCTGTGCTGGCGCCACAAGGCGGAGGATTAGCCTGTTGAGCCACGGCGCCGGCCTGCTTCTCTGATCTTAATGAATCTCATGCCACTACCCTGCCCCTAGCAGGACCATGGCACCCCCTGTGCCTAACCACCAGCCTTCCTCTACTAAGCAAAACTTTGAGAACCCTGGGTTTCCTGTCATATGGAATCTCCAGAGCCAGCCTTGTGTGCATCTTCCCTAATTTCCATGGCAGATAAATATTCAAATTTTCTTGGACAAACCTGCACTGAGGCTGATGGTCCTGCTTCTCCCTTGGAGAAGGTATAACCTGCTTAAATTCATAGAGGTAGTAAGTAATGGGGCAGGTATTCTAATTCAGGCCTCTGATTGTAAAGATTATATTGCTTATTTTTTTTTATAGTAGTCTCATTAGATATTCTTTTCCAAAATGAGATGTTTTTGGCTGGCCTGTGGCAGGTGTTGAATTATAGGACATTTGCAATTAAATTCTATGTTGTACTTGTTCTGCTATTTGTTTATGTAAGAACTACACACTTTAAATATCAGAGCTTGGAGGGGTAGATTCTCCTTCTGCTACAAAATAATGAAAATTAGACTTATACTCCTGCCCAGAAGGGTCAGTCTACCTCACTGCAGGTGTGAACACTATAGACACCTTCAGTTGGGAATGGGATGTAGGATAAAGGAATTTATTTCTCTCAGCAACTTTCTTACAGTAAAAACAAAATACAATGAAAGCATGAAAGATTATATTATGTTAAAAATATGCAAGTAAAACACACATCATACCCTTATTAAATAATATGAAGCACTTGTGCGATGACCATGATGTTAATGAGGATGAATAGCGTATGCATTTTAGTCAAGATTTCTTGAGAAAGGATTTGAAGGAAGTGTGGCAGGAATGGGTTACTGGATGAGGGAATATGAGAATGGGTTGAGATAAGTCTAAGCTGGTTGATTGGTAGTGGAAACTGCAGGGCATTATTTAACCTTTCTTTGCAAAGTAAGGAAATAAGTTAGAGAATAGTGGAAAAGGCAGATCCTTGAGGAATCGGAAGGTGATGGCTAGAGAGACAGACAGGATTGGGAGCAGTGCTGAAAGCTCAACTGACTTTGGTCATAATGAATTTACATTTTCCCAGTGTTTGTGATTTTTCTTTTGTAGCATTTGGTAACTTAAGTGCAGGTACAGTGACGAATGGATTGTTGAGTCATTCCACAGTTGGAATGTGGCCTCTGGGTCAAGTCAGCTTCAGGCATTGGTAAAAGCATCTTTGGAATGGCACAGAAGAGAATGAGAAGATGAGGGATCGCTGACCATGAGGATACTAAGGAAGATGAATGGTCCCAGTGGGAAAAGACAAAGTGGAAGGGTGGAAGTGAGTAGGTTATGATCGTAGAACAAGATATTTGGATCAGCGGTTTCATTTAATTTTATTTGAAAGACAGAGAGACAGCCAGTCAATCAGAGTTCTTCTATCTACTGCTTAACTCTCCAAATGCCTAAAAAGCCAGGTATAAATCTCACAAAAGCCAAGGGTTGGAAATGCAATCCAAGTTTCCCACATGGGCGGCAAGGACCCAGCTGAGTCATTACATGATATCTCCCAGTGTGAGTACTAGAACCTAGCCACTCTGATTTGGATGTAGGCATCCAAAGTGTCTGAAGTGCTACACATAATGCCCAGCCCAGAACAGTGCTTTCAGAAGTGGTAACAAGTTTAGGGTATCGCCACTGAGTGCACATGACTTAAGTAGAGGGGGCAGACTTTGGAGATGAGTCAAAGAATTCATTGTCAGAGGTGAAACAGTATGCATCATTACAGGTCAAAGGGGACTTAGAATTAGCAAGAATGTGATTCTGGTGTCAAATTCTTGGAAAAACAAAGACCAGAAAATGGGTAGTCCAAAGGACTGATAATAGAAGGGGAGAAAAATGATGTTGTTAAATGGCAACATTCTTGAAGGAGCAGATATTTTTTAAAGAGTGTAAGGTAGTAATGACCTGAGGAGATCTTGGTGGACATTAACTGACCTCTGAATTCTGAGATGTGATGGGGAGAGGAAGCTCTTTCAGAGGATTGCCAGGGAACACGGCTTTCCTAACTTCCATGCATTCGTGATGATGCGCTTTCATGCACAACTCCATGCTGGGTCTCACTCAGCAGCCTCCCTGAGTCACAGAACAGATACACCAGATAACCTGGCATAGTTGCAGAAAGTAGAATTGGCAAAAGAGGTGGAAAAAATTGGTTTGCTCTGGATCCAGCAGAGAACACTGTTGATCAGTTAAATTCAACAGATATTTACTGGGAAATTACTTTGGCCAAAAATCTATGGGTGAGTTGCTTAATATTCACTATCAGAAGTGAACAATGGTTTCCCAAAGCACATCTTTTCAGAATCATTTATTTGATACAAGGCAACACATTCTTTTTAGATCACATGAAAGCAGGAAGCAAGAATTATGACTTTTATCCTGAGCTCTTCTCGCATCAGGCCTGGAGCAGCTGCTTACACTCATCCCCAGCCTCCTTAGCTGTATCTGAATGTCAACTTATTAGATGGGCATTGCTTCCCTTTGCAGTTCTCAGGTTCAAGAATGCCCTGACTCACTGCGAATCCCAAGAGTGGGCAGCCAGATCTATTCTACTTCTACCTGGCATTGATGGTGGCTGAATTTCTACTTTCCTATGTGGGTCCCTTCAGAAACTTGCAGACTGACTTTGAGAGGGACTCTGCTCACTCAACGGTCTTCCTAAACAGTCATTTAGAACCTGCTTTTTATTATGAGCTTGGAAGGTGGAGGATGTAACAGGTTGCTGCTTCTGGCACTCTAAAAAATGGCATTCAAGTGTGACAATTTTCTCATGCCACAAGCATCTCTTCTTTGAAGAAAAGGGAGCAGAGAGGATGAAAAGCAAGAGCATCACATTTCATAATAATAAGACCTATAAAGGTCCACAAAGGCAAATATTCACTTTGGATCATCAGATTCAGGAATTGTAGCAAGCTGAGCTGTCAGGCAAAGACATGGCAGTATCACCACTTTTCCCTCCCTCCCTCTGTCTCTATCTGTCTCTCTCTCTCTCTCCCTTCCTTCATCCCTCCCTCCCATCCTCGCTCTCCCTATCTTTTTTTGTTGTTATTTTGCTTTTTCCTCAGTCCATCTACCCAAAGGAACCAAATATTTTTCCTGGATTAGCATAAGGACAGCTGGAGAACTATAAACTAATGAGAGGAAATTCAAGGATAATAAACAGATGGCATAGTCTCAGGTAGCCAATGAATTCTTTCAGTTTAATATCCAGAGGAAAGGCTATTCATTTGAAATATTTTAAGCAATATAGAACATTAAGAATTATATCACCATAATAGAGTACTCTAATAAAATATATGTCATTCCATCTTAAATTGTAGAGAAGAGAAAATCTTGGTATAAAACCCACATATTAATTTTAGACATGATATAAATGCTTTATGTAGCACTTTTCATAATGCACAAAATGTTAAATGTTTCCATTATGTATTTTAAGTAAAATTGTCAATCTATTTGATAAATCAGAGCAACTACTGTGTGTGAAGCCATGTGCTAGGCTTTCTACTAAAATCTATAGTAATTTTAGCCTAGTAGAGAAACTATACACGAGTAGAAAAATTTTTGCAAACACGCACATACACAATAGGTTATATTGTCAGGTAGTGCTTAACTGATTGAGGTTAACAATGTCAAATAATAATGTATTGCCAGATAACTGCTAAAGAAAGCAAGTGTTACAGTTTAACCCTAATATCAGCCTCCCCAGACTCAGTGGATTAGATAAGTGAACTAATCCAAACACCTTCCCTGGGTTATATACTTGGTAAGAAGCAAATTAACGTTTGGTTCAGATTTGGTCCCCCCCCCCCTTTTTTTTTTTTGACAGGCAGAGTGGACAGGGAGAGAGAGGCAGAGAGAAAGGTCTTCCTTTTGCCTTTGGTTCACCCTCCAATGGCCGCCGCGGTAGCGCGCTGCGATTATCTGAAGCCAGGAGCCAGGTGCTTCTCCTGGTCTCCCACGGGGTGCAGGGCCCAAGCACTTGGGCCATCCTCCACTGCACTCCAGAGAGCTGGACTGGAAGAGGGGCAACCGGGACAGAATCCAGCGCCCCAACCAGGACTAGAACTTGGTGTGCCGGCGCCACAGGTGGAGGATTACCTATTGAGCCGCGGCGCCAGCACAAATTTTGTCCCCTTTTAATTCACTGTGCTACAATCAAAATGCCATAACTTTGTAATAATGGTAAGGACTTGATTAATGACAAAATAGTAAGCTTTGATATCCCACGATATGGAGCCCTTAATAAGATATTTTATGGAAGTTGTATTGACACACAATTTATTCACCAAAAAATTAACTTTCATCAGATGTACAATTCAGTGTTCTTTACCATATTTTCATAGGAACATCACCTCTAATTTTAGATAATTTCCATTATCATAAAAGGAAGCCACGTATCATCAGCAGCCATTCCCCTCATCTCTTTTCTGTCAGTGCCTGACAAGCATTAATCTATTTTTCATCTCTATGGACTAGCCAATACCAGGTGATTTGTATGAATGGAACAATACACAATGTAGACTTTTCCTTTCACTTAGCATAATTTTTCCAAGATTTATTCATGTTGTAAGATAGTGCAATGACATGTACAGGTAAGTACTCAGGCCAAACATGTTTCGGGTACTAGCTTAAGGATCACCAAGATGTTGCATAGGAAAAGAATGAAAAAATGAGGTGTTGTGATTGTTGCTTGGCACTGTGCCATTTGAGATGCCCACATGACAGAGTGTGGGATTCAAGCCTGGATCGTCTGCTTGCAACTCAGCTCCCTCCTAAAGCATAGCCTGGGAGGCAACAGGTGATGCTCACGTTCTGGCATCTCTGCCACCCACATAGGAGACCCAAACTGAGTTCTCCACCCCTGGCTTCAGCCTGGCCAGCCATGGCTCCCGAGACATTTGGGAAGTGAAACAGAGGAAGGAAATCTGAGTCTCTGTCTTTATGCCTCTCAAATTACAAAAAGTAAAAGAACAAAAAAAGAAAATAAAAAGTCAGTGAACAGGGAGTCAGAATGGGAGAAGAAAGATAAGAGGGCTGGAGGGAGAGCAGTTGTGTCCACAGAACAAGATACTTCAATTCTTTTTTTATTGACAAGAGAGATTTATATATCCAGCACTTCAAGAAGCTGCAATTATGTTTTACAAAGTGTCTTCACCATTTTTGCAATTGTCATAGCAAGATAGAAGCATTCCAATTTCTCTACATTCGTGTCATTTTATTTTGTCTGATGTTAATTTGTGTCATCTTAGGAATGGGTAGTATTGTCACATTATATGTTGTATTCTCATTTTTCTGATGAATGACATTAACCATTTTTGTTGAGGTTTTTTGATCATGTATATAGCTGTTTGGAGAAATATCTAGTCAAACATTTCATCAATTTATAATTTTTTTCTAAATGCTGAGCTGTGTTTTTACATCTGGATATATGTCTTTTATCAGGTATATAAAATACAAATATTTTCTCCAATAATGTAATATATTATTTTACTTTTTTTGATGGTGTCCTTTGGAGCAAAAATGTTTTTAATTTTGATGAAGTTGAACTGATCTATTTTTATCAGTGCTTTTTTACCCATTTCTAATAATCCTTTTCCTAATGTAATATTTTGAAGATTTATACCTATATTTTATTCTAAGTTAACTCATTTAGCTGTACAATTCATTTTGAGCTGCTATGTATATGGCATGAAGTAAAGGTGCAGCTTATTTCTTTTGCAAGTTGTTGTCCAGTTGTTTGAGCACAATATGTTAAAATAATATTCTTTCTCCATTGAACTCAATTGGTATCCTTATCAAAAGACAGTTGAGCTTCAGTATAATTTACTCCTACACCTTCAATCACTTCTGCAATTCAATTCAGTTCTACTTATCTCATTATCACACTGTCTTGATTACTTCTTGATTACTGTTCCTTTTAGTAACTTCTAGATATGTAAAATGTGATTCATCTAACTTTATTTTTTCAAAATTATTTTGAGTCCCTTGCATTTCCATATTAATTTTGGGATCAACCTGTCAATTTCTGCAAAAACCACCTATTTCTATAGGGATTTCCTCAAACCTATAAATCCACATTGAGGATATAAGTAAGTTTTTCCATCCATGGATGTAAGAATCTTTATATAGATATTCTATAATTTATTTTGATGATGTTCTTTAGCTTTCAGTGCAAAAATCTCCCATATTTTGTGTTCAATTTATTGCTAAGTATTTTACTTTTTGATATTTTTATGAATGGATTCTTCTTTATTTTGTTTTCAGAGTTTTCATTGCTAATGTATAGAATTACTATTGATGCACACTGAGGTCATATTCTACAACCTTTATGAACGAATTTACTAGTTCTAACAGTATTGTGTGTGAGAGAGAAGTCCTTTAAGACATTCTGTGTGCTAAATCATGTCATTTGTAAATCGAGATAGCTTTACTTTTTTTAAACAATGTTGACTAGAAGTGGCAATTGCAAGATGTATTTGTCATACTTCTGATCATGGGGAAATCCTTCAGTTTCTCATCATTGAGTATTACGTTAGTGCTTGAGTGTTTTTGGCGGGTGCCATTTACGTGACTGAGAAGATCCCCTTATTTCCAGTTTCTTGAGTCTAATTATGAAAAAGTGCTGGATTGTGTCAATGCTTACTCTGTACTGAATGAGGTGAGCATGGGCTGTTTTTTTTTAAGTCTTTATTTTATTAATTTTATTAATATGATGTATTGCTTGTACTGGGGGCAGGCGCTGTGGCACAGTGGATTAAGGACCTGGCCTGAAGTACCGGCATCCTGTATGGATGCTGGTTCGAGACCCGGCTGCTTCATTTCCAATCCAGCTCTCGGCTATGGCCTGGGAAAGCAGCAGAATATGGCCCAAATCCTTGGGCCCCTGCACCCGCATGGGAGACCCGGAGGAGGCTCCTGGCTCCTGGCTTCGGATCAGCACAGCTCCGGCTGTGGCATCCAACTGGGGAGTGAACCATCAGATGGAAAACCTCTCTCTCTGTGTAACTCTGACTTTCAAATAAATAAATCAATCCTAAAGAGAAATATGATGTATTGCTTGTATTAACTTTGTATGCTAAAACAATAAGTCAATCCTGTGATCACCACTTTGGGTAACAGCATATATTACAGTTTACATATTGCTAGATTAAGTTTGCTAATATTTTGTTGAAAATGTTTCATCAATATTCACAAAGGATATTGATCTACATATTTCTTTCCTTTGGATACATTTTGTTTTTGACATTAGGGTAATCATCATAGAAAGAGCTGGGAATTGTGTTTCCTACTCTATGTCTTGTAAGAATCATTTAAAAATTACGTTATTTTAAAAATGATTGCTAGCCGGCGCCGTGGCACACTAGGCTAATCCTCCACCTTGCGGCGCTGGCACACCAGGTTCTAGTCCCGGTAGGGGCGCCGGATTCTGTCCTGGTTGCCCCTCTTCCAGGCCAGCTCTCTGCTATGGCCCGGGAGTGCAGTGGAGGATGGCCCAAGTGCTTGGGCCCTGCACCCCATGGGAGACCAGGAGAAGCACCTGGCTCCTGGCTTCAGATTAGCGCGGTGCACCGGCCGCAGCGGCCATTGGAGGGTGAACCAACGACAAAAAGGAAGACCTTTCTCTCTATCTCTCTCACTGTCCACTCTGCCTATCAAAAAAAAAAAAAATGATTGCTGTGTAATACTTGTACATTTTATGGGATACTTGAAAATATTTCAACACAAATACAATATATAAACTGATCTTAAATACATTGCTAAGTGCAATCTTTTTCTTAACAAAGCTCATTTTTAATACAATTGTCATTCACTGGCTATTTTACTTTGCAGAGAACCATGAATTTTGTGTTTAAAATTATTTATTAAATCTATTGCAAAAGCTTTATAGCTCTTAAATGTTAATCCAATCAAATCAGCAAAAAGCACTAAAAGCATTTAATAAAGAAAAACAAAACTATTTTTCATTTTAATGTCAAGGGTAGAGAAGTACATATGAAACCTCCAGAGTTTAATTTGTCATTATTTCACATTTCAGGTTACTTTGAGTCATTATATAAGAAATACTGTTTTTTTTTAAAGATTTATGTATGTATTTGAAAGACACAGTTACAGGGAGAGAAGGAGGGAAGGAGAGTGGATGGGAGGAAGAGAGTGAGAGAGAGAGAGAGAGAGAGAGAGAGAGCAAGCGATCTTTCATCTACTGGTTTGCTCTCCAAATGGCCACAATGGATGGGACATGACCAAGGTGAATCCAGGAGCCTGGAACTCCACCAGGGTCTCTCATGTGGGTGCAGGGGCCTAAGCACTTGGCCATCTTCCACTGCTTTCCCAGGAGCATTAGCAGGGAGCTGGATGAGAAGTGGAGCACCTGGGACTCAAATCATCACAGATACATGATTCTGGTGTCACAGGCAAAAGCTTTACCTGATGCTGCACAATGCTGGGTCTAAGAAATAGTTGTAAAAGTCAGTATTGAAAGAGAAAGTAAGTGTGAATTCAATGGTAGACTTTCATGATGAAATCTGCTAGTAGATTAATTTTTATTCTACTAATAGAGTGACAATTTGAGTTATCCCTCTATTCATTGTAGTAAATCTGTAAGTTTAAATGGACCAGTCCAGAAATTACAATATTTAAAACTCAAGAAATAAATCATCATGTTTAATATTCGGCCAGGCTATCTTTTGTTCACTCACTTTGTGAATTCTCAAGCCAAGGTTAGATTTAAAAATCTGACTTTATTATAGGAGTGACTGGAAATCATCTCCCTAATTAGCAAGAATTTATTCATTCAACTTGAGAAACACATATACACATTTATAAAATATTATAAGTATGATATAATTTATATGTATTTTATATTTTATGTTTGGGAAGAACATTTGTGGCTTAAAGCTTAAAAAGGAAAATAAAATCCTGTATTGCAATATATTCTTTTTTCCCCATTTTTAACCTTTAAATTACAAATGATCTTCTTTCTGAATAAATCTGAATTAAATGAGGGGACAAAAGAGAATATAGAAATACGTTTCCTCAAATAAATTCCATTTGTAATATCCTAAAGGCTAATAGGAAAGATAATCCTAAGATATTTTATAACCCTCACTCTCTTCCAAACATTTTAAATATATTTATTTCTCCATATTTCAACATTCAAAGCATTCAGTAAAAAAAAAAAAATGGAAAGTGAATTTTTATAAATCTGTGAGAAATGGTGAATCTATACTAGAATTTTAGAAAATTTTAGCTTGTGGCTACTTTATTTATTATACTGATCATTCTATGCTTGACTTAGAAAAAAATTATTCTAACTATAGCCCCTTGAGGGAAACAGTATGAAGATAAAACTTGAATTCAGCGCTGTGTGTGTGTGTGCGTTCACATATGACTTGGGCTAGTGGACCATTGTCTACAAGACTTACATGCATTCATTTGGGGATATACTGTTGATTTTTCAATAGAAACGTTTCTCAATTGCTATTATTGTTGTGGCACCAAAGAAGGTAAGAATCTTCAGGATGCTTTCTCTCCCAACAGGAAAACCAATAGAAGGAATTTATGCTCTATGATTATTTATCATCTTTTATTTGGCAATGACTGTAGTATTTGTAGTATTGATTTAGTATAACTCCACTACAGTCTCACATTAATTTTTCCCCTGTCTGGTTGTCTATGGGACAGACAACACAACTCTGCAACTCTCACTATTGAATCACCCAGAAAGCAGAGAGGAAAGTAAGGAAAGTGCAGCTTCAAAAGCCCCTTTGTCAACGCCTACTTCCTCTTCCTCTCTTCCTCACTGCCATGGTCTCAATGAACCTCCCCAAATTCCATCATGAAACCTAATCTCAAATGTGACAGCACTGGGAGGCGGGAGGCTTTGGGTGATGAAGTCATGAGGGCCCAGTTCTCATGAATGGGTCTAGCGCCCCCTAAGAGAGACCCGAGGGAGCTTCTTTCCTCCTTCCCACCCTGTGCAGAGGAGCGGAGAAGGCACCTTCTAAGAAACAGGAAGCAGCCTTGCAGGCACTCAGTCTCCTAGCCTTGATCTTGAATGTTGAAACCTCCAAAACTGTGAGGAATACATTTCATCATTTATAATCTCCCTAACTCATGGTACTTTTCTCATCACCTGAACCAGCTAGAGCAGTTATAAAATGCTTACTCTGTAAAGTCAAATGCTCTATGAATAGAGAAAGACGAGAAAATTAATCATAGCCCTGGCCCTGAGTCTTCACATTAGAGAGATTAGGGAGTTTTTTGGGCCCTTTTTAAAGCTTTAAATAACAGATGGCCTTTTTTTTTTTTCAGAATAAACAAAGACTGAATAAGTAGAAACTGAGAAATATAAATAAATTCCATCTAATGAATGATTTTACCTAAAATGTGCCCATACTCTTGTCTACAGCATAAGATCTCTCCTGGGCTTGGCAGGGCTGGCAGCAGCCTGTATGAGGCAGGAAGGTGGAGGGAAAGGGTGCTGAGCTGGAGAGAAGACTCAGCAGAACACACTCTCTTCGCATTCTAGAAACTGCAGCTCATCAGTGCAGAAATCCAACACGCCCGAGTTATGTGTAAACAACGGGCCTTGATTGTCACAGTGCACACAGCCACGTCACTGGTTCAGGAAATCATCCAAAAATCAACTAACAAGAGCACCAAGGAGGAGGGCAGGGTGGACTCTCCTGCTGCCTTGCCTGTGTGTTTTTCTTCAAAGTCAACTGCCAGATCTATTTACAACAGATGTTCTTGTTTAAAGGGATGAACGGATGGGAGACCAGGAGAAGCACCTGGCTCCTGGCTTCGGATCAGCCCTGTGCGCCAGCTGCAGCGTGCTGGCCACAGCGGCCATTGGAGGGTGAACCAATGGCAAAAAGGAAGACCTTTCTCTCTGTCTCTCTCTCTCACTGTCCACTCTGCCTGTCAAAATAAATAAATAAATAAATAAATAAATAAATAAATAAATAAATAAATAAATGGATGAACGGTCAATCCATTCTTGTTATGCATACTTTCTTTTTATGATAGCACAACTTAGGATGCGAAACTTTTCCCATCATGATTCTATATCCATAAACTCTCTGATACAGGTACCTCTGACCATGTTCAGCTTTTTGTAGAATCAACTAAAATGACACAGTGTGCAGGACATTCATTCAGATTTTTTGTAGAGCTTAACTGACTTCTGAAAGACGTGGAGGCTGCAGATAAGAAACTTAGTGTTTAAGTGTTTTGTAAAATTCTGTGGGATAGGGAAAAGGAAGCTAGTTGGCAGCACTCATTCATCATTCACTCCTAATGTTACTATCAATTCCAAGAAATTAAAGTCTCTGTTTTAATATTTATTTTAAAAAGTTAAGTGAAAAAGGAAGAGCATAGAAAGCAGAATTCATCTACCAACTAAAAGTTACTTTAGATATTTTGAAACAAATAAATTTGGTAAGTGAAATGATTTGAGATGCTATAACATATTTATAGATGGTCATAAATTGTCATTACAAATAACTGAAAGCTTAAATAACATTAAACTGTAAGATGGATACCATCCGTTATAGCTAATTCATCCTATGACTTTAAAAAACAGGCCAGAGAAGCTACAGAAATAGACTTTGAGACTATATAAAAGAAAAATCTTGAAAACCTTGGAATAAAAAAACACTTATAAAACAAAACTGCTTCTTCTCACTCCCTATTCTTGTCATTTATCCATATAGAAGAGTGGCCAAAATGGACACAGAATTAATATTTTCTTTGGAAATCAAGAACACCTGTTTTAATGATGATTGGGACAGACACTGGATTATTCAGCTCTTTAGATTATTTTACAAATATTTCACCTAAGTTATCCTTTAGGCTCAGGGCCGAATGCTTGGAATATAGGAATAAACAAAAGAAAAATTAATTTCTTTCCTTAATATATCATAATCTTGGGCAGGAGGTAATAAATAAACAAGTTAGTAAATACATTAACTACGGACTTCCTTTAAGAGAAGTATTATTGTCACGAATACAATCTAGAGTTTTTAGTAACACTAGGTCATATGTATGAGAGATTTTCACTTATAACACTAATATTTTTCAAGCCCCCCAAATTCCTAAAATAGAAAGTATTCTTTAATCTGTATCTATGGACAATTTTTAAGACAGTCTGATTGGATGCCAAGAAAAAAATGCACTTTGACTTTGTAAAGTCTTGTGGGTGGTGAAAATTACTCCTGTTTCTCTGGATTCCAGAGATCAGTGTAACAGGGAGGGCACACCCATTACAAAGATGCAGCAAGGAAACCAGTGCTTGTAGATTTGGCCCTGAGCAGTGTTGCTGAGAAATGGCTACTAACCAGCCAAGCTTCAACAGAGAAAATGGGCTGATGAGGCACCAGGAGGGCTATTACTTTGGGACAGTCATCAAGCAACTACAGGGGCTGACACGGATGTATTTCACGGAAGCAGCACAGAAAGTGTCCTTCAGGTGGTTTCTGACACTTTCTTTTGCAAAATTCTGAATAGTACGAAGCCATTTCAAGAAGAGCTCAAGTACCCAACCTCACTGGTGTCTTGGGTCCATTCCTATCTGGCTACCATCATGTGCCAGTCTGAATTATGCAGAGAGAGGCCTGGAGGAAAAGTGGGGATGGTGGATCAGACCAACTCTTCCCAGCTCTCTCCCCTGGCCTCTTCCCTTCTCTCAGTAACTGTCTTAACTTTGCTGCATCAGGCTCCTGATGTTATCCTCAATGGAGAAATGCAGCATAAGTAGCACTCAGCAGTCAAGTCAATGGGATCACTTTGTGATTCAGATCTTACAGGGGAAAATTCAGAGCTGTGTTAAACAGAAATGCACTGGGCATTACCACCTCCACATGAATCAGGACTTCAGCACAAGATATTTGGCAACAATTTTATAACATAAGTCAAAATAAAATTGGTTTCTATGCCTCCCATATAGTTACATAAAATTCCTAAGTAGCAAAAATGTTCGTGTTTTACATTTATGGTGTACCAAGTGTTTTTTGCAGTGTCATGTTATGTAACCACCCACAAAGAATGTACATGCTAGTTAATTTTCCTCTCGTTTGACGTATTCATTTTGCATCTTTTATAACTGGAGTCCTGGTTATAAAAATGATCCAAGCATAGAATCTTTTCTGTAGTAGAAATGAAGTTTGCATTGTTCTGTACTGGAATTGTACAGATTTGATTTACACTTAATGACACCTTGCACATCATTTATTCTGCACAATGAGACAGATATCCTTATACGCTTAAGATACTGAGCACGGGGAGGTGGGTATTGTGGCATAACAGGTAAAGCTGCTGCCGCATGAGCACTGGTTCAATGTCCTGACTGCTCCATTTCTATTCAGCTCACTAATAGCCTGGGAAAAGCAGCAGAAGATGGTGCAAGTACTTGGGTCCCTGGTGCCCGCATGGGAGACCTGGATGAAGCACCAGGCTCCAGGTTCCTGCCTTTGACCTGGCCAAGTGTTGGTCATTGTGGTCATCTGGGAGTGAACCAGCAGATGGAAAATCTCTCCTCTCTCTCTCTCTCTGACTTTCAAAATAAATACATAACTCTTTAAAAAGAATACTGAAGTTCAAAAATGCTAGGTCATTTGCTCATGTGTGTACAGATAGTGCTGGGATTAGAAGTCAGATGTGCGTTACTATAAAACCCACACTGTTTACTAAAAGTTCTCCTTATCTCCAAGTTAACAATAATTTGACATATTTTGACACATTCAACTCTTGCTATGAAATTAGAATTGTAAATATTCCTCCAGAGGTTAAAGATTGAAAAATTATATTTTCTTATTGATTGAATTTTGGATTAAAAATCCCATAAAAGATACAATGGGAGGCTGGCATTGTGGCATAGCGGGTAAAGCTGCAGCCTGCAGTGCTGGAATCCCCTATGGGTGCTGGTTCAAGTCCCGGCTGCTCAACTTCTGATCTAGTTCTCTGCTATAGCCTGGGAAAGCAGTAGAAGATGGTCCAAGTCCTTGGGCCCCTGCACCCAAGTGGGAGACCTGGAAGAAGCTCTTGGCTCCTGGCTTTGGATCAGCTCAGCTCCAGCCATTGCAGCCATTTGGAGAGGGAACTGGAGGATGGAAGACCTCTCTCTCTCTTTCTCTGCCTTGGCCTCTGTAACTCTACATTTCAAATAAATAAAATAAAATATTAAAAAATACAATAGCTAAAAGAGGATAAAACATAAAAATATCAATATTGACATGTGATTTTGGACCTATTTGAATAGCTTTGAGTCTGAAAATGGTTCTCACATGAACTTTACAAATGTCTTTCCTTAAGGCCCAAAGAGTATGCACAGCTCATGACAAAATCTACAGCTGAATCTAGCACTATAAATTATTTTTTTTAAATGTCCTAAAGGAATGAAACATTAGCTAAGAATAATGGTGAAGAGGTTTCTATTCATTTGTTCATGAAGATGTGTGTTCGTGTGAGAGTGACGATGAAATTAACACAGTCTGCTGCATATTTCTAAAATTACAAATCTGTTCATTAGCCTCTTGGCAACAGAAATGGAAAAATGATTGGGGGGAAAAGCTTGCATTCACAATTCCAAGAGAGAGATTATAAATATGCTGCTCTTGATATTCTCAGCTAGGGTAATGATGCCTTGGTCCCAGAGTCCTGCTGGCCCATAGTTCCACATCCCTTTGCATAGCAGCTGGCAGTACCAGGGCCCTGCCCACTGGAGCTGGTATCTATGCTGGAATGGAAAATGCTGGGAGGCAACTCCTTTAAGCCCTTCCTCTCTGCTGCCCACTGACTGTGGTTTCTGTTTGGCTGTCTTCAGCATCTCCCTTCTGTTACTTTCCAGGGAACATCCTGATTCACATGAATCGTTCCTGCACCCTGTGAATGCGACTCAGAAAGAAGCAGAAGAAAGAAGACTAGAGAGGCAAAGGGAGCAGAGGTCGAGACATTTTAAGGAAAAATGCTATGGCACCATGGGGTGACTATGACTGACAACAATAGAATACTTCAAAATAGTAGAATGCTCACAACAAAAAGAAATTATTAATGTCTGAAGTGATGCATATGCTAACTATGCTTATTTAATCATTATGCATGTACACAGCTATTAAGAGATTACATTATATCCTATAATATATACAACTGCTAAGTGTTGATTAAAAATGAAAATATATTTAAAAGTAAAACTCAGAAGGAAGGTGAGAGAACGGTCACAGTTCAGGAAGGCAGTAGTTGGGAGCCAAAGCTGGGAGGTCTTAAGATATTTTGAGAAGCTATGTATTTTTTCCTTCATGGTTTCTTGAGAGATTTCAGTGCAGATCCTGAGTTACTTCTGAAATATGGTGGTTTCATGGTTGTCTTTGGCTTGTGCTTTTTTTTTTTTTTTTTTTTGACAGGCGGAGTGGACAGTGAGAGAGAGAGAGACAGAGAGAAAGGTCTTCCTTTGCTGTTGGTTCACCCTCCAATGGCCATCGTGGCCGGCGCATCTCGCTGATCCGAAGCCAGGAGCCAGGTGCTTCTCCTGGTCTCCCATGTGGGTGCAGGGCCCAAGCACTTGGGCCATCCTCCACTGCCTTCCCGGGCCACAGCAGAGAGCTGGCCTGGAAGAGGGGCAACCGGGACAGAATCCGGCGCCCCGACCAGGACTAGAACCCGCTGTGCTGGCGCCGCAAGGCGGAGGATTAGCCTATTGAGCCGTGGCGCCGGCGGCTTGTGCTCTTAAATGCTTACTCTCCTCTGTAGGACTGCATGAGGGGATACAGGTATCCAGGCACTTTCTGGTTTAAGGCAGAGCCAGACATGGGGCAGACACTGTCACTCACTCTCTGCCTATCTCAGGCAACAGTGCTGTGCCTCACAGGTGCATTGCCACAGCCACGTCCTGGTTGCAACCACCACTGAGACCAACCACAGAGGAAAGTCCCAAGGGAAGGCACTGGTAACCCCAGACATCTGCTATTCACTTCCTCCCAGACCTTCACGTCCAACCAGCCAAGATTTTACTCCCTGGGCATTTCCTTACGAAATCTACCAGAGCAGGAAGAGCACTTAGGAGTTCACAGAGGCCAACTTCAGTCCTAAATTTTCCAGAAGAACAAACTTAGTGATAATCATCAAGAAAGACCTTACTTGACACCAGTTATTTTCTGAAATTTCCTCATACATTAGAGCAGGGATGAGGAATTTTTTTTCTCCCAAAGAACATTTGGATATTTGTAAAACCATTTATAGTCCATACAAAATTATCAACTTATTTAAATTATGTGCCATAGATTTATTGAATTTCAAGGCCTGCCTATACTTGCCTTGGCAAAGTTAAACCTGATGAGGGCCCATGGGCTGAACATTCTCTGGCCTGGAACCAGAAAAGTGCTTCACAAGAGAAAAAAAATCTTTGAATATTGCACATACAGATATTAAACGTGGAATCCCTCCCCTAAATATACATGTAACTATTCCTAATGCCATCATGATCAATGTTCCATCTTCCTTACACATCAAGTGTATTCTGTTTTATAGAAAGTTTTGAATCACATCTGACTGCAGCTGCTCATGTAAGACCACAGTGTGCCAAACAGTAGCAAGGCCATGTTACAGAATACAAATGAAACAAAACGATTCTGCTCATAGGACTGTAAGGATGCACACATTTAGGCTTGTCGCATCCACTTCACTTTTCCCTGACTTTCTACCATCTTCCCAGGGCAAGATCTGAGCAACTTTTGCTGAAATATATACTTAGGAAAGACGAGGGTAGTCTGGGATTGAGTCATATTAGGTTGCAATGCCGATTCAGCAAGAGTTCTCACTGGTTATGAGGATTTTTATCCATTTTTTTTGACAGGCAGAGTGGACAGTGAGAGAGAGAAACAGAGAGAAAGGTCTTCCTTTTGGCATTGGTTCACTTCCCAACGGCCGCTGCAGGCAGCGCACCGCGCTGATCTGATGGCAGGAGCCAGGTGCTTCTCCTGGTCTCCCATGGGTGCAGAGCCCAAGCACTTGAGCCATCCTCCACTGCACTCCCGGGCCACAGCTGAGAGCTGGCCTGGAAGAGGGGCAACCGGGACAGAATCCAGCGCCCCAACCGGGACTAGAACCCGGTGTGCCAGCGCTGCTGGGCAGAGGATTAGCCTGTTGAGCCACGGCGCTAGCCGATTTTTATCCATTTTTAAGGCTTATTTTCAAAGAACCATTTAGCTTCAGCAAAATACAGACATTGAAACAATTTCACAATTGCAATTCAATGCACTTGAAAACGGGGCTTCCTATCAGCTCTGCTCACCAGAGTGGGGATGTGCAGGATGGGGAGAAGTGGTCCCTGTGAGGACATTGAATGGTGTCAGCACACTGTCTGCATGAAAAGCAATTCATAGCAAACTGCTGCCTCTCAGAAGAATGAGCCCAGGAAACAGAGGCACACACATCAGAGGAAAATGCAGGCTTTGCCTTTGCCATCATTTCAACAGCTGTGCTTCTCCTTTCTTTCTGAGGTCAAGGCACTATTTTATCTAACAGCAGGAAAGGAGATGATCGTGTAATGTGACCGCAGATATAAAAGGAGAGAACGTTAACACCGAGGCTACAAGTCATTTCCCTAGAGACTGTACCCTCCAGGAGCCCAGGACTGTAGCATACTGCACAATAGATGGAGCTGACTCAATGGAGTGTGACAAGTCAGCCCATTAGGGGGAAGCTGGGACATCTGATGGAGTCACAGTGTTTTCTTGCTGCTGTGCAGGGAACAATGAACGAGAAGGCTCTCAGAAGTCAGAAGCTTAACTATGAAGCATGCAGTTTGTACAGATGGCTGCTCCACAACATGGGCTGTTTAGAACAAGCAGAGGATCACAATGGCAGTATTAGTCACTGCATCTGGGCTTTCTATCTGTGAAAGAAGGAAGACGGCCTTTTTTCCATCCACTGTTCTTACCAGGGCTGCAGTGAGGGCTGGACACTGACCTTGGACACAAAATTTTACAGACAGATGAAAAACTCTGTTATCCAGATAGTATTCCAATACAACAATGTTTAAATGAAAATTAATGTAAAAAATCTAGGATAAACAAGATATCACCGTTTTAATTAAAAACAGGAAATCCTTCAAATTTTTAAAATTTTATTCTACGTATTTGAAAGGCTAAATGAAAGAAAGATGACAGAGACATGACACAGCTCCCGTCTGCTAGTTCACTCCCCAAATGCCCACAATAGCTGGGGTTGGGCCAAGCTGAATCCAGGAGCCAGGAACTCAGCCTGGATCTCACACAGGGGTGGCAGGGTCCTGATACTTGAATCACCACCTGCAAACTCCTGTTTGCACATTAACAGGAAGCTGGTTTGGAAGCATAGCCAGGACTCAAACCCAGGCGCTTCGGCACTGGATCCTGGGGTCCCATGCACCTTCTTACCCACTGTGCCAAAGGCCTACCCCATGACCCTGCATTTACACCACTCAGCTCACCTCCCTCACCCTCGTCCTGGGCCTGCTCCTCAATGGGCAGTGGATAGCCTTACACGGCAGCTACACCAGGAAGCGTTAATCACGAATAGCACCACTGCCTTTCAGTGTCTACTGGTTTCCACGTATGATGCACATCCTTTATCAACAGTACCCCACTTAGTTATCATGAGCTTCTGAGGTTGTTACCATTGTTCCATATTACAGACGAAGCCGCTATAGCTCTCTTAAATCAAATATCTGGGCTGGGATTTGAATGCTGAACATCTGTCTGCAACTTCTGTGCTCCTTCTACCACACCCAATGATTGTTCAATGACAGAAACAAATACTGAATATTGTCTTATGCCTTCTAAGGATGTAAAGTAATACAGAGAACAAGTAGGGCTCACTAATGCCTAAGTTGATGATTCAATAGCTGGTTACCTTGCCATAACAGCCCACGTTTTGGTATATGAAGCTATTGGCAAATTCATGTCAGAAATAAAGTTCAACTAGAGATTCTTGTGGAAGGAACAGATCTGTGGTCCCCACAGTTTTTCAGTCTGGCTGTAAAGTGGCTGGGTGGCTACATGGGGTGCCCATATCCACAGCCTCCCAGGGTCAAAACGCCAGAGCAGCTCCACCTCTCTGTGACAGACAGACTGGCAGGGAGAAGAGAAACCTCAGGACCCAGCAACCATGAAAGCCTTGTGGACTGAGCCCTGGGAGACTTGGCAGTTACATGAAATAGGATAGGGCATAGCTGGCTATTAGTTCTACCACGCCCAACTTGGGTGTTCCACCCTAGAGCACTGACTAGAACTCCCAGGCCACACCCACCACACACTTCTTGGTATTCACTGAAAAGACAGACATTCCACTAAGCCATAGAAGC
Source organism: Lepus europaeus (assembly GCF_033115175.1). Taxonomy (NCBI): domain Eukaryota; kingdom Metazoa; phylum Chordata; class Mammalia; order Lagomorpha; family Leporidae; genus Lepus; species Lepus europaeus. Next base: position 10,786,015 of record NC_084832.1, on the reverse strand, counting down.
AGAGCCCTAAGAAAAAAGCCATCAGAATAATAATACTAATAAAAAAAAAAACTCCACAGATGCCCAGAAATTCAAGAAAGAAGAATAAGGAAGACACCATGACTGCCCCCCACAAGGAACACAAGAACATTTAAATATTTCAATATTAGAATGTGAAGATGAAGAGATTAAGGAAATTCCAGAAATGGAAATCAAAAAACTAATCATAGGATTACTCTAAAGCAATCAGAACCAATAAACTAGAGAAACCATACATGACATAAAATATTTTTCTCATGAAATTGAGATTTTAAAGGGAAATCAAAATGAAATATTAGAAATGAAAGATTCAATAGATCAAATAAAAAATGTGGGAGAAAGTCTTAACAGCAGACTTGATGAGACAGAAGAAAGAATATCTGAACTAGAAGACAAATCTTTGGAAATCTGACAAACAGGGGGAAAAAAAAAGAAGAAAATAGAAAACTTAGAAACAGTGTTGGAGATCTATGGAATAGTATTGAATGACCCAACATATGCATCTTAGGAGTTCCTGAAGGTGTGGAAAGAGAGAATGGATACTAACCTATTTAGTAAAATCATTACAGAAAACTTTCCCAATATGGAGAAAGAAAGGGTCATCCAAGTAGCGGAAGTACATAGAACCACTAAAGGACATTATTAGAAGAGATCTTCATCATGAAACATTGTAGAAAAACTCTCTACAGTAAAACATAAAGAAAAAGTTTCTAAAATAGACATTAGAGAAATGCCAGATTTCATTCAGAGGATCTCCAATTAGAGTCACAGCTGACTTGTCATCAGAAACCCTACAGGATAGAAGGGAATGGCAAGATATAGTCCAAGTTTTAAAAGGAAAAATACTGTCAACCCAGAATACTATACCCACAAAGCTCACATTCATGGATGAAGATGAAATAAAGACCTTCTATAACAAACAAAAATTGAATTTGTCACCACTTCTCCAGCCTTACAAAATATGCATAGGAATGTGCTACACAGGAGCACAGAAAGATAGCCATCATTATGAAAGAATGAGATGGTAGAAAACCCCCCAGAAGAAGTACAAAATTAATCTAAAGTAAACAATAGGGATATATAGGGAAAAATGGCAAGGTCAAGTCGTTACTGATCAAGAGTCACCTTGAATATAAATGGCCTCAATTCTCCAGTTAAAAGATACAGACTGGGAGAATGAATTAAAAAACAAGACCCATCTATTTTCTACTTACAAGAACCGTATCAAACTAACAAAGATACATGCAGACTGAAAGTGAAAGGATGCAAAAAGATGCTCCATGCTAACCGAAACAAAAAAAGAGCTGGTGTAGCCATCCTAATATCAGACAAAATAGACTTTAACATAAAATCTGTTAAAAGAAACAAAAAAGGGCATTATGTGGTGATTAAGGGATCAATTCAATAGGACGATGTGACTATAATAAATTTATATGCAACTAATTACAGGATACCTGGATATTTAAAAGAAATTTTAAGGGATCTAAAGGATACATAGACTCCATTACTCCATTACAATAGTAATTGGGAACTTCAATATCCCACTCTCAGCAATGGACTGATATCAGAGAGAAAATCAGCAAGGAAACAAAAGGGTTAATCGACACTGTAGACCAAATGGACCTAATAGTTATCTGCAGAACCTTTTACCCCACAGTGGCAGAATAAACACTGTTCTTATCAGTGCATAGAACTTTCTCTAAGATAGATCATATGCTAGGCCACAAAGGATGCCTCAGCAAATTAAAAAAATCAAAATCATTCCATGCATTTTCTCTGACCATAATGGAATAAAGCTGGAAATCAACCATTCAAGAAGTTCTAGATCATATATAAGCACATGGAGACTGAACGACATGCTCTTGAACGAACAGTGGGTCATAAAGGAAATCAAAACAGAAATAAAATTCCTAGAAACAAATGAAGATGATAGCACGTCATTTAAAAATTTATGAAATACATCAAAAGCAGTGTTAAGAGGGGAGTTCATAGCAATCAGTGCCTACATGAAGAAACGGGGAATGTACCAAATAAATGAGCTAACAATGCATCTCAAGGAACTAGAAAAGCAACAAACCCAACCCAAAATTAGGAGGAAAGAAATAATTAAAACTAGAGAAGAAATAAACAAAATTGAAACCAAATGAACAATATAAAAATCAGTGATACGAAGAGCTTGTTTCTTGAAAAAATAAGCAAAATTGATATATCACTGTAGCAACTAACCTTAACAGAAAGAAGGAATAGATGCAATAAAATCAATAAAAATCACAGAGGAAAAATAAAACTTAACAACAGATACCACAGAAACAATAAGATTAATCAGAAATTCCTACAAAGAGCTATATGCAAACAAATTAGGAAACCTAGAAGAAATGGATAGATTCCTAGAAACATACAACCTACCAAAATTGAATCATGATGATAGAACTTAAATAGAACAATAACCAAGATGTAAATTTAATCAATAATGAAGACCTTCCCAACAAAGAAAAGCCCAGGACTGGACAGCTTCACTGCTGAATTCTAGAAGACATTTATTGAAGAACTAACTCCAATTCTTCCAAATCTATTCAAAACAATTTCAAGGGAAGGAAGCCTCCCAAAGTCCTTTTATGAAGCCTTCGTCAACTAAACCTGAAAACAATGTAACAGAGAAAGGAACTATAGACTAATATCTCTGATGAACATAGATGCAAAAATTCTCAACAAAATGCTAGCTAATTGAATCCAACAACACATCAGAAAAATCATTCACCCAGACCAAGTGGAATCTATCCCTGGTATGCAGGGATGTTTCAACATTTCCAAATCAATCACTATGAGACATCACATTAACAAACTGTAGAACAAAAACTATATGATCATCTCAGTAGATGCAGTGAAAGCATGTAACAAAATACAACATCTTTCATGATGACAAACTTAAGAAAAATGGATATAGAAGGGACATTCCTCAACACTATTTCCAGCACAGAGGAGCAATTTCCAGTCTAGTGCCCTGCCAGACTCATTTTGGCCCTCTAGACCACACATGGCTGAAGAGGCACAACCGGATTCATCATAGATGTGCTCACTGCTGACCAAGCACAACCAATCTCACTAGCACTACTCTGGGCACCATCATGTTTTATCTATTGGTTGATGGAGGACAATCAAACAGTGGCTGCCCCTGAACCCGTGACTACGATTCTGCATGAACTGCATTACCAATGTTCCTTTGTCACCTCTGCAGCTTCTCTCAGCCTCTCTCCTCATTCTCATAGAGAAGCTAGAATTTTTTATAGGACCTTAACATTTTGTTACCACCTTACAATTACTTAACTTCTCTTACTCTAGTATCTCTCTCTTGAGCCAGAGGATGAATGTGCCCGACCTATCTCTGCTCCCTGTGAGTCTGCTCTTTCTCTGCACTTGTAAATTTACAGCATCTGACCTGATAGTCACCAAGAGTCCTTCTGGCTCTGAAATGCTGAAACTCTAGAAGTAGGACACTGTACCCAGACAACTGGGAAGTTGTACCACAGTTGTAGAGAACTGAAATGTGGAAAACAGAGCGAAGCTGAAACAGAGGGTGACCAGAGGGAGACAAGATGAAATTAAGAGAAATTGTCTTATGTTTTATTAATTAACTAAAGGAAGAAGGGCTGATTTTTAACAGCAAATGGAAGAGTATCAGCTTCTGCTGTGTAACCTGGGGAGGGGATGTAGGAGTGGGAAAATAGAGTCAGAGGACCTCAGGTATTAGAGACACAAGAATGTGTTCTAACGAGCTCTTCTGATTTTTCTGAAGTTTGGAAGCCACTGGGCTAAAGTTCCACACCAATGCCTTTAAATAGATATTTCCTTTAAATTGCTTGTGTCAATACCAACACAACTATCAGAGAAGTTGGGGAGCTCTAGTCCAGGAATGGGTGTGGCAAGAGTTCTTGCAAATGGGGCTGTGATAGCCAATCTGCACTCCCCAAGCAGATGTCCCTAGGAATACCATGCATGATGCTGGCTTTGTTATAACCCAAAGAGTTGATCCCAAATTCCTGGAGAGATAATGAAAGCATAACACATTAAAGTTGCACTGAGAGAGAAAGGAGAAAAAATATGTCTCATGAGCAGCAACACACCTTAACACCATACCTTGGATGAGAGCTGCAGACTTTTGCAGCTCCTGAGAAATGCAGAACCTATGTCACAAACCTACTTGAGAGCAATGAAGAATGTTAATCTGGAGAGAGAAAGAAGAATCTTAATGTTTGCTCTTATGTTTTAATAGCTCCAGAGATATGAGACAAAGCAAAGAAATATCCTGCCTACGTGGCAATTGCAAAGCTGAAGGTGGCTGTGGCAGCACACACAGAGGAGTGTGTTTTCAGAAGAACTTATGCCTAAATTCCACCTATTCTGCAAGCTGGTGGACCAAGGTGATCATGCAGCACCTGAGAAAAACCATTTGTTGGTCTTTATGAGTGTGTTAGTGATGAATTATTATTATAGAGCAAAAGACAGACTGTAAGTTAATGTAGCTTACATTATTACAGTATGTCTCACAGTCTTAGTATATTGAGTTAATTTTATGCTATAACAAATTCTCATAGGCTTAGTGGTTCAATACAACACAAAATTGCTGACTTATACTTCTGTATGTCCAAAGTCCAAGGCTAGTCTCCCTAAGATAATACTCGAGGTGCCAGCAGGGCTGTGTTCCTTCCTTACCCTCCCCTGATTGTAGAGGTTATCTCCTTCCCGCATCTGTATAACCAGAAAATTGCATTTCTCCATTCCTTTCCTCCACAGTCATGTTACCTTCTCTGAACACAGCTCAAAAATATCATCCACTCTTAAGGACCCTTGTGATTAGATCAGAACACTTGGGTAATAGATCATCTCTCCCTATCAAGGTCCTTACATAATCACATATTCAAAATCTCTTTTGAATTCCCAGATTCTGGAATTAGGACAAGGGATTTTACAGGTTATTCAGTGCACTGAATAGATATATTTTTACTCATAATAGCAGAGATATTCAGGAAAGCACTATTTGTAACATGAGTGAAGTACCTTAAAATCCATTTCAGAATGCTTAAAACCATACATTTCTAAAACATTTAAATAAAGGAATGGGGGAATGACAATAATAACTACAACCACTCTCACAAAATAAGTACCTACTATGTGCTGGATTCTCTGCTTATCAGTAGTCATTCGCTGGCTAAATTGGTTGATAATAAAATACTATGCTAAAATGGCTACATAGGGGCAGGCATTTGACACAGCAAATAAGACTCTACTAGGTATGTCCATAACCTATATTAGAGTGTCTGAGTTCAAGGTCCAGCTCCACTTCTGATTCAGTTCCCCACTAAAGTACACTGTGGGAGGCAGCAGGTGATGGCTCAAGGATTTGGGATCCTGGCACCCTTATGGGAGATTTGGATTGAGTTCTGGGCTCCTTGTTTTGGCCTGGTTCCGTTCTAGATGTGGGTAGTTGAGGAACGAACCAGCAGACTTAACATCTCTAAATATCTGTCTCTGCCTCTATGCATTTCAAGTAAATTTTAAAAATAAAATGGCTGCAAAAAATTGGCTGAGAAAAATCTGTTACACATCAATCATTTTACAGACCAATATCTAATTGAATTGATACTAGAAAGATATTGATGTACTCGGGTTTTTTATTTCATACTATATTTATGGGGACAGTAAGTGAACTCATGGAAGTAACTCCCTAAAGAGATTAAAGATTCCTCCCATTATATCAACTATTTAATCCATTCAAGTTATACCTCCAGTATGAGCCAGCAAACAAGCAATTGAGAAAGAACATGAGTGAGGCAGTCATGTGGAAAAGATACTTTGCATTAGTGTGAGAAGAGGTGAGGTACAAAAGGTAACAGTGTCAAGGTAGAGAGATGATGGAGAAGTCAGGTGTTTCTGGGCTGGAATCGATGTGAAACTTCATCATTTTGCATGAAATTCAATAAGAATCAAATTTTAAAATGCCCATATTGAACTCCATATTTATAAATTCATTCTAATGTCAAACACCAATAGATTTGTATCAACCACAATTGTGTTTCCTCTTTTTTATTCCAACATGGAAACAGAATAATAACACTCAGTATAACAGCATATTTCAGAAAATGTGTAATTGTAAGCACAGCTATTCTGAAAGATTGTGAAGTTGTTCTACACTAGAATTACCCATAGAAAAGTAGAGCAGATTAAAGCCTGGCTCATGAGGCATGTACAACTTGGCAAAACAGTATGAAATACATTTGCCAGAAAGAATATTTGTATTAGCCATTTTCCTATCTCTAATTTCTTGGTCCCTGGTTATTACAGTCTGAACCATAAATTTCTATTTGAGTCATCATAGATAATTTGTGATCAACAAGTTTAGACTTCAAATCATGCCAACCAGGATTATATGCCAGCTTTACAGGTAGTCTTTAGCTATCTGAAATACCAGAAAAACAAATGACATAAGCAAAGCTAGATATCAGCTGTTGACAAGGTCCTATAACAAGAGCTCTGCTGGTGTTTGCACACACTACCTCATTTAATTCTCCTAGCAGCCACCGCAGACAAATCCTGTCATCCTGATTATTCAACAGAGCAGATGGTAGTAGGCAACTGAGACACAGGTGCATGATCAGGTCTCTTTCATGGTAACATAACAAAGCTGGGCCTGTCTCATTTCAAAGTCCATCTCCTGACACACACATATATTATGACATTTTCCCTTTGTATAGGTTGCTCTCGTTAATTACAGGAAAGCTTTATGAAACACCCATATTTTCTCTTTAGTTTTCCTATTTCGTGATATTTTCATTTTCCTTTCACAAGACAGAAAAATAAAGAAGAAACTGAATCCATGGTGTGGTTTCTTACCCTAGGAAAAGAAAATGCTCACAGTTGTTGTATAGGTTTCCTAAAGTTGCTATAATGAAGCACCACAAACAGAAAAATAGAAATGCATTGTCTCATGGTTCTAGAGGAGAGAAGGTTGAGACAAGCTGTCAGCGGTCTTGTTCTGAAGACTATGAGGAAGGTTTCTTCCTTTCTTCAGGTAGGGGCTGGCAGTCCCTGGTGTTCTCAGCTTGTGCAGCCCAACTGTAACCTCTGTGTCATCATGTGATGTTCTCATGTCTTAGTGTGCATTTCCCTGTTCGTGTAAGGAAACCAGTCATATCGGATTAGGGCACATCATAATGATTCCATCTTAACCTGATGACTCCTGGAAAATTGTAGTTTCCAAATATAGTCCCTTTAGTATGACCAAGGGTTACAACTTCAATATATCTTACGGGGTTCCTAATACAGCCCATAACAGTGTCTGAGCCCCTGGATGGAGAGGAGGTGGCTTCCCCAATCAGAGAAATCTGTTTGCCATGGGGATCTCGAGGCTCTCTTTCCATACGGCTGCTTCCAAGTTCATTACTCTGTGGTCCAAGAGCTTCTCTGGTGGTTCTCTTCCTCTTCTGGCATGCCTATCAGCCCAGAACTTGCAAGGTCAAGCCACTTACTGGCATCTGGAAATGTCACCTGGGACTTGTTGCCAAAATCTTGTCAAAATTCTATCCATTCTTCAAGCCTCTTTTAAACTGTGATCTCTATGAAATGCTCTCATTAACCCGAAGATGTCTCTTGCTCTTCTGCAAGGTCTACCTTTTAATACACTGTCCCTAATTTGCACAATCAAGTCTTTCTGCATTGGCACCTCAGCTTCATGGGCACAGCATGAGTTGTGCCTGTCTTTGTATTTTTAACATTTGCAGGCACACAATAACCTTCTACAATGAAGATGTTGATTACATAAGTGACAAATGGACAGAAATACTGTCAAGATTTGCAGAAAGTTTGCACTTCCAAAATGATAGTCACTACAGAAACACAATAAACACTAATTTCACTTTGTATCTTTGTTATCTTACATGTTTGTACAGGTGAGGTGTCACAAAAACTGCACATTGACACCAAAAAAAAATACATTAAGGAAGCATTGTGGAAACTTTTTCACAGGATATACTGCACATGGTAAATATTGAATAAATATTTGTTGGCTGTCAATGTGTTATTTCTTGATTCTGTTTCAGTTTTTTGAAGTCCTGAAATTCTTGAGTCTTGGCCAAGGCACACAAATGAAAAGCAACAGCATGTATTTTGATGAATCTTTTTTCTTGAGCAATCTGTTCAGGTGTGCTTGGGAAAATCACAGTCTTCATCCCTGTTTTCCTAGGGTCCAGTGCTCTTCATTTTATTAGTGTGTAATTTGACCATTTCATAAAGAATGTGAGGTCATTAAGACTTAAGCCAAGGGGGCTGGTGCTGTGGCGTAGCAGTTGAGGCTGCCGCCTGCAGTGTTGGCAATCCATATGGGCGCCAGTTTGAGTCCTGGCTGCTCCACCTCTGATCCAGCTCTCTGCTGTGGCCTGGGAAAGCAGCAGAAGATGGCCCAAGTCCTTGGGACCCAGCACCAATGTGGGAAGACCCAAAGGAAGTTCCTCGCTCCTGGCTTTGGATCTGCACAGCTCCACCTGTTGTGGCCAATTAGGGAGTGAACCAGCTGATGGAAGACCTCTCTCTCTCTCTCTCTCTCTGCCTCTCCTTCTCTCTCTGTGTAATTCTTTCAAATAAATAAGTAAATAAATAAATCTTTAAAACAAAAAAGACTTAAGCCTAGCTACCTTATTGCCCACGTTTGGTAATAAAACAGCTCTAACCTGAACACAGGCTGCTGTACTTGCTGAGGTGGACACAATGTGCATTCAATCACACTTCGATAGGCAGCAGATGCTCAAAAAATAATGACTTGAGATCCTCCTCGTAAGTGTCTGGTTCCTAATGTAGCAATCCCAGTGCCTCCGTTTAAACACAAATATTGTATATTGTTCCTATTTGCCAATCTGAAATAAACTACATTTAACTTTCCTCCACAAATAATTTTTTTAAAAATTCAATAAAGTGTCCTCATTATAATATAAAAGTATAATAAAAGTATATTTATTTAAAATTTTAAAAAACATACAATTCAATGTACAAATGAATGGAGTAGATAAAACAGTGTTCTCAGAGGTTGTATGAGGGTACTGCATAACAATTGTGGAAAATGGAATTAAAAGATATGTATTATTGGTGCAAAGAAACTTGAAATCCAAGCACACTTTTTTCATAATACACATTTTACATACACTTTTTAAAGACTCTCTGTAAGCCCCAACATAGTAGGACCAACTTTAGAACATTACAGGTAAATATAGAAGCTCCCAATCTATTTGGAGAAGCATTATGATTGCTATAGTAACAAATTCAAGATGATGAGAGTATGTCTGTGTGTTTGACATAATAGGTATACTTATTTATATGGGGTAACACTGTTATTCAATGTTTGCATTTAAATCAGGGTATTTAGAATTTCCATTTATTGTTTATTTGTGGCGTGTGATAAAATATTCCAAATTGGCAAACTCTTCATAAAATTTTCGATAGCAGTAGTATAACTCTCTGAGCCACAATTAAATGTGTCCCTGAAAACTTCAGCATATGTTACACTATACAAACATTACTTTGTGTTTATATGCTTAATAAAATTTGATCTTATGATGAATGAGTGCTTCCCCTAAATAGTGTGAAATAGGAAATTCAAAGATGTCTGCAGACTTTGGCACCAAGTATTCCCCTGGAAGAGAATCATTGGACTGAAAAATAGAAATCAACCACACAGACAAAAGAGGAGAAACACGTGAGCTTCTGGGCAGCACAGTCTGAACTGCACCTATCTTTGCATTCTGGGACATAATATGGTGTTGATAACAAAAAGAAGTGAAGAATGCCATAGACGATTGCTCTTATAACATCTATTCACATCCATGTGATCCTTATAACAACTGTGTGGGAAATAAGGTTGATATTTACTTCTTGCTCTTTAAGATGAAAAACAATCCACATTAAGTAAAGGGAAGTGCCCAGGGTCACCTTCAGATTTCAGAGGACTTTGTTCTTTCCAGCACTTTCCTTCAGTGCAAATTACACTTTGAGACACCCTAACCCCTCAGATGACTTCTTATTCCAATAGGAATTGGAAATGTGCTTGTTTGATCGCTTTTTTTTTTCTTTTTGACAGGCAGAGTGGACAGTGAGAGAGAGAGAGAGAGACAGAGAGAAAGGTCTTTGTTTGCCATTGGTTTACCCTCCAATGGCCGCTGCGGCTGGCACACTGCGCTGATCCGACGGCAGGAGCCAGGTGCTTCTCCTGGTCTCCCATGCGGGTGCAGGGCCCAAGCACTTGGACCATCCTCCACTGCACTCCCGGGCCACAGCAGAGAGCTGGCCTGGAAAAGGGGCAACCGGGACAGAATCCAGCGCCCCGAATGGGACTAGAACCCGGGGTGCCGGTACTGCAGGTGGAGGATTAGCCTAGTGAGCCACGGCGCCGGCCTGATCACTTTCAAGCAGTGGGTTTAATCCATTCCACAGCGCTCACTGTATGCTAAGCATTTCACTAAATGCTGAGGCTAAAACTCTGGAAAACGGGTTTCTGATCAGGTTGAATGTGGGGCACGCCCCCACAAAGGAATCAGTTCTTGGGGTGAAGAAGATTTTCCAACTCTAAAAGTAGGTTTGGGGGAGAAATTAAAAAGAGAAGGAATACAGTTTCACACATTTACCATGAGGAACTTTCCAGATAAGGCCAGGGAACCACAAAGGAGGATTAAACCGAATCCTGGCTGAAAGAGTAAGCCACAGGACAAGCACGAGACTTCCTAAGGAACCAGGAACTGCATCTTCGCCTTCCAGGATTCTATTGCTTGTTGATCCTGGGCAAGTCAGCTAACCTCTTAGGCCTCAATTCATGGCAACTTGGAATGCCAGTTCAGCTACTATCTGGTCTGACTACTGGACCATCGTCTCAGCTGCTGCCCAGTCCTTGCACAAGTGTAGCCATCAGTGCTCAGGCTGTTAAGCTTTGCTGCTGGGAGGTCCTGATTGGGATTGCACCACATGAAACAACGTCATACTGTGAAGGCCAAAGCCCAAGACCCAGTGGCCCCAACAATGCTACCTGATCTTGCACTGGCAAAGATCTACTTGCACAGGGGGTGCTCCAGAGCAACTGTGCTTTCCACATTGTGTCTCACCTGAGGTCAAGTTCAGGCAGAAGTTGATGAACAACTGATAGTGCTGTGGCTTCACAGGTAGCGGCAACTGAAATTGTTTCCCATGGATGCTCCACAAGCACTCTCTCTCCGGCTCCTGGCACTCTCCCCTGATTGTAAACTACCCAAGAAAAGACAACAACTCCTTCCCTTTACTTCTCCTTGCAACTGCAACAGGAGATTGGGATTATGAAAGTTGCTTTTACTGAGTGAATTATGTTAACTCCATATATTTTGGAAGAAGAAAATGAGGAAGTAACTTAATAGCAGACCATAAATGCCTCTACCACATGTTCAACCAGAAAGGCAATTATTTTTCTGATCATTGATCCCATTCAGAAAGGAAAGAAATAGATTCCTTTCCTTACAAAACAAGTATAGGCAGGAAAATTTCTATAACTTTCAAGCAGTACAGTAATACTCTGCAGCAGTGGGTTAACCCAGTTTTAAAATCACTGCCTTAAACGACCATCATATTAATTATTTACAAACCCACGAGTCTTCAAAATTATTTATTTAATCATTGCACAAAGCACTTTTTTTGAAAGTAATATAATCTCAATTTTCCTTCATTATGCAAGAGGGGAGAAATATATTTTTCCATCCTTTAGAGAAACTTTATCATACAAAATCCTAAGCACAAATTATTTCATCAAGCACGTAAAGTTAATTTTCGGTATCATGAAAATATTGATGAGACACGTCAAGCAAAATATTATAGATCTAGTGGAGAAATGTCACTGAGATACTCTGTCTCTCTACTATGGCCTGCAAACAGGGTGTCTTCCTGTCATCATGCTGCTGCAAGAACAGAAAAACAAAGACAAAAATATGGGACAATAGCCTGACTCCTTTTCCATGTCAGTAAAACTGTCTTTGGAGTTTGAGATTATCTGTTGACTTTTCTGCTCACACAATAATTGGAATATTAGGGAGTGAAAATATACATGAGAGGATGAAGCTTCAAGAATTGTCTCAGACACGTCCAATCAAGCACCTGGGTGAGTGCAAAGGTAAATTGAGAATATCTCAATATCAGCTATATATGCCTTCTTTAGGAAGCATTCAAGAGAAAATTGCTGTGCCGATGAAAAAAAGGCTGAAACCACAGACCTAACTACGTGTAAATACTCAGAGAAGTTTCAATCTGCACAGGGTGTCTGAAACAGGAATGCTTGATCTCTTCCATAAACATTTAGATTTTAGAATTTCATGAAGAGTGATGAAAATATCCAAAAACAGCACAAAAGATTAGAACGAGAAGACTTGGTAACATATAAAGAAACCATCAGAATAACTCATTTTTCTGCTCTCAGTGTCTATCAAGAAGATTCCCTAATGAGCCAGGAGAGCATAAGAAGGAACCTGCTGGGGCGGGCGCAGTGGCACAGCAGGATAAAGCCCTGGCCTGCTGTACCGACATCCAATAGGAGCACCAGTTTGAGTCCCAGCTGCTCCACTTCTGACCCAGTTCCCTGCTCATGTGCCTGGGAAAACAGTGGAGGATGGTCTAAGTGCTTGAGTTCCTACACCCTTGTGGGAGACCCAGGAAAAGCACCTGGCTCCTGACTTCAGGCTGGCTCAGCCCTAGTCATTGTGGCTATTTGAGGCGTGAACCAGCAGATGGAAGACCTCTCTCTATCTCTACCTCTTTGTGTAACTCTGCCTTTCAAATAAATAGTCACAAATCTTTTTTAAAAATCATCAAAATTGGAAAAGTGGAAGTCAAATAATTCATGTTTGCAGATGACTTGATGTTGTACATGGGAAAAAAAAATAAAAGAAGGAAGCTGCCATAGCAGAACAGTAGGGCTATAGAACTGATGGCATTGTTGGGGGTCTAGGGAAGAACCTCATGTGTTTGATATTATTTAATCCCCAATACAGTTTAGATATGATCAATGCTGCATATCTGTGTGTATCCTCTACACTGACTTTTTTTAAACCTTTTTTATTAATATAAAGAGAACAGATTTCATGTTTTTCATAGATAGAATTCTAAAAACATAGCAGTATTTTTATTGCTCCCTCCTTTCTTTTTTTTATAACTTTTTTGGCATAACATACTTTCAATTTCTTTTATAACAGGTTTAATGCTCCCCTAAATAAAGAGCTCTACAAATAAAAAGTAGAAAAATATCACTGTTCTGCGGGAATGTAGACAAGGGTTATAAAGAATAATCAAATCACAAGACGACAATTTCACTCATATACATTTCATTTTTGTACTCTATATGTTAGCTGTCATAAATCAAAGAAAACGTATGTTTGTCTTTTGGAGTCTGGCTTATTTCACTAAACATAACAGTCATCAGTTACATCCATTTTGTTGCAAAAGACAGGATTTCATTATTTTTTGTGACTAAACAGTATTCCATCATATTTATATGCACTACATTTTCTATATCCAGATATAAACTGATACACACCTGGGTTGATTCCAGCTTTTGGAAATTTAGGTGTTATAAATATCAGAGTATGGCACCAGAGCCATGGCATAGTGGCCTGTGATGCCGGCAGCCCATGTGGGCACCAGTTCAGATCTGCCTTTCTGCTGGTGTGCCTGGGAAGACAGTAGAAGACTCATGTGGGAGACCTGGACTTAGCTTCTGGCTCCTGGCTTTGGCCTGGCACAGCCCCTAGTGCTGCAGCTGTTTGGGGAGTGAATCAACAGAGGGATAATCTCTCTATCTCAATCTCCCCTTAGCCCCCATAACTCTGACTTTCAAATAAATAAAATGAATCTTAAAAAAAAAAAATGGGGGTACTGATAACTCTTTCATAGGCTGATTTCATTTCCTTTGGGTATAATCTACAGAGTTCAAGCCTCTTAATTTAATCTGAAGGCCTCTGCTCCCTGACCTCTAGGATAGTCTTTCTGGTAGCTACTTAGGGAACCACATCCAGAAGTCTCAGTCATGATGGGGATGGCAAGGAGAGCTGAACCTCCCAGGTTCTCTTTGATGCACTCTCACAGGGCTGAACACTACATGATCACTGTGTTTTCACTCTTTGCCTTCAGATCTACAGTCTCTATGGATATCAAGATTCATTGCTTCTCTAATCCCTACTCCATCCCAAGAGAAAATAGAAGTCTTTCCTCCTTGCTCCAGCTAGGACAACCTGATCGTCCGCTGACCTAATTCCCTAACTCCTTCTTGGGCCTAACCAGTCACTTCCTAGGGACTGATTTTTAGAAAGATATCAATGGTAAAACTATTAACATGGAAACAATAAATCAACAATAGAAATAAATTGTGCTTAGCTCCATTGACCAATAAAAATTATTGACAGGAACAAATTTTCTGTAACTATTGGGAAAAATTAATGCATATTGCCAGGAAATATTTCAGTTGGATTAATATAAAACTGCTAATACAATAGCTCTCATAAGTTATCACTATTTTATAAGAACATCAACTAAACGTGAACTTCAGAAATCAGGAAATCAGGAGGAGTATGATGATGAAACAAACGTGAAAGGGAACATAGAGGTTCAGGCTTAGATGTGGAGTCTGAGTCAGCAAACTTTATTTACCAATATTATGCACAGTTGTGTTAAACTGCCTTTTGCTTTTTGTTCCTCCTTCAAATGTCACAATTAACAAGTACTGCCTGCAATATCCAAAAGATAGTGGAATATCTTGAAAAAGTTTATTAAAAATGGCATGCTCAATCGGACTTGCCCCAAATGGTGGAGTTAGAAATGTGCCAGGGGATTCCAATACAATCCCATCAAGGTGGCATGTACCAATGCCATCTCACTAGTCCAAGTGAACAATTTCAGTTCACAATTGATCACACTGATAGGTCTAAGAGTCAAAGGGATCACACAAACAAGACTAGTGTCTGTGAATACTAACTGATAGAATCAAAAAAGGAGAGAATGATCCAACATGGGAAGCGGGATATACAGCAGACTCATAGAATGGCAGATGTCCTAAACAGCACTCTGGCCTCAGAATCAGCCCTTAAGGCATTCAGATCTGGCTGAAAAGCTCATGAGAGTATTTTAGGCATGGAAAGCCAAGACACTCTGGAAAAAAAAAAAAAAACTAAATGAAAGATCTCTGTGAGTGAGATCCCAGTGGAAAGAACAGGGCCTGCTTTTGATGTAGCAACAAAAATATATTTTTTATAAGAAAGGAGACTGGATCTCTGGTTGATGGTACGTATTCCTTTGGAATAAGACTTTCTTAAACCTGGTTTATTGCCTGAGTTGTTGAAAAAAGCAGCACCAATATATGAAGCTTTTTTTCTTTTTATCCAAAGTTTACTCTAAAGAGACTAAAATAATTTTTTGCCATAAAAGACTTACTCTATTTTCATGTAATTGGACTCTTTGGAGAAATAGTCTACTAAAAGCTCTTTAATGATGTGGAATACAGGGAAAAAAACAAGGTTCTTAGGTTGCTCCCTGGCTTTGCTACTTACATACTGTTGTAATTTTTGGAAAAGTACCCAATCTTATTTTCCTCTTCTGAAAAATGATGGTGATAAATAAATCCCTGTGCTTCACGGTTGCTGTGAATGTCTTATGGGATGACTGATGCCATCAAAACAATTTGCAGAAGTCCTGGTGTGTTGTAAACTTGTTTTTTTAATAACTATTATTGTGTTGTTGTATCTTCTATTTTCATTCCCCATGTTTTATGCTCACAAAAACATTAGGACATAAATCATAATCTCTATATTAGAGTTGAGTTCCTTAAGGCTTAGAGGTTCAGTGAGTTTCCCATTGTTATATAAGACTCCTCTGAAAGCTTTCACAGTCCAAATTCACGGTGTACTCTTCACCATTTATCCTGCCTGGGCTATAACTTGCACCAGGTAGGGCTTACCAGGGGACAATGATGCTGCACCTGTGTGAGAGGGCTGGACTACGCTTTTTGGCTAACTAATCCAATGGGAAGACACCCTCATGAGTGAATGGCATTGCTCTTCGGAAAATCCTAATAACCAAGGCTGGAGTCCAATTCCAGAACTAAGGCCTTCCTCACTCAGGCACATTCATAATATCTCAGTCTTTTCTTCACTGGTTATATAAGAAGGAATATCAGGGTATTCCTAATTTTTAAAGACTCGTTTACTTATCCATTTGAAATTTAGAGTTACACAGAGAGTGAGAGGAGAGAGAGGGAGAAGGAGAGAAAGAGGGAGAGGGAGAGGGACAAAGGGGTCATCGGTCTGCTAGTTTATTCCCCAGGACCACAATGGCCAGGGCTGGGCCAAGCTGAAGACAGGAACCAAGAGTTTTGTCCAAGTCTCCCAGATAGGGGATCAAGTACTTGGACCATCCACAGCTTTTCCTAGGCCATTAGCAGGGAGCTGAATCAGAAGTGTAGCAGCCAGGACTCAACCAGCTGGGATGCTGGCTTCATAGGCAGTGGCTTTACCTGCTATACCACAATGCTAGCCCCAGGGTTTTCCTATTAATTACTCTGGATGCCAATTCAAATTCCCCAGATACAATACACGTTAAACCTAAATAACATTTCCTTCTAGAATAGTAGTCTTTGCATTGCTGTGGGAGAAAGGAGTGGAATTCATGGGAAGGGGAAAACATTTACATGAAAGGTTGAAAGACTGAAGTTTGACTCTCCTGAGAGAATAATGTAAATGTCAATAGAGAAACTCCACTGAACTACATGAAGTGAAATTTTAAAAATAAGAATGAAATAAATGTAAATTTGAGAAGATATTAGTCTTGAGCAGGCCAGTGAGGTCGTACAGGCCATATGCAATTACTTAATAAACGGCACACACTTTGACTTGCACGATTCAATGCCCTCTCCTTGACCTCTACGCTCTCAAGTTTAATGAATCAATGAATTTGTTGTATCTTCACATCAACCAATTTGAAAGTCCAATTTCTTACAGGCTTTAAAATCATTATTCTAGAACATGGCACCCAGTCTACATTCACTGTCACTGGACCCATCACTACAGAACCCTTTCTGTTTTGGATGGAATAAATACAATAAATGTGCTCAACATCAAACAAAATTAATTAAGAGACACAAAGAACTAAGACCATACCCAAGCGTCCATTGAGATACCCATTTTCTTGTTTGATTGTCATGGTTTGTTTGCCTTATGTCTCCCCCAAAACCCTATGTTGAAATTCAACCCCCCAGTACCTCAGGATGTGACCTTATTTGGAAATAATGACATTGCAGACATAATTAGTGAAATTAAGCTGATATACACTGAAGGAGGGTGGTTCCCTAACAATGTGAAGAGTTTACTGATAAAAGGAGGACATTTTGATTCACACACACAAATGCATAAACATAAAGTGCCATGTGGACATGAAAAGAGAGCTTGAGAAGAGGCGTCTACAAGCTAAGGAAAACTGAAGATGGACAGCAAACCACCAACACCTCAGAGAGGGCAAAAAACATCTTCTGTCTCCCAGACTCAGAAAAAAACTAATTCTGCCATCATCTTGGTCTCTCATTTCCAGCTTCCAGAACTATAAGACAATATTTAGGTTGTTTAAGCCACCCAGTTTGTGACATGGCAAAATTACAATGCTTCTAGCAACCTAAACATGAGGTTGCAACTTGTAGCTGGGACTTGGTATTCCAGCAGTTGGCCAAGCTATAAAAATACATGGACATTGCAAATCAGAGTTCAATGTAGTTCATTTTCTTTCAAGGCTGAGTACGTGATTCAGATGTTTTAAGAAGAAAACACATGAGACAAAAACAGAGTCAGTATAGATGAGTGATGTTGCCAAGATGGTGGAAAAGAGGATACTAGCTTTCATTTCCCCCCCACAAACCAAAATAGCCCCAAAGGGGAAGAAGGGCCCATAAAGGATTCTGCAGTAACACAATGGGGTAAGAAATGAGAAGACCCACAGGGAAAGGATGACTTGTGCCATCAACAAAGGAGCAAGAGCTGCCAGCCTCAGCCACACTGCAGCAAGCACCATGATGCCCCACAGCATCTAGGGAACAGGGGCGTCTCTTTCCATGAGCTAACGAACAGCCATTCTCACCAGAGAACTCCAGATAGGGGATACAGCTGCACAGCCTTCTCCTCTCCAGCCCCCATGACTGGAGCAGCCATCACAGTTGAGCCACTTGGGGGAAATATCTGCCACCTCTCCTCTCCTCGCACCTTGCGTTCCCCAGCCCTGGAGCCTCAGCTGCATGCAAATGCCCACACTACCGATGTGGGCACAATGGCTGCATTGAGCTCGTTCATGTCTCCAACACAGATTCATACTCTGGGTCTTGGAGTTAAGTTCTTGCAGCCCATGCCTTCACTCTGAGTACTGGCTCAGCTACCATGGGGAAATAGGCACCATCCCAACCTCAGAGCTACTCCAACTCTAGCTGGGAGAAAATAAGCAAACACATTTAGAAGTATAGAACTCCTGTTAGAAGTAAAGACAGTCAAATTCTAAATGTTCCAGTAATGTAATAATGTTCTGGAAATTATAGACATCTTTAGTATAAAAGTAAAAATATAATACTATTAAAATATTCCTAGTGACAGCAGCAAGAATTTTTAAGTGATCAATAATATAAAGTATGTACATTGTGACATCAAAAGCATAAAATGCAGAAGGTAGAACTAAAATGTTATTATTTTATGTGATCAAAATTTGCTATCATCTTAAAATAACCTATTATAAGATGTTTTAGGTAAGCCTCATAGTAAGACAAAGCAAAAACCAGGAGCAGACAAAAGACAGAAGTAAGCAATCCAAGAACACCATCAGAGAAAGTTGTCTCATCAAAAATGAAGACAGCAGGAAAGGAAAAAAAAAACCAAAGTATTGATAACACAATCAGAAAATGATGAACAAATGGCAGTAGTAAGTCTTTACATATCAATAACTATCTAAATCATTTATTTTCTATATGGCTAATTGTCAATTTATTAGTTATAAACTGCTAAATATATAAAATAACATTGCTTTTTAGTGTAAATTATTAAATTCCATGAAGGACATAGAGCAACTAATTAATTTAATTTAATTTAATTAGATTGAATTTAAAGATACACCAAGATTCTATACATAAATATATGATACCACATATGAGGTTTATATCTATCTATAAGAGAAAAGCTTCATTTTCATAAATATTATTTTATTCATTTCAATTATTTGAAAGGCAGAAAGAGCAATCTCCCATCTACTCCCCAACGTCTGTATCAGCAAGGGGTTGGACAAGCTAAGGTTAAGAATTTTGAACTCAATCCAGGTTTCCAATGTGGCTGGCAGACAGTATTTGAATCTTGGGCTGCTGCTCCCAGAGTTTGCATTAGCAGGAAGCTGGAATCAGTCAGAGCCAGGACTCAAACCTAGGAATTTCAATATGGTACATGGGTGTTTCAACTTCTTCTTAGCCATGCAAAATGCCTGCCCACTACTTCACCTTTTAGGACAGAGAGACAAAATGAAGGGATGAAAAAAGATATCCCATGCAAATAGGTCCCCAAGTAGAGGAAGAAAAAATACTTACATCAAAACTATAAAAATATCTAAGATCATTATGTAATGATAATTCAGTCAATTCATTAAAAGGCATAACAAATGTAAATATATTTGCACACAAATATCAGTTCACATTAATATATAAAGTATTAAAATAGCAGAAGGGAAAGAACCTGCAACAAGAGAATTCAGTACCCACTCTCAGAAATGACAGATCATCCCTGCAGAAAGTAATAAGAAAATATTGGTCTTAAACTACACTTCAGACCACTTGGACCTCACAGACATTTAGAGAATGTTCCAACTAATGTGTTTTTCTCAATCACTCATGGAAAATTCCTCAAGATAAGTCACAAAGAAAGTGTTAATAAATTTTACAATATTGAGATGATATAAAGTATTTTTTAATCACAATGGTATGAAAATAGAAATCAATAATAGGAGAAAATTCAGAAAACTCACAAATACATGGAAATTAAACAACATGCTCCTAAACAACCAGTGTGTCAAAAATATATTGAAAGGGAGGTGCAAAATATCTTAAGGTAAACAAAAATAAAACTACAACACCAGAAGGCATATTTTCTTTTATGTAATGTGGTAAAAGCAGTTCTAAGAGGGAAGTACATAGCCATAAATGTGACATTCAAATGAAGAAACACTTAGAATGTAATGTGTGCTCAGATACTCACTCAGGGCTTGTTTTTGTATTACCTAGAAATCATGTATTTAAGGCATACAAGCTTTTCATGCATTTCATAATTACAAATTTAGGAACACTGATATTTTTCCCACTCGGCACTCTCACCCACACTCCCACCTCTCTTATTCCTCCTTCTCCCATCCCCACTCCCATTCTTCACTAAGCTCTATTTTCAATTAACTTTATACACATGAGATTAACTCTACACTAAGAGTTCAACAAACAGCATAAAAAAATGTTTCTCAACAGTTAGACAAGGGCTCTTCGATGTCATCACATCTCAAAGTACCGATTTCACCTCCAGAGATTACCTTTTAGGTACTCTGTTAGTTACCACAGATCAGGGAGAACATGTGGAATTTGTCTTTTTGGGACTGGCTTATTTCACTAAGTTTAATGCTCTCCAGTTGCATCTGTTTTGTTGCAGATGACAGTATTTTATTTTAATCTAAAGATCAAGGTAATTCCACAACACATGAGACAGGTAAAAGATGTGTAAATCTTAGACAACAAGGATAAGCTAGTCGGAAGTTACCGATAATTTTCCTGTATACTTCCAAAAGAACAAGAGCACAAACTGAAATATAGACTATCGCACCAAAAATGAAGCTGGAATCTGAACTAATGAGCTATTATGCAGCTACTGGCAATAATGCTTTTGAAGAATTTTTAGAGACACTCTTATTTAGTTAAAAATAAATAAGCCACAATTGCAAGTTTCTTTTTAAAATAAACATTTAAAATCAAAGGAAATAAAATTAAGAGCGATCAGGTCTAGTTCAGAAGGTTAACGATTGTTTTAAATTTCTTAACTTTTTGTATTTCCTCTATTTTCTAAAAGGAGTACAAATTCTTAGTGTAATCAGATTTTTATCTGTTGTTATTAACCATTTATAACTACTAACTACTTACAGCTATTAACTTTTTATAACCAGCATTTTCCTGTGGCACTGCTTGAACTGCAGTGTTGTATAACAATTTTCCTCAGTATTCTATTCATCTCATTACATGCATTGGATGCACTCAATTATATTAACGGCTTCAAATATCATCTGTGTATATATGATACATCTAAATATATTTAACTACTTATCAGACAGCCTCACTTAGTTGATATGAAAAACCTACTAAACTGAAGTCAAATTTATTCTAAAATCCATTCTTCTATAGTTAACTATGGTAAGCAAATTAATTTTAATTTTCCCAGTCACCAAAATATCAATATTGAAGAATTATACTATCTGAATGAATTATTTCATTTATGATGTTTTTTTTAAATGATTCATTTTACATATTTAACAGGCTGAGTTACAGAGAGAGAATCTTCCATCTGCTGGTACACTTCCCAAATGACCACGATGGCTGGGGCTGGGCCAAGCTAAAGCCAAGAGTCTGGAATTCCATCCAGGTCTCCCACAAGGGTGGCAGGGGCCCAAACACTTGGGGTGTTTTCTAGGCACATTAGCAAGGAGCAGGATCGGAAGCAGAGAAGTGTAGACTCAAACCTGACCTCTAATACAGGATGCCTGCATTGCAGGCAACTGCTTAATCCACTGTGTCACATCACTAGACCCTGAGTGAATGATTTTATTAAAGAAACAATACTTGAGACAGGTCTTAAAAATAATTTAAATACCACCAAGTTTAATACTGGGACATCATTTACTTATGAAAAAATACTTTGTCTTTTCAGAAGTCAGAATGGAAGCGGCATCATTAACCACTTAGAAATGTATTATGAAAATGAAGTATATTTTTTTCAGATGGCCAAAGACAGAACTGATTGCCTTCAGACGAGTAGCTAGAACATAAAGAGCTGATCAGCATAACTGAAAAATGGTTGCTTGTGATCTTAAGACAGGTGCAAAGTGAAACGAGACTAAGAATCAATAGAGACATTGACACTCTTTGTGCATTTTTTTGTCTTTTTAAATTTTTTTTTTCTTTTTGACAAGAGAGGAGAGGAGCTAGTGAGGAGAGAAGAGAGAGATAAGAGAAGAGAGTGAGCAGGAGAGAAGAGAGAAGAGAAAGGAGAGTAGAGGAGGAGGCTAGAGAGTCACCTGTTCAGGAACAGGTCCTTTTAAAACTTTGCTGGAGGGCGGCCAGGGAAGCAGGAGCATCCCATCAGGATGGGGGTGGAGCTTGACACCGGTGGTTGGGTCACGTGGCTACCTGGCTTCCAGCATTGGTGGAGAGTGGCGGGGACATGTCTTGTCAGAGGTCTGAAGAATATGTGCTTCATACATGAGCTTAGAAATGGTGTCAGTGCCATTAAATTTGAAAACGGATTTACGCTGAGGCTGATTTCAAGAACATTACATGTGAGCAGGTGTATTCTGGTGTCAGAATATCAACTTTTATTTTGTAATTGCTTGTATGACATTTCATTCAAATTGAGATCCTTCTTTGAGAAAATTTTTAAGGTGTTCAAAAAGTAAATTTAAAATATGCTGTTTCAAAAACTTAAAAAATAGACATAAATGTAGAAGGTAGAAGGAAGAAACGTGGAAGGGGGGAGGAAGGTGGGGAATATCATTATGTTCTTAGACTTGTGTTGACAAATCATACTGAATCTGTTAAAATTGATTAGAATTAAAATAAAATGTGAAAAAAATAAATTTCCTCCATTACACAAATTATAAAAGACAAAATGGTATATGTAAAACTTAACATAAATAAACATAATAAAATATAAACTTAAAAATAACCTTAAAGTCAATGTATTTTACCTAACACAAAACTCAAATTTTGCAACTGAATCTTTTAACAATGTATGAAACTTTAAAATATGAATCCCAATCATAAATATCAGGAGATATTACAATGGCACTCTTCAAAATTAAAATATTTCCTTGGACAATGATTCCAAAAGTTAAAGCTCTATCTTTTGCTCCAAATATTATTATTGACAATCACTTTGGGCTCAGTCTTCAAATTCAGCATTATCCATTGGAATTTTGTTTGAAAGAGAAAGGGGACTAGGCTTCTAGAAGTTTCCATCATGGAAAGACTACTTTCCTCCAGATATCATTACATAGGTTTATAATGTCTAACTCACAAATCAAGTTCTCAGGAACTGAAGTCAAAATGAACCCAACAGGTTTTGTTCCTCCAATTCAGTCTATAGCACTGTGCAGATTCTGAATATTCAGGAATACTGCCTACACATCCCTCAACACGTCTCTCCTACATTAACTGCTCTGTAGTTATGAAAATCTATTACAGAAGTGTAGGAGAGATAACATATTT
The DNA here is from genome assembly GCF_033115175.1 of Lepus europaeus. Classification (NCBI taxonomy): domain Eukaryota; kingdom Metazoa; phylum Chordata; class Mammalia; order Lagomorpha; family Leporidae; genus Lepus; species Lepus europaeus. Next base: position 10,762,437 of record NC_084832.1, on the reverse strand, counting down.
TTGAATAAATAAAAGAGCAATTCCAAAAAAATACATAACAGGCTTGAAATATAATATATTCTAAAAAAACTACTTGTAATTTGACCAGGAATTTACTGAATATCGAATAACTTGATCAATAAGAAATAAGAATGTCCATTACTTATGGCTATTGCATATGATAACACAATATTCAGCAGCTTTATTTCCAATATGTTGAATATTATTTTCCTGATGCAGATTTTGAATAAAGGATGTAGTTCTTTGCTTTATTTAACTGTGATTCAGACAGCGCTAGTTAAGAATGTCAGCACAAACGAATACACTAATAAAACATTAATAACATTTGACTTAAAATATACCCTAATTGTAAGCAGGGAGTTATTAATGTATTATGAATCCATACTAATTACCATGATAGCATGCCTAGAATTTAAAATAGAAGGCTAATTCAGAATATTAACCCTACTTTAAAGAATTAATCTTAATTTGATATTTAATAAGCGCCTTACCATGTAGTAAAGTTCTTTATCATTGTTACTGCAGTATATGACTTGAGAACTATCTACACAGCTACTGCTGACATCTAATTTGCAGCACGTTCTTAATTTTCAACTGGAAACAAATTATGCACTCAAAGCAGAAGAATACTGAGATTACCTTACCAATAACAACACAATTTCACCACTGACAGTGAGCAGTCAGGATACCTACAGGCATGATTATTCTCCCATCAAATATATTTTAGTTCTATAAATTCCCATTTACCAACTTCTGTCAAATAAGCTTGAAGTGCCTAGTAATATTTCAGTGTGTATTCCCTCCAATAAGTTTCTGAATTTGCAAATGATTCAGTGTCTCCAACATTCCTATAAAGAAATATCATCTTCACACGTTTCTCACTTTATGAATTCTAAGTCCAAATGTCTTAATAAGGTATAATAATTATTAACTACTCCTTGTGCTTCAGTTAAAATCTCTCATGAATCTTCAGGATGTCTGTCTCATCTTTGTCCAAATGCTCATCACTGTGCTTTGTTATTTCAGGCAACGCCAGGCCTATGCTCCCACCTCTAGATCCTTCTTACCCCCACCACCCCTAAGTTGATGCTTGATTGAAATAAGCCTGCTCAAATAGCTTTCCAGAAGGCTTGCAGGAAAACAAATAAACAAACAAAAACCAGAATTTTTCCCTAACATACACCCTACCTTTGTAACAAAAGCACTGATCTCCAGCTTCATGTCTTCAAGATATACCTGGGTTCCCTCTGAAGTCTTACTTTTCCTCATGCCTGTAAGGTTTGGATTTATTCTAAGCTATGGAATCATCAAAAGACCATTGGGAAATCATTTAGTTCCATTCTCTGATTTTATAAATACGGGTATTTACTTGCAGAATAAGATACTTAAGTAGCTTGTACGTGGCCACACAGCTGGATATAGACAAGCCAGAGCCAGAACTCCCCCTCACAGAATATCATTTTGATTATTTTATATTGTGCAAATAATTTAGAAACATTGATAATCATGATGAACCAGAAATAACGGAATGCTTTCTTTGCCCAGTGAAAAACTGCTGATTTCTGACTCTCTCCATTCCCAACTGAGGGGTTGCATGGAAAATAGATACACGTAAACCCTAAGAGGAATATTTTGACAAAGGAGTGGAATTATATCAGTGAAATTTTATAGAAAATAAACCAAACATGAGGTATCATTGTTACATGAAATGCTTTGAAAGCAAGATTTTGTTTTATTTTGCAGTATACAATTCAAATCCCATTTCTGTTCTATCCTCATAAGTAACGCTTTGAAGAAAACACCACATGCAAATGTTAACTGCAGTTGTTAAGTGGTTCTCTAAGGTCCTTGTTGGCCTACAGATGCCAACAAGCAAACAAATCAGTGAAAACTTTTCTGTTAATCTGGGAAGGGAGGTGGTGGGTCGGGGGGGATTGTCAGCATCTTACAGCTTCAGTGTCACGACAAGTTAAAAGTGTACACCAGCAACAAAACCAGCCGAGTCAACTCCTCTCTAAAGCAAAGGAGAACATCACAGGGGAGAGAAAAGAAATGAAAAAGCGAGAGTTATCTGTTGCCCTTGGAAGTACTTGTGTACAGATAGCAGATGTGAAAAAACAGCAAAACAGCCAGGGAGAGAGAACCAGATCAAGATAGCAGGGGAGGTTTAAATATGGTGTTCTGGAGGATAGGAAAAGAGAAAATTGCCAAAGCAATTTTCCCATTACGCATATAAATCATTGTAAAATGTGTTACAGGGCAGTTCAGTTTGGGACTGATGATCTGACACTCCAGCTATCTTCTTTATGAGATATTCAGTTTTAAATTAATAATATTCATCTATATGGTATATTACTTGCCTGCTTTCTGCTATTTAATCTTTTCCCATTTGTTTCCTTCTTCTTGATATTTTTCATAATCGTCATGTCAAGATAAAATACCAGAGCAACATCTTTGCTTCCAAAGCCATGGTACACTGAGATGTTTCACTGCTGTTCTTGTGCACATTCATATGAGCAATTTTTCCAGATGTTATAGAAAGGGGTCCCCTTTTCCCCTTTCTACAGCATATCTTTTTATACCAATGGTAGATAAGTACATACAGACACATCTTGGGTAGATACGTAGATATAGACACATCTTGGATTCTAATAGGGTAGCAGGTGTTTATGCCTTTCATCATTCAAGATGCAACTACAAAGCCACTGGGGCCATAGGGATACGAGGCAGTCCAATTTTGCCTTAAAAAATTAAGAGATGAAAAACTGATGTGTGATTTGTGGGAACTACATTCTCATAAATAGACTTGCTACTGGAAAAACAAAGTAAAGGAGACTAGAACTTCTTCCTTCCCTACACACAAAAGTTAAATGGAGACTACAAGTAGCATGGATCATGTACATAAACTATTGCAAGACAAGAAGAAGGGAATTGTGACAACTTAGAGTGAGAGCTAACTGCAGTGATAGAGCCCTACGAAAGGGTACCATCAAATACAGCCCTGGGAAACAAGAAGAGAAAACCATACAGAAGGAAAAAGCAAAGACCCAGAAAAAGATGGGAGACAAAGGGTGGAATTTCAGGACATGAGACTGCCATCCTCACTGAAGGCAGTGAAGAGAAGCACGGGAGGGAGTGAATGTACCCACGGACATGGAAGACAAGCTTTAGAGCCTTTCTCGAAATCACACAGAAGAAAAGTCCACTTATAAACAATAAAACGGGATATGATAAAAGCATTAAGGATGGAGAGCAAAGTATCACATGTTGGGTAATAGTATTCTAAGGAATCAAGAACAAATGCAATATTCATTGATTAACAAATATTTCTTGACCAAGGGCCGGTGCCATGGCTCACTTGGTTAATCCTCTGTCTGCGGCGCCAGCATCCCATATGGGTGCTGGGTTCTAGTCGCGGTTGCTCCTCTTCCAGTCCAGCTCTCTGCTGTGGCCTGGGAGGGCAGTGGAGGATGGCCCAAGTGGTTGGGCCCTGCACCTGCATGGGAGACCAGGAAGAAGCACCTGGCTCCTGGCTTTGGATCAGTGCAGCACCGGCTATGGCAGCCATTTGGGAAGTGAACCAACGGAAGGAAGACCTTCCTCTCAGTCTCTCTCTCTCTCTCTCTCTCTCTCTCTCTCACTGTCTAACTCTATCTGTCAAATAAAAAAAAAAAAACAGAAATATTTCTTGACCAGAAGTCATTTGAAGTATGGCCCAACAAATTCTACACAATTATAACCCAACCCCACTTCCTAGCAGCCTTGCCAACCAAGCAGCCTTTGACAGTGCAGTGACATGGATGTTTGTAAGGAAGAATGTTTAGAATTTTCCTATAGCCAATTGCTTTAATGTGTTAGAAAAACCAAAAATATTTCCAAATGAACACAGGCCAGCCAATGTGTCATTCATTTACACTTCTAGAAGAAAGTTACCCGAAATCTCATTCAGATGACAGAAAAAATAATTTTTTTTAATTTAGGGAATAATGAAATAGTAGTTGGAAGTTGAAGTCTTTTTTTTTTTTTTTGACAGGCAGAGTGGACAGTGAGAGAGAGAGACAGAGAGAAAGGTTTTTCTTTTCCATTGATTCACCCTCCAATGGCCACTGCGGCCAGCGCACTGTGCTGATCCGAAGGCAGGAGCCAGGTGCTTCTCCTGGTCTCCCATGGGGTGCAGGGCCCAAGCACTTGGGCCATCCTCCACTGCACTCCCGGGCCACAGCAGAGAGCTGGCCTGGAAGAGGGGCAACCGGGACAGAATCTGGCGCCCCGACCGGGACTAGAACCTGGTGTGCCTGTGCCGCAGGTGGAGGATTAGCCTAGTGAGCCGCGGCACCGGCCACAAGACAAGTTTTAAAACAGTCAAAATTAATAATTCTGGTTCCTTAAACTTTATATGAATTGGCTGTCTTTTATAATAATTGGGAAAATATAGTAACTCTCATTTTGAAGATATCATGTAATTTTTTATATCAAAGATCTATTATTACACTTGCACCAGCCATGTTTTAAAATTCACATTTACACTGGAATATATAAAAATTAATAAGATAGACCAACATAATATGAGAAATATCTGCTTTGTAAAGTTATTATCTCATGTATTAACATTGTCTATATAAGTTTGCCCATAATAGGTATGCCATTATAATATGTGTGAAGAGTGTTAATATTCTTAAGTGGTGTTCTAAAATCTTTGTAAGGAATATGAGTTATCTTGAAATCATTATCTTACAGGGCTCACACCCCACCTAGGTTTCTTATCCTTGAATTTAAATTTCTGAACCAAGTGAGCTTCTTTTCTCTGTTCAGGGCATGAATGGCAAACCATCCTGAATACACTTGGGTTTGACAGGGATGGGAATTTTCCCGGAGCCAGGAAAAATCCTGATTATTTCTAAAAGTGGGACAACTATTTGTAGCATTTTATCATATTCTCCCCTTCTCTATATATCACCACCTCCAGCAGAGTCTAAGACAGTATTTCACCAAAGGAGAAATAATCTTTCTTTATGAGTCCTAGGTCAATTAATTTGCTTCTAGAGGGAAAAGTATGATTTTTTCCCTTGATTCCCTACCCGGGGACTATTATCCTACAGTGTGACTCCAGATATTAACATCTGTAGAAATACTGCCATTCAGAAAGATCATTTAGCTCCTATCTTGAAGAACTGTTGAAGAAGAGGAGATGCTTCCAAATTCATTTCACAAGGCCCGAGTACCAAAGTCAGATCAGGACACTATGAGAAAAATAAAATTAGATGTCAATATCCCTGAAGAACATAGGTGCTAAAATCTTCAATGAAATATTTATAAACTGAATTCAAAAGAACATTAAAAGCATAGTTTACCACGATCAAGTGTGATTTTTCCCAGGGAAGTAAGAATGGTTAAACAAACACAAATCTACAAATGTGTTACATAAACAGAACAAAGGACACAAAACAAGATCATCTCCATGTATGCAGGGATAGTATTTGATAAAATTCAATATCATTTCATGAAGAACACTCAATAAATTTGGTATAGAAAGAACATACCTCAACATAATAAGCAAATGTGACAAGCCAACACATGGCATCAGTGCAGTGATGAAAAAGTTGAAGGATTTTCTTTGAGATTAAAAATAAGACTAAGATACTTGCCCTTGCCACTTCTATTCAGCATAGTTCTGGAAGCCCTAGTCAGAGAGACTGGCAAAAGAAAAAAATGAAAGGCATCCATATTTGAAAGGAAGATGTTAAATTGTCCCCTTTGACAGATGACTTCAGCTTATATATAGAAAATCCTAAAAAGAATCCATCAGAAAGCAGTTAGAACTATTAAATAAATTCAGTAAAGGTGCACAATATGCAATCTACATACAGAACAAAGTAGCAACAGTAAACTATCTGAAAAAAAATAAATCAGTAAAACAATATCATTTACAATAGTTATTCCTTCCATAAATGCTTAGGAAAAAACTAACAACAGAAGTGAAAGACCTTTACCTTGAACTCCATAAAACACTGATGAAAGGAGTTGAAGGAGATGTAATGAATGGAAAGATAACCTTTGTCTGTAGACTGGAAGGTTATTTTTTAAATGTCCACAGCACCCAAAGGAATCTGTAGATTCAGTGCATGTATGTCAAAATTCCAATGACATTTTTCACAAAAATAGAAAAAACAATCCTAAACTTGAGTGGAAACACAAAAGAATCCAAAATCATCAAAGTAATTTTGAGCCAAAAGAACAAACCAGGAGGTATCATGCAACCTGACTTCAAACTCTATCAAAAGCTGCCACAACCAAAACAGCATGGTAATGGCAAGAAGAAGAAAAATAAACACAGCACGTAGACTGATGCAACAGAATAGAGAACCCAGAAGTAAACCCAGACATTCATGGTCAGTTGAATTTTGATAAAGGTGTCAAACAACAACAACAACAACAACAGATAAAGGACTGGCTCCTCAAAAATGTGTGGGAAAACTGGATATCCATTCATAGAAGAATGAAATCACATCCTATCACGAACCACATATAAATATCAACTCAATATGGATTAAAGATACAAATGTAAGGCCTAAAACTATAAAACTAATGAATGAAATAGTAAGGGAAATGTTCCATGAAATTTGCCTGTGCAATTTTATTTTATTTTTTATTTTGGATATGAATCCAAAAGCATAGATAATGGAAGAAAAATAGATTACAAACTACAAAGTTCCTGCATAACAAAAGAGACAATCAACAGAATGAAGAGACCACCAAAATAATGAGAAAGTATATTTGCAAATCATATATGTGATAAGAGGTTAATAATCAAATCATATAATGCCTCAATTTTAAGAAAACTAAACAATCAATTAAAAACTGGGCAGAGGATCTGAATATACATATCTGCAAAAGAGACATACAAATGGCTTACAAGTATATAAATAAGTGCTTAGAGAAAGACAAAGCCATGGGTTGGAGTCCCGGCTGCTCCACTTCCAATCAAACTCCCTGCTTGTATGCCTGGGAAAGCAATGGAAGATGGCCAAAGTGCTTGGGCCCCTGCACCCATGTGAGAGACGTGGAAGAAGCTTCTGGCTCCTGGCTTCAGATCGGCCCAGCTGTGGCCAAAGTGGCCACTTGAGGAGTGAACCACTGGATGGAAAATTCTCTCTCTCTCTCTCTCCCTCTCCCTCTCCCTCTCTCTCTGCCTTTCAAATAAATAAGTCTTACAATAAAAGAAAGACAAAGTAAATCCACAATGAGATATCACCTAAGAATAAATATTATCCCAAAAAAGAAGACAATAAAGAATTTGCAAGGATGATGCGCACTGTTGGGAATATAATTAGTATAACCTTGGTGGAAAATGTTCTGAGGTTTCCTCAGAACTACTCTATGATCTGACAATCCCACTACCAGGTGTATATTCAAAGGGCTGAAATTTGCACTCCCAGGTTCACACCAGAATTATTCACAATAGCCAAGATACAGAATCAATCCAAGGGTTTATGTGTGGCTTAATGGATATTTAAAATATGGCATATACACACAATACCTTGTCATTTATGACAATGAAGATACCTATGGGGCATTGTGTTAAGTGAAATAAGCTAAGCACAGAAGGACAAATACCACCTGATCTCATTTATATGTAGAACTTTAAATGTTGAACTCAAGAATAAATAGCAGTTGGTGATTACCAAGGACTGTGGCTGGGTACTGGAGAGATGTTGGTTTGAAGGTTATAGACTTCAGGAGATAGGGGTAAGCTCCAGTGATCTACTATACAACATGGTGGCTAGAGTTAGTAACAACTACTCTATCACAAACTGTAAGTGCTCCTTCCTCAGAAATGATGCGTATGTTAACTGAACTCATTAAACCATTCTACAATATGATCATACTTCAAAAAATTCCCAGAAAACTGGAATTAAAAGATAAGCTTATTTCAGTGCAAAAATTTTAAATCCATGCATCAATTTTAATATGCATTTCCATGAACTGTTTGAAATACCTTTATATAAATATATTTTAAAAGAACCTAGTATACATGATAAATTCATAGCATTTTATTTCTCAATTTAAAGATAAATACATACAGTAAAATGAAGAAAACATTTTAGTTCAGAGAAAACACTGCTAAGTAAACAGTTATTATAGAATGAAATATGTACAATCCGTACTGAAACACAGGATTCTTATAAGTACATCTAATCTCATTAAGAAAGTATCAGAAAAGGATTCTTAGTCAAACCACAATGTGCAAGATAAAATGGGATGTAAGGGAGGGGTAAGATGTGAAGCTACAGAAAGATGGGTGTTCAGAAAGGCCCAACATAGAGAAAGTGTTAAATACTGGAAGAATCCTGATCCCTGAAGTTGGAAACTCTTGTAAAATATATTAAGAACTTGAGCTTTATTCTCTCTACTAGATGTGGGAGCTACCAAAGAATTTTTAGCCAGGACATGACATAATCACATTCAGCCATGGTATGGAAGGTTAGGTAGCAAGATGGAAAGCTGGGAACATGGTGACTAGAATCCAGGTAAGAGATTCTATGGTCAATAGGAAGAGCATTGGAAATAGAGAGAAAGAAGCTATGGAGACATTCAGGATGGGAAACCTAGGAGACTTTGGATGAAGTGGACCAGTGAGAGCAGTCCCTGCCCTTCTCCTGCTCTTAAAGCTGAGGTCTTTGTTGCTAGTCACCTGATGATTCTTTGGGTAACTCACCTTATTGGCCACTTTTCTTTTCATAATCAGTCCTTTCCCCATAGATATAAAGGGTCTTGTTATGCTCCCTGACTCCCTTCCTTGGGGCTGGCGCTGCGGTGCAGTGGGTTAAAGCCCCAGCTTGCAAGGTCAGCATTCCATATAGGTGCCACTTCAAGTCCCAGCTTCTCCTCTTCTGATCCAGCTCCCAACTAATGTACCTGGGAAAGCAAAGGATGGCCCAAGTCCTTGGAACCCTGCACCCACATGGGAGACCTGGAAGAAGCTCCTGGGTTCAGATCAGCTCAGCTCTTGGCCATTAAGGGCATTTGGGGAGTGTCAGTGGATGAAAGACTTCTCTGTCTCTACCTCTCTCTATAATAAGTAAAAGAAATCTTTTAAAAATACTTCTTTCTGTTGAAATCTTTACCTAATATATACTAAACTGATCTTCTGTATACAAAGAGAATTGAAAATGAATCTTTACATGAATGGAAGGGGAAAGGGAGCGGGAAAGGGGAGGGTTGCGGGCGGGAGGGAAGTTATGGGAGGGGGGAAGCCATTGTAACCCATAAACTATACTTTGGAAATTTATATTCATTAAATAAAAGTTTAATAAAAAAATAAATTACATAATTTTTCATGTAAAAAAAAAATACTTCTTTCTGGGCCAGCTACCGTGGCTCACTAGGCTAATCCTCCACCTGCGGCGCTGGCACACTGGGTTCTAGTCCCAGTTGGGGCACCGGATTCTGTCCCGGTTGCTCCTCTTCCAGTCCAGCTCTCTGCTGTGGCCCGGGAGTGCAGTGGAGGATGGCCCAAAGTCCTTGGGCCCTGCACCTGCACGGGAGACCTGGAAAAGCACCTGGCTCCTGGCTTTGGATCAGCATGGTGCACCGGCCGTAGCAGCCATTGGAGGGGTGAACCAATGGAAATGGAAAACATTTATCTCTGTCTCTCTCTCTCACTGTCCACTCTGCCTGTCAAAAAAAAATACTTCCTTCCTTAACACTTAAGAGTTTTTTTTTTTTTAAGTTAGCATTTAAGATTTCTGCTTTTTCTGAAGAGGAATGAAATACAATTCGTTCTGAACTTTCAAGGAGCCACAGAAAAGGTAAATTAGTATGATTTTTCCCCACAGGAAATCATATTAAGTGCAGAAGTAGGTTATTCCTTGAGCTAGTCAATAAATATTATTATGAGGCTGCTATATTGCAGGCACTATTCTTAGTGCTGAGGACACAGCATGGAACACAATATATAAAGTCAGTCCCCATGGTGCTCAGACTTCTCAAAAGAGAAACAGGCTCTCTATATGCAAGCATAGTATATGTTCCCACACAGCATGCGTGTGTGCACACACACAAATACACATACACGACATAAAGGCGTAAATACATACATCAATATATATTTAGTAGTCTGAGATGGAAGGCGTTGCTATAGTGTGTTAGAGAAAACCTCAGTATGAGGATGGTTTTTGAGCAAAGGCTTGAATGTAGTAACAAAGAGAACACACAGACATAGGGGGAAAACTAGTCTGGAAGCGGAATCAATAAACAATCACTTGTCTTGCAAGGATGAGGAATGGCCAGAAGGTCATGATATCTGGAGCTGGATGAGCAAGAAGTTAAAGGTTGGAGATGAACTCAGTGAAGCACTGGGCAGCAATGAGATGGACAGGAAGACAATCACAAATTTTGCTCTCACTGAGCTGAGAAACCTCTAGGGTGTTTGAGCACAGGAGTGATGCAATCTGACTTGGGTTTTAAGGATCACCCTGCTTTCTACGCACAAATTAGATTGTAGAAGGGGAAGGAGGATAGTGGAAAGATGTCTTGGAAAACATTTGTGATATCCAGGACAGAATGGTGGCTTGGGCTGGTGTTACAGCAGTGGAGGTGGTAAGACGTTACATTCTGTATATGTCCTGAAGAAGTGTCTAACCAGTCAAAAGAACCAAGGTGGATAGGAAAGATATCAAGATGATTTCCAGTTTTGGCACCACAATTCCTTTAAACAAACCTTATAGGTAAGTCTGCTGGCATCTTTCTTAATTTCTTGTCACAAGTTTTCTCACCTATTGACTTCTTGCTTCCTGTAAGCCATTTTCTTCTCTTAAAAGTCTACCATTTGCATTCCAAATGTTTGGGAAGACTAAGTTATTTTTAAAGTTATAAGAGATTATGACCCAAAAGACAAAATGTTGGTGTTTATTCTGCATACTCTATCACTCATTCCAGAACTAATTATTGACATAGAGAGAGCAGACGGGTATTAGCTTAACTCCTGAAGAGTTCGTCATAGTCTATGGATAATGATGTCATTTACTCACATTTTTGGAAAGTCCAATTACTGGACTTTATCAGATTGTGCCATGGAATTAAAGAGGCAATAAAATTTGCCTCTCAGCAGAAAGCTATGGAGGCAGAAAGCTTCGGTACACAACCCAGGGGAAACACGAGGCAACCACTCCAGTTGAGTCAATGACCCATTCATTCCTTTGGATGAGGGATGCTTGGATGTTCTAATGTATTTATCCTGTCTCAGACCTTCTTCTCACTTCCCAGGACCATTAAAAACATTTTAAAGACTGAAATTGCAGACATAAATAGTAAATCATGTGAAAAACCATTAAAACATCCAAATTAATGGACAAGAAGATGAAAATAGCCTCTCATGTTATTTAGCTGAAGTCCTGTTGCCTTTCTTGTCCACTCACTCATCCAAAGCATAATTTTTAAACCAAGCAAGGGAAAAAATTGCTACATCTTGCCTTTGGTATAGATTTTACGAAATTCTGAGGAGAGGTCTATTGTTCAAGTGCATATTAAAGATTCCAGGTAAATGAATCATCATCTGATTATAGAATTTAGGCACCAACTAGTGAAGGGGAATTTTGGGAGTCAGCAAGGAATCTCCAGGGCACTTCACATCTTACTTAGCCTACACTTAGACTGAGCTATTTGGATCTTTTCAACTCAACATTGTTCAGCAGGATGAGATTGCTCCTTCATCCTACTGGCATTTATCAAAATATCCTCAGTGACACTTTTTACTGTTTTCGGGGTCTTGCACCAGTTGTAAATTTTCAGACTTGCTTCTTTTTTATAACCCATCAATTTGAATAGACATTCATATCCTGGCATTTTAGTGTGGTGACATTCTCATATAGCTATAATTAACATGTTTATTCTAGTTACAAATATATGTTTTTGTCTTTTATATGAAACTACAAATTCTCTTTACAGAGATCCTATCTGATTGCTAAAATGTGCCAAGACTTTTAGGTAATGCTATTTAGACCGACATATTAATGGAGAACATGAATGGTAAGAACTGTCAGAGCAAAACTAGAATGAGTATTCAAATATACAATTACAGCATTCTAGACTTGGTGTCTATAAATGGAATCATACTAATTTAACTGTACTATTTTGTTTCAAGTGAAATAACTAAAATAACTATCCTGTTTGCAAAATTAGCTATAATTATTTAAATGGCAAAAATGAACAGGGTAATGAAAAATTTCATATGTGAAAGTTCAAAATTTACCCATCCTGATATTACCATACAGGGATTATATTTAAAGTCATTATCAAGAAATTTATAATGTCATTCCAAATGGAAAATAAAAAAAATAAGACTATAACATTTTTTCAACTTCACTCTATAGGGATCACAGGTAATTGTGAAATGCTATCATAAATTACTAGGAACTTAAAAGAAAAACCATAATACCATATACTTCAGTTCAGTTGCTACTCTATAGCAATGTGAAACACTTGAATTCCTGTCTTCCCTTATTAGATTGCATTCACTGTAGAAGAGAAAGTTGTGAGAACTCACAATACAGAACTGGCATTTGTCAAAAGACATTTATCACTTTTCTCAAATTCCAGTTCTCATTCATTTTAGGAGCAAGAGTTGCAACCAGAAAATATCAATAATAACAAAAATGGATAAGTGGCTATGTAGATGATAGATTCTGAACACTGTAAAATTCAAAGCTGAGGGAGACAGAAAGTAATTAAAATGGGGTCAATATTCAACACAAAAAATAGATGCTTGACTTCTTGTGGTGCAAATGATAAGTAAAATGTTCTGAACTTAATGAATGTACCAACTCTTGGAGGGCACCTCAGCAACTCATTTAATAACTCAAATGAATCACTTTCTCTGCCTGATGGTTCCAACTACCTTCCATCTATTGAAGCCAAAAATCTTATAATCCTTGATGTATTTTGATCTCTCAGTCTCTCAATAGCATACCTAATTTATGAATAGAACATGTCTGTTGTAACATGTATACATCTTATCTCCTTGTATCCAAAGAAAACCATGGACTATACCATGACACCTTAACTAGAAATAGTGAGAATTACAGACTGTAACTCTTAACATGAAACCTGGCACAAGCAGGGAGTATTCAAATTTGATATCAGAAATTATTTTTGTTTTACCTACTCTGCAGTTTCTGTACATTAGATATTGCACTAAGCATTTTGTGAATATCAACTGATTGAATACAACAAATATCTTACAGGTGCGAAGTGTAAATGTCAGAGGTACATATGACCACCACCACTGCTATCAGTGTGGTTCAAGTTTCCAACCAAGTTTGATCCAGATTACTGACAAGTGTTCCTGGTCTGCTCTGTCTCAATCCGTGTTTTTCTTGAGTCTGTTCTCTACTCTGCAGCCTTCTAAAAGCTAAGGAAGATTGTTGATGCTTTGTTCAAAATCAATAAATAAAGTCTCTCATTTCAGAGTAGAAGCCAAAGTCCCCATCACAGTCCTCAAGGGTCTACAAGATTAGTCTCTCTCACCTCTTAGAAACCATCTCCTACTTTTCTACCTCTCTCTATTCCAGGAATTGACCTCCTTTTTCACATAAATCACACCCATCTTAGGAACAATGCTCAAGACTTTCTCTCATCCTGACATGCACAATATGGATTCCCTCATGACCTCCAAGTTTACTTAAATATCAGCTTCCCAAAGTGATTTGCTCTACTTAAAATTGCAACTTTCCCACACATTCCCTAATCCCTAACTCTGATGCATTTCCCCTTATTTACTAATCATTTTAAACATATTCTACAGTATTCTTAATCTTTGTTATTGCTCAAGTAGAATACAAATCCCATGTTGTTAAGATGTTTTGGTTCACAGATATATCCCCACCCCAGCATCACAAACTAGTTGCTTGAAAAATATTTGCAAAAGAAATCAATGAATGAAGGAATAATTGATTTTTCTTTCTTCTTTTTAACTTTTCTGCTAACAAGATTTTTTTTAGTCTCATACTTTCCTTTTATTTTTAATTGAGATTCAAGGGGAAATTTATCTGAGACTTGCAATTAAACTGATTAGTTTTTCTACAGATTGTTTCAGGATAGGGTAGAAAACTAAGATCTGTTCTGGCACTGAGGTAATATGGTATGAGATATATATATATATATCTATATATAGATATATTTGAAAGAAGCTGGAAGCTGTCGATGCAATCACAGGAAAAAGATAAACAGCAACAAGAAGGGCTTTGAAGATGTATTCCCCAGATAATTTACAGTCACAATCAGCACATGGGAATGCATTTTGAAGGAGGTGTGCCTCCTCTCCTGCTGTGAATCCCCTCATTAGCATGCTAGATGGATCCCTTTATTAATGTCATGTTCCTTACTACAAAGAACTGAACTGTCAGAAATGGCTTCTCAGAACACCCTTTTACATTGATTCCCAAAGTCTCCTCATAGAATAATTTCTGGTCTTTATTCACTAAGTGAATATTTCCCACAAAACTTCCAACAGTAATTGTTTGATCATATTTGAATTTTTCATAGGAAATACTACTGGCCACATCTGAAAATAAAGTTAAATAAAAAAGTAATAAAATCAGCCTTAACATTTCCCATCTCTTCTCTACTTAAATTACTTTGTGTCATAGGTGTCCAATACCCTTTTTTTATTAACTTCAATTCAAAGTGAGTTTCTGTCTCTCTCTTACTCCCCACCTTGCATGGGTGTGTGTGTGTGCGCGCGCGTGTGTGTGTGTGTGTCTATGAAGAAGGAGCTGAGCTACTAATTATCTAGATCCTTGTATGTGCCAGATGCTGTACTTAACCCAAATTTGTTTAATCCAAAAACAATCATGAAATGGAGATTGCCATGCCTGCTATTCCTTAACTGGTAAGCGCTGGAGCAATAATTTGGTTTAACATGCTCAATTTACAATTTTATGTTCTTTTTCTAAACTGTATCATTGTTTCTGTTAGAAACAATCGGGCTATGTCAACCCACTTTTGATTAATTATTAGGAAGAGAACTCCAGTGGGACAAACAGTGACTAGTGCAGTATTTTAGCAGTGGGGGACATAGGCCATTTCCTAATTTGCTATTCAGAGCAGTAAAGGGGAGTTCACCAGTTTCACTGACAATGGTTTAATACTGGGGAGTTAATAGCTTGTTTTTATTAAGGTAAGGGTAAACATGCTCAGGTGGGCTGGAAAGTTCAACACGGACAGAAACGTGTAGTGAAACCAACCATCTACTTCTTTGACATTGAACTTCCAAGGTGCAACAATAATTTTTTCAGGTCTCCCTTAAGGTGGATGTAAGTTGAAATACTTTTTTTTTTTGACAGGCAGAGTGGACATTGGAAGAGAGAGACAGAGAGAAAGGTCTTCCTTTTGCCGTTGGTTCACCCTCCAATGGCCCCCTCGGCCAGTGCGCTGCGGCCGGCGCATCACGCTGATCCAAAGGCAGGAGCCAGGTGCTTCTCCTGGTCTCCCATGCAGGTGCAGGGCCCAAGCACTTGGGCCATCCTCCACTGCACTCCCGGGCCACAGCAGAGAGCTGGACTGGAAGAAGAGCAACCGGGACAGAATCCGGCACCCTGACTGGGTCTAGAACCCAGTGTGCCAGTGCCGCAAGGCGGAGGATTAGCCTATTGAGCCGCAGCACCGGCTGAAATTCTTGAAATGAAAATCATTCTACCTCATGTTTAGAGGAAAAACTGAAGACAAAGGGAAAAACAGAGATAAGGCTTCTTTAATTTGCACTCTTGGAATTTTATTTTAGTAGCTGTCTTGAAAATCAAGTCTTTGATATTTTCTCAGCTCCATTCAATTGTAGCTAAAAATCAATGGTTATTTAGCATATTTTTAATAACCAAGGTGCCTAAAACAAACAAAAAGAATAGGCTACTATTTTGAAAACTTACATAGGTCAGGGCTGGCACTGTGGTGCTGTGGGGTAAAGCTGTTGCCTGCAGTGCCGAATGCTTCACTTCCAGTCAGGCTTCTGCTATGGCCTGGGAAAGCAGTGGAAGATGGCCCAAGTCCTTGATCCCCTGCACTCATGTGGGAGACCTGGAAGAAGCTCCTGGCTTTGGATCGGTGCAGCTCTGGCTGCAGCTGTCTGGGGTGTGAACCAGCAGATGGAAGACTTTTCTCTCTTTCTCTCTCTCTCTCTCTCTCTCTCTCTCTCTCTCTCTCTCTTTCTGCCCTTCCCCCCACCTCTCTGTAACTTTACCTTTCAAATAAATAAATAAATCATTTTTTTAAAAAAGAAAAACCTTCCATAGGGATGAATCGACACATAGGATTCCAGCCAGCAAAAATTGTGGTAAATGACAAGCTGAATTAAAGCTAAAGACAAGGTTTTTGTTAGCTAGTCTACATAGCCTGCTGTTTGTCTTAACTGTAAATGCAATTTGAGAGTGAATTTTAACTCACATAAAGACTTTTAGAGTGAAGAAGCCCTTCAGACACTAGTGCATCAAATCCCTTCTTTTTATAATTGACAATTGAAGTGATTTTCACAATTTTTTTTAAAGCAGGTGTTGCTACTCTCAGACTTTGAAGATCACCTGCAGTAAGATTATCGTGTATTCAATGCAAAGAATTGCTCCACTTCTATCCTCAGATACTGCACTGCAGGTCCAAATACTTGGCTCAAACCAGATGGGGGAACAAATTTGTTGTTCTTAATATGTGGTCAAAACTCAACAGGCAAAACTAAACTGTCTTTGGACATAGGTTTACATGCACGAAATCACACGTTAACTTTTTTAAACTTTCCAGAGTTACATAGGGTGAGTAAAGCAAGGGAGATAGAAGGTGGTCTGATGACATGGGGTGAACTGGGAATCACAGCACTCCCCAAGGTCTTCTCTACTGAGCTTCTATGTTTCAGAAAGCTCCTCTATGAGCCAAAATCATATTAGGCAGTAGAAGCCAAATGTGTTGTCAGAAAGAATATCTACATTCAAAAATAACCCCAACATACCTGGATTCATCAGAACAGTTATCTTAAGAAATAGCACACGAGACTGGTATAAATTTCTGTGGTTGGATAATGGTCCCTAATGGCTGACAATCCTACTCCCATCATGCAC